>NC_140300.1:14592666-15192666 GCF_964211825.1 Aythya ferina | reverse complement strand
ATTCTCTAAATTTCCATGTTAACCTGAGGAAATGTAAAGCTTGACCCCAAGTGTAGGGAAGTCAGTGGAAAACTGCCTGTTGACTTGAACAGCCTTTTGGATTAGGCTCATGAGGAATAAAGGGCTTTTTATATTGGCCAACCCTTGAAGATTAATTCATGAGAGCAAAGTTCAGTCAAAGTTAAGTGCTTTTGAAACACCCTCCCAAAGTTTTTTATTTCAATAAAAAAGTAAAGAGTTATCCCCCTGTTTCGGAAGAGTTGCCCTCTGAAACAAGGCCAAGCCATTTCATATAATCATCAATTTAATAAAAACAACTTTCAAACTTATTATTTATTTATTTATTTATTTATTTTATGTGAGTGTGCATGTGTAGCAAGCCTTGGGATTTTTATTTTTTTTCTTTTTTCTTGATTTTTGTCTTCAGGGTAACTTCTGACAATTAGGAAGCAATTAGATGTCAAGCGAATTAAAGTAGCATTTTTTCCTTTATATAAAACAAACCTTATGTTCTGAAGTGGTTCCAATACATTCAAAGCACTGCAATTGGTCCTGAAAGAAAGGACTCCCATCTGCCTCTCAAGGTCTACTCTCCTTGTAAACTCATGAATAATCATTGTCACCAGCTTATCACTGTCAGATTAGGGGCTTAGTATTACATTTTATTTAAACCTGATCCAGATGGCTGCCAAGAGATTTTCAGGCAAATGAACTGTGAGGCAGACTATCATCAAGAAACATTTTCTTGTTCATGCATACGAGTGCATTGCAGGTCTCCAAAGTACTTTACCATACAGCTGGCAAACTTCTTTTTCTGTTTTGTTTTCACTTTGGCACTTATCAACTTAATCTTTATCAGCAGTTTGTCAATATCATTCTTCTGGAGGCAGATGAATGCAGACTATGACCCATCCTTCATCAGATATTTCAGTTGCTTGAATTTACCAAGTTATTCAATTAACAAGCTATAATGAAAGCAAATAATAGAAGTAGGAGTCACAAAGTTATCCATGTCTTTCTGGACATTAAATTTGAGGATCAGTGACTTTCCATAATTTGTCATTGTTTAAAAATTGATAACTCAACATATCCAGTAAAACATTTGTATTCTTTATATTACTTTTGGGTTACTTTTTACTCAGTGGCATGTTCACATGAAACATGCTTAAAATAAAAGCGTTTCCTATGAGAAGCTTATGGAAAGATTCCCGATGGACACAAAATCATATTGCACCTCTGTTTGCAAGTCTTTGGTAGATATCAGTAGAGCTGAATACACAACTTCCATTTGAATATGGTATTACCTTATAGCTAAATCAGCTCCCACTTCATTTCTGAAAGATATGTTGGATTCTTCTGTTTTAAACAATGGTGAATGTATCTTTGTATGTTACATGATTTGTTTCTGTACAAATTAAATTAATGGTTCAATTTCCTTTCTACAACTGCTGAATTAATTATATTATATTTTAATATTAAATACTACTAGTTTGAAACCCAGCCTAGTAAAGGTTTTATCTTCAGAGAAGTTGTTTTTCCAAACCTAAGTTTTATAAAATTATTTTAATGGGGAAAAGATTACTAGCAAAAATGTTATTGTTGTTTCCTATATATTGAAAAAAAGACCCAAACTTTCTAATTTGGGTCTTTTAGATTATTAGTTTTTTTTATCTGTAAAAGGGCTGTATTATTTTGTTCATGTGGAAATAGGTGATACCTTGTTTCAGAAAAAAAAAAAAAAAAAGGAGAAAGAAAAAGAAAAAGTAGAGAAAGAAAGCCCTTTTTATCAATGTTAGCTAACTAATGTAAAAATTTCCCAAAAGAAAATACCTCAGCTTTTACATCTCCTTATCAAACATTGATAATAGTACTGTTCCATTCTAAGATTACTATGCTAAAAATATTGTAAAAAGAGGCTTCTCCTGAAACATGAAAATACATGAAAATTCTGCAGTGAATCTATTATGAAATGATTTCTTTCCCAGAGATCCTTTCATAAAAAAAAATTGAAGATACTTATTTAATTTTGCATTCTGAGTTGGATCAGTTTCCCCTGAAAGTATCTTTGCTTTATATTTTACTGTGGTAAAGGCCAGCATGAATCCTTTGTGATATCTGTGACCTTCAGAGTTGAAATTCTCTTCTGCTTAGCTTATTATTTTCTCTCAAAACATAGGTTGAAAGATTTAAAGCAATGTAGGGGACACAGATACATTAACATTAATAGTACCTCAATCCCCTAGACAGCTTTGAAAATCTGAGCTCTAGATTTCAGATATGTTATCTTATGATGAACTACTGTAGTAGCATTGCATTTATATGGGTAATGGGGCCATTATCTAATCATCATTGTTCCATGTTTCACGCTCTGCTTGAACTCATGTATTAGTGATTTTCTGCATGGTAACAGTATTTTTAACATATATTTGAGATAACACATAAGGGCTGTGGGCACTTTTTCATTGCAAAGGTTACAGAAATCCCAAGAGACTGTGAGTGTAAAGTACTCGGTGGCATCCAGCCTCAAGTCATAATTTCAGCTTTTGGTATCTAATAGTGAGGGACAATCTCTGAGAGTGGGAGAAGGCACCTCCTAAAGTATGAAATCAAAATGGCAAATACTATGGTAAGACCCTGAAAAGAGCAGCATTGCTAAGCTCCCCACTCTCATCAAACAAAGTCCTACTGTACTGTTTGTTAGTACATTCTGTCCCGTGCTAATTTAACTCAGAAATGTCCTAGAGTGAAGGACTACAGTTACTATGGAGAAACCATGATACTTGCCTCCTTGAATGACATCAAAAGTTAGAAGTACTGCAACAGATTAACATTTGCAGATGTTAAACTGTAGTATGCTTTTTGGTTGCACCAAGGGAAAATCCCTGGAGAGTGAAATTTCCAGGAGATGCACCCAGCATCTTCTGTGAGTCAAATTATTATGTAAGCTGTTAAATTGATTCTCCTTCCCAGGAGATAAGAAGGCAGAGATTGGGAAAGTGTCCATTGCTTTGTTTTGCTTTGTTTTGGTTTGTTTTGGTTTGTTTGTTTGTTTGTTTGTTTTTAATGGTCTAAACCGTGTGAGCTTGACTTGTCTGTGTGCAAACTAGCCACGTACAATCACTAAATAAAAAGGGGACCATATAGTTATATTTTCATACCTGGTCATCTCTCAAAACCAAGATGAAGAGTCAGATCCTTCAGAAATTGCCTTTATGATATGTGATTCTCATTCTTGTATCATGTCATATGCTATGATGAATTAAACTCTGTCCTACAAAAGGACATGGTAGATTAATTATCAAAGTACATAATGTAAATTAAACTAGATTTTCACTTATTTGTAGATTTCTAAGGACTTCTATGGCTTGTGACACTGTATTGTTTGTAGATGTGATGAATGTGATTTCATTGTGGAAAAAAATACGTCATTCATGATGTCACTATGAAAAAATGTAAAGTCCATTTAAAGTGAAAGGGAAGTCTGGCAATTGCAGAAACAATAGAAAACAACTGTTATGAGTAATTTCAGCCACTTCCTTCCATTCAGACTGCAAAGACTTTGATGGTTTCTTCCTCGTCAATAAAGTAATAAAATTTCTCTATTACCATTGCTTTTCATACAGTAGTTTAGTGAGTTTGTCCCTGTTCTTTGAGATTTTGAATGAATCTGTCCTTGCCTTCTTTTCCAATCTTTCTTCAAATCTGCCCCTCACAATGGTGTTTTTCCACCAGCATGGACACCCTAAATGTCACGCTCAACTCTTTCTCTTCTTCCTCCTGCCTTCCTTTTGCTTCTGTAAGGAATAATTCCATTTTCTGCCCTTCTAAACTAAAGTCATGTCCTACCTAGCAAGATTTTTATTATTTTTTTCCTGCTAGAAACCGTGTGTAATAAATTAAAAATCTTATAAATTCCCCTTGCCATTCCAGTGAATCTCACTACATGTGTTTGAACCTTTACACTCTCCAGGGTAGGTTTTATATGAGACAAATGTGAATGCAACTGTGGGTGCTTGGGAAGCAATTAGAAACTCTGGTTGTAAACCCATTGTCAAAGCTGGCTTTTGATTTCTAAAAGTGGTAGAGTACTTGAAAGGTAGGAAGTAGCTGCTGAAAGCATTGCTCATTTCTGTACATGAGTGATTTAAATGACACTTCATTTCTGCTGGGCTGCACAGACACAGGTTGCTGTCCATCCTCATAAGCAAAGCACTGATGGGGCTTGACATTTCCCTTCATCTGCTACGAGCTATGATGCTCAGTCATCCACCACCAGGGCCATCTGTGAAACTTGTTTCTTTTGCAAATCTCTCTAGATATACACTGTACTGGGAGAGGCACACTGTCTTCATGCTCTGGCTTGCAATGAGAGTGTATCAAAGACTTCAGAGCTCTGAAGTACCCTTCTTTCAGAAATAGTTACATCTTTCAAGTTCAGCACCTCTTAGGACTTGAATTATGTTGCTTGAACATCAGGAGAGAAATGCTGTGTTGGCAACACATGCCCCCAAATCAGTATTTGAAGGAGTTGCTTTCTTTTCATCGCCCCAGCTTCTCATGGCTGTGTTAGTACTCTTATTTATGAGGCAGGCAATCACTGTTAAGTACAGTTAGTGAAATCCTGGGCAGTACATTTTTCTTGTGATTAGTTTGAATAACAAATAGCTGTCACAATGATATGTCGATGTTAGTAATAATCTTATCTGACATTCAGACAGCAACCTGCATTGTCAAATATATTCTGGGAATTAAACAGTGGACAGGAATGGGTGCCTGTTAGGAGCTCAGACTATTAAATGAAACACTGCCTATTAACTATTAAATGAAACTCTGAGACCCACAGACACAGAGTGCAACTCACTTTACCTCCACCCTGCAGGATGGGCACAATTCTTGGTGGGAATTCATTACCTGTTCTATTAGAATTTTTAACTGTTCTTTCTCTCATTCAACTGGGTAGCATTCAAAGTGAGAAATCCTAAATAGGTTTTTGACAAAACTAGATTATATTACTATAAAGAAAATTTGCTCGTGAAGAAAAGACCATCAAGGATTCCTAATCACAAATGAATTGGTACATTCTCTGATCAAATAAGTCATTACATTTCTGGCTGTCAAGCATGATTGTAACTGTATCATGCTGTTACATGTTTTTCCTAGGCATTTGTTCTTGGCCACTGCTGAAAAGAGGAAACAGGGATAAATTGGCTTTTGATCTGTCCTACTACAGCAGTCCTTATGTTCTTATGTTCAAATATGTAAGACACAATGTCTAAGCAGAGCCCATTCTTTCCAGAAGGTCACTAGAAAGCCTCCACATGTACATGAAGTTCCAGGACCATTTCTCTGTAGCCAATGTTGATTCATTTCACCCAATTTAAATGTACTGACTCCCAAAACTCCTGATAAGTGTTTATACCAATCACAAAATCAACGACAGGTAACAGATTGCTCAGATGTCCTTGCTCTCTGTCTTTCTCCTCTGACATTTCTCAGAAAAAGTTTGTTTGGCACAACCAAATAGCGAGTACGTTATCTACAGAAATTTGGATAAGATTCAACATGACTGACATTAGCTATTCAAGGTTAGGTGTCCCATCTCACGTCCTCGTTTAGCCTACCTCTGTGGCTAGGAATGACAGACAGGGTCCTCTACTCTAAGGCACCCCATCTATCTTATCAACTGACTTATGAAGGTGTCCAGAGTAACTCAGGCTAGATGCCTTATTTGTTAAGAGATAATAGTATGTTACATAAATGTCTTTCACTCTACTGCTCATTCATTTTTTTTACTTCATGTTATAATAAAAGTTAAATTTCCACCTACTTGTTTATGCATGTCTGTGTGTCTCAACTGGGTTGAGAAATCCAGCATATTGGATTATGCAAAATTAACATAAAGCATGAAATCCCAGTCATGGCATCATGAAGACTTTCCTTTCAAACCTACAGTGAGAGGTCACAGAGCACTCTGTGTTTCTAAGCCATTTCTGGGCAAATAATCACAGGATGATCAATTAGTTCATTTTACCAGTTCACCAAAACAAGTGCAGAAGGGGTGAGTGCTGTGGTGCTGATTCTACCCTGCCTTTATCCTTTAAAAACATACCTACCATAAGAAGGGAGAATAGAGGAGCCTATGCCAGCCCACACTCTGTCTTATGTTTATTAACTAAAGATGTCTTGTAGATCTCATTCTCACCATTTCCAACAATATCGTCATCTCAGCCAGGAAATGTAGTTCCTTATCCTCCTGCACAGTTCAGTTTGCACTGCTTCTCTTTGTTCTGGCTGTGGTTTGCATCCTGTGTAATGTCCGAGATAGCACCCTGTTTGGTAGGCTGATGTGCAAATAGATACAGCAGCTCCTAAGGTGCTCCCTGTTTATTCCCAAACACAAAAGAGCTGAGTAGGGGTAAAGGACCTGTCTGTTGAAACAGAGAAATTCAATTTGTAACAAAAGAATGTCTTCAGGCAATTGTTTGGAAATATCACTAAGATACTGAAGATTCACTTTATCCTCTGCTGCAAATGGCAAAGAAAATTAGCTAGCTGGAGCCTCATTGGTGAGCTTATCACCTAATGCCTGGCAAGCGAATATCGAAGTTGCTGGTGTTGCCAAGCAACTGCCTGAGGTTGACAGTGGTCAGAGCAAATGCAAGCACTTGGAGGAGCATCATGCAGCTAAGGTCAGCTCAATGTACTGTGGCATGCCACCATTCCTAGATAGCAGGACAGCCGCGTCTGCCCTGGAGGTGCAAGTAGCCCCTCTCTGATCAGCAGGGGTCTTCGGGAGCCATTCACGGTAAGCTGGATGGAGATGGAGTAACAATTCTCCAACCAGCAGAATGAACTTAAAAAGGAAAACTCTTTGCAGCCAGACATGGCCTAACCTTCAAAATGTCATAGATGCAGCACTGATCTCATTGATTTTGCTAGTGAATCACAGAATCACAGAATTTCTAGGTTGGAAGAGACCTCAAGATCATCGAGTCCAACCTCTGACCTAACGCTAACAATCCCCATTAAACCATATCCCTAAGCTCTACATCTAAACGTCTTTTGAAGACTTCCAGGGATGGTGACTCCACCACTTCCCTGGGCAGCCTGTTCCAATGCCTCACAACCCTTTCGGTAAAGAAGTTCTTCCTAACATCTAACCTAAAACTCCCCTGGCACAACTTTAGCCCATTCCCCCTCATCCTGTCACCAGGCACGTGGGAGAACAGGCCAACCCCCACCTCGCTACAGCCTCCTTTAAGGTATCTGTAGAGAGCAATAAGGTCGCCCCTGAGCCTCCTTTTCTCCAGGCTGAACAAGCCCAGCTCCCTCAGCCGCTCCTCATAGGACTAGCAGCTGAACAAGATGATTTAGTATACCTGGGACAAATCTCTATCATGGGGACCAACTACATGAGCCCCATGAGTGTATGTCCTTGCATGTACCTCTCTTATCTCGAGCACCAGGTACTTTCCAGTAGCAATGCCGTGAGCTGGGACTGGCTCCTGACCCATGGTAGCTCATGAACCTTGGCCAAGAAACTTTTGGGAGACTGCTGGTCAGCCTCAGCCTCAGCCAAACACAGCTGGGGGCTGTTCCAGAGGTACACAACTGAAGCCTGGTGCCCAGGAATGCTCCCTATCACATACATTAAAAAGTAGCCTGCAATACTGCTTCCTCTATATTTCTAGTCTAGATTTACATCTGTAGAGTGGCGGAGGCCCAATTCTGCAGGTGTCCTCAGATGACTGTTAGATCCCACTGGCTTCTCCCTTGGCTGAAAGTTGCCACTACCTTCAGATCTGCTTTGCTAGATAACTGATCACAACAAGAGTGTATTACCCCAGCAGAAAGCCTGCAAGGCCATGGGGAGTCTTCACTTGCTTACCTGTTTTGAATGCAGGGCTCTTGCACTTGTGATCCTTTCTCTAGCAATAATGAACCATCTGACCTTGGGAAAGTTATTTAATCTCTCTGCTTAGACTCCTCATCCCAAATGGATGTCTCATCGGCATGCTTTCAGGATTCATTATTTAACAGATAGTACTGCTGTTTAATCTTTGTATTATAGTAGCATCTGGAGGTCTCAGCTGAGAGGCAATATATAAATACAATGTGAAAGACAATTTCTTCTCAAAGATCTGACATTGTAAGCAGAAAAGCAGCATTGCAGGGTGATTTACTACAGATCACACAGGGGAGTAGAGTCAGAGCAGTATCTCCCACCTAATTTTGTGACTGCTAAAATAATAGAATTGTCATAGCCTTTACATATATGAAAAATAGTATATACTATAAAATGGTGTGTACTTTATGAAAGAATATTTGTCATAGCCCTTGGAAGATCAACAGGGTTAGTGAAGAGTTATTCAGAGGATAAAAGTAGTCAAAAACATCATTTAATGTAGATGTTTGTAAGACATCAGTGAATACCTTCTAAATGTTTCCTTAAAAGGCCTACGTCATAAAAAACTGATTTGAGGTGAAACTGATTATGTAGCTACTATTTCAGTTATATATACTGATGCTTCTGAATGAAGTAGAGTGCTATTACTTGTTCAAAACATTTTTCAGTGAACATTGAAGATCTGATGAAACCAAACTGTTTTGTAAATTCTAGTCTGTTTTGCTGTAAAACATATGAGAAAATACTTTAGACATGCAACATATTAATATGCTAAACAACCAAAGTATTTGACCAAGCAAACTTCAGATTTATTTTTTTTCAAAACCATTTTTAAGAGTGGTTTTAAAAGTTCAAAATGGTCATTGATTTTTTTTAATTTTTTTTAATCAACTGAAACAAATGGGGCTACATGTTAAATATATATATATATTTTATATAAAATATTTTACTTCAAAACTTTTTCTTTCCTAAAAATAATCTGAGTCTGACTCAACATATATTGCATTTTGAACTACATGTTTTTTTATAGGATATTCTTTGCAAAATTGCAATTTATAATTTCTGGCAGCCTCTCTGACTCTTACATTCGTAATTATCGCTTTTATCATTGACAGTTAATGGTTGTCTGAGTATTTTATGGTCTTGATTTATAAAGATGTCTCCATTAAGGAGAGAGCGTAAGCATGTAGTAGGATGCACGTTCTTGAAAGTTTTTCCAAGCTGCTCCATATACAAATAAGCCTTTATTTTTTCATTATGTTTTATATCACTAATTAATTTTTAATTCACATAGTCACAGAAATCTACAATAATCCTGCCCCCTCTTCCCCCCCCCCCTTTTTCTTTTTCTTTTTTTGTCAGACCATACTGTGGCTTGTTCTCTTGTGCTGATGAATGTAGCTTCTTCTTTCTTCTTAGCAAAGCCCTGGTCTTTTGTTAGATCCAGAAGAGAACGCTGATGTTGTCCAGAGCCACCTGAGGTCAAAATTGAACCTTTATGTAATCAGGGACTTTTGGATCCATCTCTGAGGTCTGACAGTGCTGAAGGTGTTCTTTGGCTGATGAAGCTACTCTGTAAAGTAGCAATGAAGCTGTTAATAAAATTACAAATTGTAGCCTGAGAACAAAGTCTTTTATTTCTCTGAATAAGTCCTTCTAAGTTTATAACCTGGCAGCAACTCATCTGGCAACTCATCTGGCATGTTTGGCAGGACTGGGGATATGACCATTAGACTTAAAAACAAAACAAATCAAAACAAAACAAAACAAAAAAGCCACCACCCTTATCAATGTCACTCCGCTGACATGATATGGGATGGTCATTAAAGTTAAGATTTGTAACTTTACTGAGTCTTAGACATGATTCTGTTTTATTAATTTGTTATTTGTTGCCTTATTCAGGGTACAACAATGTGCGCTAACTACACAAAGAAACAAACAATACAAGCATTTTGCAATCAGTCCAAGAACCATAACCTTCAGCAAATATATTTAACTTCAAGATGCTCAGTTGAAGTTTAGGGAACTACTCACACCTAGAGAAAACATTTCTTTGGGCAAGTGTTTTGAAAATGGACAAAGTACGTATATGACATCTTTCTCAAAGTAGCAGAGAAAGCTAACATCACAAGCAACAGGCATGCTTTCCCTTGAGTCTCTTGTTAGTCCTTTGATCCTTTTGTCTCACCAGGTTGATTGATTTTAGTCTGGATACATAATTCCCTACATTAAGAGAAGCATGGAAGAAAATAAGTAATCTTTAGACATCTTTTAAAGAGAACCTCAGTGCAAGAAAATAGCCAGGGACACTGCATGAAGTTGTCATGTTTTCATTAATCCACATCCACTACATTGTTTAGGATAGTCCTTATTGTGGCATTTCATTGCAATCTATGAGCACATTCTGGGAATTAAAGACATACAGAAGGGTTCTCCTGAAGGAAAATCTTTCCGTCATCTATGGCACAACTTGCTTACTTGGTATTTAATTTTGTTTCATTCTGTTTTGTCAGTTAGGACCTCTGTGTGTATGAGAAAAAAATACCAGACTGATAGCAAAATGAGATGGCTTCTGTTTTTCCAGTGTCAGCCTCCTTGGATGCTTTCCCATTAAGCAGAGTGGTATAATCACAAGGCTTCCATAGGTGGCTGTTGCTTTGCTGAGGTTCACAGTATGCAATACTGAATAGAGGGATTTCCAGTAATGAATAGGACTGGCTTGGCTTCTCATGATTGCAGAGCAACACCAGGATGGACCCTTGAAGCTCCTGAGCTTCCAAGGCACCTTTCTTGATCCACTTGATCAAGAAAGTGGATCCACTCAATGTAGTCTGGAAAATATTTCAGAACCTGTCAGTTCATTCTTTTTTACTTGATTTAAAAGATGTACAGTGAGGCTGGCTTAAAAAAGAAAGCATCTGTGAGCCTGCATTATTTAATTCTGGTTTCAGGCATGTGAAAAATAGTGAAAAAAAGAACCCACCCATAGTATTACTATTTCAGCTGTGTTAGAATACAGAGTAGAGACTTTACGGGTGGCTGAAAAATAGCCATCAAAAATGTTTTCAGTAGAGGTATTTCCATTGTTTCTGATATTTGTGGAGGAAGAGGTGCCAAAAAGTCAAATGTCACCTCTTCATAGCCCTGGAGAGCTTGCAAAATTATGGACTCATCTGCATTCTTCATTACCCACATTATCTGTGATAATTCTTTTTTCCCAAGAACTCCTATGATGAAAGACTGAAAAAGAAATGATGATGCATTTTAGAGGAAGCTGGAATCAAATGGCAAAAATCAAAAGTCATAGAAATAACAGTCTCATGAAAACAGCAACATTTCCTTATGAAGGTCTCTAGGTTTTCTGACAGAATATTTGTGAGTTTTAGGTAATTTTAATGAAGGCATTTGAATACCTGTTAATCATCAAGGCATTTAATTTTGAACTGGAAAAAAAATATTTTAATGAGTATGGATTTGCATATTTCACTTCCATATTAGTACTGGAAAGATGATCAAATCATCAAGCTCCCGTTGACACAGCTGAACCAATGCTAAAACAGCTGGGATTTTTCTCCTAAAATTCCCTGGTGTGAATAGGCTACAGATATGCTAACACTAATATCTCAGAACTTAACATTCCCAGGCTTTGGGGAAATGCAATTCAAACACAAAATTAGATCTGTAAGGTAGTTCAAAATTTATATATGCATTTTTCAAACTTAACTCATATCCAATTTAAATCATTCTAGAGGAGGTAAATTTAAATATAATGAGCAAAGTGTTTCACTTTATGGGTAAGATAACTTTAAAAGCCACCCAAGTGAAAAAAAAGGAAAGCTGTATCAAGAAATGTCCTCCTAAGTATATTCCATCTCCAAAAAATAACTTAATTATTCATATTTTGATTCATTAAATATTTTTAATACTAAGCATTTTTAAGTTTATAACTTTCTCTGTTTATTAAGTTTTGCTCACCCGTCAGAAATGTCATCGTCTATGCAATCTATAATTACTTCACTTTTGCTTTGCTGAAGTTTGAGCAATAATAGTAAACACCTGTTCCCTTTAAATAATTAATTTATCTATTTATCTGTCTTCTGCATATCACACCATGTTGTGTGGTTCTGAATATTCTGGAGCATGGAGTTGTACTAGGAATTTGAGAATAACTATAGCTTTAAAAGATTTTCAATTTATGCTCTGCAAAGATCACTCAACATAGAAAATTTTTAGAACAAATGAAAGGGTGTTTATTTATTGCTACAAAAAATACTGTGATGTGGAAAAGAAAAGTGACTTGTCTTAAATTTAAGATTAACTTTATCCCCTTAGCCTGAGCTTTTAATCTGTAGAAAAGCCTGGGGATTTATGAGTGTTAACAGACCTGAATTTTTTATTTCTCCTTCTTTCCTTTTACTTGTTCATTTTCCATCTGTGTGTCCCCTAAGAACCTGAGAGCAATGATTGAAAGGAAAGATATGGTGATTTATTTGATATGTCTCTATTCTGCCACACAGGCAGGAGTACAGTTAAAACCAAGGTGATTGCAAATGACTTAACTGAACATAAAGTTTTGAAATTCAATGGCACTGAGTGTACAGCTGGTAGAAATACCTGGGAAAGCACATACGTTTTAAATGAGCACTGTTAATCTTATAGGACTATGTCAGTCTATGACCCTGAGAGGTGATCCATGGCTTTTGATGTTGAAAATTCCTTAGGAATTTTTTCCTGTTGCAGAGATGATTCTTCTAAATGTGAACATTTTGAAGCATATGTTGAAATATATTTTTACGATTTCTCTAACATCTTAAATATTCTTTATTGAAACATAAACTCTTTGTGGTTCACACAATTTCTAGTATGTGAATTTTCATTTGCGTTTTCTAGAGGAGAAAGAAACTGAAAAAAGGTCTTCATGAGACACTCTAATTACTATGCTGTTGTGAAATGGGCTTTTACATAAAAAAATCTCACTCTAATAGCCGCATTTAAAGATATTTGAGAATATTTCTAATATCTTCTGCATTTTTTCTGATTATTTTCTGCATCCTCAGGCTCTACAAGAGACAACTCCAGGTTCTGCATCCTTATTTAATTGACAAATTGAAGCTTCAAAGTTAAGGTTACATTTTAGATACTTCCATTCTTAGTGTTTCCTATTAAAAACATCTTCAAATATAATATATATATATATATATATAATGGATCATTCTTCTCAAGTAGTTTTCCATATGCTTGTGTAAAGAGTTATGCCCTAACACCTGCTTTCCAAATTTAATGTTATGCCTAGAATTTATATTTGTAACCTCTGACATATAAGCACCCACATTCTGTAATGAACTGGTCCAAAAGAGTTCATAAGGCTGCTTATCCTTGCAAATTCACTGGAATAAACTGGAAATAATTCTACTAAATATGATGAAGTTACAGTGGTAAGGCAGCATTGAATGAGGTCTTTCAAAATAAGTGCAATTAGCACCTGATTGATCTAGGAAAAGCAATTTAATAACTAATGAATATTTGAGAGAGACTTGCTGAAGGAGAGTAAATGCATTGGAAATAGATTAACTCACAAATAAATAGGAAAACATAAATCAGGGGAGGGGAATAATAAAAAATTCATCAACCTAAAGACAGTAATGAGCAAGTGTATTTTAAATTCAAGAACAGTATCTTTTTGCTGAAAGGTATTTTCTGGTAAATTCTCCCCACCCCCCACCCTCACACCTCCCAGATTTTCCTCTTGTCTCTTGTACCATATGTTTACTTGGATCATCCTGAAAATTGCAGTCTTCCTGTACTCAAATCTCACTTAGTGAAGCACCTGCAAGCACCAGTTGGCATTCTTTTATGATAATCCAATATGTGAATAGACAAACAAATGTTTTGTTATTTAGATACAACCAGGCACTTGCTAGGTAACTCTACTGCATATAAACGAATATTGGATGAATAAGGATTTATACATTCATTCCTCCATTTTACCATTTCCTTGGCTTACAAAACTCATACATTGCAGCAGTAAGGAAAAAAAAAATAAAGTTTTATTTTTTCAAAGCTGGTTTTACCATGTTTGATCTTTTATCCTGTAGAATAATAGAAAGTTTAACTGTGGCTTTAGATGAAGTGAATGTCCTTAAAACCAAAGAAAATAAATATCTGAAAATTCAAATACATCATGTGACATGAAGATAAAATGAGGGATTAATAGATTTCAAAGAGAACACATGAAATACATCCCTTTTCTGAAATAAATATGTCTAAACCTCACCACAAAGTTGAGAAAAAGGGAAAATGGAAGGGGAAGAAGAGGGAGGAAGGGAAAGGGGAAAGGGAAAAGAAAAAGGAGAACATATTTGCCAAAACAAACCAGAATAAAAGATGGAAGGACTTTTCTGTTATAGCCTCAGTAATGTTACTCTTGTAATTCTATTTGGCAGTGAAAAAGATAATTGCATTTTGAACTTTGAACCCTTGCCATTCATTTCTGTACCATGACCTCAGTAGCCTGTTTGATTGCCAGCCTGTTGAGGTACAAAGAGCAAAGCAGTGGGAAATGACACAGCAGAAATCAAATTGCATGAGTCATATTTATTTATTTATTTTTTTAATTTCCTTTATGTTCCTTATGTAATTCTGATGGCAGCAGAGCTAAAGTTAATGAACAGTAGTAAAAGCATCTGCTGTAGCTGTGTCTGTAGATTCACCTCTGTGTTCACAACTGCAGCTCTGCAAAATTCACCCAAGGTCTCTTTGAAACAAATTTTTTGGTGAGGTGAAAAATATCAGAATTATATAGCTCATGAAGGAACCACATAGTGATGTCATACCATAAATAAATTCTGACATTTCCTCATTAGTGACTACAATAGCAGTGAGTAAAAATTTTGGAAATTCTGGTTTTTTGCACTCCATTAGGCTGTTATAAAATATTCATGAGGTTAAGCAAACTGAGCAACTAGAATACTGTGAAATGTTCATTGTGCCTTTTACACAGATTACCAAAGGCAAGTATCACCTTCTTCCCCTCAGGGGTGCCCAGACTTTCCGAAGTAGAAGAGAAAAACCCCATCAGATTAGTTTCGGGGCTTTGCAGCAGGAGGCATTACTTGTACATAATTGCTCAGTTTCATTATTCATGGATTAAGAGCAAGGTGCTCAGGTGAAAGAAAGTGGCAAGGGCCAGGGCACTACAGGGAAGATATTTAAGGGTTAATTCAATAAAATACTTTAATATAACTTATGAAAAAATAATCTCCTGAAAGAGGAAATGCCAAGCATCTAATTAATTTGTGTGTTGGTATTGTCATGTGCAATCCATGTAAGGAAGTCCATAGGGGACTAATTACTTTCTCATGAGAATCACATGAGTAAGGGTAGGTTTTTGTTTGTGTTTTAATTTTAGTGCCTGCTCCTAGAAATTAAATAGTGACTGCACTCTAATAGCTCAAATTCCCACAAATGTTCCACTCAAGTGAACTTCGTTTTCCCTTGAAGGGAGGCAAGCAGAGCTACCAGCAGGGTAGCAGGATGCTGGGCCAGGGGTCAAGAGCTTCTTGATTATTCCAAGCTTTCTCCCTTAGTTTCTTTAGGCCAAGTTCCTTAGGTCTAAATCCTCAAATGAGGAACTTAAATCCAATGAGTCTTGCTTGGCTAACTTGAGGAACTTGTTGCCTAAAACATGCTGGCTTTGGGAAAGCTGCTTACCCAACTTAGTCTTGATTTCCCAGTCTGATAAATAAAGTCAATTCAATGTAAGCTACTACAGGCAGATTCATGAAGATTTGTATGCATACAATCAGGTGTAGGTCTTGCACAAATACCTGTGTGATAAAACTGTGACCTTGAGTCCTCTCTTCATTTGCTACTTATCCCTGAAGGCAATTGGACTCCATGGTCATCCACGTGACAGCTGCTGGGAAACAGGGGCTCTCTTGAGCCCATGCCCAGAAGAATCTTAGACCTAACAGTTCTGTGACATGGCACATCTATCATAACTAAGTTCATCATAGTACAGAAACTAGATTTATGTATTTGTCCAGCAAAGATCTGGCTACAGGCATATCAAATTGGATTTGACTGAAAATGCACCATATATTTTGACTAGGTTTTGAATATTTTTCTGCTTACCTGAACAGAAAATGTAGAACATACCTCCATCTTAGAAGGTGTTTTAACATGATAGTTATGGAGGTGGGAAACACGGAGACTGAATCTGGACTACTTACCCTCTGACTAGTATCAGTAGGTTCAAGAGATTCATTATCAGCAAGAGGTTGCCTGGGGGAACAGTGGCCTCAGTATCTCCACTCTTTTCTAGAAAGCAGTCATCCTGCTTTTAACCAGCTAACTTTATTTCGTATTGCTTATGTTAGCAATCCTGAAGTATGGTGCAGCTAAAGCCAGCTTTAGGCAAGTCCCCTGTTTAAAGAGGCTCCTCTAAGACTGCCAGAGTAGCACAGAGCCATGACTTCAAGTGAAAGAGGCTGGGAGTAGTTGTGCTCTCGGTTGTGGGATGGGAGATAAGGTTGCATTGTGCTGTCTTGATATCACTGGCAGTTTTTTTGAGAACGAGTTAGCATCTGCCTTACTTGCACATTAGTAGTGGACTGCCCTGAGGCAACCAAAGAAAAGGGGAATATTGTCACTACCCACACTTTCAAAATAAAACAGTAAGCCATTTCCATTCAGCTTTCTTTAGAAAAGGTCACAGGCTCTTTGCTTCAATGAGTTCTGAACAGATGCAGGCACCTGAAAAGTGCTGTCTATAGGAGATGACTATATTCTCAGAGTTTTCTTGCTGTGTTGTTATAGGCAAATCCCTGTTCCATGTTTTGGCCTTAGGGATTTTCTTTGCTGGAAGTGCTGATTATTTTAAAGACTTCTAGAATGTAATTTATTCTGCCTAAACACTGAATAAGGAGCTGAGGAACCTACCTCGGTACTCTAGGTCTCAGCCTCAGGAAGGCCAAATCATCACTCTAGTCTGTGTCAAAGCACATGGGTGTCAGCTTGGAGCCTGTCTCAGATTTTTATCTGGTTTAGTTTCCTCTAAAGGTTAAGCTTTTCTTGCTATAAATACCACAAAAGTAACTAAGTGCTCTGCGTCATATGTAATACAAATTTCAAGCACTTTTACAGCCTTAAGACTGACAGATAAAGAAAATAAACTACTTTATCTATGTCACAGTCATGACTGCACTTGAATCTGTGGAGTGAATGCAACTCTTGTAGGTGACAAAATACTAGTGTCAAGAACAGGTGTGCAGTGCAGAGATCTGTTGGATAGCAGAATGATGGGGTGATACTGGGGCTCACAAGACCACACTGTGAGGTGGGGAGGACGAGATTACACTGCCTTTTAATTCTCTTGGGTTCCTGGGAATGCAGCTGACCTCCAGTACAGGTCACAGCTGCTCAAATGTGCACTGTGGCACGTGTTTGCTGTGGGTAGAAGGTTGTTACAAGAGGAGGCAGCTGACAAGTAAGGAGTTATGGCTCCATCGCTGCAGAGGTCAGGGATCTCCAGCTCTCTGGTCTACATGCTGCTAATCCTTGCAAAGAAAGTGTTTTATGCTACAGCCTTGAATTCGTAGTGCTGGGAATATTTTTGGTCTAAAGATCAAAAATTTTTGAATTTGGTTTTCAACTTCATCCAAAAATCATGTTCTTAATATAAAAGAACAAATGCTATTTAACAAACCTGGAACTATGGTCATAATAAATAAGGGATAGTTACTTGCAATTTTATATCCCCTTTCATCCAGGATTTTCTGTATGCAGTATAAGCATTCATTAATGAAGCCTCATGATAGCACTGAGTTACAGCTATTTAAAAGATAGAGGATTGATACCAAGAGACTAAAAAACTGGGTTGCAGAGGGATTGACTGCAGATCCAGTGATTAAAATATAACGGAAATTCTGGTATTACGTACTTCTAAATAATCGTGCATCATTCAAAAGTCATTGAAAAATATTTGCCTTCCTGAAACCTGAGACATGCTGCACTTCCCTTGAAGTAATGCAGTGTTACCTAATCATTATAGTTGCGTGGTCTCTTGTAATTCATAGACCCATGGATGGATACAACTGTGAAGGGTATTAGGAGAACCTTTAGTCCATTTCCCCAGAATAGTAGCTTCTGAGAGATTTGTTAGGACAGGCTGTTTTGCAACAGTATAATGTCCTTAAAGACCTCTAATGTTAGAGATCCTCTGGCCTTCATCAGTAAAACATTTATATTGATTTTCTATCTCTACACTTGCAGTACTTTCCATGAAGTCTGACTTGCATTTTTCTTCTAGTAATTTAAACCTCTGGCTTCTTGTCCCATACTCTGTGGCAATCAGTACCAGATGTTCCTCCTCATCCTTTCACAACAACCTTATACACACTTGAAAATGTTATCATGACTCTCATCATCCTCTTATTTAGGTCCCTTTGATCCTGGTGCAATGCTTCCTTGACTTCTGACTGTTATTGTGTCTCTGGAATATTCTCCAGCTGGTCTGCAACTTTCTAGAATGTTATTGCCTGAAGGTTATTGCAAACCTGGGGCATAGCTATGGGGACTTGACCACCACTTGCAGTTCTCAATAAGCCCTTATGTTTAGTTGCAGAATGGCTATCTGGCCTGTTCCCTATCTTTAGTTTCCACAGCTGAGAACTCCTGCCTGAGAGCTGCATTTGTCTCTACTGAATTTCACCTTGTTCTTTTCAGCCCATTCTTCCAATCTGTCAAGATGATTTTTGAATTTGAATCCTACCCTCCAATTTACTCACAGTCCTTCGTAGCTTCATGTCAGCTGCAAATTTAATAAGTGTATGTTCCATTCCATAACTCAGGTCATATTGCATAGACTTTTATGAGCTCTGGGAAGAGTGAAAGAAATCAGCAGACAATCTGACAAAAGCCTCTACTTCTATGTACCACTCAATGGCAAATAAAGTTTGTTTGTTTGTTTGTTTGTTTGTTTGTTTGTTTTTTCTTTTCTTTTTTCCCCAAATATATCCGAGTCTTTGGTTTTAGTGCTCTTTTTAAAACTCCCTATTTTTTTTTTACCCCTGCTTTACTTATCAGAATAATTTTTCTAATACTAACTATTATGTTAATGGTTTTTAAAAGTTCATTGCAGGATAGAGATGTCAGATGGAGAATGATAGCCACTCACATTGTGCTAGTATTTTTAATGTTGAATTAAGCTATAGAACTCAATAATACAATACAAATGCCACTAATATGACAAAGATTATCCGAAACTGCTGACACCACCAACCTTCAAGGGAAAATTACTGTGTTCAGCTTTAATCAGGCCTTTCTCAGAAGCTTTTATGTAGCTTTCCACTCATGCAGGTCAGGGCATCTGCCAAAAGAGTATTTTCCTTGCTGTTTATGTAGTGCAGCAAGTGACCATTTAGCTTAGAGGAAAGAACGTAAATCCTAATGTGTTTGATTTGTGGGGCTATGGTGGCACCTTTTCCGTCAGAAACAAAGCTTTCTCCTAGCTTAGCTTACTCAGCAGGGACTGTAAAGCTGGATAATCCCATGAGTTTCAGCTGTTGAACCTGTTGCAGATACTTAATATAAAATGACAGAACCACTGTTCTTTAATATTTTTTTTAATTTATTTATTTTTTTTTAATTCTGAAGGTATTGTGTATTGGCCCATCCTGAAACAAAACTTACAGTAACAGTTAATGTCATCTCTGTAGCAAACCTTTGCAATTTACATTCACAAGCAATCTGCAGTTACCTGGAAAGCAAAGGATTTTAGTTGAGGTTATATAGCAAGGTTTGTCTTGGCTCATGTAAAACACATCATGAAAACCATACAAATCTTTAAAAAACATCTTTAATGTGGGAAGCAAAAAAGATGTCTGGAAAATAGTTTTCTTTTTTCAACTTTTCTTTAAGATTTCATTTACTATAATTTATCTACATCCATAATTTTTTAAGTGATTGCGAATGTGAATATCTGCTTGTATCCTGAGGAACCCAGCAAAAAGGAACCTGAATAGGTTTTTATATTTGTTATATTCTATATGACATCTTGTACTACCTTTGTCAGTATAAACCAGATGAGTTTTCTGTGATACCCAACAGCTGCTTCACAGGATGCACCTTCTCTTTTACCCTCTTTATATGGTATTTTTTTAGTAAGTAATGTTTTCAATGGTTCCTGTGAGGAGTTTTAAAGTTAGTTGAAGCCTTTACATTTTAGACTACACTACCCAGAACTCTTAACAGGCTGCAGACTGAGAAGCTAAGACGTGCTGACTTTTCAACAGGTTAGTCTATGGTCCTTTTTTGCCAAAAATAAAAATCCTCACTTCAGATGTTCTCCATCTTTAACAAGGAAAATATACCATAGAGTATATTCTTTCAATTTATGCTTTTAGCAACATTTCTGGGGGTGTCATTTAGTTCTGTGTTAGAGCCTTTTTTAGTGCAGTGGCAGATCTCTTTAAACTTTGCCCAAAGTAATAGCAACTAAAGTTTGCTGGATGACTTGATCCTAAGGAAACCTGAATATGTTGCCAAGAAGGGCATTGACACTTACTGGCATGCATTTCTCTATCAGACTGTTGATATAACCTCAAGCAAGATAGCAAACAGTGCTAGCTGAAAGACCCAGTGCAAATAAATAAAGCATTCAGAGAGGAGGGATCCATAAATAACACTTCAAAAATTATAAAAAGTAGCTCTGGGCACAAAAGGACTTACTAATTATTTTTCACTACTTCTTCTTGGTAGGATTCTCCAGAACATAAGTGGAAGTCCTCTTGTTTCTTTTTTTACCCCAAAGAGACACTGTCATTAAGGTCAGCCTGTCTGTGATACCTCTTTTCAAAGGCCCATGGGGACTGGACACACTGTGTAAATTAAATATTAGGTTAGGAGTCTTTCTTGGTATTGTAGGACCTGCTTGCAGGGTCCCCATGAGAGGCACATTGAAAAACAGGCTCAGAAGCAAATGGATCCAGGGTTGCTGCTATGTGGTCAAACCACTTTATATTCTTAACTCTTCTCCTGTATTCCTCAAGGGCTGGTCAACAAAACAGGGAGTATGGGAGAATTGTCGTAGAGATTTGTTGTTGTTATTATAAGTGTCATCAGTTGTCAAGAGCAAAAAGAACTTGTCAGCCTAAAACAAAACTGAAAAATGTATCTCGTATTTCTGCAGTGAAGAATCATTTGGGAACGAATTGAGAGGAATACAGTTTAGTTGTGATTCCTAGAATAAATTACAAAGACTTTGGAACTGGCTAAAAGGAAAAATAATAAGCACTCCCAAAGGCAATCTCTGCCTTCTAATTTGTTATGATACCCCAACCTAGACATATATTTTTGCCTTTTTTGAATAATAGTCTAATATTATGAGGCCAAACTAAGAGTGAGTAATGTCTCACTTCTTTGAATCTTCACAGTATAAATTCACCAGCATAAATTCTCAGCTTGGCCCACTGAATGTTAAAATCTATCACTGCTAGCCATAATCCCACAAGAGTCAACATCTGATATATAGAAAGTTGTTTTCAACTACATTACCCTTGGGAAGAAAAAAAAAAAAAAAAGAAAAAAAAAAAAGAGGTTGTTTAATATATCTGTTCAGAGGTACCTTGCTGGTGGTATGGTAACCAGCAATTACAGCAGTACTTCTGATTTCTGTATATTATCTCTCATAGAGTAACATTAAGGAAAATCAAGAATGTCTTTACCACCAACAAAAGACAGACTAGCAACATCAGTGGCATATTGACCTATTTTCAACCAAAGTAATTTATATTTCACCATTACTACTTGTAGAAATGCGTCATGGATCTAAAATACCTCAAAAGTGAGGAGGGACATCTTTTCCTGTCTTTAGGGCTTCTGTGGTATGTGGACCTAATTACCATTATGCTTATCAGAAAGTGGAGGTTCTTCTCTACATTGTTATAATTGACATTTTCTTTGGAAAACAAAGACCTTTGCCTGTTTAAAAAAAAAAAAAAAAAAAAAAAAAAAGTGAATATTTGACAGTGAAATTCAGTGAAATTGCAGTGTGGTACCAGCTGTGCGTCGTAACAGACTTTCTTCACTTCCTCGTTCTGGGAACGTGGGATTATCTTCAGTAGCCCAGAGGATATGGTGGACCCCCTCAGTTGTGGCGGTTTGGGTTGTACCTTCAACAACAAAGACAACTGCAGAGGAGATCTTCTGTTTAGGTAAACTGCCTGGCTTCTAGTGAAAGGGAGGTATGAGGAAAGTCTGTGGAAAACAGAAAGAAAAAGAAAAGAAACTCTTTAAATGCAAGCTTAATCTGCTTATGAAAAAGAGGTAAATCAATTGAAATTTCATCCAGAAATATGTTGATGAAATGTGATGGACAAACTCCAAATTTTATGACTTTTGGCACTATTTTCAGTTCAGGAGAGAGGGAAATAAATTTGGGAAAGAACCGTGGAAAATAAATAATAATAAAAAAAAACCTTCAATCAAAAGCACTGAGCAAGTGAAGGAGTTGAGAATAAAACATAAGAGCAAATAGCAAGTTTTTCTGAAACCTAGGCTGATTTATATCTGCCATATAGATGCACTGTTACAGATGACTACAAATATCTCTAAAATATTTATGTATTTCTATTTCTCAGTATTCATATAGAGCAGTTATATGTCAGGATGTATAGAGCCACTTTTTTTGTTTTTTTACCCTTATACTTCATGACCTGAAAGTTGGACTTAATTGCATACTATCAACCCTCTTTGATAATAAATAAAGAGACAAATATCAAATGTACCTCAGCTAAAGTTATTACCTTGTGAAGGTGTGGGTGGGAAAGAAGGTTTCATCCAGTCATGAGGATAGCCCTTGTTCTTGTCACTGAGTTAAACGCAGAAAACACTGTTGAGATTAGGAGAAGACCAGAGCCTGCTCAGATGACGGACAGAGCTGCAGTGACATAGAGGCAGCTTTGAGGAGCTGTGATGACTCAAATAGAAGTGACCTAGAGACTGTGGAGGGATACCATTAAAAACTTGTTGACCCAACACCAGATATGCGGACACTTGGGCAAAACCAGAGGTAGAGGACCCAGTCTTCTTAGGACACCTCCTCAAAATGCAGATTCACTGCACCTTTATGTCAGATTGTTGTTCATGGAATGTAGGAAAAGTATTGCCACAAATATTTCAGCATTTACAGGTATCCCCAAAGACTATGAGATATTTTTAAGAGATTTAAGGACTTATCTTCAAAGATAAATACACGGGCTACTCTCATGAATAGTGGTTTGGGGTAGGATTTCCCAAAATACATTTCAAGTATAACTACTTCAACAGATAACAGGCAACAGAGGGAATATTCAGAGCTCTCCAGTGTAGTTCTTGCCGCCCCTGGGATGACACCTGCTGACAAGTTGTCCTCCAATAGTTCTTTCATCAGTGAGCGCTGGCTTAGCTTTCCCAAACTCGTGGTCTGTTTCTTTCCCTTCTCAGCCCTCCACTGAGAAATTTCTATGTTTTACTTGCATGGATTTGTTGCTTGTGATGAAAGAAATAAAACTGGAACACCTAGTTCCAGTTTTACATCACTAAGTATCACCATGGCAGTTCATCACAATGAATTGGGACTTACACAGTTTCCTTTTTAACCTTTGCAATTTTGGACCCTACACTGAATTCAAACTTCTTTAAGGTTTTAAAATGGTTAAATAACATTTTTATTTCACCACTCCCATATATTAAGATTGGTATCAAAAAGAAATATTTTTTTTCTGTTGTTTTAATTAAGTTGGAAAAACACTTTGAAAAAAAAAGAATCAAATCAAAATAGCTATTCATTAGAATTTCTGACAATTTTTCAAGAGTTTCAGAGAAGCTTTGGATAGAACTTCAAGACTGAAATAATGTTTCAGCCATTTAGGCATACACTCAGTTGAGCAAGGTGCACAATTTTTCTTTCTGCCGTAGTTTCCCTTCATGAGCTAGCAGCCAGCTATTGACTTTTTTCTGTTCATTTGGAAAGTGCTACAGTTCAACAAAATCCATGTTCCATTAGCTTGCCTGATTATATGAAATCTCGACAGGTTGATGATGAGAAAGAACATGAAAGAACTGTATTTAGACATTCATTATAGAGAGTGTATTTTCCAGGGGATTCTTCACAGCCATGCTTTGGGCAGCTATCACCATTTTTATAAAACTAAACTGGGCCAGGTGTGTACTGTATTAAAACTGGTAGTTAGTTCATCACTTTCTGTAGGTGATGGTCTTTCAGAAGTCTTCCAGACCAGTTTGTGATCTTCAGGGAGTTTGCCAGCACAGTGCTAAATAGGCACATCTTCTGCTTTGACAAAGCAAAAAGTGTTTGATGATGAGGAAAGATATCATAACTTAGTGTCTGCAATTATTGTGAAAGCATGAATACAGGGGAGTAAAGCATGGATTTAGATTAAATTTTATTTATTATCTTGTAATGTTATCTCTTTCCCCTTGATTGCCCTTTTACAGGTTATCTCAGAACTGAATTTTAGTCACATACATATTATACTATTAAATATGAACTTTGAGAAAGAGAGGAACGATTGTACAGTGATGGGATAACAGGTCTTCTGGGTAGGAAAAAGCTGGTAGATGTCTCGTATCTTGAATTAAATACACATCTGGACAGTCAGATGCATGATTAGGAAATGTGGACTGGATGAAAACAATTATTAGATTAATACATTACTCGTTGGAAAGAAGTGTATTAAAAGAGTAGGTGTTACTAATTCATGATTAAATTTGAAGGATGCACTGAGGGGCTGTTTACAGGAATTGTCCTGAACACTATGCAATGTTTCTGTTTGTGATTTGCAAGACAGGGTGGAGAAAACATGTATTAAGTTCACCAGTCGGGCAATACGTGTTTGAGAAGACAGGATAACAATTACAACAGTGTTGATAAATTGGAGAAATAGTCTGGAAAAATAGAATGCAATGCAAAAAGGAAAAAAATGAAATTTTCTGCCTTTTTGCAGGAATAATAAACTGCGCAAAAAGCAGAAGGGAAGGCAGCATATCTTCAGAAATGAACTGGGGTTTAAAGTAAGTCTCCATAAAAAGAAAAGAAAAAAAGTGATTGTTAAAAAGGCAAACAAATATGTGTGTATACTCATTAAGTAACAGTTGTAACAGTAAGATTTCTGAGTAAGGTTATGTCTTCAGTATGTGTCCTGTGGCCAGCTTAGGTGCTGGAGAAAGATGCATGTTAATTGGAGAGAGACCAAAGGGCAGCAGTGAGAATGATAAAGATTAAGGAGGGACATATGGGGAAAAATGAAGGTGTTGGATATTTTTGGTCCAAGATCAGAAGACTAGAATTTTAAATAACAGTCCTTAGATGAGTGAGAGAATGAGCTCTTCCTTGTGTCTGCCTGTCAGATAGGAACAGATGCTCCTAAATTACAGCAAGGCAATTGCAGGCATAAGAAAGTATACAAACAAAGGGTAATAAAGAGCTGGAGATGTGTCCAGACAGCTCTGGAAACCCCATCTGAGAAATGTTTAAGAGCAGTTTGGGCAAATACCTGTCACAAATGACATAAGAATAGATCACCTAGTCTCAGAGTAGAGGAATGACTGGATGACTCCTTGAGTTATTTTCAATTCTTATTTTCTGTAATTCCAGGACTGTGTTCACATTTAATCATGTTTGTATTCCATTAGCTGAGATAGCCTTACACTTCATTTTCAATATTTCTGTTCCTAGGACACAATGACATGTCAGCATTTCCTCCAAACCTACAAAAGGACTATCTCATCCAAAATGTGCCTGATGTATCATGGGATTGCATTATCCATTTTTTTCCTGATAGATTATAAATATATGTTTAAAAATCCTTATACTTTTGACAAATTTTCACTTTTGATCATTTCACCCTCGCTCTGCTCTCTGTTTGCTATCTGTTTATTGGGGACATTTCTCAAAAACTAGTCACCTGAGCAACAGTTACCAAAATGTATCTGTATCCAGCAAGGACCCTGAAGAGCAAAGAACACTCATATCCTCTCTCCTGTCTCCCCTCTGAGGACAATGGGTAGCATCTCAGGCAGAGGTACACGAGGTGCCTCTGATCTGCCATTAAAATATTCACTCAGATATCTGATGATCATACTGTTTGCTTTATAGTCATGCAGAGGGGTCACTCTTGGCTTTACAAAAGGATGCAGAGAACTCTTTATA
Organism: Aythya ferina; assembly: GCF_964211825.1. Taxonomy (NCBI): domain Eukaryota; kingdom Metazoa; phylum Chordata; class Aves; order Anseriformes; family Anatidae; genus Aythya; species Aythya ferina. Next base: position 15,166,549 of record NC_140300.1, on the reverse strand, counting down.
GTTGTGTAATGTCCTGACTTTAAAAATAATCTTAATGAATTAATCTTAATGACTAAATCTAAAAATCTGTGAAATCAAAGGAAAGACTCCTATTGATTTCAGCAGGGCTGAATCAGACCCTTCAGAGGCAATCTCCAGAAGTTAATGTGCTGATTATGCATTGGTTTCTTCCTTTGTGATCTGCGTAATTGGTCTCATAATAACAAAGGAATCTAGAGAAATATGTATGAAAAACCAATGCAAGAATCACAGAATTTCTAGGTTGGAAGAGACCTCAAGGTCATCGAGTCCAAAATAGAATATTTCAATAATATTATTTCTGCCATCTTTTGTTTCCCTTTGAAAAATCTGCCATATTCCAACTAATGAATAGCTCAGGCAACCCGGTCTCCCAGTGATAAAACCTTTACAGAGAACTCCACTATTGCGTAGTCTCTTCTTTTCTGCTTAATGTTATTTAATGTGAATTTTCTGCTAAGAAAGCACAAGTAGCCTAGATAAAATGGAAGTATTGCAAACTTGCCTGGCAGTAAAACTGAATCTTTGCTTGCTCCTGAATATAATACTTATATCAGTGATCAGTGACATTTCTGCTTTGCATTTTATACATCATTCACCTGAGTTTCCCAAATCAATCTCTGTAGTGTGACATATCTGTAAAATACCAGTATTTTGCACAACACTGCCCAGCATTATTATGTGACTAGAATTTCTTTACTGATACAAACTATATGTATATGTGTAATACTGAAAACAAGTATGAACAGCTGCAATTTTAATTTAAGCATTTGAGAAATTCTCTGCTGCCTAATAAAATTATTTCAGTCAGCAGTGTCATTGGTTTCCATTGTATGCTGGTGAAGCATAGCACTGAAGTGCAAACTTTGACTTCATCTAGCAATGATCATTTAGTTAGGAGTCAAAAGAAAGTCTGCCTGAAGAGAACTCTAAGAAATCCACTGTGACGAAACTGGAATGTGTCTGGGATTTTTCACTTTATTTGTTTCTGCTCACTGCTTTGCCTCTACTGGTTAATGCGTGTTTCCTCAAAGCCTAAAAGATATATGATATGACAGGTAGGCTTTTTTCCTATAGCCCTGAACTTCGTTTTTTTTTGAGACTTTCTTGTTGAACCAGAAAGTTATGTAGGTGTTTCTCTGGCAGTAAACTTCTGCATGCACTATTTTTGCAGACAGATGAGAAATGTTATATTATTCTAATAATTTTTTTAGATGTACCTGAATCACAAACAACTTGGGGATGAGCTGTCATGAGGTACATAGAAATGAAAAATAGCATTTCCTCCAGCAACAGCATCATACTCAAAAAATATTTTGAAAATTTGCAGAGAAGTGGTTGGGCTTAGTACACATTCAAATGGAGCAAAACCACAAAACTTAATGAAAATCTGGATTTTTACTTCTGACTAAGTGAAGCAAATAGCACAGTACAAAACAACAACAACAACAAAAAAAACAACCCTACATAGGCGATTTCTCAGTTACTATCCATACAGAGCTTGTAAATCTGTGTCAAGACCTGTGTACTTTGTATATTCTGAAGAACACCCACTTTCCATCCCTGATCTCCTTCCCTTTCACTGCTAAAATGGCATAGATATGGCTAGAATTGCAGGGGAAGAAGTGTTTGGCCTTTCTTGCTCAGGAAAATGAGCACTCTGCAGTCTGCCTAGCACTGCAGAGCAAACCAAAACCCAGGGCAGAGGCTGGCTCACAGGCACGCACATTATCATCTCTCTAAGCTGATAACCGCAGACGGCTCTGTATGAATGAAGGTGCCATGCATGCAGCGATTATGTAATATGTATCCACACCATCCAGTGAGTATTAGCATCAGTGTGAGCATCTTATCAGGCTAGGCTACTTTGCAAATGAATGCTGCCAGGCTGCTGGAACTATCTGCACAGTCAGATACTCATTTTTAGCTTTTTCATCATGGCTGAAGACAGCTCCACTTGATCTCAGCAAAGTTATTTTAAAATCTGAGATTTTGCCAATGTTTCTTTTTAAAGAATCACATCTAGTGTGACTCATTACTCCTGGATTTCATTTGTCAGAGCAGCCAAGTAGTCTAGCTTTTACATTCCCAATGGCCATTATCTCTGTTTGTTAACAGCTAAATGGCTGATGCATGGGTACGTATTATTCCTGTGTTTTGTCGCAGAGAGAGAACTTTTGCTGGAAACATAATGGAAAAACTAGAATCCAGAAGGATATGATAAACCATAGCTTTTAGAGAAAAAATTGGTTATTGATTAGGAATATATATATACAGTATAGTTTACCAACTATTAGCTCTGTGGGGTTGCTTTATTGGATTTCTTTCTCTTTAGATTATACATTGTGTGTGTTGAAATCAGGTCTCATGCCACTGACACTATGTGTTAAATAACCATTTCTAGAAGAAATCAATACATTAATTCCAAATACAGCAATTAGGTTCCACAATATGATCTTTATTCATCAAACTAGTGCCAAAATCTGCCTGAATGTAAATATGGTAATGATTGTGTATATATTCAGGTATCCATTAAAGCAACTGAAGGTGGTTTCATTGGGCACTCAAAACACCTGATTTTAAGCAAATACTCCAGCGACTTATGGTCAGAATCACTGCAAAATTTCACTGGAGAAACTGTATGATGTGGAGCCTGAACCATGTAGTTATAAGATCACGCACAGCTGGGGAGGAATTCATTAGCCAAGACATTAGAATTACCTTTTGATAAGCACAGAGGGAAAATCATTTTTGCTCCTTACAATAGGTCTTCTATAGTTTATGAATTTCATGTCTGCAGTATGGTGCTGCAGCCACTTGTTTTCTGATTAGCAGTGAATCACAAAGATGATGATGATACATGTTGGTCAAAACAATTTTGTGCGATACTTAGCTCAGCAGAGAAAATTCCTGCTACTAGTTCTTGATGTTAAAGCAAATGTAATCCAAAATATTTCAAGCCACTGAAATTGCACATTTATGAAAATATGCCCTCTAATAAACTGTTCCATGATAAGAACAGCAACAGCAGTAACACAGATATAAATATTAAAATTGTTACTGTGACTGTTAAATCAATTAAAACATTTTGTTCTATAAGCAATGTACCTTAAACAATGTTTGCTACTAGTTGTAGATCTATTCATATGAATTATATTTGGCTCATTTAAAGTTGGTAGACCTAAAACAGGCAAGGTTTCATTCTAAAAAACAAGCAGGACCATCTCCTGAGGTATGGAAGACCAGACAGTGCTGGGAGACAGCAATAGCAGATGCATGTGTGACTACATCTGCAGTGCAGCTGTTGAGTAGTTTGCAATGAAGTAGACAAGCAGAAATTCCATTGTAGTAGGGCAAGGAATTAAGGTAACATTATTGCCATAAATGTTCATGGTCTAGCTGCAGTATAAATAAGACAGTTATTTCTTCCTTAAAGATGCTACATTTTGAGATACAATATAATTGTGTTTGTTGGAAGGAATGAGAAATAAAAGACCAGTCATATTAACTAGCTGGTTTAAAAATAACATTTTGGTGATGGCAATTAAATATTATCATCATAGCTTCATAGCTTGCCCATCACTATTAAAAAAAAAAAAAAAATCTGAAATCTTGAACTTTACCTGTAATAAAGAACTAAACTTTTTTTTTTTTTTTTTTTTTTTCAAGAGTGCTAATATGTATTGTGAGCAATTAAACAGTTAATCTGCTCATACAAAGAATCATAACAAGGAATAAATAAAAGGAATAACTCAGACACTAGTTTCAGGCCTGGAGCCATCCTGTATGATTTGGGAGACAACAGAATTTGTGTATTTAAAATGCCCTCCAAAAAATCATGTGCAATGACTTGCTGGTACATCTATAATGCTGCAAGAGCACTTTTCAGATGATCTGTAAGCATGGCACTCTGCTCTCCCTTACATCCAGGTGTCTGACCCAAGCATGCCAGTAGTCTGCTACACCTCCAGACTCTGGGGATCACCTGTCTTCTTAGGATATATTGCAAATCATCATTTGAACTGACTATGCATTTGACCATGAGAGTGGCCTGGCTGTGGTCTTAACCAGGCAGCATAAGTATATCTTAACGTCTCCAGTCTTGCTGAGACTATGTCACACATCTGGATACTCATGTTACATCAATTACTTACAGTAAGGAGGAGAAGAGAACTTAAACTCTCTTCTTACCCCCAGTAAACCCCTGCATGGTGTAACTGTCCCCACCAAGGACAATTCTCCCTACAAATGGACTGATATGGTATTTCAGCATGCCTTTTATGTAGAGAACAGTTGATAAATTAATTCCTAATACATTGCCTCCATGTCACAGTTGACAGGTCCAAGCTGATTAACTCGGCTTGTGGACAGCATGACACTAGTATGCAGAGGCTGTGAATCCTCTGCCTGAATATGGTGCTTTTTTTTTTTTTTTGCTTTTTTTTTTTTTTTCTGAGTGACCTTGAGCAAATCATTTCTCCATTTTTAATATGAGGAAATTGTCTCAGGCTTCAATTTCAAACACTTCAGAATCTATGCTTGAAAAACTCTATATGAGAACTAGCTGTTATTAAAAGTAGTGTGAGGATCTGTACGAGGTCCCACCTGTTTCTATGTCTATTGTTCTCTATTTTCATTTCTCCTTTTGTCTTCCTTTGCTTCTTACAAACCCATTCCCATAATCAGCCTCCATGAGACCACTCAAAATAGACTCCATAAGTAGCCTAAGAGACAAAGTCAATAAACAAGATGATTAACATTTTTCCTTTTAATCCAAAATAACAATATATACTTATATATAATGCTCATGCCTCTGCTTCTCTTGCAGAACCTTCTTTTTCCCTCATTGATGTGTTGCTATTGTTGTTACTTGACATGATATATCTGCTTCAGCCCAAATGCCCTTAAAGGCAGGGCCTGTATCTTTTTCCTATCTTTATTGTGTCTTCCATATAAATGTAGGAATGAACATTACTTTTGAAATATTCTCAAAATAACACTTTGATGATTTACTGTCCTGTGCCTTTGTAAACACTTTGTTTTCTCCCCTACAGGGAATCAACTGTTCTTTTGGATCTTTTGTAACCGATACTTTCTGAGTGTTCCTGGTTTGCCTGTCACACAGCTGAGATGGGTGCCTTTAAAAGCATTTGCTTCATACTCATTGATTTCTAGCAGAGTCATATCACCCCATGGCTGATTCTCACTACCTTTTGTAGAGTTGCTCCTGCTGCTCCATGCTGCTGCTGTCTACTTCCTTCTCTCTCTCCAAGGAGAATGTTTGTTTCACTGGAGGACTGTACCTAATTTCTGGACTAATCCAAAAGCTGTGTTTGCAGCAGCATTAGAAGCAGCAAGGGTCTGTATGGCTCCATGTCCATTCTCTGACAGAGGTTACAGAACACTCCTACGAAGCCTGAGAGCAGGGAAAACCCACGGAGGCACCTCCCTGGGACACCTCTGCAGGTCTGGACCTCCCAACCCACACCGCCATTTTTACCAACCCACATCAGATATTTATTCCTTGAGTTTCTTTTGAGCCCATTTATAATTTGGTTTCCAAAGCATCCTGTGGCAATGGCATTACAGGTTGTGCATTATGTGAAGTACTTTTGGTGTAAAGCCTGCAGTCTGATAGTTTCATTTGGTGCCTCCATGTTCTAGTCTTATGAGATATAATAACCATCATTCCCTTCCTTCCTTTCTCCTTGCCATTCATCATTTTATAAACCACAAACTTTTTTTTTTTTTTTTTTCCATGTGCTAGAAAATGCAATTCTGCTTAATATCTCTTTGGACAGAACCTATTTCAAACCTCTTCCTTACTGCCTTTCATTATATGTTTTTCTTTCTGAACTGGGGTGGCCACAGTCATGATTAGCATTTAAAACTAGGACTTTGTGTAGTGATATAACGATGTTTTCTCTCCCCTCCTCTGTTCCTGGCCTAATATACTACCAGTATATATTATATTTCTAATATACTGGGCAGGAAGGGGAGGTTAGCTGCTATTAATCTCAGAATGAACATTTTCAAAGGAGTTTCCAGAAGGACTCCTGTAGCCCAACAGATCATTATTAAATAATATAGTTTACATGTAATGTAACTGTTCAGTTATGCTATTTTTCCCTTATGCTTTTTTTTCAGTTATGCAATATTCTTAATTGTTCTCTTTATCTTTAGTGGTCCGGTGTCTGACCAAACCATTTGCAAGCTCTTTGAAATTGTGACTGTACAAATACATGTACATGTGTGTGGGGGAGGGATACAAAAGAGGTATTTATAATTCAGAGCTGGGAGAGTAGCATGAAGTCTTTTTTTCTTATTATTTACCAACCAGTTTCTCTTACACCTTTCACTCTTATTTATTCACTCCCCAGCCCATTTACTTTTGATTTGAAATATAGGATCAATGTGCTATTGTTTATATAAGGGGGAAATATGATCCCTTCAATATTCTCACTTACTTTGGGAGCCAAGGGTATGTTGCCCATTATTAATTACTGATAAACTTGTTTTATTCCTGCAGTTTTCCTTGACATGGAGTATGTTGTTACTAAGGGCCAATATTGTAAACCTGCTAGCTCATGTCTGATTTGGGAATGGATCAATCTTAATGTACCTTGTTGTGCTCTTTCAGTTGTGTGTATGACAGCTTTTCTGTCCTGATCTGTCCTGTATACGTAGTTTCAGGACAAGGCAATATACAGCTGTGTAGCTGCTAAGAGAGTTACCACCAGTACTTTGAGACTCCCGGTAGATGTTCTCCCACAATGGGCTGATGGAGATCTAGTTTTCTAAAGCATACAAATGCTTCACTGAATCTTTCATTATTACTCATTCTGTTATGGATCAAGCCCTATTGTGCTAAGGGATGCACAGACCCAAAAGGTAGGGAGAAAAACATCAATCTTTTCCTAAAAACTGTGGTCTTGCTGAGAGAGAAAGAGCTTCTGATCCTTAGGACTGAAGTGTTAAAAACACAGGTTCTGATGCAAGTAGTAATAGAAAAGACCATGTTGATATTTATGTATTATATTTATATAAAGATCATTATATTTATATTTATAAGTATTTTTAATATTATATTATATTATATTATATTATATTATATTATATTATATTATATTATATTATATATATTATATAATATATAATATATATATTATATATATTATATATTAGATATATTAGATATTTTATATATATTATATTATATTTATATTTATATGTATTATATTTATATAAAGATCATGAGTTGTGTGAATAATTGTTGCTGAAGAGTAGTCTTACTCTGTCATCCATCTAGAACACACTGACCTACACATTTTCTTTCATTTTGTTCTCCTTTCCAAAGGCTCTCATTTGATCCACATAAGTTGTTTTTTCCCAATTTTCCCTGCTATCTCCACAGTTTTTTGTCTGTTTTTGTTGTTGGTGGTGGTTTTTTGTTGTTGTTGTTGTTGTTGTTTGTGTTTTGTTTTTGTTTTGTTTTGTATTGTATTGTTTTGATTTTTGGTTTTGTTTTTTCATTTTAGTTCCCAATGCAAACAGAAGTTCAAAGTAAAATTCAGACCAAACCTTTGAATTAGATTTCTGGTCAGCCATGGGAAACCCTGCCATAACCAGATGCTTGAATTCTTGGTGAAAATCCTCCTCATTCCTGCAGGTCATCTGCGCATCTTGCAGTGGGATTCTGCAGAAAAGGGTGGAAAGGGGAGAAATGACTGATAGAATATTCAATATGTAAACAATTAGAACAAAGAAAGACATCAACTATTTCTTCTTAACCTTGTGTGGGCATTTGCTTAATGGTATTAAAAACTGGACTAGAAGTTAGGATATAAAATATAATAAAATACTTAACTCTTATTGCAAGGAAAGCCTGCAATAAACTAGCTAGGAAGCTGGTGGAATCTTTCCTTGGGGAATTTTTATGAAACAGCAACATGTCTCAGAGATGATTCAGTTATATTTATCCTACCTCAGTGCAAAGCAATAAACTGGACACTAGGAGGTCCCTCTCTGCTCTGCCTTTCCTTGAAATACAGATTGCAGTTGAAGGCACTGCATGACCAAGCCATAGCTCCCAACCATATTATATATGACTGTAATCGGTTCAACAGTATCAGAAAAAAGCTCCTGTTCGTATTTTTAAGGAGTCAGGCTTCAGAAATCTGTCAGTAAAATAAAGCCTGAAAGAGAGCATTCCATCTGGGCTAACCTTTTTTCCCGTATGTCAGTCCCTGTGAAATGTTTTATGTATGTATTCTTTGGAAATCATCTAGCAGAAACAGCTGTGTGTGCTGCCCACCTGCTAAAGCCTACAATCTAGTGTTATTTCAATTAGATTTGATTGCAGGAAAAGTTTATGAAACAGCTATCAATGATTTCATGCCATCTGGCTTCCGCTTTTCTCCTGTTTAGAGGAACCCTGTGTTTACATTGATTGGCCTTCTATATATACAAGCATGATTGAGCTTTATTATTCTTTTTATTTGTCTGATAGCAGTGTGGTTGGTGCTGTACAAACTTACAATGGAAGAGAAGCTGTCAAAGATTCAAGCTGTGAGGTTCAGCTAAGACACATGTGAGGCTTCGGCTGAGAACATAGCAGAAGTGAAATTGTATTTTTATAAGCCTGGTTTATTAATTGGAATATAAAGTTTCCATTGAGGGTAAAACATACTTTGTCTTGCTTTTGGCCATGTAATAAATAAGTACTAGAGCAAGACAATACTCAGGTTCTCTTCCAGAGTCAGCACAAAGAAATAGAACCTTTATGAGGAGTGGTTCCAGACAAAGTCATGTCCCAGACATTGCCTCTGGAGACAGGCCCTTTCCTCTGTTAATCATCATGGGAACATGGACACCCAACCTAGGCTGGCTGCTTACCTTCTCAACTGCTAAAATCAAAGGAGATGAGTCCTCCCTTGGCTACTGATCTCCCAGGTGACTTTTAAACCTCCTAATTATAGAATTACTCTCTTTGGTTAAGAAATATTCTCCCATGAGTTATTTTTAGTTTAGCAACATTTAAAAGTTATTTTTCTTCTCAGGTGAAATGTGAACACATGAATCATTTAAGACACTAACTCCGTTTCTCCTTCTCTCCCCAAATTCTTCATGTTTCTCTTGTCTGTGAGGATTTGGCATGTAAAAGTCAGTCTGAAACTGGCTGTCGCACTGGCAGAACAAATTCATCTTCTAGCTTTGACCTGCATTCAGATGTGGCAGTCTTTAAACCCGGTTTAGTTGAACTTGACGTTTCAAACTAAAATGGAAAAGTTCATCCCTGTTTGGAAAAACCTACTCTAGGAAATGACAGTTCAAACTGACCCAACCATCTTGTGTATTTGTCCCTCCTGACATGAACCAAATTTAGGTAAATGAGTTGACTTTGGAATTAACACCATCTGCTCAAACTGTGTTTCCTTAAGGTTTGCTTGTGTCACTCGCCTCTTTCTTCCCAGAAGGATGACATGTTGTGTGAGGCTTGCAGAAGGGCTGGACATATGTTAGGTTGTCAAATTAAGCAGTCTGGAGGCATCCTTACTCTTTGGAACTGAGATAACCTTTTTAAACTCTGAAAAAAAGTAAGAACTTTCTTCCATTACAGGACACAGACCTCTTCTAAGTCAACATTTTGGGGTTTCTTCCATAATTATGTTGCTAGGTACTGCATCACAATTGAATGCTAGGTATTGGCAGAAATTAAATTAAGAGAAACTGGATAAGACTGTAAGCACTCTGGTGAACAGTGTTTGCCTTTAATTTTTACAGTGTCCAGTAGAGTGGGGATTTGCTCTCTGACTTTCTCTGCTTTGTGTGACTACGGCACAGGTGTCAAAGTGCTGTTTTAAACCAGTGTGCAAGCATATGATAAAACTTCAGTGGAAATTAGCTGTCTAAAAACAGTGCAGACCTGGTGCTAGGTACTTGCAAGGTGAGATCCACTCTATCTTTTATGCCCTGCTTTCTTTTAAGAATAGATTAAGAACATCAGTTGTCTATACACTATCCTTGCTTTCTCTATTGCACCACATTTTCAAATATTTTACTCAGAAAAGAAAAACTGCACAGGCCAGGTAGAGTGGAAAACAATGTACTTTTAGTGCATTTTTAAACCAAATATTTGAAGAAAGCGAACAATTCTCTTCAAACCCAATGAAAGTGGGGAAAAAGACAAACATTTGCTTTTGCAGATTTCCTTATGAATTATTTACTACTTTGCTAAAGAAACTTATGCTAATAATATTGTAATAAGCGGTGCAGCTCTGACTCATGTTTGGCTAAAGACATATGTGGGGAGAGCTCACAAAACTTTGTTTAGCCTCCCACAGTTCTCCGGATTACAAATAGTATAATCAGCCCAGTAGTGCTGAATGTACATGAATGTAGACAGACACAGAGTATAGCTTGCACATACTTACAAGACCATATTTAAAGAGTAGCTAAATATTGATTTCACCATTATTCATCTTTATTTTTATTGTCAACTTGCATGACCAGACCTCCTAGTAGCTAGATTAAATATAATCTAAGATATCAGTAAAAAGATTGTGTCTGAAAATATCTTTAAGACTAATGGCAATGAACCCTACTCTGATAGACTCAGAGTAGATAGATTCCAGCCAGACCCAGTACACTGGATTCAGCCTTGCTTTTTCTTAACAGGTAAGGAATTGAAACGTGCTAACACCACAGATAGACAAGGGCACCTCCACTTTCCTTCCTTATGCGTTGCACTCATTACCTCACTGAAATCAGCTGCAAGATATTTTGTCTACCTATGCAAGAACATCTAGGCACCTAAATCTGAGAAATTTCAAAACAGGGAATTTAGGAAGCTGAATGACTCTGGGTTTCTGGACTTCAGTGATTTACTCAAAGCTGTTGCATGAGTCTGGGGAATAACCAGGTCTTGACCCAAACCTTGTAAGTTCCAGCACAGAACTTTACCTCAAGATGAATCTTCCTATTAATTGAACACTTTGAAACTGTTTAATGAGCAGTTATCACTAGATCAATTCCTTTAGATTCATATATATATAATGTTATTTAAATTCTTAAACTGATAAGATTTATACTGGTCCTTAATGCTAATCCTCTGGTCTTGGTTGGACAGATCACATCTCTAAAGTAAGCAACATGGATAAGTCTTTGCAGGAATGGGGCTTAATCACAATAAAATAAAATAAAATTAAAATAAAATAAAATAAAATAAAATAAAATAAATAATAAAAGTCTGTAATAACTGCCTGTTCTCCAGGTTGATGAATGCAACCTTCGGTATAAAAGGAAGAACCCCCACCCTCACCAACACAGAAAACAACAACCCTGACAACAAGCTAATACAAAGACTGTGAAAGACCTGGGTTATTACCATGAAAAGAAAATCAGCAATACAATTGGCAATTTAAGAACAGAGACTGTCATTAAATAAATACATGTGCAAACCAGAGCCTAGTATTATTGTCAAAAATAGACCTGCAGAATATGGAAGTGATTAAGCTATTTCATTTGAAAACCTTCTCATACTTTGGGCCTATCTGATCTTAGATGTGCAGTATGAACAAACAGTATTTGTCATGTATAAATATATGCATATTCTCTGTCTGTGTACAGAATAATCTCAAAGTGTAGGGAAGTGGATGAGAATAAGTGAAATAATCTTGGACCATTACCTGCAAAAAAATCAAATGCAAAAATTTTGTTACAAAGCCTCAAATCATTATGGTTTTGTTAGAGACTTAAAACATATCTTAGATTTGTCAGGAGATGAAAAATGGCTCATGAAATGTCTTGAATAAGTGAAGGTTTGTTTATAATTCTCCATCGAACCCATGCAGATCTTTGTTTTTCTGCATGGTTTCAGACTGATAGGAAATAACATTTTGTGGCTTGACACTTTCATCTGTGTTTCACCATAGGAGGTTTTCGTAACTCTGGATAGATCTTCAGCTGGTGTAAATTTTATTCCAGCTGAGCATCTGGTCCTTATTTTCACTGGTTTTATATTAGCTGAATGAATAACAAAGCTGTGAAGAAATATGTTCATAAAATGAACATGGTATTCAAAATATATTGCTTGAAAAGAATTGTTTCAGAACAGATGCTGGATTATGCATATGTGAGAGGATTCCACTTGTTCTATTTAATCTCTTCCCAATATTGCTACATAAGGCACACAATAATTTAAGAGAATAAGGACAAAGGGAAGAGCTTGAGCAGTACAGATCCTCTAGATGGAAACTCAGGACAAAATGTATATGCACCAAAGCATCTCTAACATCCAAGGGTATCACTTGTTCCTACTCAGATATATTGTGCACCTCAGAACCTATTAAATACTACTGTACTTTCTGTTGCTCCCTTGTGTTAACTATGTGCAGAATGAGCTGGAGAAGCACAGCCAGTGCCTCCAGGTGCCACATGGCCCAAACTGCAGAAGGGTTAAGCACTGGGTTAGAGAAGGGCTGCCTTCTTACTCTGTGCAGTTTGGTGTGTTTTTTTGTGTGTGTGTGTTTCTTAATTTATTATTATTATTATTATTATTATTATTATGGCACACTGACAAGATGTGGAGTAGTGATAGGCAATACATGTTATAAATATGAAACTATACATGAGCTGCAAAACATTTGGTTGTAAAGAAAACTTCACAATATACAGTACCTTGGAATAGCTGGAGGACATCTGAAATGCAGAAGCAAAGGAGCGGTGGAGGTTGCTGCACCTGTCTTTCTAAGCAAGTAGTGCTCTTCTCCCACAACAATGATGCAGCATCAGATATCTCTGGGGAGGTATAAATCATGATGTATATTCACCTAAATTTTCTACAAGTGCACATATTATGCATACTTCAGCACCAGAACCACAACCACACACGGTGTTACAATGAGACACAAACTTGGGTTTGCACTCTTAATATCTAGAAGAAATGCAGGTATTATGCAGCCCAAATTGCTAAGAGCAAGAAGTAAAGAGGGCTCAAAAACTTCAGAGTGTTAGTACTGTTATATAGCTCAGTCATAGAATCATTGAATCATAGATTCATTTATGTTGGAAAAGACCTTTAAGATGATCAAGTCAAGCTATCAACCTAACTTACTGAATCCCATCACTAAACCTTATCCCTTAGTGCCACCTCTACACATCTTTTACATGCCTTCAAGGGTGGGGACTCCATCCAGGAGTGGAACAGCCCATCCCAATGCTTCACCACCACTTGCTTCTCAAGTACAACTCAGTGGAAGGAGAGAGAGATATAACACAAAAGAGGCAACATAGGCTTGTTAGCAAACAATAGCAAATACAGGGACTTCTTGCACCTCTTCTCATTTGCAGACTAAGCTTGGCATATTGGCCTGCCCTTTGCAAGTTCACAGGAGTTCTGGGTACCTGAGGAAGGGCACTGGATGATAAAGGTGTCTGGTAAAATCTTACAATTTCTTATGTTTTGCTTTATTTATTTATTTATTTATTTATTTTGTTATTTTTTTTATTCCTAGAATCATTTCTAGGATTATAATTCAGGAATAAAATTATTAAATTTCACATGAATTCTTACTGAAATCACACACATCCTATTCATGTTCAATGCTAAGTGCTATCAGCTAAGTCTACACAGTTAGTTTGCTCTATGCTGAGGTCTGCAGTCTGTGTACTGTGACCATGCCCAGCTTTGTCCTTGTCATTCACCACACCCTGGGGTCCAGGTTTCCGTCTGAAACCATGTGCGGGTAGAGACATAACCTCAACACACTCCAGGAGCATCTGGGCAACTGGGACACATTCTCTCCAATGCTGGCATGAGAAAGAATGGAGGGTGGAGTGGGCCAATAAATTGTGTAAATACAGTAGTTAGCATGGTCATTAATGGTTTTGTATAACTTTACAGAACGATAGACTGAATACCAAGCTCTCAAATTTCTACAGGTATACTAGTGTTGTTAGGGAAGTTTTGCACAGGCACTTCATGAAGGGCCAGGCTCTCTCCTCACCTAAGTAATCAGTGGTTCAGATCTTTTAAGAATATTTTTCCTTCCTCATTGGGCAATGTTTGTTTTGTTTTGTTTTGTTTTGTTTTGCTGTTTGTTTCAGAAACTAACTAAAGAGCTGATACTGTATTAGTAGCTCATGTCAATTAGTTCATCTCTTCTCATGGTGAATATGAAGTTATCATTTTACTATCAATAACTTTATTGTAAGTATTTGTTTATCTTTATAGTAGTATCTTCCCTTGAGGAATGAGATGACTGGAAGTATGCAAGATGATGAGATTAGGCTTCTTAATTGTATACTATTGTTTAGATCAAACTTCTACCACTATTTAGGGCTCTGGATGCACTCAGGCTTATATAAAGTTCGAAAAATAACCTTCAAAAATTTTGCCTCATGGAATTTTGGGGGGCATGAGTTATACCCATTTGTAAAAATCTCTAGTTTGTGTTAAACTTGACTGCCAGATTGAGGCTGTGGAAGTCCTTAAAGAGGACTCTGAGCTTTAAACAGCAGCCTTGGTATGTCAAGTATTGTCATTCAGAAGTAAAAATAACAGGTTCAACTCCTGAGCAGGATTGTACCTTATTCTGTTGATGAGTGAATTTCAGATGCTTAAAAATACATAGAGAGCTTGTGCGGACAGATAGCACTTGCAAAGAAATTCAGCTAGGTACTTGTTCAAATGAGTAAAGGTGAGATTTCTTAGCTTTCTACATGTACCCTAATTCCTTAAAGAACACTGGGTCATATGTGCAACCCAGGTGATAAATGAACGCACCTCTTTCAGAAAATAATTCTAATCTTCTGATACTGGCTGTCTTAAAATGTTTGCTCAGTGGGACATGAGAAACCAGGGCTGAAAAGTTATTACTGGCTCTTCCCTACCTGGCATGGCTTTAACAAGCTTTAGTAGCTATATTTCCAAGTTATTCCCAGGGTAAATTCTTTGGAAATTTTCTCATCTTGGGAAACATATATATACACGTATTTTTTTTCAATATTTTCATGAAATAGGGTTCCCAAAGGCTTTTTTACAGAACAGGAAAAATTGGTTTTGTGACTGAGTTTTTAAATGGGATGGGAGATGGTTAAATACCTGGAGAAACTGTATTGCCCTTTTCCAGAAATGAGTTAGTCAACCAAATCCCCAAACATACCTGGATTAGAGTATTTCAAATTGTTCCTCATCTTCAAGAAAAGCAAAAATCTTTGAAATACTTCCTCTTTATGTTTCACCCACAAGTTTGCTTTTAAGAAATACCCCTTAGTATTTGACAGTTTGAAGCAAGCAAAGAATTTTGGGCAGCATTTGAACTTGCTCGTCCTAATATTTGAAGCACTTCTGTTAAAAGTAAATAAGGCTGTCCTTTGATGAAAATACTGGATGATGTGCCATTCACCTTAAATCCGAGCTGAAAAAGAAATCAATTAGCAACGAGAACAGATAACTCTAAGATATATTTTGCAACAAGAGGACCAGCAGAGAGAGGGCAATTTAGAATGATAGCTACATCAAGCACAGCAGAGTTGATTAAAAATTTAGCAGTTCTGCTGATGAATGTCCTAGTTCAGATTTGGAAAACATCTATGAACTTAATTTTCCACTGATTAAATAATCATTTTATAAACCGTGTATAATTCATGTAATGTTAACTCGACAATCTTGTGAAATGTGACTGCAGCTAAACAGTTAACACATGCCCATTGAAACAGGACTTGCAGCAGACCATTAGCATCAGCTGGACTGAGCAACAACCCCTGATCTCTGCTGCCTGATTCATTCACATTTTTCACTGTCACTGAACATAGCACTATGTGTACAATCCGAGACAGTCCAGCAGGACCAGATCCCCATTACAAGTGTTTCCAGATGAGGGTCCTTAAAGGTGGGTGCCTGAATCCAAGGTTCAGTGTCTTCATACAAAACCTACACTTGAGCAATACTGAACAGCAATTGATCTCAGCTAAATCCTCAAGAAGTGAAGAGTAATCATAATTGATTTCAAAGAAAACAAGTGTCCTCCAAAGTGAAAAAACAGGATAACCTAGGTTATCCTTCATTGACTTCAACCCAGATGGTTATGGTGTAGAATTGTATTATGCCCTGGAAAACATCTCAGCTTTACTGGAAAATAAATAAACAAATAAACACCACTGAAGTACAGACACAGAATTAGCCATCTTTCTTAGTCAGGTAAGGGTGATACCTTTGTTAAAATGTAAAGCAGAAAAATTGCATATAAAAAAATAGTTATATAGATAATCAGGCAAGGCAGATTGTCAATAGAAGGGCAGGCTTTGATGAAAAACTCAATGGGACTTAGCTGGAAAAATGTGAATTCACATACGTGGAAATTAAGAAACAGTTGATAATTATTAGAAAAATCAGAGTCTGGAAAGGTATCTTAATCACCATGGTACCAACTAAACCAGAGTTCAGTAGGTCTACAAAATGAGTGAGATGTAGAATGATATGGCGAAGAATCACACTGATAGACCTAGGATGTTGTTTTCACCTAGTGTGAAAGGAAGATGTACAATAACATACATAATTTTTAAATCAACAAGAAGAGAGCAAGGGTAGAGTTGAAGAAATTGGGCTTCCTGCATCTTACCAGCAAAGATGGTAAGAGGCCTATTTCAATTTAATATTTTAAGATTTCTCCAGGAAAAAAAAAAAAAAAAAAAAAAAAAAGTGAAACCTTAAGAATATCAGCACAAGAAAGAATACTTTAAAGTCTTGTATTATTTCAAGTGTTTTTAATTGTGATTTTTACAATTTCTTGCCATTCAAACATTGTTTTATTTATACTACAAGTGATGTGGAGCAATCTAGCCTATTTTTGAAGAAAATGGAAGAAAAGAATATCCCAATTATAACTTTTCCAAGTATTCTCAGCGTAAATCCAAATAAAACCCAACAAAGCTGGGCTGGCTCACAGCTTTGAAATGTGCTTGAGATTTGCTGTAAATATTGAAATCACATTTGCATTGCAGCTTTGCCCGGGTTTCATTATGAGGTGTTAGTTTCACTGATGCCTCAAGGACTGTGAGCTCAGATTCAAACTAGTGAGAACTTTGACATGCACATTTGCAAAATACCCTCAGTGAAGCATTGCACAGCTTTGGCTCTGCCTTGTACCTCCGAGCATTCACTCTGAGTTCTAGAATTTGGAGGCATTACAGAAGCCAAAAACACGTGGAAAAAAAAAAAAAAAAAAAAGAGAGAGAGAGAGGAAAATGTATGTGCACTACAGTCAAACTCCTTTAGATGCTGAAATTGCTCATATGTGGGACTTCTAATTGCCAAAACTTCTAGCTGTTCCTTTCCTGTTTTCTTCACCTACAATCCATGCCAAAACATCTTATTTTTGTTCATTCTGTAGCAGATTTTGTGTGCACTTTCTGTGCTTGTTGTCTTGCTCTGAAGATTATCAAAAGCTTGAAGGAAAATTGTAGAATGGCTGAGGCTGGAAGGGACATCTGGTGGTCATCTATTTCAACACGCCTACTCAAGCAGGGCCACCCAGAGCAGGTTGCCCAAGACCACATCCAGGTGACTTCTGAAGATCTCAAAGCAGGGAGACTCCACAATCTGTCTGGGCAATTTATATTCCAGTACTCCAGCACCCACACAGTAAAGTGCCTCCTAGTGTTTAGATGGAAAAGCTCATTGACAGAGTTTTTTCTTGGCTGAGTCCCACAGCAGAACTGCTGCTGCTGCTATGCAAAAGGGACCAACTCACAGAGGCTTAAAGCACAATCTAAAATCTGGCAGGGACCAACAGAGGAAGCCTAAGCTAGTTTTTAAAACATGCCAGTGCTTCTAATGTATGTAAATATCGATGTCTATAAATACTTCAAAGGAGAGTGCAAAGACAATGGAGCCAGGCTCTTTTCAAGGGTACCCAGTGACATGACTAGAGGAACACTACAGGTTCTCTCTGAACATCAAGAAGCTCTTCTGTGCTGTGTGGGTGATGGAGCAGTGTCATGGGTTGCCCAGAGAGACTGTGGACTCTCCTCCTTAGAGAGCTTAGAAGGCTGCCTGGATGTTGTCCTGATCTGCCTGCCCTTGGTGGCCCTGCTGGAGCAGCGTTGGACTAGCTGGCCTGCAGATGTCCCTGCCAGCCTCAGCCATGCTGTGAGTCTGTGATCTGGACCCTGCACAGTGTCTGGAGATGACAAATGAAGGCAGTTTCTCTCCCCCTGAAGGTGTAAGAAAATGCTTAGATGACAGATGTCCTTCTGCCCAGCTGGGCCCTTGCTTTTGAAATCTTCTTTTTGCTTATGGAGGCAGCAACATGGTCTCGGCTAAATGCTACAACACTTGTTCTGTCACTGGGTGACATAATGTTGCCATAGCAATGCTTGGCAGCATTTCATAGAGGATTTATGCATTTCAGATAATGGAATTCAAAAGGGCTTTGGTCTGAACTTTTCTGGGTCATTTTGAAACAGAAGATCCTGTCCTTTTATCTGTTATAATGAAGGGGGGGATTGATGGGGGGTAGAGGAGAGAACCCAAATCTGAAGCAGTGTAGTTGCAAGCATGCCGGGGACAGCTCACTTAAAACTGGGAGGAGCTGACCTTCAAGGCACATTTGGTATCTCCTCCACCCATTTATTTCCTTACTTAAGCTTGAAGCTGTTCTGATGTTTGACTTTTCACTTATAGGCATATGCACTAAAGCACACACATCTCTTTGTAAATTAATAGCTATCATCCATCATGTAAAATGGTGTTTCAAATTTATATCACTGGCTTTTACCAAGAGGTTTCCTCATCATGAGTTGTCATTCTCAGGAGGTGCAGGAAGTACTCTGAAAAATCAATGTCTGTTTTTGAATAATGGGAATATCTGCTTTTGAAAGTGATGTTATTTCATCAGATCAACTTTTTAATACACACTGTTTATACTCCATTAGATAACTAGAATTATTTAAAGAAAGTTACAGTGTGTGAAACTCATGAATTTTAATAATTATCATCAGAAAAATCAGATTAAAGATTATCAAATTTAGCACAAAGTCATAATATTGTGGGAAGTTTGATTATCTCTATTAGGCAATAGAATATTGGTGTGTTTTCAACACTCAGATATTTCCTACATTATTGACCAAGTATACACATTCTGGTTTCAAGGAAAAAGAAAAAAATATTCAGCTTGCTTTTATATAGAAAATACCTGTTTCTTATAAAAATGACTTTGCTAAGAATTACTTACTAAGTTCTAAAACATTTGTTTCAAAAGATCTTTGAGGCAGAGAGTATGTGGGAGGATTATAGGTCTATGGATCTGGTCATAATGCAAAAGAAAATACATAATAAAAAAATAATAAAGTTAATCACCAGATTTCTTGTCTTCAGGTACCTGCAGTTTAGCTGCTTCTCATTTCTGCTAACTCTTAGAATAAATAAATAAATAAATAAATAAATGGAAACTTAACAATATTATACTATTTCCAAAGTTTGCACTGGTTTGGGCAAGTATTTTTCAGAGAAATTTGCATGAAATGGCACTAAATGTTTTATCTGCCACAAGTAAGTAGCAAGCAATCATTTTAATGAATAGACACACCCAATGATACACAGATATTAATGTCAATTCTTCTATATTTATTAAATAATTGTACATTTCCCCCTACATTACTGCACTGAACTGTATGATTCTTCCCAGACTCTGAGCACGTCCTAAACATTATTTCAGGATTGCAAGTAAACAAGGGAAAACTGCAAGGCATTCGCACATTAACTTATAGTAGTTATAGTTTAAATAACCCCATTAATGTGTGATATTATGAAGTTTATTACAGAGAGCCATGATGAGTGTAACGAGAGAGCAAATGGGAGTGCTGCAGAATAAATAACACTCCTTTGCTTACAAACATCCCCATAAGTTACAATAATAAAGTGTATAAAGTGACAACCCATGAAGAAGCATGGTTCAGTTGGCTACACTAAACTTTCCTTTCTAGGCAATAAAAGAAGCTACAATAAATTTTTTATGTGTAAAGTTAATTTTTCATTATACCGACTAACACAAATGCAATCAAAATGTCAGCAAAGGTTTTGGTTTGATTTAGCCCATTACTTTAAAAGATGTTACTCATCTCAAAGGTGGTTTTTGACACTCTTAATGTGTTTTTGAAAAATGTTTTATTGTCTCCAGTTCAGACATCCTGAAAGTTTCCACCTTTGTAAATCAAGAGGGGAGAAGGTGGGGGCAAGTAGAGTTTTATAGGTTTGCTTTATCATACAAAGATTTAGAGCCAAATGTCATTGAAACCTGTTTTGATCTCTTGCAAAACCTCATCTTTTAGTGGTGAATCCTACTCAAGGTGATGAAATTCACAACTAGAATAAGTGAGCAGGATTTGGTCTGTAGCAAAAATAAGCTTCCACATTGCATTTAAATGTATTGTATAAGCTTAGGACAAGCTTTGTTACTCATGTTCCATCTGTCATGGGCAAACAGCACACAGAAAACCTGTGCAGAACGCAGCTCCTGCACAGCAACTGGTGAGATCTGGGAAACTGGACTGTGAGCTTATGTCTGTATGCAGTGCAGCAGGTCTTGAGTCTGCGTAAGGCTAAGCATGTGAGTAAAATGGTGAATGGTTGATCCCACATAATCTGGGTTTCAGATGAATCACTCCAGTACCTTCCATCCCACAAGATTTCATGATGAAATATCTGGATCCAGGCTCTGCTTGAAGGTTGAATTTTTATTTCACAAATATATATATACACACACACACATACACATACATAGTAGCATTTAAAATATATATATATGTTTAAAGTGATATTTGTCTCTTTTCTGATGAAATAATATTTTCTAAGGAAAAAAAGAGGGGAAGAGGTTTACAAGTATTAAATAACTTAATTGCTTTTTTTTTTTCCTCATTTATAGTTAAAATGTTTTGTTTCCATAAGATGTCTTTAACCTTGGTTCACTTACAGGAGGCTCAGAACTGCTGTTATCATATCATTTCAACACTGTATTGTGTTATATCACATAAGGAGTTTCAAGGGAGGGACAAGGAAAACATTAATTGCCATCTCTTGCACTCCTGTTGTGCAGCCCTGCAAATTCTCTGCAGCTCTCTAACACTGACCAACACCAGACCAATTAAAAGTACAAGCAAAAGAGGTGGAGTTGTGTCACACCAGCTGAGGCAGTTGGGTATGATCTATTGGAGCTACATATACCCTGAATTTTAAGGTATGTGAGATTCCTTGCCTTGTTCCTGGGGAAAAAGTCTTCCTTATAGATTTATTGAGGATGACTAAACAACCACCTTCAGAAAGAAGTCTGCCTATCTGCCATAAGAAAAGCCATCCCAATATTCCTTGGGATAGACATTTGATTTTCAGATTAAAGTCAGGTAAGATGAATTCCACCCTCAGTAACTTGTGGATACCAGCTAGTCTTGGAGTCCTGAGATTCTGAAGCTTCCTCCAGCTGTTAGATATGTGTGGTATTGCAAGTAGCAGACCAGCATGAAAATATATTATCTAATCCTGTACCACCAGAAATTTGGTTGAAAATAACACTATCCTGCATAAGCATAGCATACTCTCATATGATGCATGGGAATTTGTGGCAACAGTACATAACTCAGCAAGCACTGTGAGAATGTACTCTGTAAAGTTCAAGACCTCTAATCTCTCTGCTGGTACATGGTGGCTGGTGAGTAACAGCCTTACAGCTGGAATAGTCTTTCTACAGCTTAGCAAGAGGTGAGGTTTGATTGATAATGGATGGGGTGCTCACTTCCCTTTGAAACCGTTATAAATCAGTCAGATAGCTGCAAACTAAAAAAAAATGTCAGGATTAGCAGAGGATTTTTCAAAGACATTCAGAGGTCAGAGGTATTGCATTGCTGAAAGTCAGAGGAGGAACTGGAGACTAAACTGTTTTCTCACTAACATCCAAGAAAAATAAGAAAAAAGAAAAAAAAAAAAAAGATGGATCCTAGGTTCATAAGGAGCAAAGTAGACAGGCACAAAGGAATAGTCCAAGCCCTTTGCACTGTCTAGGTCTTGCTGCAATGTTTCTGGACAATTCACCTGCTCAGGCCTGAACAGGAAAGGCAGAACTTGGGAGTCTCAGATTTATTATTACAAGGATCAAGCCTGCCTATGGTTCTTCATCAGTAAGAGTATGATTCTGCAAGTTAAAGAAGGAAATGATCCCTTTTAATGAAAAAATGTTGTTAGTGATATTTCAACTTAACTATCCTAACCTAAATGATCCAAGAAAACCATGAAGGATTATGAGAAATCTTTCATTTTTAAATTAAGCATAGGAAAGACAAGAAATAAAGCCTTGTCAGTGAGGAGCAGCTAGGAAAGAGCCGGTAGCAGTGTCTATTATTAATGCCATCCAGCCCATGCCCTGAAGAGACCCCATTTTCTGCTGCTTACTCTCTGCCAAGCTTCAGCTGTTCAAGCTGAAATTTGACATGGCAGACATCACCCAAAGGGGGTTACAAAGCTCATCTAGGGAAGAAAAGAGACATGCTTTTACATCTGTAACCACTGCTAGTTGTTGTGCAACCTTGGTGGTTACAGATCTAGTGACTTTATGCTTATTATCACTCTGGCCCCAGAAATCTAGTATTTCTTCTGCAATGGGACCCTAATTTGATAAGTAGAACAGCCCTCAGCTGTGCTGTCCAATAGCCAGAAAGCTAAACCATTTGTTGGTAGGTTTCTTAGAAAGATTTACTCTCTTAGAAAATGAGTTATTGGCTATATTTTTTAAAGAAAATTTGATTCATCTGTTTAATTTGAGGGTTAGGTGGATGCGTGGGATGATGAAAATTCATTGGAAAGCTTCATAAGGAAACCATCAGTTGCTGCACTCAAAACATGCTAGTGGGCATCACCAATTGTCCTGTGCTGTAGTATGATAGTTGATTAGGAGAGTTACTACAGGCTCAAGGAGTGGTCTTCATCTCATCTAAATGTACACATCTACAGTGCAGATGCCAGCAAATGAGCAAGTCACCTAGGACTCATTTTACATTCTGTGTTAAGAAACAGGCACTTTCAAGTAGTGATTCAGCTGACCTAGTTTACCTGTCAAGGTGGAATTGCACTGTGATGGAAGAGTTCTTGTCTCTGTCCAGTAAGATAGCCTTAAAGGAGCTTAGATGTGGACCACTGCATAACAGACCAATATTTAGTTGGATGAATCTCTTTCTGCTTTTGTACAGTACATAGATCTCTGTGGCTCCGATGAATGTAATACTGATGAGAATGTAGCAGGAAGAAAGCTTACACTCCAAAATTCATGAGATTGCAAAGACCTAGTGCTGTAGAAATAAATTCACTCCTGCCCAGTGTAGGATGAATACAGTGTGGAGCAAGCAGCAATGTGTGCAGACTTCAGAGTTTCCATCATGAGATGAATAAATGTATAAAAGTTAGTGGAAAAAAACTACTTTATTATCTGAATTTGGAGAGGACAGTGAGTAGTGTTAAAAGGGTCTTTCTTTTCCCAGCAAGGAGAAGTTTTAGAAATCGTAGCCCATCTCTGGAAAAGCTCTTTTTCGTTTTAATTGGATATTCGAGATAAGGAAGTACTCTACCTCTGGGGAGATGTGCTGTCTGAAGGACACACAAGAAACTGCAATTATGTTATGCAGAAGTATGGCATACCTCCTACACCATGTTAAAGTGCAGAGCCACAGAAGGCTGAAGCAGAACGCAGGTGCCTGAACACCAAGCAGGGTGCTAGCACAAGACATCTCCCCTCCAGGTTCAATCACAGTAATAGACAGAGCCAATACTGAAGAGAATAAAGACACAAATGGCAAGTCTGAGAGATCCAAGAAGGCTGTCCATTTCTGACTGCATGGGTGAGTGTGCTTGCCGTGCACCCTACTTTATATGCGCAGTATTTCCTCTCTCAGCTCAGAGGTCATAGACTCTGCACCTGAGAAGATGCAATTATGACCTGCCACACCTTAGAGGACAAAAAAAGGAAATCAAGAGACCATAAAGGTTAGTGGATTTTCTATTGCTATTGACCTAACTGTGAAAAGCAAGAGAAAGACAACTGCATAAACTGCAAAGTAACATAGGTCATAGGAAGTCACTGCAGATCCAGAAAGTGTTGGAAGGAAATTAGGCAATCACAGGAAAGCAGCAGTCAGATGCCACCTCCATATACAGGCCTTGGTGTGATGTGATCTCCTATATTATCTGACCTAACACAAAATTCAAAGACAAAACCTGTACCAACAATACAGGAGACAAACAGGACTCCATGTATCAGCATGAAATCAGCAGCAAGGAGCCAGTGGTGAAAAGTCTGACAGGAACTGGATGCTGGAGAAGCCTGGAAGTGTAAGAGGCCTCTTAGCTTTAGTGAAATAATGGTAAAGGGATATTCCAACAGAGGTTGTGTGTTTCCCCCTGCCTCAATTTTTCATCAGTAAACACATGTACAATACACTAAACAAAAAGGCAGTTATCTTCAAGAAACTGGTAGCATCCTGAATAAAGTTCGAGGGAGGAGAATAAATGACAGGAGAAGAAAATTGGAGAATGCATACAGAAGTCCATTTACGTGTCAAAGTCTAGAGCTCTTTTTGCATTCCTTCACAGAGAAATTATTCACTCCGTGAAATGTTAGTTTAGCTTACAAGAATTAGCTTTTATGTTGTTATTTAGCAAGTGGTGCAGAAAACAGTTCAATGCACTGAGAACACATGGGTCTTCTGAGAAAAATAGGTGGTGATCAAGTAATTAAAAGCTATCATACTGGATGGTCTTCTGGGTAGTGACACTATTTCCAAAATCTACATTAATATTAGTACTTCCTACCTTTGGAGCACTTGATTTACAGTGCAAAGAAAACATTATTTTAATATCACATGTGATATTAAAGAGTATACTAATACCAAATAGTATTATGCTGACAACCATCTTCATTAACCTACATGAGATTTAATTAGGAATATTTTGTGTTAAAAGCCTGATTTGGTATAGGCAGAGCTGGCAGTCAGGAATTGTTCAAGAAATAAACTTGCATCCTCAGAGATCAGACAGAAGAGATGCTTTGGAGTATAACGGCCGTGTTACTATTTTGGAGTTTCAGCCATATTAGATTATGGTAAAAGAAATGACCTTTTCAGATTTTAGCGTTGCCCAAAATGTTTAGTATATTAAAGGGGAAAAATTGTGGAGTTGTTTTATTCCTGGCTTGTACAAAATATGGATGATCTCACATGTGTATTTTATGCAGTTAAAAAATTGCTCTTTATTCTTTTCCTGGTTTATAATCTTGGATTATATCAAAGGTAAATGTTAAGGTTCAGAAAAAACAAAGTTGAAATTGAATAAATTTTACATTTCATTAATTACAAACATATACAAAACAAAAGTCATAGACTCATAAAGGTTGGAAAAGACCTCCAAAATCATCTGTTCCAACCATCCTGCTACCACCACAATCACCCACTAACCCATGTCCCTAAGTACCACGTCCAACCTTTCCTTAAACACCCCCAGGGACGGTGACTCCACTACTTCCCTGGGCAATCCATTCCTGACTGCTCTTTCTGAGGAGATATGTCTCCTAATTTCCAACCTGAACCTCCCCTGAGTGAAGTGAAATAATTCTGGAAAAGAGTTCTCAAAAGTCAAGAACTGTTGTCACCTGAAGAGTCAGGTATGCCCTGCAGTCACATAGTATTTGATGTAATAAAATTTTCGGTACAGTTTTCAGCGTACCAGAACATTATCCTTTATTAAGATGGTGGTCAGAAAGTTCGCACTATCATTTTCTATCTGTGTCTCATTAATTTTATCTTTAAGACTCTTCTTTTATCCTCCCTGTAGACATAGTATTATGTTTTATATCTTAAACTTTTAGGAAATTGAATCTAGCATCAGTTCAAGAGAATTAAATTTAGATTGCTCAGTTCTGAATGGCTGTAAGATTCATTACTGAAAAAAAAAAATTTGGAAATGCTTGATAATATTAAACAGTAATAAGGACAGCCTAGTAGTTAAGGTACTGAACTAGGCATGAGGAGATTTGGATTCACTGCTCTGTTGCAGGTTTTCTTTGTGAGCTGATGCAGATCTGTATGTTCCCCATCTGTATAATGGGAATAGTTATTCTTCCTGTCTGCATTGCCTAGAAGTCCTGTTAGTTGCTTTTCAGAGGTACATGAGTCCCTCATCTGTGAACACTTTGCAAGAGCAAAGTCTTTGAATGTATTCTTTTTCAGGGCAGGAATGATCTCATTACGCTTTAGAAGAGCACAGTGCAGCACTGGGATATAAATCTGCTCATAGCTCCTTCTGCTACAGAAATACAAGTGTTAATAATAATTAATTATATTAGCACCTTTTAATTGTGTTGCACTTATAAGCTCCTACCTCTTGCTCTGTCTTGGGGAACTCCCCATTGTCTGATTTAGCAAAGGTAAATACCACTGTTGCACAATAACATTATTGTTGCAGTTGTTAGCAATTTATTCAATGAACATCTTATGAGTGCAAATAAAGGAAGTAGGTGTCTGCACTGAGTTTATAAACTACATTAGAGATAACACAGCAAGATATGAACAACAGAAGGGGAGCCGTGGAATTCAGTGCCTTTCATAGAAATACAAAGCACTAGGCTTTTCTTTTCCCTGTTCTTTTCTTCCATTTACTTTCCTGTTGCTTTCATGGAGTCTAAATCCTAGTGTGTGTACAACATTTGCATTCTCCAAACACTTGGCAAAACACACTCAGATGAAGTTTAGGCCAAGATATATATGAAGTAGTGCAAGAAGATGTGCTGTCTCCACAAGTGCTCAAAAAAAAAAAAAAAAAAAAAAAAGCCACTTCTTTAAACAGATTATAATCACCTGTCCATCAAGCCTACAACTACTCACCTCTTCTGCAGAAAGCTGCTCAGAGAATAGTGTTGCCCTCAGCTCTCACTGATGTCCTATCTCAAGGCAGAATTTTCCCTCCAAGATGGATAGGGATCATCACTTGACAAAACAGAGGGCCAAATAATTTTAGTCCTCATATAAAAATCATTGATATTAGAAGTGAGATTACTACTGGGCTTTGGACCAGATCTCTTTATTAGCCTATGTAACCAGGAAAACCATTTCTCTCTGTGGTTTGTTACCATCTCTTGTTAGATCTTGCCTTAGCTGGAATCGTGCTTCCCACACAGAGATTTACAGGAATAAGCAAAGGCATGTGAAGAGGTCTTGACCTCCCCTGTGCTAACACCAGCTGGTGCAATGTGTCCTACTGCATCACAAAATGGAGCCGCAGTTGTTTTGAGAGGTCCATCTGTCAAAGTAGACATCTGCTAAAAGCAATGAGGCTCATTCGTGACGGAAGCTTTGATGTGTTTCTGTCTGTCCACCTATGTGCATATACTAAATAAAACAAAGAAAAGTCAAGAAGATACTGGAAAACAAGGAGAGAACGCATCAAGTGATGAGGTGGTGTCCAGGCCCACAGCATTTTATAGATAAGTTTTGGAGTCTACACAAGAGTCAGATACATGGGAGGGGAGGGGGGAGAGAAGTTCCTGTAAGCGGTTTTCATTACAGGATTGTACACTGAAAATGAAAATGCCACCCCAGAGCTAAGTATTAACTTAGTTACGTTACAGATAACTCCAATCGAAGAAGAATTACAGGTTAAAAAGAAAAAAGAAGAATCTGTCACTGGGGCTAATAGCAGCCAGTGTCTCCTCAAGGGTAGAAAATGTTAGAGGCTGAACTGCTGCCAAAATCCATGGCAAAGCCAAATCCATCAGGGAGATTCTTCTCTGCTTCATCAATAAAATTTGGATCAGGCCCTTCATTTTCCCTTTGTTGTATTGACCAAGAAGTAGTGGAAAGAAAAACGAGTCACCCCTTCTGAAGACAACTTGGCCCTCTATGCCAGGTGGTCTGCCGACAGCATATGGCTCTGTAGGGCATGTTATATCTCTGTGCTTTTCTTATCAAAATGTCAATACTTTCTCATTGCCTTTGAGTGTTCCTAGGAAAGTACATACAGGCTGCAGGAAATGAAAGTCATGAGATCCGAAGGGCTGAGATAGGTGCTCCTTGGAAAAGGCCTGAGGTAGAGGCAGGAACCCGAGCAAAAGGACAAATGAACTGTTATTTACTTATTTTTATATGATTGCAGTTCTGGTTTTGGAAGGCCGAAATAGTACTTCAGTGCCTAGTTCCCAGTGAATGTTATGAAATCTTTTGAAGCTAGGAAAACTAACTAACAAGCACATTGTCAGCACTGAAAAATGCAGCAATCTTTCCCTTCTATCCTCCTGTATTTTGGCTTCCTGGCCAGATTTAGTTTTGTGAGGTCCCCTGTCACTATTGAAGGAAAGTTTGCAACTTTTCTACCACATTTCCCTTTGTGGGTGAATAGCATTGCTGTCACCTAGGAAAAGAGGCAGATCTGCAGTGATATGCTGATTCCTCTTGGTCTGTGAAAACTTCGCCATGATTTCAGTGGATCTGGGTTTCACTACCATCCTTCCTCTCTGGCTCAGCTTTGTCCCTCTTTTGAATACTGAGCATTTTGAGTTCATAATGCCAAAACAGTAGGAGGAAGCACTAAAATTTAGTGTTTGGGATTTTCACCTGTCCAAACTTATCATGTCACTACCATGATTATAAGCAGCACCAGATGCAGTCTCTATGGTCCTTACTGCTGTATGGGGTATACAGCAGTGCGGTACAGTACCTTGCCCCCATTCTGACCCTCCTTGTTGTATATTGCAACAACATGAGTAATTAAAAAAATATATATATTATATGCTTTATTTTAAAATTTTGTCTGATTTAATATCAATGGAAGCCAATCTCCCAGCAAGATCCTGTGGGATGCAACTTCCTGAGGTGCCCCCTGAGGAGTTGTTCCTCAGCACAGCTGGACTGTATGGAAAAGGCAACACAACCCCAGGCTCTGCTGCCTTCTCTGAGAAAACTCTGTGAGCTGCTTTTCTGGGAGAAAAATGGAAACCACATTGTATTATATTGCCTATAAATGCAGCCTGAATTTGAGGCAAAAATGCATTGCACCAGATAAATTGATTGTTTGCATAAAATGGGCTTCTTAAAGGAACAACAAAAAAATGTAAGGTATGCCACAGCATCAGACAGCACTAGCAGCAATAACAAGCTGGTTACTAATGGGCTGGGATTTAGGCATAGTTTCAAGGTAAATTTGTATTCACATAGATGCACCAGGATAGATTTTATATGAGAAAGTCAATGAAAAGTAAAATCCAAACTGATCACAGACACTCACTTGCTATTCTGCTATATCTGAATTTTATGTGCATGTTTGGTGGCTGATCACTTGGATAGAGACAAATTTGTTTTATTTCTCTCCCTGCAGCTTGTTCATTAAAATTCTGTTTTACTCCAGCAGCCAGCATTGTGCTGCATCCCGACATCCGTGCAGAGGGAAAGTGCCACAACAGACACATGCCAGCTGTCCCTTCCAATCCAGCAAACCATTGCTTCCCTGCATGGAAATATAGTATTTACTCTTTTCCTGGTGAAATAACACATTCTGCAGCAAGACAATAGGACGCAGCTTGTTCATACACGGTTAAAGTACACATGTGGTAAACACAACAACCTGATTTCCCTCTGCATTGCTTCAGTTTTGCACAGATGCGTACCAAAATGATTTCTACCGATCTGCTTTTCTGGCAGCCGCAAAGCAGAGCTCCCATTATGCCTACTTCCCACATAGTTTCAGAGTCCCGGGAAGGTGCCTGGCCCCATGCTCATTCCCACAGAGCCTGAAGACACGTGGCTTCTCAGAGAGCTGTGTGCTGGCACGGGGCACGTCTCTGTAAATTCCAGGGCACGTATCGCAGCCTTATCTCCTGGATTAGCTGCCAAAATTCCTCTGCTGCATTGAAACACTGGCATTGTGCCAAAATTCCTGGATGCCTAAAATTAAGCTTTGAGGCTGTATCTAAACAAGGGCTTAGGTACCCAAAATGGACCTTAGATGGAATTCTGGCACCTGAATACCAAACATCACAAAACTATTGAAAAATGTTGCTGTTCAGCTGTTTTCCAACCCTACAGAAACCAAACATCTGGAGATGCTTTACTTTCTTGCTATAAATTCTCCAGGTGACTAACACTGTTGCAGTGTCTATGCAGAATTGGCCCAGCATTAACATAAATGGATATGCCAGTACCTAACTCGGATCTTAGCAACCCCAACCTTACAGTTCAACAGTTGAGTAAAACAGTTAATTTTCAGCAGTGTTGGCAGACTGCAGTGTGGAAGCCACTGGTGGTAATCACCTCTGCAGAGGAAGCCATGAACTCTGACATCTCATTCTGATTCCTTTTTCTAAGTATTTAAACTTATGCTTTCATTTGCATTGTTGATAAAACAGTGCAACAGCTTAAGCAAGAATAGTTTAGTATACAAAAAAAGCATCTGCTTTTAGAAAATGCTCAGCAAATACTGAATTCCAGCATCCTTCAGGCCATAATTTTAAATATTCTCTGCGGCAAGTTATGCCTGGTTGGCTTTCACATTGACTCGGTGTTTGCTTATTCAGTGTTAGAGAGGTATTCGGGCCCAGGCTCTAATAGGTAAAGGATCAGAACAGGAGGACATTTTGCGTCAGTGTGTGGGCTGTGAACGCAACAAGGAGGTGATTAAACAGACACTGGCAGCAGAAGATAAAGTTAGCAATTATGAGACCATTTCCAGGAACAGGCTGCTCAGAATAAAATTATTTTGCTTAAAATCAGCAGGTAAAAGTAAAAAATGGTTTTCAAAGAGGTCTGCTGTTTTAACAAGGTCGGGTTTTCTTTCCTTTTCCTTTAGAGTTGCTAACTAAATGGTTGCACAGATTCCCTTTGTGTGTACTTTGGTGATTATGTTTAATATTATTGCCCCTTTTCAGCGCTAGAAGTGCTTGCGTAGAAAGGTGGGCTGCAGAGTAAGTGATACTGCCTGTTCACAACACCAAGGCAGCAGGAACAGGGGACTGTAAAGTTTCTTACACCTTGTCTTCCTGATGCTGTGATCTGAGCATGAAAGGGCAACTACCTACGATGTGCATTTATACAGTCCTCCACCATACATAGGGTTCAGTGGCAGCAACCGCACCAGACACCCTGCTTGGTGCCAGCTGTAACAGGAAGTTATTAGAAACTGGGCAAAGATAGCATATTTCTTCCCTATGGACTTCCAGATCTGTGAAGATGGCTACTCTTTTCAGTCATTCTTGACATTACTGGCTTAAAAATACTTTTCTTACAAGTGAAGACTAAATTCTGTAAACCATGCACTTAAGCCTTTCAGACCTTTGCTTTGTTTAGGAAACATGCATATATCATTTTCATATTGCACAAGTTGGCTTATATCGATCAACATGAGCTATTGAATACGCATTTATACATGCTGAGAGCACCTCAGGTGCAGGGAAAATTATGTTATGAACCATAAATGCATGAATTTCCATTGTAAAAAGACTGATGTGACAGCTCAGCCTCTCATAAAGACTGTTACCCATGCAAGAACCTTGGTCTCCTTGCAAATTTCCACTGAGATTAAAAAAGTAGATATTTTGGAAACTTCTTGGAGCACCTGAATTTGTAAGATTTTCTTATTAAAATAAAATAACAGAAATATGTCTCTGTTCTGTTAAGGATTTCACATTTTTGGCTGATATCTCACCTATATATATATTTATATCACATAAAAGCAGTTATATGACAAATTTGCCTTTAAATGCTTCTCTCTGCTACCAAGCCCATCCCTCAGAAAACATTCTTTCAACTGACAGACTACCAAACAACATGAATACCCATGAAAGCGATATCAGGTAAATATAATACTAACTATGGTGCAATAGTGGAGCAAAGTTATGTTCTCTTGTGCCTTTGTGTAACCAGGGCCATAGCATTTTGTCAGTGCTCCCTCCACCCATCCTGACAGGCTGAACTTCAGTGTCCAGCCTCAGTTTTGCCCCATCACTGCAGGTAAAACTAGTAATACAATTTCTATAGAAGTCTCCATAGAGACAGATATACCACTAAATCCAGAGCCTCATCTCTGCAGTTAAAGCTTGATACATAAAACCTGGACACAAGCCCTGAAAGCTTTAGCTTCTACAGTGAAACTAGGTTGCAAACTAGGCTGCAGTTATGTGGAAGATAAGATTACAACATAAGGTACAACATTTTACTCACTATTAATAAGATAGTACAAATAAACTCTATCCTATGCATAAGTAAAGGAGTGGGAGGATTTTGCATCCATGATTATTATTTTTTTTTCTGAAAAAAGAAAAAAAGTAAAAAAGGTTCAAAATCCATACTGTGGGAGATAGGAGACCATAAAACTGATGACATTTATACAGGAAAAACTTCATTAGTAGAGTTTCCAGAGTATGTAGGCATCCATGCCATAACATAATATAGTAGCCTAATAGCTCAAAGATTCACAAGAAGAGTTCAGTGTGTGGTTAGAAGACTTGTGTGCTCCAAGGATTGTTTTTGCACACAGAAGTGAGGTATTTTACAGTTATGTCAAGTAAACAATGCAGTAGGTTTGAGTGCTGATTTTTTTTTCCAGTGTGAACAAGTCCAAAAACATCTCATACAGACATTCTTATTCTGACAAAATATACAAAAGAAAAAATGGTTCAATCTTTTCTACTAAATACAGCTTGAGGCATATAATTAACAATCTAGAGAGGATGATTGCAAGTGAACTGGCATGAAAAGTTACACTGTTATCACAGATGAAGTTGTAATATTTCATTATCATTTCATGATGCGTGAATTAATTGATATTTATTCACAGAGGTGCATTGGAAATGGTGGTGCCTCTTATGATAATTATACATATTTTTCAATCTGAGGAAGAAAAAACTGCCTTAAATACTATGAGTTATGAGACAGACCTTCAAAGAGCAACATAACTACTCATAACTACAACAATACTGCAGTTATGTGCATTTATTTCATATATTCATGGTTCTGGTAGTTATGTCTATGTACACATACACAGTGTTTATGTCACATAATGATGCATCTGGGAATGAGAAAATACATCCTAGGAAAGAAAAAAAAAAGTTCATAAGTGTTCTTTTTTACAAGAAAGAATTGTCCTACCCACTAGTGAAATACAATCATCCCTCAAGTGAAATAGCAAGAATTATCTGCCAACTGTGAAGGTTTTATAGGTTCTAAACAGGATGGATAAAGCACGCCTATTTGTGTGGGTTTCTCTCTAAGGATCATGTTGCTGGATCCTATGGGTATAATATCAGTCCTGGGGTTTACATTTATAATTTCTTAATAACCAGAAGCAAAAGGCATGCTGAGCAAAGCTGTGAACCTTAGTGTACTCGTTGACTGCTTTGTTAAGCCCTAATCACATCAACAAGCTCTGTAGACAGGAGCATTTAGGAAGAGTTTTAGAAAATATTCAAGCATATTTTGCTCTGTACACAGATGTATATTTTGCCATGATGAAAACAGATGGAACTTGCATTGTGCTTGCTTTGCCCCCTGAAACTAGAACATATTTCCTCCATGGCTCTGCTAGGAATGAAATGTAACTTGGAAAAACTGATACTAACATTAGGAGACCTGAGAGAGGCCAGGTATGGTCGACAAGAACCAAGGGAAACAAAGAATCTGAAGAAAGTCAAAATGGGAGTGAGGATTTCATAACTATTGGACATAAAAAGAAAGGACGACATTGAATATCCTGGAAGTAAATGAAAATAGGAAGATTGTTACCACTGAGAAGATAGACAAGAGAAAATGAATGCTCATAAATACTCAAGTTTCAAGTGGAAACTACAGAAACTCTCTCTGAAGATTCAGATGGTCAAATGGAGCTAGGAACTTTGTGACAGAAGCACGAGTTTGGCTTTCAGGGCCACCTGAAAGATGCTGAAGCATCTTCCAAGAAGACCTCTTCAGACATCCAAAATTACTATGCTAAAAAGAATGGAAAGAACAGCTTGTAAAGGAGGCTAGACAATAACAAACTGTGCTGCTTTCTTGGAGCCAAGTCTCATGACATCATTCTGGGAAGGCTTTTTGAGGTTGGCAGGAAAAGTTCCATTGCTGATATTGCACATTAGCACAAATGGCTATTCTGTATGTGATAGCACATGAACAATTTGGAGGACATTGGCAGTGAAGCAATTCACAGAGATCTCCTATCCTTGAAGACTGAAACTGAACAGCTGCATAGGCATATGATGTTAGATATAAAACAGCGATGTTGTAGTGCAAGAAGCAAAACTGCAGTATCCATTGCAATATGGAAGAACTTTTCCTCTAGGGTAAAAGTCCGGACAAAGGCATAAAAAAAAAAAAAAAAAAAAAAAAAAGGTTTAAGTGTCAGAGAGGACAAGAGTAGAGAAAAGAATATTCATTTAATACCAAATCAAGAAAAAAAAAATAAAAATAAAGCTATCAAGGACAGAAGAAGAAATTCTTTAACTATCTATTCATTAATACTAGGATTCTGAGTAATAACTGGGAAGAATTTGAATAGCTTGTTTAGGACCATATACTTGATTTAGTTACTGGTATTAAAACTGTGCAAGATTCAACTGACTGAAACATGAAAATTGCAAGTTCTTTTTTGTGTGGGAAGGGGAAGGCAAGTTAACATGACCTCTCCCAAAGTTACTGATAACTCAGAGTAAATTATCTTGAATATCTATGGAACAAATTTTTAAAAAAACATTAAATGGGGTAATAGTTTGTGTCTGTCATAGATCACTAAATCACACTATGGAACAGCAGAAGGGGATCTTTACGATTCATCCTATAATGCACATGTGACAAAAAGGCATGCTGTGATGGGGGACATCTGTTTCATTCAGATGTGACAAATTGTCAACTTTGACATTGCTAATGTGTCCTTGCAAAATTTTTATTTTTAAAGACAAGCATCCTGAAATCCAAAAAAGTAAGATAAAAATACAGATTTACAGATTTAAAAACTGGGCCATACTAAGAACCAAGTGACTGTGACTTTGTTGCATTTGTCTTGTGCAAACAGAAAAACAAACAAACAAACAAACAAACAAAAAAACTATTTGTTATGTGTGTATTTGATATCTTAAAAGACCAATTTGCAATATGGCAAATACGAGCTGGACCAACTTGATTTTATCATAGCCTTCAAGAATTTATATGAGGTAAAAAACTTTTAAAATAAAGTGCCAATCAATCTATCAGACAAAGCATCATGAAGCCCCTTAGCTGACAGAAGATTAGCTATGTACTATTAGAGGCATTTAAATTAGGTACCAGAGACAATCCCATATTGAACTTTTCTGTAGCTGCCTAAATTTCTGACATGTAACATGGACAAAAACTGTCTAAGTCCTGAGCAACATAAGGTTCTACATTAGCTGTGATCAGTTCTCAGAAAAAGCATTTCATTATCAATGGATGCACTTTCAGAGCAAGTATGTCTCTAGAAAAAAAAGAGAAGAGGCTGGCTGACAGTTTCTCAAAAGCCTAGTAATCCTGTGGTTGTCATCCTTCCTTTGAATATATTAAAATAAATGTTTCACTCCCAGAACTATTTAGTTTGGTGTTGACAAAATTAAAGTGGTTAGTTTGGTAACATTAATGCAGGTTATTACCCAAGAGGCTATAGATCAAGGCATAGAGCTCTCTTCTTGAAACTAGACTACCTGTGTATAGTATTAAGTTGAGCAAGTGGCAGTGTAACTCATTCTTGCTGACATAATTTGCAGTATTTGTTAAAAAGACAAACCATTTTTTTTGCATAAGATATTGTAGAGGTCATAAATGCAGGTGACTGTTTGTTTCTTGGGTAGGTTGTCACATACATTTTGTACTCAAGATAGAATAATGTTTGAGTTGAAGCTTCACAGCTGCAGATGTTTATCGTATCCTACCTAAGCATATGAATACAGCCAATGTCTTGCCAGCTAGTATTGTTATTCCATTTTGCATTTGCTGTACCTTAAATATTTCTACTGATATATATAAATCATCCAGAAAACAGGGATGAGAAGTACATCGGGTAGTCATCCAAACCCATTCATCCATGAAAAGGAAAATCAAGATTATTAGTATCATTCTGATAGCTATTTGTCTAACATACGTTTATTAAACTTGCTTTTAAAAAACTTAAGTGATAGTGTCCAAATTATTGCAGTTGTTAACAGCTTTTCTCTCCTCTTTCTGTCTTAGACCAAAAGGCCCAAAAGTGGACACAATACTCCAACTACAGCTTTATCAATACTGAGTAAAATAGAAAGATTCATTCCTGTATCATATTTTCTTGTATGCCTTATACATCCCAATGATACCGCATTTTAATTGTGATGTGGCATTTTGGGTTTGTGACTCATTTTTCTCACAATGTCCTCCTCTCCTGAACTACTTTCTAGCCAATTGCTCCTCATTCTGTATTTGTGTAGTTCATAATTCTTGACAAAATATAGAGCTCTGTACTTGTACTTACTGAATTGAATCCCATTTTTTTTTTAGGACATTTCTTCAATTTATCAAGATAATTTTTCACTTTAATCCTGTTCTTCAATCTAATTACAGCCTGGCCTGTTCTGGATCATCTAAAAATTTAATAAATTTATACTCTATTCCTTCTTCCAAGTCATAAGTGGAAATATTGGCTAGGCCCAGGACAAACTGGCTGAAATCTACTTATACATCCTTCTATTCTGACATTAAATTAAAAACAGTTTTCTATCCACCCTGTAGCAGTTTCACTTAGTTTTCTTGACTTGCTTATGAAAGTTTTATGTGAAGCTCTATCAAAAAGCTTCTTAAGATACATGACCTCTATCATTTCTTCCTTATCATTCCAACCTGTTAAAATTGTTTGACATGACTTTTTCTTGCAGATGCAAATAGGATTTTTTTTTTCTACGATTCCTCATCCTAGAAAAAAGAAGGCTAAAGTCCTGGAAGGTGGGACAATAGTATAAAGTCAACAATTGTTCAGTGTCCCTTATAAGGCAGACAAATGTCTTCTGAGATTTCAAGGCCTTAGCTGACTTCCACATCTCTCCCAGCTGTATTCTTACATCTCCATTCCTGGGGCTACTACTAGTATTATCTCCTCCTACTTCAGGAATATCACTGAAGTAATAATTTTCTTTACAAGTATGTTTTGGAGATACATAAATTTTTATATAGCCCAAAGGATTAACAAAATAATACAGGTTTTCTTCAGTTCAGCCCAATTACAGTAAATATACTCCTTAAGCAAGACAGTTGCTTATTTACACTGAGGGTTTCTGAGCCAGTTATGTTTACCAGCCAAGTGAGGGATGTTTACCAAGGACTAAAGAACTGTTTTCTGCTCTGTACCATCTCTGACTGAAGAGATTTGCTCAGGTTCCCATGAGAGCTACACAACCCAGATGAAGACTAACAAGCAGTAGGTATGAGCAGGCTACAGGCACTGCCTGGTTTAAATAAAGAAGTTAATATTTGAGAGTAAATATATATCTCATAAGTGGAGGAAAGTTTGGAGGCTAGAGGAGCTGTATCTCAGCATTGGTTGAGCAAGGCAAAAAAGGATCTATGAACAGGTTTTAAATGATGTTTGCATATAATACTGAAGGAGAGTTTATGGGAAAATTAAGCTCAAGTTCATGTATTCATGACAAAAAGCATTGCAGGGTTATTCATGTTTTTAACATATTCAAAAGAATGGAGGGGAGGGAACAAACAAACAAACAAAAACTTTTAATCAGAGAGTATTTTCTTACTGAAAACAAGACAACAGCAATGAGGCTGTCACCAAAGATGAAGTTTAAAGTGGCACTTCATTTTATCTTTCATGTCTCAAATGTTTACTACTGGACTGAGATGGGAAAACTGTTCAACACTACCAGTCTCTGTACCAGCAGGTGTACAGTAGTGAGCTAACCACAACACACTGCTAGTTCCTCTTAGTCCAGCCAAAATTTGACTATTTTGCTTGTAATCTTTAAATAAAATCTTTTAAATAAATATATTATTTTATATATATAATATATAGTATAATATAATATAATATAATATAATATAATATAATATAATATTCTTTAAATAAAATCTTTAAATAAAATCTTTAAATAAAATCTTTACACTGCTTGACCACTTAATACAGTGATAACCAAGCTCATCTAAAGCTTCTGGGTGTTATAGAGAGCAAGCAGTCAGAAGCACAGAAATTGTATCTCCACCAACACTAATTAATTTTCTACCATTTAGAAAACTTATCTACTTTTTATTTTGACTTGTAATCCATTATTGTAATCATGCCCTAAGGTCAATCTTGGATATACAAAGCTTTGTAAGAAAACAACATATATTCTGTTCTCTTCTAGTTTTTTATTGGTAAGTAATCAGGGGTCCTAGAGGAACACAAAAACCTATCCAAAGTATTCTAAGGAAAAATAGGATTGCTTTACTTAGATGTTATTTATTCAGTAAAGTTGATTATATTAACCAATAAGTTAATAGGTCTAATTTTCTAAAAGTCTACCTGAATCATAATTTAGACTATTCTTTTATGTTTCTTTATTAGAATTTTGATACCTTGTTATTATGAAATACTTGAGTAACCTGAGACCAAGAATGATAACTCTTCATTTGTTCTTCTTTTCTGTCAGTCTCATATTCTCATTAGATTCTTGTTACCTATGCCATGACAACAGTATTCTAATTTATCTGTTTTTCTCTTCTCTGATAATGAATTAATGATGATGGGAACCATAGCAACTGAAGCAAAAACTTCATTAAACAAGAACAATCTTTCAGTTTACACTGTATAATGTGAAATTGTTTTCAGTAACAAAATCTTCCACAGAATGATCATAACTAGAACAAAGTAAGCAGTTAAGCTGAACTCCAATGCAGAAGAGTCCATATTCCAAACTGTAAGATGTTGTACAAGTTTCCACCTTAAGAGTAATCATCAAAGATTGCCTCTGAGTGGCAAAAAATCACTCAACACAATTTAAGATTTCTAGAAAACCTTTGTCAGCACCCACTGTGATTCATCTTGAAATGTTATCACAAGCCAACAAAAATAATTAACGCTATCAAAACTTTGTATTAAAGAGGTTTTCTAGCTAAAGTAAATATAGTTTGAATTAAATACTGTTTAAAGCTTAGCCAGAAAAACATCTGATCCATCTCTCCATGTTTTTGAGGTTGCCAATAGGTATTTCAGAAGTATAGACAAAGGCTAAAAATATAGACAAGTGAAAATTTATGACAATCTAGCCCTTACAAATGAAAATTCTTTCAACATGTGAGACTGGAGGCCTACCTACTCTTGCAAAATACATGGAGTTAATAAGATATGACAAAACAATGTTAACAACATTTCCAACAATTTACTGTTCAAGAACTACTTCAGAAGACAAAGTTAAAAATAAAGTGAATAAATAATAGGAGTAAACATCCTATCCAAAAAGTTCTGCTGGTGCAGGCTTGCTGTAAGCAATAAACCAGCTTAGTTATTAAAGCACATGAACTGAAAAAAGAGGAATTTAATTACCCTGTCATATAATGAGAAAGGAATGCAGGAGGGCAAGAAGTGTCCACCAATTTCTTTGAGTACTTTGTGAACATATTCTTTTTAATATATTTGAAAGATAAGGAAAACATCCTCTTCTAATTAGTAAGGCTGAATTAATTAAGAATGAGACAGAGGAAAACAACTTAGGGGGAGTAACCATAAAACTGGAGAGCCTGTGATACATAAGAAAGAGAGTAGAGAGTAGCAAAGTAAAACCACTTTGCATTGGAGAAAGACTGACTTCAATATGATCAGAGACCTGGTAGATATTAGCCCATGAGAACCAAGTCTAAGTATACATGACAGAAAATGAGATCTAAAGAGACATAGAAAGCCCAAGTAAGCTTCCTAAGCATAGCAATTAGGTGAAGGCCAAGAAGATATAATCTCTGTTGTTCATTAGGGAGGGACTCTAAAGTACAACGAGAAACCTGGAGTGTTTAGTGGTTCTTTTACTCAGTTCTCAGTAAAAAGATCATCTGCAAATAAAGGACTAGCACATTAATTACTGGCAACTAAAAAAATTTGATCGCAGGCTGGAACAGAGAAAGAGCAAAATGATACATGATACATAGATAAAGAAGATGTTCTTAATTTGGCTAAGGTTGATAAATATCATGCTAGCATACTAAAGTAATCTTAGAGCCAGTAATGGTTATTTCTGAGACTTCATGAACATATGGTGAACTTCATGAACATATGGTGAACACAGGTGAGACACATGAAGATAGTAAAGGAGTAAACATAGTACTTATTTTTTGAAGCGGGAAAAAGAAGAGGAAACACTAAGCACAAAGTGCAAGAAAAAGTATTCTGGATCAGAATAGAGGTCATTAAGCACAGCCAGTGGTAAATATCCAGGTAAAAGCATAAGAAGTAGAGGGAAAGTGTGTAGTGCTACTTCCCAGCCTGCCAGGATCTAGTGCTTAGGTGGTCCTGACAGTGGCAGGTGCTCGTAAAGAAGTACCTGTTTCTGTTTGCTTTGAATTAGTTACCTATCAGTTTTCTTTCATACTCCATATTGGAAAATAGAACCTATGAGTGCCATAGTTTTGTTCAAACTTTAAATGATAATGGCGTAAACAAAATTTCAGAGGCTTGAAGGCCAAATACACATAGTGAAATGGAAACCAACAGAATCAATGCCATAATCTTAAACTATGATTTTGGACTTCTTTCTTAAGTATGTCAAAAGTTAAATGTCACTCTAGAATATGCCAGAGAATATTTTCAGATAGCAGCTCCTCAGTCACAAAGTAGTCAAATTTATACTGTTTCTGCCCAGATAAAGGCAGAGTTTTTGCTTCAAATCTTGGCCCTGCCCTCAAAAACAAAGAAGACTAAAAAGCTTCTGGGTAGCTATTATGCATAGAGATAATATAGCTGAAAAAAAAAAAATCATAAATCAAGTTTACATGTACTGTTGGGATCATGGGATCCATTTTAAAGGCTGTTAAGAGATGTCCTAGAGGTATCAACTCAATGTCATCATAACAGTTTAATCTAGATTTCCATAGATATCAACAGGAAAATCCAGGCAGTTTGGCTAAGTGGTTTTTGGAAAGTGTGTTACTGATAAGTGCTGTTATTGTAGTAATGTTTATAGTGCCATAATTGTGCTTAACTCAAGAACATTTACTTAAGTTATGGATATGATAAATGTTTTTTGAAAACCTAAAGATCTTAGAGAGTTCAAGATAACTAAACAAATCATCAAGTACTTGATGGCTTCTGTTGACCAACACATCAAATGACCTTTAAAAATAAGTTATTTTTTAAAATCTGTTGTAAGAAGACTGAAAGATTTAAGCAAGAATACATATGGTCATATGTTATAATCAAAATGTGGTCAATTTAAAAGTATATACATGCATAATTTTGGAATGACTTTGTAGAGGTTTTCTTTGTCTCTGATATGAATCATAAATGAAACATTATTATTTACTTTTGAAGATATATACTGTGCAATATTCAAGGATTATGTCACCTTTGAAATAATCTGTAAGAACCTCGGTATAATGTCTCTGAAGTAATAAATCTGCTTTAAATTTTAACAGACTAAAATATCTGTAGAGAATTCCAACAGAAAAGAAAGCCAGAGATTTCCAATAAAACAAAGTTCCACAAAGTAGTTTCGTAAATATGAAGGTTCAGCCATAGGGAGCCATGATAGTTTATAAAATGAACAGCCGAAACTGTCTGCCTGCCAGTTATCTGATAGTTGTGTAGATTCAGAACCCTTTGACTTAATTGGAAGCACTTTTGTTCAGTTATCACAGCTCTCTAAGATAAAACACCTTCTTGTCTTTGAAGGAGTATGTAAATATTAACAGAGATCTAATCTCCTGGACAAGCACCAATCTGATTTCAAGATTAAATTTACTTGCTTTGGTTCCTAAGTCAGAGTACAGGTAGAATTTGTATACCTACCAGTAAAAGTACAGGTATTTGGAAGATAGTCACAGTCAGTGATTGGATTATGAGGAACATAAAGGAAACAGATAGGACAAAAACATGTTTTGTTTTGTATATTTCTTGAGACTTTTATATCACAAAGCATTCTGCCATGGGAATAGGATAATTTCATCTTTGTTTTAAAGCTCTGGATGTGAAGGCACACCATTTATTCTTTGTCAATCCATTTTATGTATCTTCTTTTCTAATGATGCCACACATTATTGCATTGTGGTTACTTTAGCAGGGAAAAAACAAACAAACAAACAAACAAAAACATACACTAAACAAAACAAACAAATAAAAAAAAAAATGAAGCCGCAGTTTATCATTGTAAGTTAAAACTTTAACTGTGACTGTGATTAATAACTTTTTGAAACACTGAGAATTATGTGCTGCTCTGTTTTCATCCTAGAGAGGAAAGAAAATTTCTTCAACATTTTAGATAACATTGGAAGAATTTTTTTTGGAAGAATTTCAAAGGTAATTATGATAGATAGAAACTTTACATTTCTAGGACACTCATCCACATAACATCTTTTTCCTCTATGAAGTGAAAGGGTTAAGGCATCCCCTACAGAAGAAAGTAACAGTTTTGCTACTTAAAAATATGTTTCAATTTCAAGAGGAAGCATGCTGATATATTTTGACACTCTTTTTCTCCAGTACATAATTGTTATACCAAACTTTTGTTATAAAAGTTTGTGGTCTGTTGTGGCTAAAAATAAAATA
Source organism: Aythya ferina (assembly GCF_964211825.1). Classification (NCBI taxonomy): domain Eukaryota; kingdom Metazoa; phylum Chordata; class Aves; order Anseriformes; family Anatidae; genus Aythya; species Aythya ferina. The sequence continues at coordinate 15,123,747 of NC_140300.1, read as the reverse complement.
AAATAAGAAATAAAATAAAATAAAATAAAATTAAATTAAATTAAATTAAATTAAAATAAAATGTTAAAAAAAAAACTTTTTTACAAAAGAAAAAAAAAGTGAGAAAAACAGATTTGTATCGGTGAACTTCATGTTGAATTACAAAACACAAAAATTTTAAAGCAGGGCAAGAAAGTTCTGTTAAAAAAACACAGAAAACGTTATCTTCAGAGACATACATGTTTTATCATTTCTTAGTATGATCTTAGGCTGATAAAAGAGAAGCAGTATAAAACAGGAGCAGAGGAAGACTATGGACCTTAACACATTTTAATACTGCTGCAGCAGCACAAATCTTTGTGTTACAGAAGTAGAAGGCATCAAACAATCAACAGAACGTGTAATTTTTTTCCAGATGTTGAGCATTTGTAAGAAAGTAGCATGAACTCACTTAGTTCCAGTGTGTAGACACAGGTAAGGTTTCATGAATATTTAAGAGCAAATTATATATTTCAAACTTTGCCAAGATCTTTGTAGCAAAACAGTTTGGGGTATGAGGCTATGGTGTGTACTTTATAATGAAGTCATGGGTACAAAACCTGAATGCTACTCCAGAGCTGGGGAAGATAGACTACGAAACTGGAGGTTTTGTTGATGAACTAAATCCCATGATGTTCAGGAAGACATTGCAAAATATGGGTTTTGAAAGGTGTAAAGGCCACTTCCCACATTTTTAACACTTTGAAAAGACAAATGTATGTTGTTACTATTCCTGAAGTAGAGCTGGATATCGTTAACTGTATGATGCATGGGGAGAAGGCAAGTTTTTTGGGAAGGTGTTAAGCTAATCAAAACAACATATTTGACCTCTAAAAAGAGCTGGCTCATTGCAACCAACAGGATGTTAAAATGTTGAGAGAAGCCTGCATCCTCTACAAATAGCAATGAAAGAAATGGCTGTGACAGTGGGAGTTAGAAAACAAACTGAAGGTTTTCCTTGGACCTAGAAGTTTTCCATGCTGGCCTTAGGCTTACATTTGTATCCCTCAACCAGGAAAATTATCTTACCAGATAACAACCTCAGGTAGAAAAAGTGATATTCTACCCAGGTTATTTGGTCGCTGTTATTTACTTGTCATAAATATTTAGCTAAAGTTTGCTGCTGGACTATGAACAGATCCCCTACTTTCAAATTGTCTTCACTGGTGAAGTTAGACTTTGTAAATTTATCCATCAGTTTTATTCTGTCATGGATGACTTGTCAATGGTATTGAAAAGTGGTCATGATGTTAGGTTTTCCTGCTATTAGTTTTATCTCTAAGAATTAGTAGGAAAGGCTGTTCTACCAAAATGTAGAATCTCTGTGAGCATGATTGTGAGGAAGGCTGCAGGATAACCTGACTATGCTCATTTACAGAAGCTTTTTGGGTAGAAATAATGCATTTTTCTGTAGAACAAACTCAAGATCAGCAAGTAAATTTACAGTCATTATTTTACATCTGAATCTGTGTGAAGATAAAACCAAGCCATGCAATCCTGGACACCTTGTAATCTGTACTGAAAATTCTGGTTTACTCCTGAGCTTCTGTACAGCTTCTAGAGTTAGTAGGTACTATGAGGGCTGTTTTTGATTGGACCTCCCATCTCACATACTTATGTTATATATCTGGTGGTAAAGGGTTATGGCAAATCTCAAGTGACTCTGAAACCAAATAAAGTGAATAGTCTGTGAAGCCTGACACTTCTTTCATAGGAACAGTCAGCCACTGGTCGAGAACATCAGCGTAGATCTTCAGTGAAGGCAGGAAAGGTCAGGATTTCCTGCTTACTAAATAAAACCAATGAACAAGTTATTTCTGTGAGAAAGAAGGTATTCATTTATGATGACATAAAGACTAAATTTTCTGCCATATTGTTTCTGAATTATTTTACAGTAAAATTCAGATAGGAACCAAGCCTGTTTGATCCTGGCCTCATCAATGACTGCTATGACTTATTTGAATATCGCCTTTTTTTTTTTTTTTTTTTAATTATTATTATTATTTTAGCTGTCTTCCAAGAATTCTTGCAAACAGTTTGATATATTTGGGAGGTATCCACAAGAAAGTTTTTGGAAGGACTATTTTCTCAGAACTGCTTTCATGTTATTTATACGCATCCAATCTGTTACAGCTGTTACAGAGCAGCATCGGAACCTTCACACAGCTTTTGTGATATTTGTGAACCCCCTCACACTGTTTATTGAGAGGACCTGACAAGCTATATTCTGCCAGATCAGAACATTAGTGTCAGCAGGGTGAGCAAACTGAGGAAGACTGAATGGCCTGCATGAAAATTGAAGGCATTATTTTGTCTAGAAAGGCTACTGAAAATATCAGCTTTGAAAACTTGAAAGCTTTAGTCTGTTGCTTAGACCCTCTGCAGGAGTGCTGTAGAGAAGTAATCATCCAACAACCAGCCTGCATCAGGAATAGAAGACAGAGCTGACAGAGACTTAAAGGACTTTTTCAACACGTATACATTTCTTTGAAGGTCAAATAACCATGGGAAACTTTTCTCTATAGAGAAAATAAAGTTAGAAACTATGATCTTGATGTTCTTTTTTCCTGGAAATATGGTGTCTGCCATTGCAACCACTAGTAACATTGGCTTAAGGAAACGTTTCCTAATGGATTTTTCCTGGCTTATAAAACAGGCCGCTCTTTTTATTCAGTGTGAGAAATGTGATTAATTGTAGGTGACTTTGATGGATGCTGCTTCTGAAAGCAATTAAATTGAGAAGGGACTTAATCAATTGTTTATGAGTATCAAATCCATAGATTGGAACAAGTATATCCAGGACAAAACAAAACAAAACAAAAATTATCTGTGCAAGCTAAGCATCAGACTTGTAAAAATCTTTAGAAACAAGGTGGAGATTACAACACTGATCACTGAGTGAAGCTGTCAATCTTGAGTTCTCTACAGAAGCTCTGAAGGTGATACCAACAAGCCAGATAGTTCCTCCGTGTCAGAACTGAGAATTTTAGGGCTTAAGAACTGAGCTGTTCCCTTCAGGCCGACTAGGAGTTGAGGCTTTGAAAAAAACAACAGTAGAATATCAAAAGAGAGAACTTCTTTGTTGGAGGCTCCTGGGTCCATGAAAACATACCTTATTTGAGAGGTGCTTCTTTCACAGCTCTGTATCAAAACCCTAAAAAAGACATGGCATTTAGCTCATGGTGATTTAAGTAGTGACCAGCTCACAAAAAGGCTCTTGGTGAATTACTTTTGATAGAGAACCTGGCAAGGCAAGTGAACACACATACACACACACACATGAAGCCAAATTCATTAAAAATAAAACCAGGCTTTTTAAAAAGAAAATTGTTTTTGAAACAGCCAGCAAGGTTTATCAGGGCTGTTTTTTGTTTTGTTTTGTTTTGTTTTGTTTTGTTTTGTTTTGTTGTTTTCTGTCCTTCTGATAACAATGCTTTTAACCAGCGAGTGGTGTAGTATGGGGAATGGAGAACATGCAGCCTGCCTGGGACCCAGCCACCAGCTGGGGCAATTGAGGCCACTTCTGCTGTAGAGGAAAATGACAGAGCCACAGGCATTTACCTCCTGGATGCTGAAACAGAGACCAGTCTGCAAAGAACAGATTCAACTGAATGCATAAAAGCCAAACTTTTCACTTCTGCACTTTGTAAATATCAGATGTATGTGAGGCAGGATGATTCGCACAAAAGAAAAATGAGTGTGCCTCTATGGAGCAGGAGAGCCATGAGAACTGCCAAACTTAAGAAATGCCAAATAATTGCAGTTTTGTTGTCCAGGAAGTGTTGGGGAGTATGAATAAATATTACAGGACAAGAAAACACTGAAGTACTACTAAATAAGCTGGGCTGATTTCAAATATATTTCTTCTCAGAATGATAAATGAGGTTTTGTGTATAAAGGCTTAGATGTTAATTATTTTAGTGTACTCAGTTTGGTGCAGAGTATTACCCAAGTTCTTTTCACAGCTAAAGTCTGGGAAAGTTTTGCATGAATGCCATTTCTAAGTTAGATATATCTGGACCAAATTTTTCAAAAAATGCACTTTCAATATATCATACATAGACATTCAATATATCTAACATAGACATTGGACATGACTGGAGATCTATTCATGTGTTCCCTGTCTCCTCTTTTAAAAGCTGAAAACCGCATAAAGTATTCAAACTCAGTATATGATGTTCGTATACTCTTAATATCTATATTTTTGATATAAAGAACTATTGAGAAATATTTTGTTGTTTTTGTTGTTGTAAATAAAGTGATTCTTTACTATTGCACTGTATAATCTCTTTGAACTAGTCCATTGGGATAAAGAAACATCATGGTAGTGAAAAGCAGGCAACAGCAGTCTTTGAGCATATCTCATTTAGTGAGAAACATGATAAAAAGATCCATTGCAAGAACACAGGTCCAGACTTGCTGAATGTTTGTAAGTGAGTCTGGGCATGTCCTACATTTTATGTTTTAGTTTTACAAACTGCAGCACCAGCCAGTTGTGCTGCTCTAAACCAACCAAATATAGTCCTTAATTCTGTTCAGAAGATAAGCCCTTGCCATGGCGATGTAGGAAAACACGTGGAGATTAACAGAGGTAACTGAGCAGGGGTCTTGCAATAGTGGAGTGCACAGTGTAGCACCAGAGGCATTTTTGTTTAAAATTCGTAGCTTTTCTAGGAAAGGAAGCACAGGTCATGAATGTTCATACAAATCAAAGTATTTCCAGCCTTTGTTTCTGCCGGGTACACAGCAAGCCATGCTGTGTGAGTGTATTCGTGTGGTTTGTCAAGGCCATAGACAGATGTTTTCCAGGTCTCGCTCTGCTGACTGGAGATGGTGCATTGCATTCCTCCCCCAGTTAGAAGTACTGCCCCCACAGATCTAGTGGCCGGGGGCTCTTTGGATGCTCCCTTCCCTACCTCAAGTAAAGGCATCTGACCCCTCTTTATTGGTAGGTTAATGTTGCTGGCTGACTTTACCAGATAAGATATACTTAACAATGCTTCAGCTGGCCAAACTGTGAGAACAGGAGCAGTGCAAAAATGGTGGACAACCAGGATGGCACCATCTTCAGCTGGTACTTCACAAAATGAATACCTGCCTGTGTTTTCTGTACATGGCTTTGAAACAGCCAGCTTTTGGGGAAATCATTGCAGGATATCAAGGTAGATATAGTAGATACAGAACCCAAAGACACCTCATGGCATAGCTGTGTACTGTTCCTATTTCCATGCTGACAGCCACCACATTGTTTTTCCAATTTCTTCCCATAACATTGACCACATTGCCATAAATAGTGAGTAGTACTGAGCTCTGAGTGAACACATTTGTTATCCTAGGTTGCTAAAATTCATATCCATCAGTAAATTCTTTTTCTCAAAATATTAATAGAACTCAATTTTACACATCTTAGTTACTTATTAGGTTTATAGGTAATATGCAGCTTCTAATCTGATTTTAGAGGTCTAATATCATATCCATAAAATTAATATGATGATATAAAGTTAAAGGAGTTTTTAACACAGTTTTCATAAACATCATCATCTAGAAACTCAGTCAGCAAAGATCATCAGTGCCCCCAAAACAAAAACTTCCACTGATTTCTGTCATGGAGGATGTAGTTGCATCATCCTTTTCATACTTAAAAAGTTCCATCATGAAATAATTAGGTTCTCCTCTCCCACTAGTCTAAAACAGCACTACACTGATGGTTATCAATACTTCTTCAAAACCCAGCATAGATTTCCTTATGATGAAGTGAGAAGTGATTAGCTCTTTCAGTGACACTTTTGACTAAAGCCAAACTATAAAGCCGACAGTCTATGTGCTAAAAATCCTTTTCTCCCCTTCTTCCACTTTTAAATCATCTTTCCTCTATTTGACCAACGAAAACTCCATGCAGTAATGAAAGAAATTCTTAAAGTATGGTGCAGCAGCAACGGTACCCCTATCTCTTTATCTCTTTTCATGTCAATAGCATTCAATATTTTGTTTTGTTTTGTTTTATTATTGTCATTTTGTTTTCTTTTATTTTGTTTTGTTTTTGGCAAAACCTGTTTGTTCTCTATAGGCACTGGAACCTTCCTCTTCCTTCATTGTGCCCACCAGCTTATCTGGTTTAAATCAAAATTCTTACATGTTCAATGTTCATTGATTCATGGTCTTTGTGCAAGAGGACAGCACAAAGCTGTGTAGCGAGGGGGTCATCATTGTAATTGAGCATTGATTACTTAAAGAGCATAGTTAGTTGATGAAGCCATCTTTCAGACAGAAGTCCACTCTGAAAATAGAAACTTGTGGTAATTTACCAGACCCTTTTATATCCTTTATCAGGATTGGTTTTACCTTTTAATGTCCTGCAATACTTCAACATGGCATTAGGTCCCTGCAATGGGTCACACACAGTACTTTACTGACTGATAAAGACAATTCCTTGCTGATTATATATCTTTGAATATTGATTTGCAATGAGAAACATATAAAAAAGCATGGTTGGCTTTTCTACTCAAAAAAATTATATATATGCTTGGATGTGTTGAAAATAATTTTTTTTTTTTTTTTTTTTACTAGAGAAAACTTCCTCTCTTCCTACTGTACCTTATTTTGATCTTTCACTCTTGCTGGCAGAAAGGGGATATAAATCATTTTTAGAAATCCACAAAGATAAAAAAAACAGCAGGGATTGTTAAGCTCTTTTTCTTCACATGCTGGAAAATGTTCTGCTTCAACATCTCATTAATAAATCTTTATTTTTTTTTCTAATTCTGCGTGTGAGTGAGACCCATTATGTTTATTTTAACAGACAATGTTACAGCTAAAAGACATTTCTACAGGAGGATATGTTAAAGAGTATGTGTCACACCTTGGGTGAAACAGACTTTTAAGGAGTGAAACATTTATTTTGAGCAGCCAAAAAGTACAGAAAAAGTTTTAACGGAAAGCAAATAATTTTCAGAGTGAGATTCTCTACTTCCTCCAAAACAGAATGAAAATAAAAGGCCCAAAAGTTTCTTTTCAGAAGATGCATGTTGGCAAGAAAGCTGAATATGATAAAAGTATCCTTACACGGTGTTGATGAGAAGCATGTCTTTCGAGGGATAAATGTTCTGTGTAATGTGCTTTGACCTGAGACCTAAAATGTGAGATGACTGAGAAGTATCTGTATTCACATATTCTCTCAGTTGTTTTGCAGAGTAGCTGAAGTTGGCCTAAGTCAGCAACACACAGAAGGGAAATGACTATTTTAACCACTTACATTAAAAAAAAAAAAAAGAAAAAAAAAGAAAAAAAAAAGTCATAGAATGTGAAGAAGTTACTGCTGTAGCCTGGAGGCAGTCATCTCAGCTGAAGGCTGGATACCAACAGTAGAGGAATGGAAAGTCCACAACAATCCCATTATAATCAGCACTGCTGAGCAACTTAAATACAGGGGTTGCTGCCAAATTCACAATAATAAGTGAATTAGATGTGTTTGCTGCCTGGGAAAAGCTGGGTGGGGATGTACATATATAACATATAAGTAAACTGAGAAGTCCTAATAGCACACAGACCTTTTAAAGTCATATGAAAAACAGCGATAGGTGAAATTTTGTAATAACTGCAGCTGTAAATCTATGGATGCGAAATTGTTAGCAGCTACTCAGACTTCTATTGATAGGGATATAAAAATAGACCTTTTTCAGCTGTTATGTACTGTTAGCTGTTTCCGATGGGCAAAGTGCTGAATCTGCTCTGTCTTCTTTTTTTTTCTTTTTTTTTTTTTTTTATTTGTGATCCAGAATTATATAGTGTAGTCATACTGACATTTAATCTTATTAATGTCCTGAAATACTTGCTCACCAGCTGCAAAGCAACATTTTATTTGCCTTCATGTACTGTATGACTTCCTACAGATGAAATGATATTTATGTTTGGCAAACACTCCAGTTTATATCTCAGGTAAGATTATGTGTTTAGCAAGAATCAAAGACAATCAGAAGGAAGGTTGCTCTACACCAACAGATGAACTGTCATTCAGTCATTGCTAGGAAGGCTGCAGGAGTCTCAGCAGTCAACATGGGTGACAGTGCTTTTTGTTTGGTTAAATTTGGTTTTGTTTGCTTGTTTGTGTTGTGTTGTTTTTTTTTTTCCCTTCCCTGCCCCCCTTTTTTTTTTCTCAGAAAAATGTTTAACCAAGTTATGCTACAGACACATCTTTCCTGGTGATATAAAACAAGTTGCTGCAACACACTGCAGATTTATTAGGAAAACACATGAACAGACAAACCAATTCCCATTCTAGTCAGGAAAAGCTTGGTTAGGTCAGAGTCTGAACCCTGGAAAACTTTCTCAGAGGTCACAAATCTTGGAGTGAACAAAGAAAAGGCTGATGTTACAGGAAAGGAAATTGGCAGATGGAAGCCAACAGACCTGCTAGCTGAAGCCTAGCAATTTGTGCCTGCCAAGCTCTGTATAAGAAAAGGTGGCTTCTTTGTCTATCACTACTTTTTGTTGTTTTAGTGCTTACTGTAGGAAAGAAAGCAAGAGCAATGAGAAAATGGTGCCGCTGAAGTGTTTGTATAAGGGCCAAATTCACTGCCAATATAATTCGACATTAACTGCAAGCAATGGAGGTAACCCAGGGGCAAGTCTACCATCCTTTATTTTTCAGCTGTTTTGGTACATACTCATTAGACAGAGAGGTTTGCATTAGCCCATTAGTGTATGCTATGTTTTAATTAATTTAGTATGCATTACATTCATTGTGATGTAAAAACTATTAATAATGAGGGCTGAGGGGAGGGGGAGCACTCATTTCTTTATTCATTTCTTTTTTTTATTATTATTCATTTGTTTGGATACACATATGGTATACGGTTCCTTTTTTTTTTTTTTTTTTTTTTTTTTTTTTCCTCTTTAAACATTCACTCTGTTTGTCTTAGGGAACATTCAACCAGAGCTCTGAAGTACAGACTGACCCTCTCCCCACACTGCAGTAGGTGGGAGCTCATCCAGCTCATGCTCTGGGTTAGCTAAGCTTTATACCTGCCCTTCTGCAGGGCTCATTGGTTCATTGAGCATTGCCCTAATTCAGCTACATGGACATTGGCTCATACCAGCTAAAACATACACTGGCTTGTGTGTTGTTACTCATTACTATATGGTCTGTGTATCTGGTAGGCAAAGCAATAGCAACACTTCCAGCATGTCAAAGTGTTCGTGAAACCCCCAGCTTAATCACATATATGCTGTTATTCATGGATTGAAGCAGGGTTGGAACATTTATGGCTTTGTTCTTCATTTTTACCTTTTCAGTTTCTTGGTTTGTGAATGTTCTCAATATGTTTCCATTTCTTAACAACCCCCTTACTCTGCTTGTTAGTCCATCTGGTAACAGCCCTTCTGTGAACTTTTACAACATCACATTGCAGGGAGGATACAAATATCCTTCCCTTCTAGGATACAAATTTCTCTCATTCATTTGAATTACTTATTCCTAGCCTGCAGCAAAAGGCAGTTGAGCTGCGCACCATTAAACAGGCTTCCATGTTGGGTTTCCTTGGGAGGATGCGAAGGAATTTTCTTCCTAAGTTTCTGCTGTGAAATGTTTCTTGTCTGATTTAAATCTTATGCAATCTTCCTCTTATTGACTTGTCTTCAGCTTGCATTCTTACTTTTTTTTTTCTTCATGCTTATTGTTTTCTGTGCCAAAAATCACAAATTATGGCAAGAGAAATAGATTTTGAGATTATTTTTTTCACTTTGCTTTCACTATTTTTTCATTGACATGGTTATGTCAGGTTCTTCTTCTTTTGCAAATGGTCTTTAAAGAAACAGCAGAACTGGAGGGTACAAAGAAGGCTCCTGATGTTTTTATGAGATCTTCACACACCCTGATCATCAGTAATGAGAACACAGAGCCTGAGCTCTTCCTATCTCACATGATTATGCTTCTGACATTGAAAAAGGCCACACTATACAAAATGGTTCAAACCCACCAAGATGGGTTTTGCTGTACCAATGAGCAAATTAGCATAATGTTACATGAAGTATACATTGACGCATTCTTTCACTGTTCTCTTATAGTCCTATGCCTTCTCATAAACTATGAAAATAATTGGAAAGGCATGTAAATAATTTAAACCAGGAGCAGTAAGACATCAGAACAGTCTGATAGCAGGATGCTTTACAGAGCATACAAACAATTCACTCTGCTTTTCTTGTTCAGTATCAGTTATGCAATTAAATAATAATAATAATAATAATAATAATAATAATAATAATAATAATAATGATTCCAGGTAGTTTGAGTGATTAGATTACCAAAGGTTCATAACCTAGAAAGGAAAATGCAAGAAATTCAGATGTTATCATGTAGTGTCCAATCTTTACTCATTAACCTGCGTAATTATCTTCTATTTTTAGTGGCAAATATTTTTATTAATGAAAGGTAACAGCTTGCTTTGCCAAAAGTAAGAGTATTGAGTGAACAGAGGGAAATCATATTTTGCAGAATGATTGTGAAATCTTAATAGTATTAATTATCCATTTTTACACTCTTTTTGTTCACTTTTATAGCAAGCCAACTCAACAAATATTTTCTTACACAAGTATGTATGGAAAGTAACTTTAAAGCTCCTTGTTGTTTCATTATGAAACAAAAAAAAAAAAAAAAAAAAAAAAAAAGAGGATGAATGAGAAAAAAAAAATGGGGGAATAAACTGCAACATCATTGTTGAGGTCAGACAAATGAGGGAGAGAAATTCTATCCACACTGACCTACCTCTAAACAAGCCAGTTCTAGTCCTCGGATTAGGACAGCTAGGTCAGCATAGAGCTGTGCCAACTGAATGGAGCTAACTTATTCATACAGCCTCTGGGACCTGAGTACGCAGTGTGGCACTGTGCCATGCAGACATACCATCCTTCTTCTTGAGCTATCTTGGCTATCTCCCCCATGGCACAATGTTATGTAATATAGACGAGTTCATAGGTGACCAAGTAGCCCAGGCAGCAAGCAAATTTCAAGCAGCAAATGCTCAAAGGGCTGTAATCATTTATGAATGCTCTATGAGCACAGATATTTGTTCAGATGAACTGCTAAATAACAAGCAAATGGGAAAAATCTGGGACCTTATTATAGACAATATATTAGCAGAGAAAGGAGCTAATTTCAGCCTCCTCTCCCCAGTTTGATTGCTGCTGACATATCAGCCAGCTGCCAAAAGTATAGATGCATTTTCTGAACCTTGTTTTAATATTCAGAGGAGCATTATGTTCCGTTATTTTTCTTGTAACTCTTACATGCAAGGTACTGCATACAATACATTTTGCCCTCACTGTTGAGAAGTGTGAAATACACAACAGTTCCTTTTGATATATTTCAAACACACTGTTGTGTTCACCCATACAGAAAGCACTTCAGCGAATGTACTCTGTTCATCTATTCATCTTGATGCAGAGGTCTGCTTGGAGTTTCACACTATTCAGTCATTACTTATATGCTGCAACACACAGTGAATTGCTTAGTAGTGCCTGAAGATCACTCAATCTTGGGGAAAAAAAAAAAAAAAAAAAAAAAGCTTTTATTTTTAGATCACAATAATTAATAACAACTCAAATTGGCAAAAGGTTTTGAGAGTATAGCTGGATGTAAGTACACATATGTACATATTTGTGGAGAAAGAGAGACACTAGCACATGCTCAATCGTCATTCTAAAGGCCAAATCCAGCTCTCAGAAAGCCACAGAATAACAGAGCCAGTCAGGATGGGTGGGACCTCACAGCATCTTCATTACAACATCCTGCTCAGAGTAGGGTTAGACATGACATCCCACCAGGTTCCTTGGGGTTTCATCCAGTCAAGTCTTGAAAACCCTTCTTCTATCTTCTCATTTTTTAAGAAGCCTGAGGAGGACATAGAGTCATGTAGTAACTTCAGAAAGCATTTGATATTTAGACTATTTCATGCCTGTTACATAAAACTGCTTCATCTCCATGTATAGTCTTGTACTGGCGCTGGCTGGAATGTTAACTTTCCCGGCAGCAGCCCATACAGTGCCGTACTCTGTACTTGTAGCTGGAACAGCAGTGTTATCACACCAGTGTTGTGTCTACTGCTGAGCAGCAGTGGCACAGCATTGGGCCTTTCTCTAACCCTCCTAGGGGGTGGGCAAAAAGTGAGGAGAGAAACATCACTAGGGCAGCTGACTTAAACCAATCAAAGGGATATTCCATTCCATGTGATGTCACACTCAGCAATAAAAGGTGGAAACAGGAAGAAGAGGGGAGGGGTGGGCTCTCGTTGTGAAAACGTCGGTCCTCCTCCTGAACACCGGCTACGTGCGTTGAGGCCTTGCTTCAAGGACGTGGTCAATCATCGCTCATTTGTGGGAAGTAGAGAGTAATTTCTTTCCTCTGCACTTCCATATAGCCTTCATTTATTTTATTTGTTTGTTTTCCTCCCTTCTTTTTATTTTTCCCTTTTCCGCTCCCTTTTCCCCTTTCCCTTTTTATTTCCTCTTAGTTAAATTGTTTAGTTCATAATAATCTTTATTTAATTATTACTATTATTTCCCTTTAATTAAATTATCCTTATCTCAACCCGTGAGTTGTTCTTTGCTTTACTTCTCCCCCTCCTCATCTAAAGGAGGGGGAGTGAGAGAGCGGTTGTGGGGTTTAGCTGCCCAGCATGGTAAAAAACACCACAAGTCTTTGGAAAGAACAAGAAACATATATTCCTCAAAATATAATCTATTTTTGGAAAATTATTTTATGTTAGCTGTAAAAATCTTTGAAACTTATTCTTTTATTAAGACATAATTAAAAATAGGTAATTTTCAAATAGTAATTTTCATATCCAGCAGTTGCTTTTCCCTCAATTCTCATAAACTAAGTCACGTGATAGTGATTTTCCTTTATGTGGGAATGAAGCTACTTTGGTCCTATGGACCAGTGGAATTAGAAAGAGCTGGGTGATTTGGGAAAAATCACGTTACTTTTTCTTCTGTCATTTTCTCTGTTCAGCAGAGGGTGATGGTACTACTTCAATGCTTGTTTATGTGGAGTCTTGTTTAAGTGTCAAGTACACATTCCTAACAGCTAATCAGGCCGAATTCTACTCCTGTCTGTATGACTCCTGTTAAATTCAACAAAATATCATAGTGTGTAAGAAAGACATATTTTACTCTGTGAATTTTTTGTTGTTTTGTGTTTTGTTATTGTTGTTTTGTTTTAGGGTGTTTTGGTTTTGTGTGTGTGTTTGTTGTGTGGTTGTTTGTTGTTTTTTGTTTGTTTGTTTGTTTGTTTTTGGGGGGGAGTTGATTGTTATTGTTTGTATTGTTGGTTTGTTTGTTTTGATGATACCATACCAGAGAAGATGAGCCTGAGCAGTTCTACTGTCAGCAACTGATGCAAGGACCAATTTTCAAGTTGTATGACAAAGATTTTATATCTAAGTCATATTTAACCTGAAGCATCCTTCTGGACTGTATTCTGTATTTCAAGTTTATTATGTGCTTTGGAAATAAAGCCACTCTTCTAGAAGCTCAGAACTTTTATGCCTATAATGTTATGCCCATTGAGACTATGAGATCCCATGACATAGGGGCAGAGTAGGGGACAGCACCCAGCAGTACAGCTCAGGAGACACAGTACTCTTGGCTGAAGTCAAGGTGAAGCACCTGCAGCTCCTGAGAAGCCTTGGTGAGCATCTCTGGATGTATGCAGTACCCATTTCTCAAATACAGAGAAAAGTCATGATCTTCTCCTGGGAACAGGGGAGCTGCCAGAGCTATTGTGAAGGAAATAAAGCCTCTGTCAGCCCCTCAGGAAACCCGTATCTGAAATGACCAGCTTGGTGTTTGCAGGGTGGAGGCCAAAACTGCGTGGAATTTAGTACAAATCAATGTATTATAGCAACATCTATATCTTTCTTGTCCTAGAAGAAAAATCAAGCTTCTATGGTCATGATTTACAACTATAAGGCAACACAATTTTGGGCATATTTTTTCTAGTTTGGATCAATTTAAGTACAATAGAGGAGTTGTAAGGACTTTTCTATCTCTAAAATGTAGAAGTTGTAAAAGTCTAAAAGTGTTGTTTTTAAGTTTTCTGAACACTCCCAGCCATTCCTTTGCTTCAACTGCTTTTCTCAGAAAAGATAAATATTTACAACAAATCAACAAGTAGAGCTGAGAGCTGAAGAGGGAGAAAAAAAAAAAAAAAAAAAAAAAAAAAGCAACAACAACAACAGTTCTTTGAAAACTCTCCAACATCATGAATCCTGTGAGAGCTTAATTAAATGAAAAAGGAATTTTCAAAGGGAAAAAAACAAAATAAGATTTTTAATGGTCTATTTTTGTTCTGGGCTCATAAAATCATTCTTTTTTTTTTTTCAGCTAGTTCCCCCTAAACATAAATATTGGAAGCTTTAAGATTTGTTTTCCATCTGAGGCAGTGAGTTCAAAAGCTTTTTCCAGTCAAGCTTCAAGGATTTGCTCACTAGAGTTTGGATTTCTGACACAACTAGTGAGTCTAGAACAGCAAACATAACCGTGAAATTAAAGTTGCCATTTCTTGAGAATGATGATTAAATAGTAATATAACACTACTTAGAAATAGGGGAACCTGTTTGTTCCAGCCACTGCAATGCAGAAGGGTCAAGGTCAACCAAACCCTACATACATATCACCTTAGGCTCACATGAAAAAAAATTATTTCTGCAGCCAACCTCACTCAGAAAGCAAAATGCATATCTACCTCCCTTTCACCAGCTAATTGACAATATGGGTGCTGTTTCTAATGTGAGTCCAGAGCAATACATGAATGTTTCAGTCCATATCAAGCCTAACCTGCTCCAGCACCACAGACCATCTACTTTCAGGGTACTGCTAGTTGACATTTCAAAGAAAGAGAAACTGCTGGAAGATGGAACAGTGTTTTTGGATATCCACCATTCCTGTCAAAAGAGAAAAAAAAAAAAAAAAAAAGCCCCTTCAGTCCAAAGTAGGAACAAAGGAACAATAGCATGCCAGTGTTTAAGTGTCAAGCCTTGTCCAAACAATCTAAGTGACAAAAAGTTTCAAATAAATCAATTTGCTTCAGTCATGTCTGCAGTAAACTGACACTGAACTACATAAAGCTATTAAAAGCCGAACAAAAAGGGATTGTTTTCCAGAAGGTAGCATATGAACATGGAAAGGCTATACAGGAAGCCTACAGCTAGACATGGAAAACTTTCAGGTGACAGACCTTAATGCTGGGATCAGGTAAGGCACAGCATGAGCAGAGATGAGGAGATGCCAGGGAACAAACTGTGGGCTACAAAGAACAGATTCCAGAGTAGACTCTGACACAATCTGGAAACCATGCTCTTAAGAGCTGAGAAAACTGAACAAACATTATATATATATATATATATATATATATATATATATATATATACGTAAACAAGATTTGTTGTTTCTGAACCCAACTGCAATACCTCTGTGTATATTATTCTACTCCTATCAAATACCTCTGACAGGGCAAACCTTTAAAACGCTTGTGCTTTAAAATGCAGCTTGTTTAAAGAGTACTTGAAGTGTTGTGAGAATCTGCAGAATCCATAAAGCAGGTGACTGGGTCAGTGGGTACCCACCATCAAGAAGCACTGTATATTTGTAGCTTAGGTTGGGACTGTTTCCCCAAAGCCTGAGTGAACTCTCCCAGTCATATACCCTGTCTAAGGACAAATAAGGTTCAGCAACTGTGTACCCTCATAGCAGTCTGGGAAATGCCAGTTCACCTGGGACTTGATCAGACCCATGTCAGCTTCAGTCTGTTAAACACCATCTTGTTCCTTGAATGGTAAACATCACCAAGACCTAGCATTTGTTTCATAATATTAAATCACAATGCTTTATTCTCCAACAATTCCTACAAATTTTATTCTTGTGAAGAAGGCCCATCTTTTGATTCTTTGTCCTCCTCATCTGCCACCATCTATCTTTTCTTGGACCCTTGCACTGGTTCTGTGTGAATGGTTCCATGATCAACATGAGTTACCTCTCATGCACACCTCACATATGTATTGATATGAAGAATGAGGAGACAGAGCAGAGACCATGTCAGTTCTTTCCTTGCTTACACTGGCATTATTGCAGAACTGATTCTGATTTCAAGCAGTTTAAAAGAAAGAGGGATTAAGCACTCTGAATTTGTTCCCAGAATCAGCTGTCTGTTGGAACACTGCTGATTAGACACGATAAAACTTGCCTGGAGGAATGCAGCAAACACCCGTCAGAGGCAGAGAGCAACTCCAAAGGATTTTGCCAGCTTCCATGGAAAACACTCTTCTGGCATCTCTCTGCTTCTTATTCTCTGCTCAGTGAAATACACTATAGCACCCCAAGTATAAACAAAACTAAACACCAATCCATAGAATTAAATAAGTCATCAGGTTGTCAATTACCATTGCTGTTTTTCCACTGTATGAGCAACCTTCTGTCTTCTCATTTTGCTTATCATTTCCATTACTCCTTTACTCTCACCATGTACCAAACTAAAATATCCTTTAGAAGAAAGATTCATAGCCATGAGTGGATCAACATAACCTTTCTCCCCAAAATCCCTTTCCGTGAGTATTTATAGTTAATGAAGATACCATTGTGCAAAGTTAACATTTACTACACAGCTGAGAAAATGAAGGGGTAGCATGACTCTTATATGCCAACTAATGATGAAAACATGGTTACAAAATCCTTTCTGACTTCATAAGCATATACACAAACTATTACAGCTGCTGTTGCAGGTTTTCAAAAATGCCAAATATAAGTAGTACTCTTCTGCTCCATCATGAAAGCCTCTGAGCTCAAGCTCTAGTAACTGTGTGTTCATGCAGTGTGGACCAGATTCATGGCATGTGCAATGGAGAGTCCAGTGTCATTACACTTTTGATGAATATTTCAATCTTCTTGTCTAAACAACGCAATGTCAGGGCCTGCGTGAGAGTGTCATGGTAGATAGTTTATTTTGCAAATGATGGATTATTACGTTCCATTGGAAGGAGGCTTTAAAGCCTAGTCTTACTGCATTTGACATTGTGATTGACCAGATCAACTAGTACGTATATATGTAAAGGGTCAGCTATGTGTCCAACATTAAACACAGAAATTAGCAGTAGCAGGGTCTCTTTCAAATTGGAGACTCAGGACCTGGCCCAATATCCTTTCAGATAGCACTGTTGTATTCATTCAGAAGCTCCCTGAAAGTGTTTTTAAGTCAATGTACTTTCCTCTGCACTGCTTTGCCAGTCTTATATGTGGTAGACATATTTTCCCTAGCAGAAAAAAGTGCTGTGCACGTGGTTTTGTTTACAGAGGTCATTTATAGGACAAAATCAGTCTTCTAAATGACTAGCTGAGGATTAAAAAAAAAAAAAATGGTTTGTGCTAGACTTGTTTTAAATATTGATGGCAAGATTTACTCAAGGTTGTATGAGGTTACCAGTGGCTTATGCAACTGGTCAGCACACAGCAATGTGCTGATCGATTTCCCTATTTTACTATTTTATAAGGAATCCTTCTGGTAACTGGTCCAATGGCTGGTCCATTTTTTCCCCATTTATTTGTAATTTAACCTGGGTACTTAATGAATTACAGAAATGGACAGAAATTAGCTCATTACCCCATAAAGAAAATATACTTCTAATTAAAAACTATGAATATGGGTCACACTTTGCAGAAGGAAGCATAAGTCAAGCATCATTCTTTTTGATTTGTTCCAGGTCACTGTTTTTCTCTGCCTGGCTGCAAAACACTAATGGATCGTCATGATAAAAATTCACTTTTGCTTCCATCTGTTCTATTGCACTTGTAATGTCGTTTTTACTTAATGTATCTTGAGTCTACCTCACTCCCAGCTGCAAATGCACCACACTTTTTTAGAATAAAATTTAATCCCTTTTGGTCTTGCAAATGCAAGTAGGAGCTGCAGACAGTTTTCTTTGCAGCACTGGCAGCTTTAAGTTTTAGCATATGTTAGCGTAATAAATTCATTCATGACAATTGAGTCAGTTTTCTAGACACTGCAGTGGGTTCCTCTAATCTAAGCTGTTTCTATTGACATTGACTGAGAGCTTCTATAGCAAAAGTGGAAAAAACAACAAAGAACATGGGGAAACTTTTTGTGTTTCAGGGATGGAGACATGAAAAGGGAACTAGAAATGTTTTCCTAGTAAAATAAGGCCTAAACAGGTCTTTAATATATCTTTTGATAATCTTTAATAATCTTTTGACAACCAATGAAAGAGAGGAGATTTGGACCATTCTGTCATCATGTTGTTAAAAAGAAGCTTTTTAAGATGTCGGAGAGAAAAGAAAGAAGAGCAATAATTAATGTTGAAAAGAAAATATCAATAGAATAAATCTGCAGAAGAGAGGATGTAACGTGGCAATTAACCTTTTTCTGATTCTGCCTCTCTTACAGACCAGTCATTTTCATGCAGCCCCAGATATCAGCATCAGTGGTTAGTTTAAACTGCTAGTTTAACAATTACAGTAGAGGTTATGATCCCCCGTTTGGGAACAACTGGAACTGCTGATGTGATTAGTGCCAGTTATGTGCATTGTGGCAGCACATCAAGACCTGAGGTGGATCACTTTTGGTGAATACCTTCTGTTACCTAAAATGAGTGGACAAATGTTGGCTTAAGGTGCTTTCAGTTCAGATTTTAGTCAAGGTAGATTGAAAAAGAAACAGCAAGATAATCCCAATATATTTAATAAGCACAACATTTATAAGAACCAGACACCCACGTATTGCCAAATGTTTTGTGATTAATATTTGTATGCCTTTCTGTGCTGCTATCTCTTCTGAGCAAGTTATCTGATCTTTTAAATTGGTATGTTCTGTGGATCTTTCACCTATCACAATGCCTGACACCTTAGCAGCTAGCAGTAATACATCTGAGATGCTCTTGAAAAGCCCTGGGGCAGAGAAGGGGAATACAGTAACTACTCAAACAGATACTTCTCGTGATGAGTGGGTTTGTGGCAGGGCTGTTCATGTGATTTCTGTGAGTCACAGCGTTTCTCTGCTCATCTTGACTTGATAGATTTGGATTGCCATTGTACCCTGAAAGCTCATACATCCCCTACACCTGCCAGCTGTGTCATGCCTCGTGACATGTCTCTTCTCTTCACACAATGTTCTGGAGGCTTAATTGGAACACCTTTCATCTAGGCACCATCCTGTGGAAACCCACATGATGTTAAGCTGTATTTTTTTCCTAGGAATGGTAACAGACCCCAAGTCAACCCCCACAGAAATAGTTTGTGATTAGGAAATTCATTGGGATTGAGGCTCCTTAGTCAACTAATTGCTTTTGAAAAATTGCCCTGAAAGGCTGAACTAAACTAAACTAAAATACCTAAGCTTCTTTTTGAAGCTTTTCTGTTAGTATTAAAATATATATGTATATATATATATATTAGTTTGGTCAGGAATGGGGAGAATGGGGAGAGACCAACATCCAAGCTAGTAGTAAAATTATTCACCCAGGATAAAGAAAACAGGTCTGCGAGGTACTATGCCAAAGGACAATTTCCTTGGTTTATATTACATACATCTGAGAGCAGAGAATGAAATCCACATCCCTTCCATCAAGGTAAATGCCCCAGTCAAAAAGCTTTGTACTTATATTCAAGCTTTTCTTTATCTGGCTGAATGGATATTTAACTACACCGTGCAATTTGGGCCAGTTTCAAGGCAAAGGACCAAGATGTTCCCATCCACCAATTTCCTTAAGCTGGGAGGTTTGAACATACCTTTCGTAGATGCAGTTCTACTTCCCTTTGGAAAAAGGCATATTTCTTTCCCTCCTCTTCTGTGAATAACTTAACTGGGAAACTTCTACTTTTACTAGGTAAGAAGGGTCATAAGACTACTTTTGCTAATTTCCAAAGCTTTGGCTCAGTGGCAGTCTCTGAAGGAAAGGCATTAGGTACCTGCAGGAGCAGACTCAGGGCTGTGAATCCTAAGCAGTGGGAAGCAGCTCCACTCAACCCAGGCTGAGTGACTTAGGGCACATATTTCTCCTCCTGCACCTTTTGTGAGTATGACCTTTTGGCAACCTGATTCTGAGCAGCTTAATTTTTTAATGCATGCTTAACCAATGCATCATTTTTGGAGCCTGAGGCTGTCATTTGAGAGCTGTGAATTCTATTAAGCATCTATACACCTAAAGGTTAGGAATCATGACGCTATGATTCATCCAGTTCCTTCTGGAACTATCCTATTAAGGGAAGAAGCAGTGGATGCTCCTTCAAACCTCTGGCAAATTAAACCTAAATAAAGCAAAGTGTCTTCATCCAGAGAGATACTGGGGAAAACACTTAGATGGATCATGAGGCAGATTTAGCATATTCACCATATCCTCCTAGCTTCCCTGTAAGTACTCTGACTCCAAGGAGACTGCTTTAGCTGAGTGAAACACAGCATTGGTGGTATCACTGTCCATCTGTCATGACTATGCAGGACCTCTTGCGGAGCAAGGAATAAGTTCAGGTTAAATACAAATAAGAAGGAGTTTGATTATCTCATACCTCTGAGGAAGGTGCTGCCCTAGAAGGATGGGGAACAACTTCAGGTACCAGAGGCAGTTTATATACACATAACCAGCTTTGGGTACAAAACCTGAAGTCAAGCTCACATTTTCCCTGCACCCATAGCAATGAATATTTAACAGCTTTCTTGAGTTAAAAAAAAAAAAAAAAGTAATTTCAAGTCTGATGTACAAAATGGTGCAAGTGGGGTGCACATTTTCTTCTGCTGATCTTATAATCTTTTGAATTTCTCTTGAATAAAGCCCCTACTGATGTGACACACAGCAGTCATTCAGTCCTGTCAGAATTCATGCTATGTATTACTTGTTCTGAAACCCAGCAGTTGTTTTACATTAAAACCAATAAAGCAATTGTCATGTTTTATCTAAAAAGCACCTTTCCCAAAGTGCTAGATTCTATTCTCAAGAGCATAGTGTATAGATTACAATAAAGCTTGAAAATCTGACCACTCTACTTATATACAGGGGCATAGCAATGGAGATTTCAGGTTATACAAATATTTGTATACACTGCACATCTGAGAGCTGAATGTGGCCTTGAACTGGAAAAGGATTAAAGAAGTCAGTCTCATTTCTTCATAAAACCTCAGGCTCTTTGTGACGCTAGTAGATTGTCTGAGTCATAGCTCCATATGTATAAACCATCACTAGTGTTTTCACACGTTTCAGAATAAACATAAATGAATTGTAAAGTCATTTGTTCAAGGAAATGCACCATTTCCAAAGCATGTATTTTTGCTCTTCTAGTAATCAATTTAAATGAAATGTTGCAACAAAAGACTGGCAAGGTTTCTGTTTGTTTGTTTGTTTGTTTGTTTTTATTATTTTCTAAGTTGTTATGGGGTTCATTGTTTAGTATTTGGCTTTGTTTTGTTTTGTTTTTACATAAGCTTAGTCTATTACATAAGTTACCAAGAAGTATTTTTTTAAACTGAAGGCCCAAAATACTCATTTCCATGTCTTTTCAAACATATGCTAAGATACATTTTCAACACAATGAAATAAAATTTTAAAACAAAATTTCTAAGATGTTATGAAATGTTCCAACCCTACATACAAAATCTTTCAGGTTTATGTTGCAACTTTCTTTTCATAAAATAATAAGGACATAAACCTGTGCTTTGGAGATGCTGAAGTTCCTTTAAACAAATAGCTGTAAAATTGATTTGTATTAATTCTAAAATATAATGGGAAAGAAACTATAGCTCATGAATATGAAGGTAAGATTCAGCCAGCCTATTAGTTTCACAAGAAGCCTAAGGTTTTATGAAGAAACTGAATTAATATTTGTTCAGCACTTTGAAAGTGTAAAGAACAGTGTAAGTGATTATTAATTGTTAGCTTTACTATTAAAAATGGAAACTAATGCCTGTGCAAAATAAATGTAATTTAGAGTAATTGCATAAGAGAGACACAGGTAAGCTATAAGCCTAATAATGGAAGCCTTAAATTTAATAATCTGAATAGAGCAGTTGGTGGAGCTTGAGCATTGCTCCATGCAGTCCCCTCCTACACTTGCCTGAGTCTGAGTTAGATCTGTGACTCCTAACTAAAAACCTTGAACATATACCTGAAGTATGTATCAGTTTTAGAGAGAGACAAAAATAAAGACCAAAACATTTAAAATTGAGGTGACATCATACTTAATATTTAGGAATTTAATGCCAAGGAGGAATCCACAATTTCTAGAGACCATGAGGACTTCTGATACCTCCGGAGGACAGGTATGATCAGGTGAATGTCTGAACCTTACAGAAAAGTCAAAACCTTTCTTGTTCTTTCTGTCTCTACCAAGTAATCTTGAATTCCTCTGAGAGGAGGAATAGCCACTCTCCAAAAGACTAAAGCTTGGTGGTCTGACATTATTTTGAGTCACCAGCAAAACCCTGGCTTTTCCTGGCCTTCAGCCACTTAGAGAGGATGAGAAGAGGATAGTGTCTGGTTTGGCAGCTTTCTGAAAGATTACTGTGGCCCTTAAGCCAGGGGAAAAAAAAAAAAAAAAGGACAACAATATTGCAATCTTGGTTCTCTTGCATTTAAATAGAAAGGATAATCATGACTGCTGGTCCTGTCAAACTGTTCCACTGCCTTGACTCCTTCCCCCTCCCCCCCCCTCCAAGGATTTAGGTGAGGGAACACAGTTTATGGACCATGGCTGGATGGGGGAATGAACAAAGTGCTAAAGTGCTAATTAACTTGTGGATGAGGCCTGCTAGTGCAGCAGTTTTTAGTAGTGCATTATTCAACACCAGCTACCTTGAAAACTTTAAAATAACAAGCCTCTGAGGGAGTTTTGACACCACCTGGGTTAGACAGAAACTAAGAAAAGATTTTCAAGATTACACTTTCCTGTTTAAGTACCTAAATTCTGCCTAAATCCTATGTTAGGCATCAAAGTCCTTTTTGGATTTGGTTCTAAGTACTTCCTGTACTGGGACATAATATATGGTCCTTAAAATACAGCAACTCATCTGTTTGAATTTTACTAGCTAACTCTCATTGCAATGATTATCTGATCCCACTGTATTGATAGAAAACACATGCTTCAGGCAATACCATAAAATTCAAAAATAGTGAGTTTTACAGACAGCAGACAAAATGCCTAGATAAATCTCAGTATTTAGTGTATACACTAAGTAGCTGACTTAATTTCTCAACTGCCACAGATTTAGTCATTATAAGGATATTACTGAAAATAATTTTGAATGATTTATGAGACTCATATAGATTCAGTGTAATGTTGAGAAAATGGTGTTAATTTACTGCAGAGAGTGGATGTGGTCTCAACTCTTGCACGCAGAATTAGTTATTTTGTTTTATAATACAAAAAAAAAAAAAAATCATCACAGAAGTCTTCTATATGTTTTCAGCTACTCAGTGGAGAACAACTGCCAAAGTGGTTATCACTTCCACTTTGCCTAACTGACCTGCTTAGAAATCAATCCTGCTCTATCAACTGTGCTTTTTTGTTTTGGTTGGTTGGTCAGTCAGTTGGTTGATTCTTCTGCTAGAGTCTTTGTTCAAAGCCTAAAAAGATGCTTCTGAGACACCAAAATAAATAAATAAACAAACAAACAAACAAACTGTTGTGAGTTAATAAATACAAAACCTTTGTTAAACAGCCAATACTTCCAGAAACTATCCCCAGTTGGGCACACACAGTGGGATCTGCAATGTTTGTTCCACGAATGTTTTCTGTACAAAATCAATTCAACTAGCAGGCTAAAGCACTCTGTCTGAACACTCACACTATCTCAACGGCCAAATTCAAAACAGCATGTGGAGTGATATGCTCAGGTGGAAATCTGCTTCCTGCTTTTGAGTATCCTGCTCATCTCCTTTCTTCATTTGAACAAATGAAGAAAGCTCCTGTGTGAACACAGTTAAATCTGACTGCACTCACATATTTTCTGCGTCAGAGCCTAAGGCTATTAACCAAATTGCCAGGAACAGCAAGATTTGCTTTCTGAATTGATCATGCTTAAGAGTAAGGAGTTGTTGTCCACTGACAATGCCATAATATTGAGGCATGGCCAAATTTTACTACCAGCTCTGAAACTTTTTGAATACCCAGGGGCTCCCAAGAGTAAGGAAAATGCATGTGGGGCCTTAATGTGGTGTTTCCACCACTTTCTACTGAAGTTCTGATGAGTATTACTGTTGATTTCCAAGACACCTAATTGCCTAATTAAGCCAGAAGGAGTACCTGTGCCAGACTGTTCTGTTTAACATATGCTGTGTAACAGTACTAATTTATTTAATTTAAATATAGAGTATTTTATAGAAAATATCCAATATTAGCCTTAGCCTTATCTTCCAGCACTTTGTTTTAGTTCTACTGTTGCTTCCCAAATTGAAGAGCTAATTATCTTCCCTGCATAGCCATTAGAGATTCTGTTCAGCTTGCCAGGAACCTTGTTGTTATAAAATAGACAAAATTAGCTTGTGGAATTCTTTTCTCCCACCCAGCTTTTAAAACCATTGTCACAATTTTCTGGAGCTCTTCTAACTTCCCAGTGCCTTCCTCGAGCTAACAAAGAATCCCAACATAGACCCTATGGCACAATGTCCTAACCTAACCACTCTCCTCTCTCTCCATACTCTTTTCACTATTACAACTGCCAATGCTTGGACAAAGCATCAGCAACTTCTGTTCACATGATTCTCCAGCAAAGACACTCCCTCAATGCTGTTTCCATTCAGTGGTTATCAGTTTGGAGTTCCACATATTGGCTGGGAGTTTATGACCTTCATTCCTAGGACAAAGTTCAAAGAACTCTGGATACTCACTTGCAGCCAGTTGCTCATAACTTATCCAAACTATACTAATACAAAACATGTTGTATTTTACTTTTACTTGCACAGATGAATGGTGGATCTGTTTTAACTTTTTATTTGTACTCCAATATCAATATATTTAATTTGCCAGGAAAATTGTCTTACATTCCTATCCCTCTAATGTGTAAGTAAATGATGTCATCGAAAGCTGTCCAGGTCAAATGAAATAATACTGTACAGCCAACCATTCTTCTGCCATTTGTTTTAAGAATAAAATTTCTTTTGTTGCCTAATCATATTACTTATGTTATTGCAAAATGCATAACTCCAAAGACAAAGTTGACCAGATATAACTACACTACTTTCCCTTTATATCAGCTACATAACTATGCATTTGTAGGTTCACAGTGGGTTGTGGTAAAGTCAATCCCTGAAAATTGTAATTGAGGGAACTAAAATTATCAAAAAATGAATCAACTCTCAACTCTTGTTTGTTAATTATATTTCTTTCATTAGAATTCATCTAAACAAAGCAATTTACAAAAAAAAAAAAAAAAAAAAAAAAAAAAAAAGAGAAAGCACTGTGAACAGATTTGTACCCATGTATGGAATACTTCATGATTACAACTACACATTCTTCCAGCCAAGCACCCATTTACACATATTGGTAGCTCTTTCTAACTTATGACATTTTAAAATCTCAAAAGACAGCAGCAGTAGACTGTTCTTGGTGAGCATTTCACCCCAAACGAAAGGTAGAAATTGTTTGACTAAATTCTTAGTTGTAATGGATTTCATCACAACCCCAGAACAGTCTCTTTTGCCTTTACCTTAGCTTTGTTAACCTCTTCATTCACCCACTAGGTAAGGCTAACTTTTCTGTGTGTGCCAAGGTATCTCTTAGACCACAGTGGTCTAAATTGACCAGTATCACCTTATTATTGTTTGATGTGTTGCTTTTCTTATCAACAGTTTCCACTGTCCCAAGAGCAGAGCCAAAATACCTCCTTCAAAACTGGCAAACCCAGTGCCATTTATTTGGGTAAAGAAAAGGCACTACTTCATATTTAATCATTGTTTATTATCTGTCTGCATAAGGTTTTGTATTGCTCTGTCATTGTAGTATCTGAGCATTTTACACATAAAAAGGCTTGGCTTGGCAGTAGCCTAATTCCCAAAGGACTGCATGGAGATTCTGGCTCTGCTCCCTGCTGTTATATTCAATAGCTAGGATTTCCAAGGGGCCTAAGGGTTTAGGTGCCTTACCCTCACTGAAATTAAATGCAAATTTTGCACTTCACATCTTTAGGCAGTTTTGAAAATCCCTTCCCATATCCTTTCCCACAAAGAAATTCTGAGAAACAGGTAGTATGCAGCACTGAAAATATAGAATCATAGAGCCATATAATATCCTGAGTTGGAGGGGACCCACAAGGATCATCGAGTCCAACTCCTGGCTCCGCACAAGACCACCCAAAAATCAGACTTTGTGTCTGAGAGCATTGTCCAAATGCTTCTTGACCTTTGGCAGACTCAGTGTCGTGACCATTGTCCTGCGGAGCCTGTCACAGTGCCCGACCACCCTCTGGGTGAAGAACCTTTTCCTTACACCCAGCCTGACCCTCCTCTGTCCCAGCTCCATGCCGTTCTCTCGGGAACAATCAGAAAGAGAAGAGATAGCAAGTGCCTAATAGGCAAATTTAGGCTACATGTTGCCAGTGGCAGCTTCTGAGCATACTTAAGCAAACTATTTAACAGCACATAACAGTTCTACACAACACATTGGGAGAAGAAGAAACCATATTCCATTGAAGCTGCAGGGGGATACGCAGATAAGATGAATGTAATTAACAGAGTGGTAATTTAGTCAGGACGCTTATACTCATAATCTTGCCCCAGAAAAATTTCCCTACACCCTCAAGGGATATTAATGAACAGAAGTGGTTAAAACCTCAAGTTTTATGTCTCGTTTGGAAGATCAACACAGTTGTTCTGGACTAGACAGTGTAAAACTTTCCATAAAATAAAACGACAAACAAATCATTATTTGATTTTATATCCACTAGGAGCAATAAACAGAGAGGCCTCACAGCTTCTGCAGCGTCTGAGTAATTCTAAAAATTTCAGGACTGTAGCATGTTAGTGGTAAAACATCTGTTCAGTGTGGAGGGTTGTATATATTCTTTGGAGTTGTTTTTGTCATCTCTGGCTGATAAATAGTTTGGGGGCTCTCACTGTAAAGAAATGGCTAAATGGAGAGTTTACTTTTTCAATGTCTTGTTTGACTCTTAAAAGTGCAACTATCACGTCTTCAGGCTTGTTTCCACTCTTAGGTTTCAATATTTTTAAATTGTATGAAAACTTTTTATGTTAAAATATTACAGTCAGTGTTATAGATAATAGATAACACATGCCATGACTACCTATTCGTAAACATTTGAACATGACATTGCTAAAAAGCTAGTATTATTACCTACATAGGCAGGCTCTGAAATTGTATGCAAATTTATGAACCCAGAGTTGTTTGTAGAAGAACAGACTGGCGTGCTTGGCTGACTTTATTACATAAATAGTGGCACTGTTTTTAATACATCTGATTCAATAAATCATCTATCAGAGCTACTCAAGGTTTTCCTACCTGCTTGGCTTCATATTTCTCTGAAAAGGGGTGGTTTAGGTTAGCTATTGGCTTCATAGCAGTCTATAGTTTATTCTTTGGTGACTATAGAACCTCAATTTGTTACATTTCTTTCTGGTAGAAATACTATTGGTTAGTGTCACCTATTGACACTATTAAAAAATGTCTCCAGTCAGTTAACATAATCTCACTCGAATCCAGATTTTATGTTCTATGGTTGAAATGATTACATTGTCAAATACCAAACTATACTATGCAGACTAGTAAAGAGGAAGAGATTATAGTGAAAATTGATTGAATTTCCAGAGATGAGGCTAGGCATTTTAGTGAATCAACAACAGTTTTACCTTGCTTCTCTCATTCAGATCTCATTTTACATTTACAGTAAATAGAAAACGGAAAGAGAGAAACAGAAAATATTTTCTTTTAGCCTAGAAAAAGTGCAGTAAACAATTCCCTTTCAAGATAATTTGGATTTTCCTACCAATCCTCTCCCCCAAAAAAGCTAAATTTACCCACCTGCAGAAGGGAGATGTATGTAGAAAGGATCGCTGTAGTTGCTACATAGATTCCTCTTTCAAAATGCTCTGGTACTAATGACACTCTTTGTATGGCTATAAAGCATAATACTACACAGTGTAGCAGACTTCTGTGGTTCTGCAACAGGCACTAGTGACATATGTTATGTCACTTGAGACAGATGAATTAAACTTATGTTGCTATTTGGAAGTTGTTCACATCTATCTGAATTGTTTACAGAGGGGAAAAACAACTTCTTGCAATAAATTTGTGGAGCAATATACAGCTACAGAGGACTGAGGGGATCTGTCTTTGTTTCTGCTTTAGAAGCTGAAAATACATTGTTCATCTTTTTATAAAATCTCAGACTCTCTTCTCGCAGGGTGTGCGTTGTCTCACATGTATTACTGTTTGTTATTTATTAATTGCAGTTTCTTACCAAGGGCATTACCTAACTGTGTGGGAGCAAGTTTTCAATATGAGATTGACCTGTGACTTTCAGGGGTGAAAAGCTAATGAAGTCGGCAGGAGTAACCGGAATGAGAGGGGCTTTTAAAACTCTCCTGCTTTTAAAATTCTCTCAGAGTAAAATTAATTCACTGACTCTTCTCACCTCTGCAAGCTACATTGATGACAAAGAGATGGTGGGTAAGAAAAGGAATATATTTGTTGAGGCTCTGAATTATTTTGTATAGAGGTCACACACGTTTATGTAATCTGTTATAAGCAAAGAATACTGCAAGCATGATATTTTTGTGTATCTAACACAAAGTCTTTCTTCAGCAGGAAACCTGAAATATCAGAGTTCCTCTTGATGCTCTGGCACTCATATATATATTTGTTCTGAATTTTTCTTGGAAAAAAAATAATTTCAAAAGAAACAGGACTATATTGCTGACTGATGAGAGGTTTTGGTTTTTTTTTGTTTTTGCTTTTTGTTTGTTTGTTTGTTTGTTTTGTTTTTGTTTTTTGTTTTTGTGGTATTTTTTTAGATCAGTTTCAGTGAGAAGAGACTTCAGAATAGGAATGCTATGAAGTAATCACATTATATTTTGGGAGTCTGATATACTGCTACCGGTGGCATTCAGGCTACAGGCTGAGCTCATGCAATGGATGTTTCATCTGAGACAAATAGCTCTTACAACTCTGAAAGAGGAAGAGAACTAGTACAACAGACAAAAGTACAGACTGGAGGAGAGCAACCACCAGTGGGACAAGGCTTATTTAACCTGAGTATACATCCATCACACCACTCTCTCCTAATGAGTTTTCTATACAGCTCTGAGCAAAATATCAAGTTGTTTTTCTTGGAAGCTAATTTCTCATCTTTCTCTCCTTCCTTAGCACCTTACTAACTTTTTCAATACATCAAAATTCAGACAGTTACAGTTACTGTGAAAATGTGTCCCTTAGGAGTGATAGGAACCAACAAAGTCAGGGACTTCCAGTCTGCTTCTTTTTGAGACTTACAGAGATTTAGCATAGGGTATAAAGAGAGAGAGAAAAGTACATCCAGCACCAAAATATGAAGACAGACAGTTATCTTTTAAAATGTAGTCAAAGGCACTAATCCTATTTTCTGCACTTTGTGTAATCACCACGAACTAAATGGATATTAGAGCACATTCCTAACAGACACAAATGTGGGAAATAGCCACAGAAACCCATTTCTTCCCAGCCATTGTGAATACTGAAAAGCAAGGAAAAATAATAAACAAACAAACAAACAAACAAAAAATGGTTTAAATCCTATTAGGACAATGATCCCTATACATTCCAGTCCAAGATTAATTTTTCCCACAAGGGCATATAGTACATAATGTTAACCACATTTTCAAAAGAAAGAGGAAAGACATCTTGAAGAAAAAAAGAGAAAAGTTCTGAGTCCTCAAAGCCATTAAATATATGCTTAACTTTAAGTACGCATGCAATATTGAGCAGAGTAGAAACACAAAGTATAGATTTGATTTTAATCATCTGTTGATTAAGCTCTGCTGATTGGGAGAGTTCTGCAGCATGCAGAAGTGTGGAAAAGAAAAGCATGTTAAAGGGTTATCTGTTTAAAGGGCCAGGTTAAACAAGATGTAATTATGGCTTCACTTAGTCTTTTCATTCTGCTTCAAAGCTTGTGTGTGTGGGAAGGGCTTTGGCAGGTAAGAGCTAGCGTTGGTGTCTCATTTTGTTTGTCTTTTTTTCAATGACCAACCCTTTTCTAATATGCCTAATTCTTTGAGATAACAGAGGACAAAATCTGCATATTAACTTTAAAGAAGCCCCACTGAAACCTCTTTATAAGGATGAGCCTTTATTTTAATACTTTGGATTTTATTGCTGGTGTAAAATCTTTAAACTCACAGAGAGCAAGCTTTAAAGCATTGTAAGAAAAGAAAAAGGCCCAGGACCATGTACTCTCTGAATCCTTTATCTTAATATCTAATAATAAACCCACAGGTAATAACATGGCCTATGAAACCTTCTAGCTAGGTGCTTAATTAAAAAACAAGATCAAAGGTCATTGCTTCATTTAGAATACAAATCTCTCCCTTTGAAACTGTAAGGGAGGGGGTAGTGTTCAATAGCTTGAAATACAATGCCTTGGTTCATTGGTCCCATGCTAACCCTACCGCAAGGTCATCATAACTGGAATGCAGCAAGTATGTCAGCCCCCTCTCTAATGCCTTTTTAAGGATGGCATTGTGCATTTGTACTTTCTGAACCTGCTCTCATAGGCTGCATACAGAAACCAGCTGGAGGAAGGGCCGCAAGATCAAGGTGAGTACAATCAGCATTAGCTTTATCCAAGAGAAAATGGAAATGCAGCACCTGCAGCGTAGGAGTAGGCAAGGGTGTTTTATAATAACTGTTACCTACATAGGTTATGATAGCAAATACTCTGACATCCTCTTTCTTATCCTTCCCCTAATTCTGCATGAAAGGAAAAGCAGTTAAAAATCTTGAGTTTAATGTCAGATGTAGCACAGGTGGCATATTAAGCATAACTCTGGGATAGACTTCACCGGTCACAGATTAAAGATAAGACTGGACTTGTCATGATACTAAAAAAAAAAATCTTGGTGCTGTTCTAAATCTATTCCTCATACAACTTACTGATTTCAATGAGAACACACACAACACACATATGTTTGGTAGCTTGAAATCAGCGTGAGTTAATATTCTCATTTACCTCAGCCAAACTACAATATGTCACAAATACACAAGCTTAGTATATATAAAATCAGAAAGGAAAATAAATCATCATTTTTTTTTTATTTTTTTTTTTTGCCTGCACAGTCTCTTCAGAACCTTCTGCTTCAGCAGGAACTGCCTGCTGACATTGTTTTCCCAGGGAGAAACAAGTACCAGCCATGACACAAAGCTTACTGATTGAATAAACACAAATATAAAATGCTAAAGTGAGATGATCAGCTATAGCTTTATTTACCTTTGTCACAACATACAACAAAATTTAAATACATGTAGAGCAACTTTGTTGGTCTACAGTAGTTTGAGGATGCATATTTGTTATGGAAGTAGTATTTTGAAGCCTGGGCTTAATTTTCTACCATTGCTGACAGCACTCAGAATGGAAATGAAATATCCTCATAGCATGTTTCCTTCCAGGAATTTTAGAGATGTAGGCCTTTGGTTTGAGCTGAGGGTTTCAAATTCTCTAGGACTGTACATCTCAGTCATTTTATCCCATGCCACATTCATTCTGAAATAGCACCTCTTTCTGCTACATTACAATCTGAGGAAATAGTTATAAAGTGGTTCACTTTATCTTTACTTGTAATTCTCCTTCCCCAACTTAATTGAATTAATATCCAGCTCTCACTGCATTAGTTGTTCAAGGCCAAGGGTTTGTGAAAATTTGAGACATAAGCTCTGCTATTTCTATCAATTCACAACAATCTTGAAGGAAATATTTTTCCTTCTTAACGTTGTCATTATTTAGTAGTCAATTATTAATGTGTCATTTTTTGTCATTCTCTTGATCTTTATATGTAGAATATCTCTTCTACCACATAAGGATGGTTTGTGGTTGTCAATGTTAGAACAGCTCTCACAATGCTTTGTTCTATTTTTTTGCATTTCCAACAATTATTTTCATTTTCACGCTTGTCTTGATCCACTGCCCTGTCATTAAAATCAATATGTTGTGGCTCATATGTTCTGTTATCATATAAGTAATCTGAATAGTTAAATGATGATGTCTTTATTTGCCTTCAGCATCACTTTCTGTGGTTTGCCCAGTTTGGGGCATAGATATTTTATTTTAAAATAATAATTGAATTCACTGAGAAAAAATTGTGATTAATATAGTTGTGAATTATTTGAGGAGCACCAGACAATGGTGAATAATGGAAAAATATAATTTTGAATAATTTATTCAAAAGATATTCGAATTGTACAATAAATTATTTAACTAATACAATTCAAATGCTCTTCAGTCATTTTTAAGGTAGCTTTTGCTCCCTCTACTGGATGATTAGCTGTTTCTGAAGGAACTAAAAAATCTGTGGAGTCATGAATTCAGAATAATTTTTTTAAATATCTTAAAATACTTTAGTCACAGAACAGTGTATTTTAAAATATGGTACTTAAACTCAAAAGGGCATTTCTCATTGAGCAACCATCTTTTAAAAAGTGAAGCTGTAGACCTAATTATTTGGCAATGTGGGTTGAATTCAAAGAAATCGATAAACGTTACTCCTTAAGGACTATCTGACAGTCAGTGATGAACTATGGCTTGGCCATGGTAGGCAAAGGCATAATGCATTTGAGTAGTATTTATGCAAGTGATGATTGCTGGCACTCATTGACCATAGGAATGTCTAGATACATGTGGTACCTAGAGCTCTGCAACATTAACTCTGGTCAAAGTCTTCAATAAACTTTTAGTGTTTGAACATAACCTATTAATCAATAACCTATTAAAATGTTAGTTATAGAGAGTGTTGAGTAGATCTCAATGCCACTGGAGCCAGGATGGGCACTGACATATTTTGGTCTGCCCACATTGTCAAGATGGTCCTCAGCACAGGAAAGAAAACCTCTTGTTCCCACCCCAGTCCTGACCACAGCAGCAGAAAAGAAATGTCATACAGTCTGAAATACAGATTTCATTTGTTGCCCTGATTAGGTTGGACCCAGACTTCTCACAAGTGAACAACTTATCCTCAATTGCTTAATTGCTTTTTCCTCACTGGCCCTATTTTTTCTACGTTGATACACAGATTTGGCATTTTTTAATTGTTTCCTGCGTCATCTTAGCCTTGCATAGTATTTCTGATAGGAACTGTTGACCTTGCAAAATAACACTCTCAAAAGGCTTCTAAATTCCCAAGAAGTTCAGCCCACTGTCACATGAATCCTGTAAACTCTGGCCATCTCTCACAGCACTGTTTTTGACCTTTGTGAGTCTCATGTATCGTTCTCTTTGACATCCAGCAGGTTCTCAAGTTATGTCCTCTAGTTTTCTGTGTCCTGTGTGTTTAACTAAACTTCAGCCCAGGGCCCAATTGGCAATCTAGTCATTTTCTTGCAACCCTAAGAGTTAATAGTAATAATAATTAAACTCTGTGATCAGCTTATGCTTCTTCTTTGGTATGCAATGTTCAACTTGACTGGCTCTTCAGATCTTTTGGTTTCTATCAAAGGTCCTGAGTCTTCTCATCAGGCCTCGTCAGATCAAGTTCTATCTCAAAGAATGCTGTGGAGAAGTATTGTAAAATTTGGGATGAGGCCTGATCATAAAATATACTAAAGGATAGTTTTTCCATTTACTTTTCTCTCAACTTGAGTCATGCCACTTGAGAGTAATTTATTCTGGCAAAAGCAAATTGAATTTAATTCTTAACTTACATTGAAATCAGTATAACATTAGTGAAGTCAGTGAAGTTAAATCAGAATACAGCTAGGATAAATGAAAGAAAAATCAAGTCTGCTTTGTGGGACAGCAAAGAAATGAAGTCCATAATTGCTCACATTAAAATTTGTTCTTCTAAGTAATGGACATCAAACAACAAGATATATTCAAAATCTATTCACTTCCAAGGTACTTTCTTAACCCTGTGTGTCAATAAAATAACATTGTGCTACCAATCACACTGCAATCAGCAGTCTTTAGATTACAGCTTTTATGGTGAGAGAATGGATGGCATCCCTTTGGAGAAATAAAGAGAACAGGAAATATATTCATGACTTCATAAGCAGATATTCAGTGTGGAAATGTTGAATTAATTTACTTAGTTCAGATGTAGGATTGTATAAATGTTTGTCATTATTTCTAGTGTAAAAATGAAGAAAGATTCATATAAAAAGAATTTGTCAGAATACTCATTGCATTTCCATTATCTAGGAAAAATGTGACTTGGGATCCATTAAACACAAAAGAGTGAGCAGCTAACTCACTTCCTGATACTTATATCAAAATTAGCTAGAGTAATATAGCTGTACAGTACATACAAAGTGGTATAGATTTATTTATAATCATTCTAAAAATGGTTCTGAAGAGATATTTTTTTCAAAAAAAGCAAAGGATGTGTTCTAATATTAAGGGGCATTAGTTTTTACTGGAAAAATGATTCTTTGATTCATAACTAATACAAATATTCTCACCAACATTAAGATTCTGTAATTCGAAAATTGATAAAATGTTCCTTTTTTTTTCTTTTAGCAGTGAAAAAGAAAGAAAAAATAAAAACAAACAAACAAACAAACAAACAACAACAACAAAACACAGAACAAGAAACCTTCAGAAATTATTGGAGCATATATGTGTTGTATTTCTGCTCATCTCCAGCAGGCCCAGGACACGTTGGAGAACTTATATATATTGATCTGTGTGCACCAGGTTTATATCATATGTATTTGAGATGTATTGCAGTTGTGGTGCATGAACAGGTCACCCACAAGGTGAGCCCATCACTTCCTAGATGGTGTGAAACCAACAGGTTGAACTGCCTCACCAGCAGTTGACAAGACAAGAATAAGCTGTATGAGCTAGTTAGAAACTTGCCAGGTGGCAGACTTTACACTATTGTAGCCATCTGACAGATGGGAAAATGCATCAGAGACAGAACAATTCCACCACATGGAACATTTTTCAAGCAGGCATGGGAAATGAATTCATGTACTCTGAATCCCACTTGAATGTCTTAACTACAAGACCATTCTTCAACTTAAAAAGAAGACCATGTTGGGAGAATATAGTATGGAAAGTGCAAAGATATAAGAAACCAAAAAAAAAAAAAAAAAAAAAAAAAAAAAAAAAAAAGACCTAATATGAATAATATTCAATTTTGTCAAGACTCACACAAAAAATTTTGAAGGAATTTAAGTCCACCTTTTTCTCACTGGAATACCTGAATTTCAGGAATCAGATTCTGAAATAGTTCACAGAATGAAATTTCCAAATCTGATCTAAAACTGAAAGTACGTATAAAAAGGCATCTTGTTACAGGTCTGAGAGGCAGTATTTCTCATAGTTATAAGGAACAGAGAAGCATTCACAGCACAAGCCATTCTTTTCATGACTGAAATAGAAGCCAACATGACCCTTAGGTTATCAAGTATTCAACAGTACTTTTTTAGAGGAGTGTTCTTTTTTTGAAATCATCATCTGCTACTAGGATTGCTAAATACTACCATAAGTCTTTTCTATTTGCATGTGAGTTGTTAAATCCTAATAACATAAACTGAAATGTTATATGCCCCCAAGACTGCCTCCAGACAAAGTTTTTTGGAATATTTTACCTCTAAGAGCATGGCGTTTCTCGGAATGAGGCTAGCCTTCATGTGTGTTAGAAATGCTGGTGACCTCTTCTTTCATAAACTCTCGTCCTTAGAGAAGGCACTTGAAATTTGGCAGGAAAGTGAGAAACTGAAGATTCACAGCTGCAATGGACATTAACAGAAGCAGAACTCTTAACATGTAAAATACTGTATCACATTACATGCTTGAAAAGAAACACAGAATTATCCTCTCTTTTACTTTATCCTCTATGCACCTTTGTTTGCCAATTGCAAAATGCAGGTGACACTACTTATCTTTCAAAAACATTGTGAAAATAAATAAAAGTTTGTGAAAAGCTAGAACTCTATACAAATTAACTCCAATGGGGAAAAAATAATAATTAATCTGTTTGTAGAAGAGTTTGAAAAATGTATGGCAAAAAGGTAGGAACCACTACAGAGAACAAAGATTAAAAAGTATTGAATAATTACTGCCTAAACAAGCTTCCTCCTCTCTGTGTACTGAGGCATAGGTTTAGGAAAGAAGGCACAGTGTATGGAAATACTGGTATGTAATGAGGACATGATAAAGATGTGTCATCATAGTTCTTAACATATGAGACAGGCAAATGAAGGTAACACAGCCTGTAGGAACTCTGAAAACAAAACAGCCAGCTCTAC
This sequence comes from Aythya ferina, assembly GCF_964211825.1. Lineage (NCBI taxonomy): Eukaryota > Metazoa > Chordata > Aves > Anseriformes > Anatidae > Aythya > Aythya ferina. The sequence goes on along the minus strand of NC_140300.1, from coordinate 15,087,294 downwards.
TGATGGCAGGTGGAGTTCTTAGGCATAAAAATGTCTAGTATTACACATGGGTATTAAATTCTGCTTCTCATCTAAAGTCCACCAACCTTTGATGTAAGTGGGAATTCAGATGTGAAAATTAATGTTTTTTCCTGATGTCTTCTCTATAATTAATCCATTCAGTTCAGCTTCTGCAACCCAAGCATCATTAAAACTGGAAAAATTTGTATCCTGCTCCAACCATGCCATATTCAGATCTTTTAGTCTCTCCCAAAAAGATTTTTGCAATCCTAGTAGTGAGATAAATAGGATATCAATCCTTCCCTGAGAAATCCCCCTTTTTTTTTTCTTTTTAGTTATTACAGAAAGACTGTGAAACACTATGAAATGCCTTACAACTTGTGAGCTATGTCATTTAGTAGTGTAACCATGTTAGCTTGGATACTTATCCATGTTTATATTGCATGTGTGTTTGTTTGTATTTTGTGGAATGAAATAACAATACACATTAAGATTTAAAGGTTTGGTCTGTGACTGTTTCTTTAGTATTGTAAGTGAAGATTCAGACATCACACCAGTTTCTCATCAGCCTTGTAATCCTATAAGCACCAAGATCTCTGCCAGAAAACTCTCATGACACCTGTTTTGCTAGCAATATACATAACTGTATCACCTATTGCACAACAAAGCTGTGCAATATTCTCAAGCTAGGACATCCTCTCCTATGTTATTTCTACGTCATTACCAGAAGATTAGGAATGACACAAACTAGAGGAAAGCCAGGATTGGCAGAGCAACAGAGGACTGCAATGGAGATCTATTTCTCCATTTCATCAGTATTTTCTACTGAAGACCTGAGGTCTTCAGGAAATCCTTTATCTCAGGCAACTAAAAGCATGGCAACACCACACAGCAGAGTATGACTCGAAGTTCCCAGAGTTAATGGGGACCAAAAAGCATATATCCAAGGACATTGCTATTTTGCTTTTGGACTCAGCCTAACACAATGTGAAACACGGTTTGTGAATACCATGGTCAGCTGCGGTAAGAGCCATCTCAGGCTATCTGCTCCAATTGCTTTATACTTAATCTCTCTCCTGTTATTGTGTCAGACATCAGGACACCATATAAGCATCAGGGAGTCCTGTGGCTCCTTAGAAATGGAAATGGTCCTTTCCTTTATATTTTACATGGCTAAGAACTCTTGGCTGAAATACTGGATAAACCAGGGAAGTTTCTTACAGAGCTTTGTCTGCAAATAGAAATCTAAATTATGTGTAAATATAAGAAAAATATTTAATGCTTGTATTGTAAGAACAATTTCTCATGAAATCTGATGTGGTTTTTTTGTTTGTTTGTTTGTTTGTTTTCTTACAGCCTTTCTGACAGTCTTTTGATGTTGCACAGTGGGTATTTTTAAGGAATTCATGCCACTCATTACTAAATAAACATCTAAAGCATTTTTTTTAGATCCAGGATAAACTCTATCAATATTTTATTTATTTATTTATTTTTCTGCTGTGAGGCTGCTTATATTAAGAGGCCCCAAGACTCTGCTAATCTTTGCAATGAAATCATTATACCGGTAATAAAATAAGAAATGAGCACACTGCAAACAACACCTTGATTCAGAGAGCCTAGAGGTGCAAAACAATTTTAGAGACCTGTAGCCATTATCAAAAATAGCAGATTACTTGTGACAGATAACCAGATGTATGCACAATATCTCTGACAGAGCTTTAACAAAGAACAGACAGCTGGTTCTAAAAGAAAAAAAAAAAAATAGAATGGGTTTTAAAGGAAAGGCAATTAGTACAAGCACTTCAGGAGGATGAACATTAGCACTGACCTCTAGGGCTACAGAAGAATCATGGAAACTGCCCACAATGTCCTTGGTGGATATTCTCCTAACAGTGCTGGAAAGCAGCTCTTGCTTGTCCCCTCTTACACCAGTCACAGGACTGGAAGTCAAAAATATGAAGTAGAGAAAAAGAAAATGTTAGAGGTTTGCAGAGCAAAAGCTTGAGCAGTCTGTGGGAATCATTAGTATCTTGAGGGTGCTTCAAGGGTACACGCACTGAAAATGCTGTCAGACCAATTAATGGGAGAAAAATCCATCAAGGGATCCCAACATGAACATGCCATCTTTATTCCTCAACCCCCTGAGCCAGACATGTCCAGAGGATTGGAGAGCACCATGAGAAAACTACTGTCACATATGCCTTGTGCTTATATTCCTTCTAGACACCCACTGCACACTGCAGTCAGAGTCCAGACACAGGGAGAGAGGGATTAAGGGGCCCCTTCGTTACTGCAAAAGAGCCACCAAACCCTGCAGCAGACTATAAGTTCCTCTAGCTCATTGCAGTGCCATCAAGACAGTCATAAGTAGCACATGACCCTGCATATCCAACTAGCTCCTTCTGCCCAGAAGCTGATGACTGCAGCAATTCTGGACCAGAACCTTCAAAAGGTGCTGGAATTTGTGCTCAGACCCCATTCTCTGCTGCTAAATGCTGGCTGCACACCTCTCCTGGAGACAGCAACAGAAAACGTGGCTTCCAGCAACCCATAGAAACTCCTAATCCTTATTGTGCCCAGCTGAAGATAGTGCTAACTGCTTGTTAGTAGAGAAAGACCTAATTTTTGTTACGACTGCAATGACTTTTACTGCCACAGTGTGCTGCTTACAAGGGATGCTGATTCCTCACAGCACAAGGAAAAGATTATTACATTGCTTGCAAAGGTGAATGCTATAACATGCATGGCTCTATGGAGGCAAGCCTAGAAGCTGGACAGAGTATAATGTGTCATGATTTATACCCTTTGTGGGTTGTACCTCTCCATGAGAGGTAGTGACAGCCCAGGGCTGCAGTTCAAACCGTTCTGCTTAAGGTCGGTACAAAGAAGTCAGCAGTCCTTAGACTCCTTAGACTACAGTAAGAGAGAGGGTTGAAGAGTGCTTGCAATAGAGCACATAAAACATAACTGAGAGCAAGTACCAAAATGTACAGATCATTCAGGTGTTCATATTAATTTAAAAATAATTTCACCTATATCATGGCTCAGCACTATATGTCTAAACCTCCCTATAAAGTACTTAAGTACTTATGCCCATTTATGAGGTGTAACTGTGATGCATAACTCTGGTTGAATTTATCTGTGGGTTTGTGGGGGGGGGTTGTGCTTTTTTTTTTTTTTTTTTTTGATTTCTGTTTGTTTCTCTTTTCCTGGTGACATGTAACATTCATGAATATTTTAACACTTCTGACAGAGATCCTTGTAAACATAGGAAATGATTATTATATTACAAATGTATACAAATGTATAGGTACATGCTTGCAACATGCAGATCCTGGTCAAGCAGATCTTTAAGTGCCTGAGGTGAATCAAACTCTGAAATGTCTTACATAAACACAAACACGCTTGACAAAATTCAGGCTTTGTCATCTGGCTTGCGCTGATCAGCAGCATATATGTGCTTGAGCATTGCTCACAGTTACTTATGCAAAGCCTGTTTACACTTTTCTCCAGTCTGAACATCTCTTGTTTCAACATCTGTTGTTCCTCACCTTCCAGCCACACATCACTATAAAGAGCCTGGCTCCATTTCCTTGATGCCATCCCTGTAGGCTCTGGAGGTGGCTGTTGGGTCCTCCCAAAGTCGCCACTTCAGGGTGAAACAGCCCAGCTCCACCTGTCCCTCCTGTATGTTGGCAATGTCTTTCTTATATTACAAGAGGCACAAATGTCAAAGGTATCTATAATTGGGATGTTGATTTTCAACACTCCTGTGAGGATACTTAAATGAAAGCAGTCAGAAATAGCAAAATGGTCTTGCTCAGAGTTACTGTCATTTGATTTACAAAATAAGATTTGAAAACAATATGGTTTTGTCACCATAGAATGACCTTCTGTTGTCTCTGTACTTCAACAAAAATGGAAACTAGGGTTCCCAGTAATATGTTACTGTGCAGCCTCAAAACCCCCAGTGCAGTGGTAACAAAAATCTTTTCAACCACTTTTTGCCTTTTTGTCAATAAAAGGTCTCAAAAGTTTTTCTAATAAATACTTGTGTGCTTTGTTGTATAGAATACTATTTTTTTCCCCCTGGAAATTAACTTTCTAGTGGGTGGCCTGCTTATTTAACTTCTAAACTTTGAAGTCAGTGAAAACAAGGGAATGAAGAATGGAATGATGGGAGAATACACACACTATAGGAGAGGCTTAAACAAGGGTAAATTTGTGTTAAAAAACACCAGCCCCAAAATATGTTGATTGGTAGAAGAAGAGATAAGTAATGTAAACAAGCAAAAAAACACCTTTTAAAATGCTTTTCCTTTCAGGTACCTCTAAGTGAAGTAGCAAAAATATTAAGCAATCCCTTATTTGACCTTGCAAAAGCCTCCACTTTAGCTGCAGGTTTGTCCTATTTACTTTTGCTTTTTATGAATATTCCAGAAAATCTTTTGTTGGTAGGAAAGTTTGATGAAATAATAAATTTCATAGGTGAAAATTCAGTTCCAGGAAGTCAATGAGGCCTCATTTATGACATTCCCAGATGCTGGAGAAGAGTAGATTGAAAGTCACGATCAGTTATTTGCACCTAAACCTTGCTTTGAAGAGTAATATTAGCCAACAAGAAACAGAAATGGTATCATATGCTTTATGTGTGCAATAAAAACAGATCAGTCTTCAATGATAAAAACATATGAAACCCTGCTAACTAATATTGAATTTCCGATCTGTATATTTTGCGGACAGTACTTCTTATAGACTTTTTTCTTATAGACCTCTTTTAAGATGTCAAGGGTGAAGGCACCCTATAGGCTATTTCAGATTTTATTCTGGACATGTTCTTTTTAGAAGTATTTTTTTTCTTAATCTTGACTTTTCTTCAAGTTGTTCTGTGTTCTCTGTTTGCTCTGTTCTTTTTGGGTTTGATTTTGGAGAGAATTTAGATTTTATTCTTTTCCTTCATTTTCATAGCAAGCATTCTAGGTTTTAGTTTTTTGTTAACCTAATTTACTTTCTTGATTTGTGTTTTGTTTTGTTTTCATATATGTATGTATATATATATGCTTACTTGGGATGTATTTTTCCTTTGGACTGTTTTCCCCTCTTCCCAATTATATCTTTTTCTTTCATGCTGTTTTTCTTTGCTCTTGCTTTCCACTTTGTTCCCCTGCTAGTATGTTTGCTTTTCAGATTGTGCAACTTCTTTAGGCTATGACTTCTATCAGCTGCTGGTACTGAGAGGAACGATATACAATGGACTGGTCCTCAGGGACCACTGTTTCAATGCTCTGAGAATGCACCGAGGACTCAGGCAGACCTAATCATATCGCACAGTTTGATTGCAGTGTGATTACCCCTGGAAGAAGGGTTGTTTTCTTTCTCCCACCACAGAGAGGTAGGTAGTCAGCACTGAATAAGAGAAAATTTGAATGACATCAGACAATTGAAATACTTTCTAAATAATGGATCCACATCCTGGCTATACAAACTAAGAATGTATTCCTATTATTGCTGAACTCCTCAGGAGCTATATTGAGCCCTCGGAAAGGCCCTTTCACAAGGGAGGAGATGTGCAAAAGAAAGCATTTAAAGAAAATTAACTTTTTTTTCCCCAGAGTTCTAGAGAGTAGATGTAAAATGGCAGCATGGGAACATATTCCTTGGTAACTACTGCAACTCAGAAATGTGGTTTATAGAAATATACTCAAAATAACATATTCTTATAAATGAATGGGTTATACCTTATCCTTATTTTAATATGGACCAAGCTGAGATTCCTGTCCTTTTCAGAAAACAGAAGTTAAAAGAAAAAGAAAAGGACAATTAGGAGAAGGCTATTGTTTCAACTGCAAAGATTCTTTTTAGGGTAGTTTTCACTGGAATGCCAACTGCACAGTTACATTTAGACCTTAGGTCTCCAGGCTAAACAGAGTGATACTACCCTGTGCAAGGAGGAAGGCACAGGTCATCCCACTCAGCTGCCATCACCAGAGAGAAGTACCCAGGGCAATTCTCCCATGGGAAGAAGGGAGAAAGGAAGATAGCAAGCAGGTGGGGAGGTGCTGGCAGGATGAGGGCAATGCTGGTAAGATCACATTGTTATACAGTGTCATCATATCCCAGTAGCTAAAACAGTAGCTCAGAAGTTCAAATACACAAGTTTAATTCTCTGCTTCATTACCCACTCTTGAAGTGGTGCTGGGAAAATCATAAGATCCTGTGCTTGGACTGTATTTAAGTAGCTTACTGTTATTCATTTCAAGGGGAATAACACATGAATACTTGTCAATCTCTAGAACTTGGTTTCTTCATACCAAAATTTTCCATCTCGGGGACACAGGACTTTCAGCCTCCATGACCAGTGACCAGGGACAAAGATCACTTCAGGGGGACCCAGGCATCTGCAACAACTGCAGACAGGATGGGATCATTCCACATTCTTCTACATTGCTCTTTTCTCATCATACCACAGAGATAATATAATCTTAATTTTATGTGATTTATGTGGATTCTTTTATTTGAGGGGGGTTGGGGGAGGGCATATCATCACTAATTTAACATTTTGACATCATTATGGCTTTTATAGGAGCAGGGAGATTGTAGAGAAAAAGCACATTTGTTTTCAGTGCAGTAGCTCTGACATAATTGGGGAACAGAGTGAGACAGATAAAACTCATATGACAGGTAATTGAATATTTCTATGAGAGTGCTCAAAAGAAATTTCTTTGTAAACAAAATAATCTTAAGATGACCATACTGGGGATCACAAACTTAAAATAAGCAATAATATAATTTAGAATTTATTTGTGAACATCCAGGTATTTTATACTTTTCCATAAATATCACTAGCACAAAAAATGAGTGTTTATTCATTTCCCAAGTATTTGCATTATTGCTTGTCTAGAACACCTGGGTTATTTCCTCATTCACTTTAAGACCTTTCATCATCTCTTTATCTAATCTCAGAACAGCATGGGCTCCTACTTCCACTCATCTATCTTATGTGTTTAGTGGAAGTTAATAGTGAGATAGGAAGAGGAGTTAAAGATACAATTTGAATGAAAAGCAATGATCAAAATATTTGGTACACTATTTGGAGAACAAAATGAAGGCTACAATTTAAAATGCTTCAAAGACTTTCTGTATGATGTTGACTAGATAATGTCTACATAATAACGTACATTATCTTCTTGGCCACCAAGGTGGCAATTTGCCACATGGATACTATTGTTCAGTTGTTTGAGCAAGATCCTGGAATCACAAACTACAAGACAAACGTGAATGGCATTTGTTACAAGCTTTTCCTCAAATATATGAGACTACACTTACACGTTTCTTTTTAAATGGATTTGTGTTGCCTCTGGTTGTGCAGAGATTGATTCCTATGAAGTGAGAAAGCTCTGGTGTATCACTTTGTAAGACTGATGTGACAACATGATAGACATGACTTCATGTGAACATGTTATTAATTAGATTATGAGCAAAACTGAACACTGTCACGCAGTGAGGGAAGAACACATTTCTAAGGAAAACCTGGCTGTGCAGGTGAGCAGTGGGAGAAGTTCCTGCTCAGAAATGAGGCACTTGGGCTTTACTCAAGGATTTTCCTGCCCCACTGGTTATGATATTTTTCCATGCTTTATCTTCTTTTTATGTACAGCTTTGTAATTTTTTTTAGTCACCGAATAGATTAGTGAAGATAGTTCATGCTTTACATAATAACAATGAGGTACTGCAATAAAGGGCAAAAATGTTCACAAGCCTATTCCATTCTTCAGAGGGAAACTGGAACCCTATGAAAGATACATACATTCCCTCTTAAAGCTTAAGAGAGAATTAGATTCATGAAACTAGTGATTCAGATAACCAGCTGAGCAGAAAACAATTTAGTACTAGATAAAAAGAAATGATGCACAAAGTATGTTATAAATCTTACCTTTTTCTGGAGGTGAAGCCAATAACCCTTGCAGGTGGTTCCACTTTCATGGGACTTCAGGGCAGGGCTCTGCACCCCTACTCTCTGAGTGGGGATAGTCTTACTTCCCCCTCCCCTCCTTGGCAGAATGCAGCTCTGACATTCCCTGGAATAAAACAAAGATGCTAAAATTGTCACTTTTCTACATTAGTTACAGAAGAACAATCAGAGGAGCTTCTTAAAGTCTGTAGATGAGCTACCAGATAAAGTCCTCATGGGCTAGTTTGTAGAGGGGATACAATAGGGGGAAAAAAAATAACTGATCAGTGCTTGCAGGTAAAAAAAAAAAAAAAAAGGAATAGTGACTACTACTTGCTGAGGCGGTTGAAATACAGTTCATGCATTTATGCATGAACTAATGTATAAATGTTCATTTATGAATGAACTAAATGATTCTATGATTCTAAGATTTTGATAATCTAGCACCAAAGTACTAGTGGCATTTACTTCCAAAAGGATTTCATTTTGTGAGAGCACCAACCTTGCTCAGATGTACTGACAGTGTGGGGTAACTGCCTGCTTCCTCTGTCCCTAGTCACCCTCTGCAAGAAATATTTCTCTGGGAACATGCTGGAACTGTGATCCTAGCTCCTAAAGGTCCTGGGGTATGGAAGGCATGTGCCAAGTTGGTCACCTCTCAGCTGAGGCCACAGCTCAGCTGGCATTTTCCTCTATATTGCATTTTCAGACATAATATCTAAAGCCCACCCAGCAGCAATTAGGGGCCTATGTACACAACATAAATATGTTGGTGACATCTCATTCTGTTAATTAACTGAAGCACTGTATCACCCTGACGTGGCTATGTTGCTTCTGGATCCAGAGTTCAAAGGTTTGCTGCTATTTAAGATCCCCACATCCCACTCAATGTGAAGCTGGGTATACTCTGTGTCTCTCATTAGTCACAGCAGATTTTGTTTCTGCACTTTACCTAACATGGTATTTCTATTATTTATTTACCTCACTGCGGTGCAAATCCTCATGGCCATACATCCTCATTATTGTTCTGTCCTTTTATAAAACCTCCACCAAGTATTCTCTGCTTCTTGTAGATTGTGTACAGGACTCCTGAGTGTTGAGTAACCTATCAGATGATTTCTGAGCTTATTTTGAAGTGAGTAACTAACAGCAAAGCCACTGCAGTACATAACTAATGAGAGCGAGAACCTTCCTCTGGGTCTCATCTGCACTCCCATATAGTTTACCCTTATTGCCATCACTTCATTTGAAATGGGATTTTATTGCAGTGATTCCAATACTGTCAAACTCCCCACTACCACCGCCTCCGCCACCTTTGAATAACTAGCTTCAAGAAGTGCAGATGGGACCATTGACTAAATTGTCCCTTATTTTGTCTGAGCATTTGTTATTCATTGGTATTTTCTGAATAATCTGGATGAGTAACATTCAAGCTATAGACTGCTCACAAACCATTCACTCCTGCTATCAATGTTCATTACGCTTGTTGTGTGACTTGGCTGCCTAAGTTTCTGCTTTGATTTTTAAACAGTAGAAGAACAACAAGGGAATATGACCATGAATTTTCACATAAAACACAATTTTTTGCTAAAATTCATTGTTTTGAGACCTCTGCTGTTCAGATACCTGAGAGATTCCATGTTTTCCTTGGAAATGACTTAAACCCTCCTCAACCCTCCTGGGGAGTTTACGTTGACAGTCCCACCAGGTTTATGATTCAGTGGTGAGGTTTCACTTCCTTCATATCTGAAGACTTTTCTTGATGTGAGGCAGATAAGAAATGATTATGGTTACGTGTTAGCAGCATGAGAGCAGCTGTCTCTGCAAGATGAAGAAAAGCTTGTGTGCTCACAAGCTCCTCTGCTTTTTACTTCTCACTGCATTAATCTAATAAAAGATGTTTCTTTTTGTGATAAACTCCACTCACTTTCAGAGGAAACACAAGGAAACTGTGGCATTTGCATATTGAAAAGAATAGAAATTGTTGCATGAAGCTCCCCAAAGTGTTGATGAAAATAGGAACATTTGCAGCTGCCAGTTAAATGAAGAGATACGAAACTTTGTTAGTACTTTGCCAGAAACTGGAAATCAGTGGGGAGCAAGAACCCTGAGAGCTCTTCCTGACACAGGGGGCTGATGAATGAAGAAGCCAGTGCATTTAGAAATACCACAAAATGCTTGGAAATGCCAAGAAACTAGCACGCATTAGAGGTCAATTCTCTGGACTATCAAAAGCCCTGGAGGAAGGGAAATGGTACATTAGTGGCAGATGAGCTATGTTGTAAGAAAGTGGTGGGGATTTTGTTTGTTTGTTTGCTTGTGTTTTTATTTGGTTGCTTGCTTGTTTTTCCAGTTCATGATGTGTCCGATGCAGTAAAATCAGGAACAATGAGAATGCAATCAAAACTATGAGCAGAAAATTATATTGCCATATTTAAGTATCTGCATCAGATTCTGGATTTGAAAAGGTTAAGAAGAAAGGGATCTGGTCCCAGCCATCAAGAGCAAAAAGCGTGTTAAGGGCATGTCGAAAAGTAGCTCAACAGTGCATCCCTGGCAGTTCAAATTGATTTGGTTTTGAAAGTGTATTTTTTCTGCAATGCAGCAGTAGGTTAGGGAGCAAGAAGCAAAGAAGTTGGACAAAAATTGAATGTTTCAGGAGATATGAATGTACTATGACAAAGTGGGAGCCATCAGTTGTTGTGCAAAGCAGTACTTGCCAAAAGGAGGGGATGTGAAGAAATGTTATGCTATGAAGTACCCCCAGGCTATGTTTGAACACAACTGTGAGAAAGCTGTTTCTATTGCTCACAACATTCTTTCCGTTGTCCAACCAACACAACAGCCAGTGACCACTTCCCAGTATTCATGCAGGTCAGTCACACAACCATCCCATCTATACACCTCCCACCTCTGGGAATAGTATCCTGGTGGCAAAGGAAATATTCGTTCACAAATTTTGAGATAGGTGACCAATTGTCCACACATTTTCTATGATCACTTGAAATACAGAAAGTTTTAAATAAGGTTTCTCACATCGTTTTCACAATATGTGGATCTATTCCTAGCAGAAATGCTTGTCTTTCTTCCTGGAAGAGTAACATAAAAGTTTACAACCTGATTTCTACTCGAGACGAAACAAGGAACCTTGTTTTTCTCAGGGATATCTCAGCTGAAACATATGGCATATTTTAGTTTGTGTGTACCTAAATCTGATAGCATCTTTACAGATGTTATAGTAAAGACTGTTTTAATATAGCTTCATATCACCATCTGAACTATCTTAAAAGAAACCTGTTTGTACATATACAAGCCAAACCCTCGTGCAAAAGATGTTGTCATGACAACAATGAAAGTCAGTAGATCAGTTAAAATCATCTCAGATTTGAAGCTTCTCTTTAAAAAAAGGAAGCTGACTACTCTGACATGCAATGAGTTTGTAAGAGCAAAGTGTGTTGCCTTTCTGGAAGAGACTGTACCATATTTTATACGTATATTTTGATATATTTGGAGATTATGAGTGCCAAGTGATATTACAGTATCATAATTAAAGTACTCAAATCTCCAGCAATTAGACTGAAATAAGTTAGTTCCTGGATTTTCTGGAAACATAATCTCTCATGCCAATCCAAAAATTTTCATGGAGAACTCCCCTTTTCTATCTTGCCACTGTGTGATTCATAAATAAATAAAAGAATTATCTTAGCATTGATTGGTTCAGAATTCTTTAAGATCAGTTTATATAAAAGTGTAAAGGTTTTAAAACGCTAAATTATTCAAGTTATTTAGCAATCTGGTATCAGATAAACATGGAAAGCAGAAAGCAATTTTAACCAGAACTCATTGACTTGCAATGAGAAATGTGCAGGAGACAGATGTTCCATTTCACAAAGGATTTTGTGGTCTCCAATCTCGACTTCATTCTGAATCTAATGAAACATAATAAAATTTGGAAAAGAAAATACTGAAAAGATTTTATTTCAGATTCACAAAACCATTTCAATTTGTTTTAACCATTTTTTCACCCTTTGTATCATGAAGTATCCTTGACTATTTTCACATCTGTGATCTGTCTTAATCCTTGGCCATTCATTTTCCCTTCCTAATTTCTTCTTTTAACTCCTCATTCTCCAATCCAGTTCTTTCTCTTCCTATTCCACTGAGACCGCTTTTGTCAAAGTTTTTCCAGACCTTTGTATGTCTTACTTTGTTACCAGCTCTCCAGCCTTGTTTCTGAAGCCCAGAAGCTACTTCTGACACTCAGCTGCACTTTCATCAAAGCTTGGGATTTCTTCACTTTCCCTGCCTTCCAACTGCTGCTTTAGGGCAGAGAAGTCCTTTGTAGTCCCACCAAGTTCTCCTTCTGTTGCCATCTAGAACTAGTCTCTGAGTCACAAGCACAAATATAATCACCATGTCTACACTGACTCATTAACCTACTTGTCTAATAAAGCCCACTCTATCTACACCAACAGGCATGCCTCTGACTTATCTTTGTGTCAGTCAATATCTCTGTGACTCACTCTGTGCCACAGTGTTCATGCCAAGGAAATGGAGGAGTTGCACCACAATACTGCACAGATTTCACTTGCTGGTTCCATAGTTTTCCAAAGACATATTCCATTTTAAACCTAGAAATTGTTATTTTTCAAGTTATGAATGAACAGAAAATAATACAGAGATAAACACCTCATCATTTTTCTTCTGAATATCCTGAGTACTGTGCTACAGCTAGGAGTCCCAGAGCAACATGACTAGAACCTAAATACACAAAATAGAGAGAAAAGGATTATAAAAAGAAGAGACTTGCCTAAGGTCACACAGCAGCTCAGTACCAGATTGCTTTACACAAAGAATACAAACCCTGTATGCATAGATTAATGTACTGTCCTACTGTCCTACCAACTCTCTACAAAGCTAAGAAAAATAAAAAGAAATATTTTTAAGCTTCTAAAATCCAGTGCTGAGATCATTCTTGGACATAAAACCTTGGTTTATCATTTATTTTATACCAGAGCTCTTTTAGGGGCAGATTTCTAAAAGTGACCAAGCACCTAGAGATGATGGCAAGTTTCCAATTGCATTTCTAAAGATGCTTTTATAAATTCTTTCATGTAGTTCTCTATAGAATTTAGGGTCTACATTCATTTCCTTTTCTCATCTTTCCTTTCTTTCTTCAGTTTTTTTTTTTGTTTTGTTTTATTTTATTTTTTGAAGTAGATTATGTGGCTCTCGAGAGAAAAGCAGTCTTATAACACTGAACAGGATTTTCAGTCTCAGAAGCCCTAAGAAGAAATACGTCCATCAGGTCCTTCCGTATCAGCAGAAAGAAATCAGGCTCCACAAAAACAACATTGCTGAATGTCATGATGGTCTGAGGCTTGAGGCTTGAACTTCACTGCTGTCGCAGGGCTCTGGAGTAACAAATTCCCTAAATTATAATTGTAGGTAATCAAAAATAATGTCCTCAGTACACCCACTGCAGAAGGTTTATATACAGGTTTCTACAGCAGCATGTTACGTGCCTTCTTAAGCAAAGGCATTTTGGCTCTACCATGTCAAAACTTGGAACTGTACCTGCATAAACAAATGCTCCAAATTTTTGGTCCTTGTTGCCTAGAAATAAATGGCTTAAAGGAAGCACCCTGACTTTGCATAATACTGAGGACCCAACAGCTTCAAATGGAAGTGTCTCTGGTTTACATGGTGCTGATGTTAATTCTCTCACAGATTCAGCAACCATAACACAACACAGCTGCCTCGGCTGCACATCAGTGATACTGCTGGAATAGAGTATGTTTTTTCAAACCCTCAGATAAAAGCTTCTCTAGGAATGCAGGCAATGATGATGAATATTCCTGTCCCTATTAGAGTTCTGGATATCCTCAGAAACAGCACTGTGTTGGTTTGGTGATGCACTGTTTCTCTGAGTACGGCTATCATTACTTCTGTCTGCAGACAGCAGCAGAAAGCAGCTTGTAATGAGGCCATGTCAAGATTTGGTGAGCAACCTCAATGATTAGCTCATCTCTTGCCTGTGCAGGGAGGAAAAGGGAAAGTAATTAACTTCAAGCCCAAACCAATACCATTACCTTAGCGTTGGCAGTGTGTTGGCAAGGTACTGGTGCTGCTCATTTATAATAAGTAGCAGCAGTCTCCTTCCACGTCCTGACTGGGCACTTTAACTGTGAAGATTGGATTAAATCATGTCATACAGGCACTGCTGCCCACAGCATCTGACGGCTTTGATGTAAATGAAACAGGAAGCCAACGCTCTCTGTAGTGAACTGATGTGCAGAGAAAGTGAGATCTGTAGAGATGGGATTCAATTGTGGGAACTTTGTGGGTGTTAAATGAACCTGCTTTGGAGAGCTGCCAAGGGAGGAGATGCAGGAAAATCTGATGAGAGATACCAGGCATGAGAGTTAATTGTGTTTTGGAGGTTGGAGAAAAAAAGCTAAAATTAAACCATTATCAAAGAAAAGCCTTGGACAGTTTGTTTTAAAACAGAGTTAATGGCTGGAGCCTGCAGAAAACCTAATTAAAAGGGAAAAGAAAACAAATGAGGTTTAGGACTGTGGCAGTGCATTCAGAAATAGTTTTATATATGGATTTTCAGCTGTTCTTTGCTTTATTTCTGTGACTGAAAAAGCCATTATGGCAAAGTACATTAAAAAGGTTTCTTAGTGAGGTAAGAGCAAGGTGTTTTGTATAGGGTTGCAGCACAAAGCTCCACTGCTTATTTTGGTCATCAGAAATGAGAGCTAGAAAACAGATTTTTCTCTCAGAGGTCATTCTGAGGCAAAGGGCCTGGCTGCTCCTAGCCTCAGTTCACAGCAACACAGAAAGATTGGGGCTGCCAACAAAAACAGATCAGAACACAAACACTACAACTGCCCTGAGGTGGGATGTATGTACCATTTTTTTCCTCAGCCCTGTGCCTATGGATGGCAGTTATACCATCCAACTTTATATGTCTGTCCTTCAGATGTTTACATCTAAACACATCACCCTGACCTACCTCTATATCTAAATAAGAGATGGGCATTTCAGAGGTGTGATTCAGTTGGCCTAGATATCTACTTTAGGAGGATATGAATCACACCTTTAAAATGCTTCTCTGCACTGACTTATTAAAGGAGTCCAGAAAAATAGCTTTTGTGTAACTATATTCACATTTGGTCAGCTTTAACACAACCCTGTGAATCACCTGGAGAGGTCGCCGAGCATGGATTTGAGCTAGTTTCTGACTTTTTCAGCAATGCAAACCTTAGGGAGAAGCAAGGATAGCTTCTCTCTACTGCAGTGCTCTCCACTTTCTGTGCTCAGTGGGGGCTGAAACAGTTTCCAGCAAAAGTTAAGCCAAAATTTGAGACCTTATGAGTACCTCAGTTGCCTAGAAATACCTCTCCTGTTCAAAAATGTGCCCACCTTCCTATTTTGGCCCTACATAAGGCTTACCCTACACCTTTATACTCCTCAAATTCAACCTTATACAATCATCTAGGTCAGCCTTAAGCCTTTGCTTTGAGAAATTCATATGAGAACTTTGCTGGCATAAAGATTGCTTTGGTCTATGCAAAATCTACCTACTGATTGATTCTTCTTTATGCAAATCAAGGAGAGAGGTGTTATAACTGGTTATCAGAAATGTTTCAAGTCACTCGCTATTACACACAAGTGTAATTTTATTATCTTCAGAGCTGTTCTTCATGTTCTAAGGAACATATTAGAGCACCAATGTCATTCATAGATGACTGCTTCATTAGCTGCTCTAAATCACCATCTATTCCAAGCCTTCCATAGAGATGAAGATAAATGATGGTTATTTCTGGCTGCACCAAATCAGGGTGAAATAAGAAACAGAGGAATTAGATATAATGAAAGACCAGAAGCCTATCTAATATACTGACTTGTCTCTAGTACTGGCTAATATGATCTTTTTCAAAATCAGGCAAAAATAATCTTTTAATAGTGAATGATAGAATTAAAAAGGCTTATCCCCAAATTTTATTGCAGATCTTGGGCCAGTGTCTCTTGGGCCAGGAGACATTTATACCCTTTGTGTTCCTGTCCTAGTTTAAGATCCTTATCTTTCTTCAGTTCTGCCTAACTTTTGATTCAGATGTCCCCTTATGCTCTTCAGATGACTCTCATAAATTCTTCCTCTATCTTCCTGAATCATTGTCATTGCCGCAATATCCCACAGTGGTCTAAGATCTGAAGAAAATTTTCCTGGGTGACAGGACTATACCATTACTAATTACATCATGCCTTCTAAGCTGATGAACTCAAAAAACTTTTTTTTTTTTTTTTTTTTTTTTAATAAGCATTCAGAGAGCAATTATGAATATTTTCCTCAAACTATTGTTACTAAAATTCATCTTGAGAATCCCAGGCAACATCAACTTGTGATGTCAACTTTATTTTGAAACATTACAGTAGTGTCACATTTAATTTTTTTTAACTGTTATTAATCCAAGTGTGAATTGTCTCCATGAAAAACAACATCAATAAAGTGAACAGCAATGTAATAAAAATATCAGGAAAAAAAAATATCAGGAAAAAAAAAACAACGTTGTTTGTAAATTGTCTGTGGTGAATTATGGACTGATATATCACAATTTTGTCTAACCTATTTAGATGATCAAATATAAAATTATCTCTAGAGAAAATCTGAGGAAGAAAGGAATAGTTAACTGATCTGGTTAGATCCAAATATGCTGATATACCTAAGGATCTCATTTATTGATACTCTCAGAAGTTAAGCATCCAAATACATCTGATGAACAGCTTCTGTATCTTTGAATCTCATCTGTAAAAGTGGATCACCCTTCTCTACTTCCTAGTTGTGATCAATATACTAGAAATACACTCAGGTGTAAGAGCGATGTAGCAAACACCTCCAGGAACAGCTGTGTTCTCCTCCTCCTCTGGAGTGGCTGAGGTTGAGTAGGCCCTATCTCGTCTGCACCTGAAATTTGGGCTGGCTCTGATGGAAACCCCATGGGAGAATGATGATCTATGCTCCCTCCTGCACTGTCAAAGAAGCACCAAGACAAGGCAAGACTTGCGTAGCAGCCACGTAGAGGGTGGGGTGGGAGTCTGACTGAGACCCCTCTGAGCTGCAGGACTGAGCCACTGGAAGAGCTTCAGCCTATCAAGAGAATCAACAAAAGCTTTGCCATTGATTTCAGCATAACGATTTTGCCAGTTCCCTGGGGACACACTGCAAACTGGATCGCACTAGAGGATGCAAGTGTGCAGGCTCTAAAAAGCCACACAAGAGTTAATACAGCCGAGTGTTTGGTCTCTGTAACAGTCACAAAAATAATAAGTGTTTTTTTACCTTTCTCTCTTTTGTCAGGAAGAATTAAGCCACCTGGAATAATTAACTCACAAAGGCTGCTTGTGTAAGTGCTGGCAGACAAGGAATGTTGAGCTAGGAAAGCTTCCATAACAAACCACTTGTATTAAAGAGAAGATTTTTAGCAGATTTGAATAAAGACAAACAGAAAAAAGACAGCAATCATGGAAATGTATGCTATAATCAGAAATATTTGCAGTTAAGATGACATGAAATCTACAGAGAGTGATTTATCAACTTTTTCGTTTATGAACAATTTGTTTTTCTCAGTAGATTTTTCTCTCTTTTCAAAGAGACAAATGCTAATTTTAGTTTTTCTTTCCTTCCTCTCCCTTAATAGTTTGGCTTTCCTTCCAAAGCTTTGCTAGCCTTTTATTACTGTTGTTTTCACCTTGTGTACATTGCACTGCCCACACACTGAAACCTCCACTTGATCTGTGTGCATGGGCAAAGAGCACCAGAAGAGCTGTGAATGATGGAAGCCACACAGAGGGGCAAGCAGCACAGTGGAGCGCCAGGCAGGGGGGAGGCCTTCCATGAGAGAAAGAAAAGTTTTAGCATTAGGAATGCATCTGCAAAGGTAATACAATATGGGATGGGAGATGGATTCTGCTGTCTCTTCTGGGGAGAGGGGAACAAGGTCGTTCACATGGACATGGACGGGACGGGACGGGACGGGACGGGACGGGACGGGACGGGACGGGACGGGAAGGGAAGGGAAGGGAAGGGAAGGGAAGGGAAGGGAAGGGAAGGGAAGGGAAGGGAAGGGAAGGGAAGGGAAGGGAAGGGAAGGGAAGGGAAGGGAAGGGAAGGGAAGGGAAGGGAAGGGAAGGGAAGGGAAGGGAAGGGAAGGGAAGGGAAGGGAAGGGAAGGGAAGGGAAGGGCTCACATGTGCATGTGGGGACCATCTTCATCTCTGGGATGCTGCAATGCCAGAAATGCAGTTATGAGTTAGAATAGAGAACTCCTGTAGGGAGCTCCCTTCCTTTTGAAAGGAAATTCTGGACATAGTTTTGACAATTTTTATTTTCTCTGATGGCTTATTAATCCTCTGTGTTCCTACTTGTTCATTTTCCTTTTCTTTCTCTTCCTTTCTGCAAACTACATCCTCCCACATGTAGCAAGTAGGCATTTCTAGATTATTAATGTATTATGCCAGCAGAAAGATTTTCATATCTCTCACAGGTGTTTACAAGAACATCTCTCCAATAATCTATGTTCAGTCACTGTGAAAGTACAGTTTCAGATTTGCCCTTGAAATGTGAAACAATCAATGTTGGCAGCATTTATTCCTTCCTGTCAAATATTTTTCTCTTGTAAACTCTATAAACTATTTAAGAATAATGTCTTATGACAGTGATGCTGCAATCCAATAGGTCCTCCATTGCTTTCTAATTTGTCTTACATTTCTTCAAATCAAGGGGTAGGGAATCTAGAGGATACCAGTGGCAGCATCTGGTTTGATCATCTCATCACTAATTGGTCCCATGATTAGTGCAGACAAGCAATGAAGAAGGTAGCTACAAGCTTCTAATATTTCTAGGTGAGGGCAGCTTCCAGACCATCTGTTACTTGATGTAGCTACTAACATATTCCACTTCTCATCTCTTTTCCAAGGTAACCTCCTCAGAGGCAGGGCAGGATTTTTATGGTTTTTATTAAGGTGACATATTTTTGCATAGTTAACCCCAACTGAAATATTTGTTTCCTGAAGCAGACACCAGTTTGCCAGGAGGTTTGTCTACATACCTCCACTTGCAACATTATCATCCCAGGACGACAAATAATTATTTAAAGTATTTTAATGCTCCTGAAAAGTCCAAGATTATGCACAGAAACTTCAGTTTTACAGTTGACCAATGCAACAGCATAGTCCGAATTTCCCTCAAACATCACTGGACAAACTAACAAAAATATTGAAAAAAATAATAATAAAAGACATAATGGTGGTTACATATAAGAAAAACCCATAAAGACTTGTTTCTCTGAACATGTTTTGACAGTAGTTTTATAAAGGAATTTGTTTCTTTTTCAATCTGATAGATTGATCTCAACCACAGTATGGTTTTGAGGACAAGTTGCTTCCCATAGTTTTATGAAAATAACATCAGCCCATCTATGGAAACCTTGGTTTAGCTCTGAGTTTCCATGAGCACAAGTTATCAGCAAGCATAATTAATTTGCCAGACCATGTGCCTGGTTAGTAAAGTGCATACATTAGTATTATAAATGTTGATCATATCTGATGTTCCTGTTTCTGAGGACAATGTCTGCAGGACTTTCTCCTCCACAGTGATATTCAAATGGCTCTTTTTTCTCACTGTTTGAAGTGGTTGCAGAAAAGTAGAGCATCCAGTTCTGCTAAGTGCTGAGGAAAATCAGAGAGAACTTCCTGGAGCAGGGCTGATACCAGTGAATAAGGAACACAAGATGTTGCTCCACAGAAACATCTCCGTGCTTTAAAGGAAGAATGGTAAAATTATAACCAGCACTGCAAGAGCTGACAGCACAAGGCTGGGTTTGATCAGATGGGCATTGTCCCAGTTCTTTGTATTTTGTGTAGTCTAAAGAATTCCAAGCAAAATCTTAATTCAGTTTGCACTTTAGATCTGCCACTCATTTTAAAAGCCTTATTTGGAAGAGACAAGTACAACCTAGCTACCTGTCATTTGTCTTCTTCAGAGGCTCAAGAGTTCCATCTGTACTAGAAATGGATCCTACCTTTCAGCAATGGCATAAAAAACATGAGACGGAAATCTCTGAAAGAATGATGAAGAACTGAAGTGAATAGTATGGAGACGATCCTCAGTAACTAGACCGTCTGCTGCTAGTCCTAATGCATTTAACTGCAGTGGAGAATACTCTGCTGGCCCTGATGAATATGCGTTAAGTGCCATTTTCAGTACATTACAGCTTTTTAGACAGCTGCTCACTCTTATTGTCTTGCCTGTTGCAGTTTCCTTTCCACTGTCTATCCTGAAAAGTTAAATATAGCCATCTGCAATACAGCAGTCCTGGCAAAGGTACCACTTGTTGGATCTAGTATGTGCTTTTATTCTCGTCAATTCCTCATTCTTTTTGAACCTGATGTATAATCCCTTGTAAATGGGTCCCTTTATGCTACAATTTGGAGCCATTCCATTTGATAATTTATCCTATCATCACTAGTTAACATGATCCCTAATCTCAGTAGCTTTAATCAAGCTTTTTATCAGAGGTACTGCTTAGAGTTGTTTGTATTAATAATAGTTAAGAACACTGACTAGGAGCGATAGCGTCTTCTGTCTCTGTGCCCAGCCTCTCCAGGTGGTGACCTTCTCTCCTGTACAAAGCAGTGGCTAATGAAAAAGCACCTCCACCTTTTCTTGTTTTCAGGTTCACACATCCTTGAACATATACTAGTTTAAAGTTTGTTTGACATCTTAGATCGGCTGAAGGTTGTAAGTAATTTAAAGTCATTCATCTAAGTCAGCACCTAAAATGAAAGCAGTAATGGTTTATTCCATAGGGAGTTACTTGTGAGCAGCTAAAAGTGTGTAACAGTCCATTGCACAGTGCAAAGCCGACCTCAGTAGAAAGTAGATGAAAACCTATACAGAGTTTAAAGGGCATCAGCAAGTATTCATTTTACCCTAGACAGTCAGTACAGGGGCCACTTGTCTTTTTATCAACGGTATCTGATAACATGAAGAAATTAATAATTTACAGAGGGCAGGCAGTACTTTTCCATTGCAAGCTGCGTACAGAGGAAGAAAGAACAGTTGGCACACACCAGAATGCTCCCCACAAGGTCGTTCTGCCTCAGTGCTGCAAATGTGTTTCTTTTTAACCCCTTCATAATCATGAAAAAATGCAGCTCCAATCTATGCATATTTTACCTTTATGAAGTGCAGAAGACAGCCCACATGCTGAACTGCATGCCAGTCTTAGAAGCTGTGCAGTTTTACATCTAGTTATTCCTTGGACCGGAGTTCTTGTGGGAAACCCTGATGCTTTGGGGACAAGCTGAAGGTTTCCTTCAGCCCCATGGAGCTGGCACACCAAAACCTAATGTTTTTTTTAGTGGGTGAAAGAACTGACAAAACCTGGCTTCACTCAAGCTATGCATCCTTTGCCCACCAGCTTTGCCATTCTGCTTCATCCCTCCATGTCTCCTGTAATATGCCCCAGGGCAAGGGACACCTGCAGTGGCTGCTAGATCATTTGATGTACACACATTCCTATGGTCATTGCCAAAACAGATGCACTGTAGCCACCTCTGACCAGCCTTTTCATCAGTCCCTGAGGTTAGACACTGCCTTTTAACATCTGGGGTTGCAACTAACCCTGAGCTTTCAGTGGCTCTTTCTTCTTTGGATGGAAATATTTGAGGGAGGAGAAAATGGTCAAGCAGAGCCATGGTGCAAGGATAGCAGTTTGCCATGTCTTCCTAGGAAGCCAGACTAAAATGATAAAAAAGCTCACCCAGACCATACATAAATGAAATATAATGGCTACATACTTGAAAGAGCAGGAAATTATAACATCATGATTCTTACAGAAACACTAACCTCTGCTACATGCTCAGCACAGTCTTTGATTAAATCTGTTAAATCTGTAGTCTATCACACTTCCATTCATGTCGTTAAACACATACCATAAAATGTAATAGATGAGCAATACTGAAAAAGTATTTGAATTTGTATTGTTTGCAGTTATAAAGATTAAATAAATACTTCGAATTTGTAGAACCTGCCAAAAATACAGAGACATATTTAAACTGCAAGATACCCAGTTTTATGCATACACGATTTCTTCATGTTCCTGGTGAAAAAGTTTTTGAAATACCACCCTAAAAATGAGGTGAAGTGGAGAAGAAATCTGAAGGATTCCCATGTATGACATTTGCCGATTTGTTTCTTGATTTTGTTTAATTAAGTCATGTGCATTTCTGGAAGAATTTTTAATGCAATTTTTTTTAACAGTAGCGTGAGAGCAATGTCAGGCATGGAAAATCTGCACTGAGATACCACTCCAAGCAGGACAGGATTTCATCAGGCTCAGTTGAAAACCTCTACTCATGCTGCATGAGTATTCTCAGAAGCACAACCATTTATAATTTTATAATTGGCCAATCAAGACAATTATTTTTTTTTTCCTTTTCTTTTCTTCCTTCGAGCTTAGTTATTGAAATGTACTTTTGTGATTCATGGAACACTCTTTATGTGTCATTTTTTTTCCCTGATGATATATCAGGTTTCCTTGTAGGCTTTCTGTATATCCATCTTCCTTTTTAGATCGTGGGTAGAGGGAAGGAAGAGAATTATGAAGGTACCAGGCACTGCTCCAAAGTTGAAGCTGAACTAAAGTTTGTACTTAAAGGAGGGGGTTCAGTCTTTTTGCTGTGCACAAAAATACTGTATCACTGCTAAAATTACAGTACTTCTGACTATAAAATGGATTTTCTGAGAATTTACAAGTAAACCCATTAATTAGTTTGAGTTAATTGAAAATAGGTCATTTTGCACCTTCTGTCAGACTTTTATTTATCTTTAATGAATTCTGTTATAAAATACAGACCCTTCATTATTCATATATCATCAACAGTCTTTGAAGCCTTTCCACAGGACATTTTAAAATCAATTATTTTAGGAATTATGCCCCTTTTGCTGCTACTCCTCAGAGCTGAAATTTCTCATTTATCAGCAAGAGATGGGAAAGGAGTAGCTTGGGAGGTCCTCAGGAGGGCTCCCCTCCTCCACAGCTGCCTCCCATCTGGAAAGGCAAAGATGCCATGAAATGAACCATGTATGAATCAGTTCAATCAAATGGAAAATTAAATCCCTAAAATGCCATAATCATATTGTTGTTACTCAGCATCACTACCAGAACTAAGGTCAGGCAAGCAGACCGATGTTTGGTGTCTTAATATTACTACATTTTTTGGAAGCTGAGGGTAGTCCTATATTTCTGGGGTCTAAAATGTTAACTTGTGAGATGACTCTACCCTTCTTATCATATTTTTCTCTACTTACAAGCCTTTACTCATTTATTACTACATGGTTTAAGAATTCACATCTCCCAGATGCCTTGTACTAAATGTTATGCAAACAAAGAACAAACAGCTCTCCCACCCCAATAAGTTTGCAGTTTAGTTACAAAAGAAGAAATGAAAAATGGTAAACCAAGGGTAAATGTGGGAAAAAGATTAGATATTTTCAACCTGGATAGTAGTCAGTGACCTCAACATGCTACTGGCCACAGCAGGGAGAAGTATTGCCAGTATTGCAGCTTAAGGGCCAACAGGGGAGAAAATGTATGTGAAGTGGATAAGAAATATATCAAAGGTGCAGGAATCTAGACAGTTGGAGATGGACAGCAATATGGTGAAGTGCAAGAAGAAGCATAAATGATGGGATGGTATCCGGCATGAGAAGAGGATTGCCCTTCACACTATAAGGAAATGGATGGAAAGGGAGTGGCTGAGTTACCAGCAAAGAAAGTGGTCTTTCAAGGAAATCAAAAGAAATTTCTTTTAAAGAAAGTGATCAAGCATCACCTTGTTAAACTCACAAGAAAGAAGAGGGAGAAGGTGAGAGGGAAGTGCTGGTCTTTGCCACCCAGTAACTGATGACAGAACAGAAGGCAATGGCAACGAACTGTGCCAGGGGAGGTCTGGACTGGAGAGTAACATTTCTTTACTGGACCAGGATTACAGGTATTGTATGCCCCATGCCTGTTCAAGAGGCCTTTGGATAATGCCCTCATGTCCTGCCCTGGATAGGTCAGGAAGTTGAACTTCATCATTTTTGTATGTGCCTTCCAATGGTACTATTCTGTTCTGTTCTATCCTATCCTATCCTATTCACAACAAAAATAGCACACACAAAACAAACCCCTGGTTTCCCAGGTGATCTACATCATGTCCACACTGAACCCTGCTACAGAGCAGAGCCACCAGCTCAGATGCAGCACTGGGGTTTCTTCCTCAAGCACTTTCTTAAGACAACACACCCAGAAGCACCAGGCTCTT
This sequence comes from Aythya ferina, assembly GCF_964211825.1. Taxonomy (NCBI): domain Eukaryota; kingdom Metazoa; phylum Chordata; class Aves; order Anseriformes; family Anatidae; genus Aythya; species Aythya ferina. Next base: position 15,062,964 of record NC_140300.1, on the reverse strand, counting down.
CTGATGTGTTCTAAAACAAAAGGGAAAAAAAAAAAAAAAAAAAAAAAGGGAAAAAAAAGGAAGTTGAAACAAATACCTGTAGTCTGAGGCAGCCCTGTCATCCAGTCTGTTAAAGATGCAGATATCAGCCATTGCTCCCCACCCATTCAAGCTTTCTTTCCAAGGGAAATTTGAAGACATTCTTATTTTCGTTCTGAATTTCTTTTTTGTTGTTTTGCAATTCTAGGTCCTCCCACAGACCACAAAACGCAAATTTCAAAGCAGCTGTATTTAAACTCGGTCAAGAGATAATGCAAACAATTTTTTTCAGTTAAAAAAAAAAAAAAAAAAAAAAAAGATAGAAAATTAAAATACACACAGTCGGTGATTGTTAAAATAGTAGATCATCACATAAATTTGCATTAATTACAGAAAAGCTGAAAGTACTTCATTAAATACTCTCATAACACAGTAACCTCTTCAGAAAATTATTTCTGGGATAAGCATGTAAATAATTACATACTCTCTGTCCTATGTAGTTTTATCTGCCTAAGCAAAGGAGAACGGAGTGCTATAGATCAAGAGCACTCTGATTTTTGAGCAATTGATTAAAAAGAACAAGCATTTTAATGATGTTCATCAAAAGTGCTGTACATATATGAATTGTATATTCAAGTATGTGCGCATTTGAATGCCTAAACTCAGTTCAGTATGGAAAAATCAAGTGTATAAATGATATATTGTTAGGAATCAGCACTGAAGGTAAGGATTTGGGAGTAAATCTGATTAATTTCAATATAAATGAGCAACGTGATACTGCATGCAAGTATGAGGATGTAATTGGTCCATGCAGGTCCCTGTTGCCATAGTCATACTGACAACTTTGTATTCTGTAAGGAGTTTTAGTTTAAAGAATGGATTTATTCATGGTGCAGTTTCAAATTAATCTTTATTCTTAGGAATTTTTATTTCCACAGGATTTGGGCATTTCAGACTAATTAATACTCTTATCCTCATAACTATAGGCTGAAAGAAGACAATTTTCCTTTTGTAAAATGTTGTAATTTCCATAGCTGGCTAATTCCATATTAGGAAGAAAACTCTTAAATTCATGAAAAATCAGAGAGAGAAAGCCATTTTGGAATAACTCGTAGGTTGGAGCCAATTCATCAGGTTCAATGGAGAACCATTTTTTTGCCTGGAGCTTCCATAGTCTGTAACTGAAGGACAGGTATGCCATAGCTGAGGTGAGAATCCCATTTTTCATTTTAGTTCAGTCATACTGGCTGGATCTCTTTGGTAAAAAGTCTGGTGAAAGTGTTTAATTTCAAAAGTGATGAAGAAATGGACGGGTTCTGGGAATAGGTTCCTATTTTTCCATTTCTTCCAATGAAATTGTTATTTAGCTACATACCACTTCTGAGAGTTGGGAATGTGCCATTATCTCTAATTTTCGATACAACCTTGAGGTGAGCAAAGATTATGTATCCCATCTGAGACTACAAAAAATCTACAACAAAACAAAAATGAATTGAGTATCCCAAATCTTGGCCATAGATCTGGCAGACTTTGGTCTCATGCTAATAGGAGGAAAAATATTATAATTACCCACATGACAATTGATGTGGTAGTAACTTTTCTTCAACAACGGGAGAAGATTTCCATATTTCCAAGTGGTAATGGAAAACCTACTTTGGCTTTCAACCATGCAGGTTCTTCTGTTCTTCACTTCTGTATTTTGAGTCAGCTCAAATAAGAAGGGGTTACTTATCAGAATGTTTGCCAATGTGTTTGGTAAGACAACAATGGGCAAAGTGCTCAGCCATGAGATAACTAGTGTTGGTTGGAGAAGTTAATTTTCAGAATGACACTTTCAGGCATCACCTTAAGAATTTCAGTCCTGAAGGATGAGGGGTAGGAGGGAGACAATCCAAAACCATAATGAATGCTTTGGAAAGGGAAGGTATCAGAGCATACTTAGTTTGTAAAAGCTCCTTACATATCTCAGCTACAGTAGTAAGCACTCAAAAACTGTACATCATACTTTCTACTTTTAACCAAGAAATGCGTCTCTAGCACATTTTCCTCCTTAATGTGGGAAACATCAATGTGCATCATTCATCTGTGTATTACTCCTGAAGTGACTGTTTGCCTCCTTCCTACCCATAAAAAAATTTTCTCTTCTTCTGGTAGTGTTGGTCCCAGCACTCCACTAGTGAATGAAACCTCCTGGCTAACATTTATTTCTAGATAAAAACCCAGTTCTGTTGGATCTTTTCTCTCCCTCTCCTAAAAAACAAGTAAACACTTAACTCAGCTGAATTGCAACGTAACAGCTGACTGTGCAGGCCCATGCAAATCAAAATGAAATCTTAAAAATGCAGATGTAGTCATCAGAGTGCTAATTAGTGATTTGGCTGCTGCCTCTCCACTCCAGATCTTCACTTTAATTGTAAAACACAGGGGGAGGAAGTATCCTAGGGTCATATTCCACCTGGTCTTCCCAGGAAAGTGAGCATAAAACACTCTTTCTGTGCCTGGATAGGATCCATGCTGCCTCTGGGAAAGCAGGACTGACAGATCCTCTGCCTCCAGGAGGGAAATACCTGCCCGAGGGCCCCAGCCTATGGAGGTGTGTGAGCAGAGATCTCAGTGGCAAAGGGAGGTGCAAACACTTTCTCAATGTCACCAACAAGAGCAAGGGTACTGAGGCCACCTCTCCATGTGTCCCTCTCTCTTCATCCACCACTTTCTCCTTCACAGCCATGGTCAAGACATTCCCTTAGCTTGACTCACATCGTTTTAGCTTTCATTGCCCCTTTTTCATGACACTTTTTTTTTTTTTTTATGTTGAAGAGATATCATGATTACTACATAACCATCATTCCAGTTTTGTAACCACCTCTAAAGTTAGTGAACTTCTTCAAGTCAAGACAGGAAAGACATCTTCAAAACTAGTATAATCTAGTGATTCTAGTGTTACTGTAGCCATAATGTTAAGACTCACAATATTTGCATATAAAACATGCATAACAGATGCATTAACTCTTACCAGTCTTCGTGCAACCATGACAAAAACTTTACCCACATCATGAAAAAATAATTTCAATTAATTAAAAGATTTACCTGAATATATTCATTGTATTTGACCTGTACATTGCCAGTTTTCTCTGTTTATTTATATCTTGCAATATAAACGCCTTCATTATCAGTTATCTGTTTATAATATGACATCAGTTCTTAAATTATTTTGTTCTTGAATATGAAATGTTCTTATCTTTAGAGACATTTTCTTAGTCTTTATGATTGGGAAGAATATGAAAGCTAAATTTCTAAAGACTCAAAAACCAGGAAGAGAGAGGTTGTTATTATATAACTATTCTTATGGCAATGGTGAGAGATACAGGTAAAGCTGTAAATTTGAGTAAGTTGCCCTACATTGTTTATAAAAAAAAATAAAAAAAATAAAAGCAAAGAATTAATCTCCTCCTTAAGTGAAAATCAATGTACTTTTAATGGTACCTCTATAATTAAACTCTTCTAAGTCTGATGTTCATTTAGACTATGACCATTTTATGTCACTCTGGTAATACAGGAAAGTCTTAAAGATGTTGCAAAAGGGACAGAGAATAATAACAATTAGAGCCCATACACTTGAATTATGTAGCTCTAAAAAGATATGTCCTCATTTTCAGGGCTGCAGAGAGAATTTCTATTGAAGTCAAGTAAAAAAGAAACAGAAAAGAGTAGAAGACAGATTCCAATAAAAGCACTTGTCAGATCAGCTCTATTAATTAAGCATAAAAAAAAAAAAAAAAAAAAAAAAAAAAAAACAGATAAGGGACGCTTTAGATAGTCTTAAATCCTCCTCAGACAAAACTAGTGGTCACAAAAATCTTATTCAGCAATATGTGAGAGAAGTTTCTTCTTCTCTAAATAAATGTTTAATGTTCTCCAGACAGCACAGATTGTAGACCTCTGTCTATGTATGTCTGTGAGTGATTTTTCTAACTGAACTTTTCTGAATGTGCAACATTTGGAACTCGATATACACATACAGCAAGCACTCACACAATACATGCCCGATCAATATTTCATGTTTACAAAATGATTTTTTTTCACCAGACAAACACTTTATCTCCTCTAGTCCTTCATCCTCTCTGTCAAATCCCTAACACAGAAAAGTCATCTTTAAATTAAGAAGTCATTTCTCTCTCCTCTTAGATACAGTAATAGTTTTCTAGTTGCTATGTGTTACAAATGGCATGACTCAGTGCATAACAAGCCCAGCAATCAGCAGACAAGTGTCTCTTGCTTTGCTGTTGTGCACTGACATTTTTGTGCCAGTTTTGCCAAGCACCCTGTGGCTTTCCTGATCTTGGGTACTGAGCTTTTGATCAACGCTGGGGGAAAATGAAGGGGAAAAATAAGGGATCTGAGATCTTAGCTTGGGGAAAAAAAAAAAAAAAAAAAAAAAAAATCTCCCCCAAGCAGCAAAGGAGATAAAATACAAGTCTACTGTAGTAGCAAAGGAAGTAGCTTCCTACAAATTTCCTTGCAAGATCAACTACAAAATCTTTATGTGGTAGGTGAGACAGACTTATCAAGATAGAAATGATTAAGATTTCCCATGATAGAGACAAACATTACAAATTCAGGGCAGACTGAGCCACACACTTTGGATCCAAGGTTTGCTCAATGTAATATGCCACACTTTATGATTAAACAGTTGAGTGGGTGGGTATGCTGGTTGAGTTGTTAGATAGAAAACAGGTCCCCTGCATGCTCCTGAAGCTAGTCCAAGCCTGTGGTCTCTGTTAGAGAACTACAGGTCCTACGGTAGCACTCAGCAAAACTGATTATCCCTGGGACTGTGCTTCCAGTATTTCAATATGGGTATGCTGTAACACATGGTGTTGTAAATGGGCTTTTTCAGCAGCAACTTATTGGGATTTCTATAATATCCCAATAAACATTGAGCCTGACTGCTCCTCTACAGTATTTTACACCAAATCTCAATTGCAAATTTCAAGAATACAGTACCTGATACAAAGTCAGATTGCAATAATGTTCTTAATTTGCCCAAGGCCTCTGTCATGTCTTAGAGCATCTTGCTACAGAAAGCAGCTTAAAGACAAAACCTGTGAAACACAAAATCTGTAAATTTTAATGCTTGGGTTTCATTCACATGATAGTGAAAGCCTGCATTTTATAAGCAAGCCCTAAAATCATTAACTCCGGTTCTTTTTTTTGCTCCTCCTCAAAGTTGCAGTACTTATTTACTTTGAGTTTTCAAGGAAACCTTTCAAGAGAAAAAGTCTTTAATTATAATTTTCAGTATCCACCTGATACAGAGCTAAGTATTGAAAATTATCTATATAACTATCAACTGCCATGAAAACTATGTTACTTTTAAATATGGCCTCCAAAACAGAGATAAATAGGAAAGTCACAGAACTGGAGAAATCTGAGTTTGCTAAGAGGTTATACTTTGATGCACCACAAGAACAGACCATCATGAGATAGTTCTGTTATGAAGTTTTCTTATTTATTTGTTAACTTGCCCCTAATATCACAAACTTTATGGAGCAAACAGGGTAAACTTACTTCATGCTCTGGTATTTGGTACCATAATCTCATTCCATAGAAATAAGTAATGGCATTGAAGGGGAATTCAGAATACTTCAGAAGGGTCAAAATATGTGATGTTTCTCCTGTAAAGAGTATATAACTACCGAAGGAAGGAAGCAAGGAAGGGAGAGAGAAATGATCACTCTTCCATTCTCACAGCAAAATTCAGACATAAAAGTTTAGGAAATAAAAAGTGATTTAGGTTTTTTAATGGTATTTTTATTCATTCCAACCTACTTTTTTGGTAAACATGATTTCTTTAATCTCTTTTGAAATAGGCCCATTAAACCTAATACACTTAACATTATGTGATCAGAATAAATTGGATCTATAGAGTTAGACCCTCTAATGCAGAGTCATAAGGAAAAACTATAATAAACTAAGCCATTAATTCACTGCATCATCACTTCTCAGTAGCTAAATACTTGGGTGGTATAAATTTCTGTTGCTTGTTTTATTTGCCTTGGATGATCTTGCTGGCACAAAAAAGCAAAAGAGCAGTGCAAAGTTTTTGGAAGTTTTCTGATATCTATAAGAAGATCCTTAAAAAAATCACAAGTTATCATTTGACAGTTAAAAATAATAAAAATTGATTCTTGGATCAGATGTTAAACTTCCTTTCTCATATTTTCTATTTCCTCTTCATGACTATGAATCAGTCACCTGTACTGACAGAGAATGCTGACAATTCTTGCTTAAAACAAACAAACAAACAAAACAAAACAAAAAAGGCAAAATCAAAAAGGGGTCAGTAGAACTGCTTCAGAAAGCAATCCCTCATTCTCTTTAGATCAGGAAAGCAATGGTAGAGGAATGACAGGCAGGCTGAGATGGAAGGCTGTGGAATGATGTATCTGGGTAACATGTTTAGGTATCTGGCTATATTCCAGCTACAAGGAGAATACAATATTATTTGGGTTGGAAGGATTATTTGTGTGGGTAAGGTTCAGCCCTAGATTGCAGGTCACTGGATTGGTAACTCATTCTGGAATGTACACTGGATAGAATCCCATATTTATTATTTGGGCTATTGGATGACTTACTTGGTCCCAAAAGTGAGGCACTTATGAAACAAAGAAACATGAACAAACACTTAAGGCCCTAATTTGTACCTTCTCAATGGTGACCACAGACATTGGTGTTTGGGAGAATAAATCTCCTCTCAGCTGTAATGCTGAAATAAACTATGTAATAAATCTAGACTTGGGGAGAAATCTTTATCTTACATTATGTGTTTCTGTGAGACTTGCACTGTCTTCGCTCAGTTATCAGCTCTGCTACATACAACCTTGGGACTTAGGACTAGTGCTCTAAGGGCTGCAGCTGTTGTGCTAACTGCTGTGGTGCCAAATTTTTAGACTAATAATGGAAGGAGATAAGTCTTTTCTCTGAAAAATTGCAATTAAAATATATAAAGGATTCTGAGATACTGATGCCGAACCTAATTTTTCCAAAGCAGAAGGGATAACTATAAGACTATAGCCAAATCATGGCAGCTGATGTAGGATGACAAGAGGACAAGAAATGTCCTCCAATTGTCTCCTATTAAAACTCTTCCACATTATATAGAATAATATTCATTAAGGTGGAAGAGGAGACCAGGTGTGATTATGATTGCACAGAGCCCTTTCTGTGGCACAGAGATCCAAGATTCCAGTCTCTGCTCCTCTTCTGTAATTTTCCTCCAAAGTAATTTTGCAATTATCACTCAATATCATTGAAAAACTGACCTCTGTCTGATACCACAGACCTCTCCCTCTACAGTATATAATACTTTTACAGAAGTGTTGGAAACACAGCTCTGGCAGTTCCTCATTGTGCTGGGAAATTTGCACAATAAAGATGAAATAACACCAAGTGGGGATAATTTACTACTTTTAGTTTGACTCATGGGTGTGCAAGCAGTGATGATAGGCATGCAGAAGTCACTGTGTGAGTATTCGTCACACTAATTTTCTTGCATGCAAGTTTTCTTCTCTTCTGGAGACTGTAAAAGATGAGTGACATTATTTTTTGTTTTTTGTTTTTTTTGTTGTTGTTGTTTGTTTGTTTTTTATTTGTAGTTTTTTGTCATTATATAGTTTGGAAGAAGCTGAGCATCTGTACTTCAAATGACCATGAAAACGGAAGGTGGATGGGAAGCTGTGAGGTGGTGACAGACAAGCATCAATGCATGTTCAGTAGAAACATAAATGATGAGCAGTGAGGGTCCTTTCTGAACTAAGCTGGCCCACTTTTTCTATTCTCCTGCTGACAAGAGAAGTGTCAGAAACTTTCATCAAGTCTGACTTCATTCAGGGAACATCAGCAGGAAATTTAGCAAATAATTAGCAGTCAGAGTTTACTGTGAAGAATAAAGTTGCAGGGATATATTTTCTGTCTTAAGGTAGAGGCTTGATAATGAGGACTTCCAGTCTGTCAGTCTGTCGTAAAAGTCACAAATCTGTTTTCCCATGGCTTCTCTTTCTGTTAGTCTGAAGGTTACAACTTAAAAAAAAAAAATTTCTGGGCTTGATTTTTGTTTTTCGTATGTGTGTGTGTGTTTTTGTTTGTTTGTTTGTTTTTTTTTTCACTTTGATGAGGACACTCAGCATGGCTAGTCTAATTATTTTCTTCCCACTGTCTCTATTGCCAGCCAAAATAGCAAGTTTGCGTATGTAATGGTCTATACAAACTACTTACCCTCTCCACCCTGGCAAACTGGATCTTTCCAGAGCACAGCTCCAAAAAGAGGTCAGGTAAGAAGTCAAGCACCCACAGCTACCATTAAGTCGCTAGCAAGATAAAAGTATACATTGTCTCTCAGGACCAGACCTTCTACATACAGCTCAAAGTTTGATGCTTGAAGTCCTGCCAAGCACATCACTCTCATAGCTAAACCTCATTAAACATTAATTGCTTGTATCTTGCACCCAGATCTTACTAGGAGAAGTAAACCATGGCTCAGTACAATTAAAGCCACATGAGAAGTGGGATGTTGTTTGTGCTCTGCTCTGCTCTCCGAGACCCTACCTGGGTGCTGTGTTCAGCTTTAGGGCCCCCAGCACAAGGATATGGAAATATTAGAACAAGTCCAGAGGAGAGCCACAAAGATGATCAGAGGGCTGGAGTCCCTCTCCTATGAAGCCAGGCTGAGGGAGTTGGTGTCATTCATCCTGGAAAAGAAAAGGCTCTGGGGAGACCTTATACTGGCCTTCCAGTACCTAAAGGGAGCTACAGGAAACCTCAGGAGGGACCCTTTGTCAAGGGGTGTACTGATAGGTACAGCTAAAAGGCTTTAAGCTAAAAGAGAGTAGATTTAGATTAGATGTTTATGGAAAATTCTCCACTATGTGGGTAGTGACATACTGGAATGGGTTGCCCAGAGAAGTTGTGGATGTCCCGTCCCTGGAGGTGTTCAAGGCCAGGCTGGATGGGGCTTTTGAGCAACCTGCTCTGGTGTGAGGTGTCCCTGCCCATGGCAGGGGGGTTGGAATGAAATGATCTTTAAGGTCCCTTCCAACCCAAACTATTCTGTGATTCTAGGATTCTGTCATTCTATACGTCCTAAAATCCCATTCATTTATGATGGGACAAAATTTCCTCAAATATGTTTACACATATTCTACACATCTACTGACATAGCAGACCCCTGAATTATGATACCAAAAGCATAATAATGACTACATATGTCTATGTTAGACCCTTGCCTAGGAGTTAATGGGCTATTTATAGAGTGAATACCTATGTACAAGGTTCATTTCTCAGAAATTTGAGAGCAATTTGGTTTAGGTTTTGTCTAAGTTACAGAGAAATACAGTGATAAGCTTACTGGGATGGTGGGGTTGCCTGGAAAAATTTGCTCCTGGGAGTATGTGGGACATAGAGCTATATAAAGGGGGGTTTTCTGAGGATTATAGGGATCAAAATTGCAATCATTGCACAAGAACATCTGAAACACATACATCGGTGTTTTTCACACACATAGTAAAGGATAGGCCTTGCACTTTGAACTGCTAAACCATGTTTTTCCAGTGGTAACAAATGAAAATTACTGCTTAAAAAAATAAAATAAAAGAGTTAAAATCAAGATATATTACTTTTTCCACTTTGCACTCACATTAGCTTACTTTTAAAGGATGGAGTAAAAATAACAGCTTCAAATAAAAAAAAAAAAAAGGCAATTAATGTTATTACTGTTCAGGACAAAGTCAATTTTCTCATTAAAATAATTTACTCAATATATTACAACTATTTAATTTTCTAATTTTGATGATAGCAAGAAGTAGGACAGGAAAGGAAATGCCTGCATGGGACAAAGGAATCAACCTTGCGTTGGTGGCAGCTGTGGTTTGTGCAGTACCTCCTGTCTCTTCCAGAAGCACTATTACCTGCATTATATTCAGCATTTGCCTTCTCAACATTCTTTGTTTCCTATGGTGTCATTCACCTGAGGATCTCAAATGCTTCACGAACAATTAAACCAATCATCAGTAATTCAGCGCTGGAGGGCTTACTCCCTGCTTACCCAAGCTGCCAGCCTTCAAGTCCCCACTTGGTCAGTTTTTAAACCAGAGCTGGCATTCTCAGCATGGGAGATGTTTCCTGCATACAACTGTAATGTTCCTTCACCATTCTCCTTCAATCCTTCCTTGAAAATCACCTTTGCCAAGATGTCAACAACATTAAAACAAAACATAAATTTGACAAATGGGTACATGGATGGATCACAAGGGCTCCTGTTATACCAGCCTGTCATACACTCCTGAACCTGCTGTACCCAACCATTCTCTCCCTTCTTCTTCTTGGATTATGAGATCCTTCAGGTGCATTGTGGAGTCTCCCTCTTCAGAGACCGTCAAAAGCCACCTGGATGTGGTCCTGGGCAACCTGTTCTGGGTGGCCCTTCTGGAGCAGAGGATGGAACAGATGCCTTCCAGAGGTCCCTGCCAGCCTCAGCCGTTCTGTGATTCTATGGGATTTTTGTTTGATTATTTATTTGATTTTTGGGGTCCATGTCTATTAACTGTTAATTAGCCTAGGTCTATGTACATAACTGCAGATTGTTAGGTACTGTGATATTGCAGATATTATAGAAATAAGTAATAAATATAACATGCAAGTAATAAATCTAACATGTGAATGATGTCCCTACATGTGAGGAAATGAAAAGCGAAGCTCTTAGTTAACTTACTGAGTACTTAATCACACAACTTTCTAGTATACTTAAGCATACCCAATATGGCTGAAGCTGCGATTTCAGTCATCAATTATGGAATGTATAATGGTCATTTTTAATATTCTCAAGGCCAGTCTATTCATGTTCAGAAAACCACTCTCTTTACATGAGAGAGAAGTAAATGATCCCTTGGATACAACAACTTTTATCAGTAATATAATATATTTCCTAGGCACATACTGCTGGAGCATTGAGGCCCAGAGGTATCATCCAGTGAAATGAATGGAAGGACTCCCATTGAATTGCTGAGAGTGTGAATCAGGGATGAAGCCAGTTAAGGGAACCAGACATTGCTTGACTAGCACAGCATTTATGTGAGATGCCTCACTTGTTTTGAAAATTAGAAATCCAGGAAGGGGAGGATGATTGCAAAAATGTCCCATTCTCTCCTGAGTTTAAATCAAGACTTGACTTCTTTATTTGCTTGATTAGCAGGGAGCAAGTAAGCGGTCACAACTCTGATATCCAGAATGGACAGGAATCTGAATGTTCAGGTAGTCATATATCAAATGAGAAAACTGGCTTCTCTTATTTTAAACCTTGATCTACTAGAACTGAAATGAAAATCTCCATTGGTCACAAGCTTTACGATCACATATCTTGTACTTATTTTTCACCCTATTCATTAACTTGTTTAGAACCTGAATTCAATGGGAATTTCAGCAATGACTTCAGTGAGAGCAGTGTCAAACCTTTAAACTTCAGTACTTTTAGATGTGTATTTTAAAAGCCATCCAGAAGGGAATCATAGGAAAGAAACTGTTGTGATTTTACCTTTCTTCAAAGCTCAGGAGAAAAAAAAAAAAAAATATATATATATATATATATATATATATATATATATTCTTCTTTAAATACAGCATCACGTACAGCCTTGAGAGAATATTTTAAGAAGTCAGAGAACTAAAATCTTACTCTGTGATTGTATTGACTATCATTTCAACACCAGCTCTAATTGATGGCATACTAACAACTGTCTCTTTAACAAATTTGGTGTTGTCTGGTGCTCTCTAAATCTGACTTGCTTTTTTCCAGTCCAGAATTTCTGAAAACCTTCCACTACCTGTTTTATATGTCCATCCCAATCTTTTCTCTTCGGTTCTTTGCACCTCCTCCTTCCTACTGCTCTTGCAATTGCACTCTGTAATTAATATTTATCATCTCCCTTCAGATGGCTTTTGTTCCAATAATTTGTTGTCACATATACTCAAATTGTCCTGGATACCATCTGACTCCCCCAGCCATTTGCAACTTCTTTACGGTTCCCTCCAAGTGTAGAGGGTCCAAGTGTTCTTGTCTCTATCTGTCACTTCTGCCTGCTGGAAAGTGTTGATGCCCTCATTCAGCTGGAGACCTCAATGTATTGTTCTACCATCTGAGCCACCCAGTTTTGTAAGGAATGTGATTATGTTACCTGCAAAGCATTTTACATGCTGGAGGCTGAGCAGCACTTCATAAGAGGGAAAACAAGAAGGTCAGAGCTTACCTGACATCAGTGAGGCTGGAGGAGAAGTGAAGCTTTAGTCTGACCATACAGTATTTGGGATCTCCTTGAAGAAAGGAATGCCTTTCCTGCTAGTGTTCACTTGTTTCCTATTGAATGGACACCTCAGCTTCCCAGCGCATGTCCAAAGGGAAGAGATAAAGGCAAAAACAAAGAATTGCTTTCACCTGTTCTCACTTAACAGCAGCACTGCCTTGGTCCTGGGGACTGCAGGCAGTCAGCCAGATTTCTACCCTGATTTCCCTTCTGCTCTGTGCTGCAGATTTATTTATGCAAGTGCTTTTTGAAGCAGCAGCCCATCACCTTTAAGTGTTTCCTTGATCACCTGCTGATTTCTCCAGCCTGTCTTTTCTCAACGGTTAAGGCAGCATTAGACCTGTGAGTGATTTATAAAGAAAGGAAATACTAATGGTGGGACAAATAAAGATGGAGGTATTGGGCCTATTTTTCCTCTTCCTAAACCAAAGGTCAAGCATACATTATCAGTCTGAATAACCTTCAGATAAAGAAAACTACTAGCTGAGAAATAAAAAGAAAAATAATAATAATAAATAAATAAATAAATAAAATAAAAACAATATATTTAAAATACTGTTACCTTGAAAAATGGTGACTGATTTAATAGGCCGAAAGAAACCTTAGGCTCTTCTGAATTTCTGTGACACACCTGAAAGAAAAAGTTCTAATTCCCAAGAACCAGCTGAGGGCCTGTGGGCCTGAAAGAATGTACTGCCCATGAGGAGAATTTCTAAAAATTATAATGGCTGGCCTAATAAAACCTTAGCTCTTCTTACATACCCGGCCTAGCACTCCATGCATATGCAGCTGTGGTTACGGAAAGGTATATGGTTGTACAGAGGAGTGTATAGAAGGCCTACCATCTTAGCAAGCCAGCAAAAAGTTATTATCTTCATAAGACTAGGCACAGGTTTGCAGTGGGAGACATTCTTAATGAACAACCTATTTGTGCATGTGCATTGATGTAATCAGCTATGGCCTAATGTTACAGTGATCAGTGTTACCCAGATGTAGGGATCTTGTCCAGCTTCAAATCAGGGTATGCCAGATTTTTTACTACAGTATAGATTTCTCATCAGAAGCACCTACCTGTGAATGCAAGACATCAACCTGGCAGATCAGGGCCTGGGACACCACCTCTCACTGAGCTACTGGTGATAAATATTATTTGGTTTGCTTTTGCTGTTGAATACCCATTAGCCCTGTTCACCTTGTGTTTCCTCTGCTGACAAGTACCAGGAATAACTCCTATGAGAGACATTTCTCATCTGGTTTAGGAGTGGATTAAAAAAACTTATAAGCATCTATGGAACTTAAACAAGACCCTACTTTGGATTTCTGAAATTATAAGCTAATTGTCCTCCAAGAACCCACTTTCTTAAGAGCAAGCATGGAGTTTGTGTCAACGACAGAAAGAAAACACCTCTCCGATGTGACATAACAGAAACAATATTTCTAGATGATTGATAAGAGAAGGACTTCCTGGATGTAATTTTGGCAGGTTCCCATTAATTCTATTCTCTAGCTGCCACTATGACTCATAAACCTGCCAGTGAGAAGGGACCTCAAGTGGCCACCTACTCCCTCCTCAGAAGAAGGATTAAGCTTAAACTTTGACCAGACTAAACAAAGCATGCATAGCCTGCTTTTTTGTACTCTCACTGAAGGGGATTCTCTCAGCAGCCTCTTCAATTTTATTTCTTGTGCTCAACTTAAATCTTCTTTTCTGCCAAATTACTCCACAGGCATAGCAAGTAGTTTGCTCTCTCATTATAACAGCTTTTTGCATATTTGAAGACTGTTATCATGTCCCACATTTATCTTGCTTTTTCCAATCTGTACAAACCAAATTCTTTGAACTTATTCACAGTCTGTCTTAACTGATTCTCTGATAATTGTGTTGTTCTTTTCTGGGCTTTCTATCAACTGCTTTTTATTCCAAGAAGGACTTTTTTAAAATGGACACTTTATTTCAGGCAACGATTTCTCAGGACAAATGGAGGAGAATATGTCTCCTCTGCCTTGTGTATGACAATCTTACAATAACTGTCCCATAATTACAATGTCTGTTCAATGTGTAAATGCTGATTTTCCACACTGCTTTCACAATCTCTGTATTAAGAAATGTCTTTCTGTTTAATTCCATAATAAAACTAAATTTTAACTTTCATCTAGGAGTCTTATTTTAAGTCTATTGGACACCCCAATTAGTCCTTTGTTACACTTACAGTCTTTGTGAAAATTGCAGTAATTCCCAAAATGTCATGAGAAATTCTGTGTTGCAGGATTATAGGAAAAACTGTTTCTATTACTATTCTTTGTCCCATTCACCTAAAGGCAAGGACACTGAGCACTTTGTCATCTAGAGCAAAAGATCCCTTCACACATTCCTTTTCATGTCCATCCCATGAAAACCTACCAGATTCTTCATTAGCAATAGCATTCAGTCGAAGATGTGACATTTGAAAGCTGGTGTAAGTTGCCAACCCTGCTGAGAGAAAGTTTTGTGTGCAAAATGTGGAATATGCACCTCTCTTCCCCACTGGAAGTGGAAACTGATGCAGAACAGTAGGATTTTTCTTAGGTAACCGACTTTGTTTATATTCCAACTGCTAGTTCACCAAGAGAGACTGTCAAATGACACTCACACAGCTTCATTCAGAATAACAAGGCAGTTCCGCTTGATGTATTGACTTGAGTTAAAGAGATTAAGACAGACAACATGTCTGGAGTCTCAGCCCCTACCAAAAAAAATCTAACAACATATTTCCTCAGAGATGAAGTGTGTACACAAGAAAAAAGGAAATAAATTAAAAAAAAAAAAAAAAAAAAAAAAAAAAAAAGATCTTTTGAGGGTGGATGAAATAGCACCACCTGTTGCCCAGGACTCCCAGGAGCCAGGACTCCCCTGGATCAGCTCCACAGAGAGTGGGTCCCAAAGAAGAAGATAGAGATTTTCCACCGTATCTATCCATGATAGATACAGCCATGGCCTTTTAGCTGAAGTACTTTAATTGCTTCCAAAGTGTGACCCTAGGATCTAGTTAGATGTCATTTCACCTGCTACAGTCAACCTTTTGAAGTGCTTGATTTTCTCTGTCTGGACAGGCAGGGAAAGTTATTCTTTTGTTGAAACAGTAATGAGAATGGAATTGTCTTTTGAGAGGCTTTTGTTGAGTAGAAGCTATAGATTCCCACTTTCCTTTTATTCTGCAGCAAACTCATTACTGTGGCATTGGCCACAAAGCAATGTATTATCCCTTTCATCTTATCCTTTGTCTTGTTAAGACAAAGCCCCATCTCTTTGCTATTATTCCTTTTTTTTGGTCTATGTAATTAATACCCATGCCCTCACAAAGTCCTGTTTCTCAAAGTGTATTGGAAATAAACAACCAGAGCCACAGTCTTGGGCAGAAATCCAGGTTCCATCATCTACCACGAGGCCCAAAAGAAACTTTGTTTACTAGCTTCACCAGCGGCTATGTTTATTACTGCTTCCTGCTGTTCAGTTGGGATTGATTCTTTTGCAGATTATGTTTTTTTTTGTTCTGATTTTCCTTCTCCAATAGTACCCAGCTTCCTGTACCACATATTGCTCTGGCTCTGACAAAGCCTCCTAACCCATACAACTCAGACTTACTATTGATTCAAAATATTCCATCTACTTCTTTGAAGAGGAACACTTTTATCTGCTTACTCGGTAAAAGACACACTTAGGTTTCATGAGTTTGGCCACAATCTATAGGCCAAAAAGTTATTCCTCAGTAACTTCTTGACTGAACAAGCTTCGTATGGCATTTGGTGCCAGAGTTACCTGCCTGACAGGAATATTTGAGGAAGGTGAGAAGGAAGCCACAAGTAGGTAGAACAATCTGAGTAACTATGAACATTAACAATATCCTGAGATACTTAGGATCCTTCCTAGAAAAGATAGGTTTGCTTTATATTCCATGTGTTAATTTGTGATTTACACAATATTGGTACCAACTTATAAAAAATGAAAACTGTGATAGCCAGCATGTTTTAAAATGCATTCAATTTCCCTACTCAAGGCTGGGCATATGAGATTTGAGCAAGGTAAACCTCATGTGAGCAGAAGGTCAGATTTCATGTGAGCTAGGCCAAAATTTTACAATTCCAAAGAACCTTAGCACTTCACACTGACAACAAAGATGTTTTTCCAAGTTCCTTGTAAGCAATATGAAAAACATATAAACAAATATGCTTAATTAAATAGCAAAGAATTTTAATATTCCTTTCTTAAAAGAAGAGAAAGATTGTAAAAATTGCATGTACATGGTATGGGGCAGTTTGTTGAACTTTTTTTCAGGTGTTAAGGACAGTCAGAGAGATTTTAAGCTTACCTTGATAGTAAAGTGCAAGTACATAAATCAAATGTTTTGTGTGAAGCAAAAGGCACAAGGAGATGCTGCTCAGAATGGCACTGCAGGAGAAATTACACAAACCATTGCCCATAGAAAACACAGTATAATGAATAAAATTTGTCTTGAATTATTTATTTTTGGTGCTTTATTTTATCCCCTCTATTTTGCAAGGCCTGGAAATTGTTCTTGATGAGAGCTTTTTGAGTGTCTGAGTCTCAAATTAAAACAACACATTAATGTCTTCTGTATAGTACAGAGGTAGGAAGATTAGAGTGCTTAGAAATGCACTGGATTTGCCACTTTCCACTAATGGGACAACTACTGTGTACTGCTTTAATTTACTGTCTTAAAATATATACATGAGATACAGTATTCTTGAATGTATGATGGCTGAATAAAATTTAATAGATATACAAGTGACAGAGCAGAACTAATCCTTTACAAGGTACCAGCCCTGTCATAAACTGTATTTATTTTGGAATCTGATTAAAAATATATCTTGCAGTATTAGCAAGACCTTACAGAGAGGGAAATCAAATGTAATGTGGGTATAAGAGATTTCAAATGACCAGATCTTCTATAATTGGAGTAATTTTTTTTCTTCTTATTGAGGAAGGATTTTTTTTTTTCTTTTGGTATCAGTGCCTGTTATCCTTTTAATATGTCTTTAGAGCCAATCCTTCCTGTCTGTGGATAACAAAGGAGAAACCTCCTTGCTGAAATGTATATGTGCTGGGCTTTACATTCCGGAGAAGCTGCTGATGAGCAATCTTCAGTATAAAATGCTACCTAACCTTAATAGATGGCTGTATCACTGCAGCTTGTTTGTTTGCTCTTAGCCCACACCAAATGCCACATCAGGCTTGGCTTTTAGTAAAAGGGGATTTACAAAATATGTGCCATGAACCTACCTGCGAAGAGTTACTGAAGCTGATGAAGGGTAAAGGTGACTTGACAAAAATCAATTTAAATCCATAATTCACTTGAGCCCTTAGTTTAGATGTAATGCTCTAGTCTATTGCCAATCTGATAGATTGAATGGAGGCTCAAACTGTCTCCATTTTCAAAATTAACAACATGTGCTCTCCAGATTCCTGACCAATGATGCCAGAATAAATTCTTGATGTACTCACTTGCAACCTTTTGTTCATAGAAAAAAGAAAATAATAATAACATTATGGGCAACTTTAGCCTCTCCCACCTCTGTAAAGAAGAACTTAAAGTATGTATCTAAGCACAGAAAATATCTTTAAAAACATTAACTGAAGTGTTTTACTAGATCACTACAGAGCTGCACATGGATAGAGTTGCAGTTCAAGATAAGAAGTAATGTACATTTCTAGTAAAGAAAATCATAATGTCAGATCTGGGAGAATCTAGGCTGAATCTTTCCAGCAAAACCAAGGAGGACAAAGCATTATTAAGATCATATTATATTTTGCACACTCCAGGAAAGTCTCTTCTTATGTCTTAGAAGAGAACAATTGTTTTTTTTTGACATTCTATGTCATGATATAGATTGTCTGGCTCCAAGACAGAAAGAAAAAAAATATATATAAAAGTCATATATATATATGACTTTTAATGTTAGTTAAACTTTTAATTCCCACAGATTTAATTCTCTCTAAAATAGGTAGTCCCTTGCTGACATTTTATGAGATGTCTAAGGATAAGGATATGTGCAGTTAGAAGGATAATATCCACTTTCAAATCTGTTTAGAGAGAAGAATCATTTTGCTATTTCAGTATTTTTCAGCATATCAGAACACATTAGGGAACTGTCTTATGCATAGGAAGAGGATAGGAAGTGTTGTATTCACTTTTGAATGCTAAATATTTACTAATAACTAGGTATGAGACCCAAAGCTTTGGCTAGATCAACCTGAAATGTTTGGAAGAAAATACAGTCTAAAACTGATGACAGTAAGAAAAGTTTTAGAGGCAAACTCAGTGAAACATCCATTGCATACTGTTATACAGTAAAAGAGAACCAAGCTATCTATAAACTTCTCTTGATTATGAAAATAAAAGAAAAAAAAATCCAACCGACATATTTCAGTCTAAACTACCTTACTACCATGTGTATATAGGCAATATGTCATATTTCTTTCACTTCTTTTCCTCCCACACCTTACAGAAGAACTCAGAAGAAAGAATAATGAGAGCACCTGATAACAGACACAGGAAGGTCACTAAGGAGGCCAGCAGAAAGCTTATTCCTGCACAAGAGACCCAAACAAATCTGCTACTGTAATTTCAGTCACTGGTTTCTTCAACATGTCCTTTGTTATCACTTCAAGTCCAAATACACAAAGTAAGCTGTTGATGTTCTGTAACAGAGAACTACAAAATGTTAATTTTTCCCCCCTTTTTTTTTTAATCTTGGAAAATATCTCTTTTTCAGTAAAAGCAGATCTTTTGCATGTGGAAACAACTATTATTTCAAGAACTTTATGTACTATCTTCAGAAAAGACATTTCAATTGAGTCTTTTTGCCAGATAAGATATTTAGGATGTAGAAGGTTACACCCAGGATATAATGGGACCAGAACTGAGTATGGCATACCAAGATACACAGACAGATGGTTTAATCTAGAAGACCTGTAAGTAACCAAACCACATGTCTAGGGAAACTCCAGCAAATTTTCATGCTTTCTTAAAAGAAATACAAGTCTGATGGAAGTTTAAGGAAGAGCAGGACATTTTGCCCCACTACACCACCCAGCATCCTAGGGAAGGTGCTCTTCAGTCCCTGAGATTCACCTCCCTCTTCTGAGTATTTCACTTGTTGTTCATCCCCTTTGGGGTACAGAGTGTGAGACCTGGTAAAGTTTGCTCCCTGTCTAGCTCTACATATCAATTCACAGAGAGAAGCCTGGTGTAAGTTTCTCTCATGTATTTACCCTGTATTTTTTTCTGAGGAAACTTACTTATAATAAATGTAAATGAAATTGTACCTCCATAGATTACTCTTATGTCCATCCCTCCAACATACCGCATCTCCCATAGCAAGAGAGGGCAGAGCAGAAATGAAGGATCCTGAGCCAGGTCTCACATTTCTCAGTTTCATATTTTTAAGATTCATGAATCCAGAAACAAGCAAACTCTTCAGGGACCTTCTTCTCATGTGTCAAAGGCACTGAAACATTTTATCTTCACCTGGTCTTTCCTGCTTACCTTGCCAAAGTGGCAGCCATAGAGGATGAGATGGGGGAACAGCCAATTTTTATATCAAAATTTTTGTTATCAGAATAGAAAGTCTTCACTCCCTCCCTGTGTGACAGAGAACTAATCTGTCACCTTACCACCACTCTGTCAGACACTGCTTCTTTGTGCTTAATATACCACATACATTGAGTAGGACATTCTAATTTCAGCTTCAGTGGTATGAAAAAAAAGGAGATCCTGCCCATAAAAACCACATGCAATAGCTTGCCAACCTCTTAGAGGGAAACCAGTCAGACTGCGAGACGCAATAATAAGTTTCCCTCAAAATACATCTGATTACGTAACAGATTGCTGTATTAAAAATTAAATAAGGCTTGAAATATTCAGCAATTTGCAGGCACTAGGGAGTGTGCTTAATAAAGAGAGTGCATTAGCTGCTTCTGCTTTTTGAAATCCAGTCTATAAATACTGTAACATCTTCCTATTTCTTTCAGCGTGGGAGGACCAGACTTTGTGAACCTGCTTGTCAAAATGAACACTGAGTTCAGTTTGACTGACGTTGTTTTTAGCTCTGCCTTGGTATGAATGTTGGTCTAATCGGCATCTGACAATTGACGTTCACATCCCTGGGAAGGTTGCACTTTGTGCGTGCTCTACATGTAGCATGGATGTGGAACCTCATCCTTCCAGGAGAAGCAGCAGGACCTGAGTAGGATCCCAACCTCTCCCACGGGCCACTCAGCAGTTCACAGGACTCCATAGCATTTTACAAGTTTTGTATGGGTTATGCTAATGTCTTTTTAACACTCCAAGCATAGTTAATGCAAATAAGATATTTCTCAGGATTTAACAGAGTTAGATAGAGCTGCTTTCCAATGGGAGTTTGGAACACAAAGGCACTTCAGAAAAATCCCACTAGGTATTGCCAGCTACATCTTACAGTTTCCAGACACGCTTAAAAATTGGGCCCTTAGTGGCACAGATCTGACTGAAAGACATACATTAACAATAGGTGAGATATAAATTCCCAATGACCTGGGTCACAGAAGGCCCTAAATGCTCACTTTTTGTGGAATAATTATTCACTGGAAAAGAGAGAGGGGGAGAACAGTGAGTAGATGAGTAACCAGGTTACTCACCTTCAGGGAAAAGCTCTGGTCCCTTTCCCAATATATATTCAAGCATATTACACAAAGTAAAACAGCTCTACCAAGGAAGGCTTAGAGGATGGTGACCACTGAGGATGTGGCTGTCAGCCCCTTTCCAGCAGCAGAAGCTTTTGACCTTAGAGAGAGTCCTATCCACAAGGCCAGGGGTTAGGGGGCACAGCCACAGGCACTGTCCTGCGGGGACTTCTCTCTGCCTGCCCTGGTGGTTGCAGGTGCCCTTCAATGACAATCAGAGAGAGGGTAAACTCAGCTGGTTTACACTGAGCAGACACAGAGGATGGCCCAAGGAACAGAGTGCCAGAAGTTCTCACACCTAGTTACTGCGGGACTCGGTCAAAAATTCTTAGGACACTGTCATGTCATCCTGGGGGTACACTTCCATGGTATTGCTCCTCTCCAGCCATGCAGAAAGAAGTTGTCAATCCACCACTTTTCAGGGTACTTTGCCCTTTTGTTTTTCTAAAGCTGCATGGGAAGTACTAGGTAAAATGAATGCGTCTCAGAGAAGTTAAATGGAATGACTGTGCATTGGGCTTACGCCGTTTCCTTCCTGTCACATTCAAACGCATCAGCAGCCCCGTCCAAGCACACACTGGGCTAGGCTAGTGAGCTCATCAGGCATGCTGTCCTCGCCTTCTGACTTCCTCTTGGAAATAAAAACGGTGGCCCTAATGAGAATTAATTAGGGTTGGGGGTGGAGGCGGGGGGGGTCCATCGTGTTTTTGTTTGTATTGTTTGTTTTCTGTAAACCCATGGAGGAAAAAAAAATCATATTACTCCTCCATGCAATATAGTAAACGTAATAAAAAAAAATGAACACATGGTAATTAGCTTCTCCATTAAGTATACCAAGCATAGACAATAGCAATCGTGCAGTGCTGATTACAGACATTATCCTTGCCTGGATTTCTTTTTTTTTCCACCATTCAATCAACACTGCTAAATAGAAACTTCAGTGTTCAATATTATAAGACACTAGCTGGCAGTTATACAAAGATGCCTTACACAATGTCATCTGGCTGCTTGCCTGATTCTCATATTACCTTCCTGTCTTGCCTTAATACGCTAATACGCATGGCTGATTAGAAGAAAAATGCAGAAGCTGCTTCCTTCTCTTCTTGCTTTTTTCTCCAGCTTCATGCCTTGAGGGAAAAAAGGAATCACATTTGCTAATTTCACCAGCAGCACTTAACCTGGGAACAGAGCAATTCCCTTTAAATTCCACATTAGTTATAATTCATACACATACACTGCCTTGCCCCCAAACAGTTGGCGAGTGTTTGATTTCACTTTGAGGGAAATGTTGATTACTGTTGTTGTACAGAAGTCCTCTAGTAGCCTCAGTAACGAGAGT
The DNA here is from genome assembly GCF_964211825.1 of Aythya ferina. NCBI lineage: Eukaryota > Metazoa > Chordata > Aves > Anseriformes > Anatidae > Aythya > Aythya ferina. Next base: position 15,040,538 of record NC_140300.1, on the reverse strand, counting down.
CTCTTAGTTCAAAATAAACATTTTCAGCAGTTGTACGGTATCCAGGGGTTAGATGTCTGGAAACAGGATTTCAGATTGAAAATCCCAGAAGCTCAAATGACTCTGGAAAATATCTAGTAACTCCTTAAGTGACTGCTTTTGGGTGGGTTTGCTGATATCAACAGGCCCCTTTGGGGAGTCCTAGTACCTTTTATGCTGTTTTCTTCAGTAAGATAAGTTATTCCTGTAAGATAAATATTTTTCACATGTTGAAAAAAAAAAAAAAAAAAAAAAAAAAAGTGGTTTTCTGTATTCTTCTTTGCATATATCTGCTTTAGTCTTTGATTTCTTATTGTAAAGCTACACCAAGGCAGGTGTTATACATCCAAGTTTCTCTGACAAGCCTTCATTTTTTCCCTGGATATTTTTTTCAGGTTGAATTTGAAGTCTGGTCAGGTGTCCAGGATTTCTAGATGTCTAGCTGCCAAGCCAGAGCTACCTCTGTGTATCTGAAAATCCTGGGTCACTGAGCATACACATGAGCACACCTTATATCAGAATAATCAGTGCCAAGGATGCCTCAGACAGATGTCCAGGTGCAAGTCACCTTCACAGCAAATATCACAGGTTCAATAATTCCTGGTGTTAGCACACTCACAGCACACCTTTCTGGAAAGTCATGGGGAAAATACTAGGACCTTAAAGTTAGGCATATGAGTCTTTTGACATTCTCAATTGATATAGTTATGCCTAGGTATATATCAAATTCTACAGGCTGAAATCTTACCTTGCAACCTAGTAATCAGTTCAGGAAAGAGCTGACATAAGAAAATGCGGATCCCATAATAAGTGACCCAGAAACCTGTGTGGCAGCTGGTCCTGTGTTGAACAAGACTTCTTCTCTGAGGATTAGACATTAGACACTACAACCAGTCAGCCACAGCAAGCTTGAAAACTGATTTTCCCTATTTGTTCCATCTCCATAACAAATTAGCCTAGAATTAGTCTAAAATTTTAAGAGTAGACTTTCAATTTGACACGTGTACATATATATATGCATAAATAAATAAAAAACTATATACAAATATACAATGTTATATAAAAACATTAAAATGTGTGTGTGTTGTACACACATATAGAAGACACTTTATGGCCACTTTCACCCCAATCTCTTCTCCCTTTCTAGCTTTGTGACAGCTACACATGAGTTTATGCAAGTGGCACTATATACAGGCAAAGAAATGGACTGGAAATTAAGTGCAAGGTGAGTGGAGATTCTTCTTGAATTGTCTGTTTCTTCAAAATCTGTGCCCAAGAAAGCAGGTTTTCTGTGACCCAAAGATGAGGTCTAGGATTGCCAAGCACCACAGCAGACTTAGCATGAATTTAATTGCATGGGAAGTTAGGCTGGGGACACCTGTGTGCATTTGCAATGACCTGAGCAAGAGATGCTCAGGTTTGACCTGAAAAAAAAAAAAAGAAAAAAAAAAAAAAAGCAAGTAAATTAGTAAATTGCTGCATTGAAAAACTATATTTAAAACTCAGTCCAAATTACACTTTACTTACACTTCAGATGGTAACACAAAGCCTTGCAGAGCCAGGAGTGTCTGGCCTTTTTTTGTTACCATGAGCCAAGCAAAAAGCAGGACCTCACAAAACCTGCCTGAAGCCAAGTAGCTCGGTGCTTAGATTAAGAGAGGTTTAAGGGATGCCAATCTGCTTGTGTCAGTCATCAAATATTGGTGTTTTCTTAAGAAGAGATTGAAGGTAAGGTGGGGAAAGGAAAACTCATTAGAAATAATGAGGTTCACTCTGTGGGTAAGAAATGTGTCTTTTTACTGATCTCTCATTTCCCTCAGCAGCTCCACGTCTTGCAATGGCTGAAGTACTGGTCATGAGTTCAGTCTGGTCCTCCATACAGGTCAGAATACATCTGAATATACTGGACAGTATATATCAAATACCAGGCCACTTAACTGCTACTAACTTCCTAATCCTGTGAGTGAAAATCTGGTGTCACATACGGATGCTTCAGACCTCAAACCCAGTCCCATTTCATGTGGGAATATGATCAAGTACCCAGTTTTGATTAGGGTGTATGAATGTATAAGTGTATTCCTGCAGAGGAAACATCTGATGCTAATGTGTTCTTCAATGCAGAAAAAAAAAGCATCAGTGCCTGTGGCTGAAAGCTAATGTGAATTTTTTTTATTTTTTACTTCTTTTTTTTTTTCCCCAAGCAAAAACGAACCAAACTATTAGAGATATCTGTATATTATCCCTCTGTATGTGTCTTCAGATCAAAGATAGACACTTTTGTGGAACATATCTGTTAGCAAAACACAAGCTGCTGGTCTCAGAGAAGGTGTAATTGAGTAGTACTTTGTGATATGTGTATTACAGGATTCGGAAATGATTCTTCCTGATCAGAAAGATTGGATTCTGTCAGATTCAGAAACCAAAGATAAAAATAAACATATGCAGAACATGAATACAAAAATAAAAATAAATAAAAATAAATAAAAAACACATCTTCAGAGAGTTGATCAAAGAGCAACAGCAGTTCTGTCCCCAGAACCCTCAGTGCAGGTCAGAACCATTTCCACAAGACACCTTGCTCTGCATTTCTCCTGAATTCTCCAACACCACCCCTTTCACTTCTTTTTGCATGGAGGCACCAAAGAGTCTAGAGAGTAAAAGTTTCCTCAAATGTCACTAACTATTCCAGAAATACTTTAAGAAAAGATATGTTGAAGGTCAGCTGTTACATCCCTCAAGTTCCATAGGCAACTGAGATCACCCTATCCAGTTCTACTGTGTTCGCATTAATAGTTCAACTGAGTTCATGCTATCTGGGATCAAGCTTTTGATGCTGAATAAGCAGAGTTACTGTGCCAGACATCTACATGATTTACTATGATTTAGATGAATTGTAGATACTTGGTTTAGAGTCTTAGGTTTTAGTTCTTTCAATTTAGCTGGAAAAGAAAAAAAAAAAAAGAAAAAAAAAAAATAACAGGAAATTGACGTTTCTCCTAACAAGACCCTTTCTGGACCTCAACTGATTTTTTGTGTGTGTGTGTGTGTGTGCTTTTCTGTGCAAATGGTTGCACTTTTGCATTATCTAGTTATTAAAGCAAATTTCTTCAAAAGTCACTTTAAATGTGTATCGATATTTACTTCAGTAATGTATTTTGAAGCTTCCTGCAGTCTTTTCATGGTGAAATATCTTTCTCTTGTACATCTTATAGAAATCTTACTCAATGACTTGCACCTCTGTTTTTTTAAGTTAACATATGGAATAATATGGCCTCGAATGACTTTTGACCTTCTCTGTTCCCTCAAAACCACACTGCAGTATACTGATATGTGCATTTTACAGTAAGTAATATTTACTTTAAAATATAGTCAAAAGAAGCCAAGGGTTGCCAGTATTGCCTATATTATCTGCAGAACAGCTGGTAAATGCATGAATACCCAGATTGTTGCAGTCATTTTTCAACTCCTTATTTTCAAGCTAAAATAATGTTATAGCTTATAAACTACAACCAAATAAGGTAATGAACTCAGATAAAGCTCAGGAGGAAATGATAGATAAGGATGTCTTGGCACAAATTAAGAACAGTCATTTAGGATCCATAATAAAATCTGGCATTTTGCCAGCTTGCCAGCCATTAAGTTAAAGGTCATTTAAACCATGATCAAGATTTTTTGTTTGTTTGTTTTAAAGAAATAAAGAACTACTTTGAATTCTTGAGCTTAAATCATTGGAAAACACTTGTCTGTGTTTAAAGAGAGAATTTTGTATCAAGCTGGTGTGAGTACTTTACCCTGACACTCTGTTTTCATCCTGTAAAGTAGGTTCTTCTGTGCAGAGTTTAGCACAAGGCTGTAATGTATCAGACCAGAGAAAAAAAGTGCAGTGAGATAATGCTATGGGATAATGTTGGTTGGAATGAAGCTGGGTGCTGGCTACAATGCCTTGGGGTATACTCAGAGGTAGGACATAGCTCTCTGTTATGCCTGGAAAAGAGAAGTCCTCCCAAGCCATGTCTTGCACAACTCAAGTCCATCAAATGCCTCTCAAGGTGTGAGTTCATGGAGGGGCTGACTGCACATCCATCTTCTTTGGCATTTCTGTGGCTGTGGAACAGCTGAGTGCATCAAGTTGTGGTTTTATGAACAAATGGGTGAACCAAAGGTCTTACCAGTTCCAGCTAGGAAAGTATCACACTTTTCCCAAAATCTTCCCTGGTTTGGCCAATTTTCGTCTCTGTCCCAATAGAGTTTGAACAATTTGGGGCAATTGACAATTTATGGGAGAAAGGGACATAAGGACAGTAATTCTAGATCTGTGCCAGACAGGAACTTTCTCATTCACAGGCAATGGCAAAATACAACATTTATAATAGGGAGATGCAGCCCTATTTATAATAGGGCTCTACAGCTAGTTACAATACAGGAGGCTTCACTGTATGAAAAGATTAAGTTTTACATCCGTATGATCTAAATCAGGTTGGTTTAAATGCCAATGCCTTCAGTTCCTGCAATACATTTTCCCCTAAGTTTAATATCTCCTTCATAGTGTGACCTTCAGTTTATTTCACAAGACCCATTTTTTCAGTCTTTTGGTGGGAGAAAATTAATAATAAGGCTCTTGTGTAGGAGGAATTGTGGTATGAATAAGCTTGTTGAGAATATAGTATTGAATTTTGCCCAATTTGCATGAATTTCTCAGTGTATTTTGTATATCTGCCCAGAGCTTTGTGTGTATTTTAATTACATCTCAGTATATATATTGCTGGCTCCCATTGTTAATGTTGTCTGTGCCACAACGTAAATGGTTGGAAACACAAGACTGATAGAAATTTACTTTGGTATTGCTTTTTTGTAATTAATTTGTATCTCACTTAGTTTCTTGCTTTTTCATGAGAGGTGATACTTTACCAGAAGGTCTGATAAATCTTATGGCCTGGAAAGCTAAAAGAACAAAACTATCACAAAGATGGTAAAATATTCATTTGAGTAAAATGTTTGATTTAATTTAATCTATTTTTTCTCTCAGATAGCTTATTTACTGAGATTTGGACTGAATAAATTTTGTTACGCCATTTTTCATTCCTGTTGCCACCAACCTACTCAGAGTCTCTCCTCGTTTATTTATTTATTTATTTATTTTATACTTATGCCTTTGGTTTCGGGCATTATATTTACCTTGTGACTGCACAGCACCTACCGCATCAAGGTACTGACCTACTGAGTATGTCTTGTAATTTAAATGTATTATTACTACAGTTGTTGTAGTATTAGTTATTTTTATTAAGGAACAAATGCTGTTTGGCAGTTATATTCATTTTTTTCCCAGTCATGGTAAAATGTATTCATGAGTAAAGCTTTTCGTTACCTTGGTCACCATTCCACTGGGAAATTAGCAGATACATTTTTCCTTTCAGAGCACAGTTTGTAAGCAACCAGCTGTTAATACATAAACTAGAAGAAACACAGTTTGGAGAACAGAAGCTGCAGTATGGCTGGCAGCTATAGATATACCTCTAAAAGTGAATTGGTGGTTAGACTAGATAATCCATGCAGTTTGCTGTAGCCCCAGGCCCGATGTTTCATCTAAATTTCTCTGCTTACTCAGCATTTACAATACAGCACACAGGCATGTGGGTTCTCAGCAGAAATTTGCCAAGGAGCTAGCTGAACTGTGAGGTGTCAAACTGGGTCAAGGGTGAAAGGAATGAAAGTTTGTCGTTTTAGCCTTTAATATAGCAGGAAAGTAACAAACGTCAGTATACCTGTCACGTAAACACACAGCCATTTTGAATCATAGAATCATCTAGGTTGGAAAAGACCCTCAAGCACATGAAGTGCAACCATCAAGTACAACCATTCGTTAAAGGCTGACTAATTACAGATGAACTGAGCATGTAAGTGGATTGCTAACTTTAATGATGGCTTAGCATGGGCAAAAGGGCATCCAGAATTATTATCCTGAGTCACCATTACATTGCCATTTAGTCACCACTACCTGTCATAGAGAAAAATGACCTTGTGTCTGAGTCCCATCCAGGGATGGGAAGCTTGGGTTCAGCTCCCAGTCCTGCCTCAGGGGCTGCATGTGACAGGATTAGATGGCAATATCCTTGTTCACAATGGCAGGTAATTCTTCTGAAAGAAACAGGAAATAAACAAGTACTGAACAGCAATTAAGTGTAAGCAGGGCCGACTGTGTGTGAAAGGAGGTGCTGGAATAGTTATTCAGTATATGAAAAGCCAGACTTGGCCCCAGATGAACCCACATTTTCATTCATATGAAAAGCATAAACAGCAGTATTAAAAACAAGCCCTTTAGCTCTCTGCATATTTCAGGTCTTCTATTGCAAAATAAAAATAATATACTGCTTTGAATAATAATTATTTCCTCTGTCTTGTCAATTTGGACTGCAAACGCTTTGGGTAGAGAGTGTCTTTTCTCTGTTTATGAGCAATGCCTGTAGCGCAGAATTCCTGATCTCATCTGGTAGCACTGCTGCTGTACAGGTGAAAAAAGTCCTGGAGTATTCTGTAAAGGTTTTGAGCTTTTTTGGAGTTATGGTTTAAGAAAAGTCAAGATTAGCCTTTTTCTAGGAGTTATTATAAAAATCCTAGTTTTGCTAGGATTTTTTAGGCAAATATGGTAAATACAAGAGAATCTGAGAAACAATTTTCAGACAATATGGAGTTCCTGAATAATTTCCAGTAGAAGTGAAATAGGTGAAACATAATGAAATTATTGGGTTTTGAGCATTATTTATTTTTTACACATCATTATTTTTAATTCCCTAAATTGGAATTCATCATATCACGTTAACACTCTAGCACGATAAATAATTCCTTCTTCTCATCTCTGCTCAGTCTCTGCGAATCTTTGTCCACCAAAAAAAACTTTTCGTAAAGTAACAAAACTTTTCATAAAACTCATAAACAGAGGGGTAAGGGATTTCACTCGCACTTACCAACTGGGATCATCACAACAAATGTGGAAATAAAATTGTCAGTGATATAGCTGCAATCCAGAGTGAAAGTGCCTGAAATCTCTCTGGAGAAAGACCTTTCCTGCAAAATATCCAGCCTGGCTTCCCAGAATGTGGAGCTTCAGATGAATCATTAATATTGCAGAAAGCAGCTGCTTTGGGGGCATAATTGCTCAATACCCCCAGACCTTGACCAGGAAGTATGACCATCTCCCAGTGAACTCCCTATGTTTCTTGTGCCCACTGAAAAATCAAAATCTTTTAAGACCTTTATTTAACTTGAATCTGAATTTTAGATTTTGGTCTTTTTTATTTATTTTATTTTACTTATTTTTATTACCAGACAGAGGCAATCTCTCCTTTCCTCACAAGAAATATTCTAAGGCTTCAGAGTGTGTTATTCATGATCATTCTAACAATTTTTTTCTGGAACCTTTCAGGATCGTAAGCAAACACACAGAATTACTGGCTTCACACATAATGATAAATAAATGTTTTTTGTCTGCAGACTAATGAAACTTGCTCTCTACACTTTACCCATTAAAGTTTAAACAAATACCCTTTGGCATGTTGCAAGCACTTTTACCTGCAGAATAATAACATTGTCTTTGATTAAAGCCTGGCCGTCTTACAGATCATTGATTAATAGGAAAAAAGTGTGACAAGACTTTCAAGGAGGGAGTGGATATTGAGTGGATCTCATATTTTGTAAAGAACTCAAATTTCTTTTTCTTTATAAGGAATAGTTTTCTGGTTGAAGATGGAAATGAAATTGATTACTTTTTTTAAAGAAATATTCTTTCAGTCACTGTGATGTGTGTCTTTACATAAATACGAGTTTGTTTAACTCTCAGTAATTCTTCTGCTAAATCCAATATTCTTGTAAGCTGCCCACAAGGTTTTTGTATTAATCTGTCATTTCATAACTCCAAACACATTTCTTTTTTCTCCTGATCATCTTTTCACCATCTTTCCTGCTACAACTCCATGTACCTCTGGGATTGGATGTCTCAGTAATGTTTCATGGTCTTTTGAGATACAGCCTGCTTGCTTGCCTAGAACTCTTTTCAGCTGACTCAGGTGAACACGTGCGAGGTTACAGGTATTAAATTGACCTACTGGCAGCAACAGAAGGTGATAATTTTTCATCTTTTTGAATAGTTGGCTTTTATATAACTGTTGAAAGATAGGTTGGCGTCTCTTGCTGCTTCTACAGAAGGGTTCCCCTGAGAGTTCAGGGCACTTCATATCTTGGTCGAACCGTGTACAGCACTTTTATGCTCTTTTGTGGCTGCCTAACATGTACATATTTGAGTACTATAGGCATGAGAATTCTCTAAAAATCAACTGGAGATTCATTAAATTTAAAGTTGGAAAGGCCATAAGATTGTCTAGTCCCTATATCACAGGCTAATTATATATCACTTTTACATGGTGCCTGAAGACTTGTTTCTGACAAAAGTATAGTTTCTACAAAGGTATCAAATCCTGATGAACATACTAAGCAATGGGAAAAAAAAAAAAATTACTTCTGTGAATAATCTGCTGTAATAGAAATCACCGTTAAAAACATGCACCTTATTTTTCAGCCTAATTTTTCTATTTCCAGGCGTTGATTCTAGAGGAGCTGTTTAGAAAACTGTTTTGTTGTTATTGTTGTTTTGTTACTTTGTTCGATAGTTTTTTTGTTCTTCATTAAGGTATTTATATAGTGTCTCCAAGTCACTTTTCAGTCTTTTGTCTGATAAACTGAACAAATTGAGGTTGGTAAGATTTTTTTCTGTGAAGCATTTCCTTCAGGTCTCTCATCATTTTTGTGTCTCTGTATCATTGTTTCAAATTTTTCAACAACCTTTTAAAAATGAATGTGCCAGAACAAGCAGTGTTATTCTAGTATTAATCTCATTCTAGCATGTGGAAGTTAAATCTTTTCCTCATTTTTCATCAGTGATCTCCATTGTACACATCCCCAGGCTGCACTTTTTGGCATGTTGTGAAAATAGTTTTGGAATTAAGACTTTCAAACTCCTAAACCTGTAGAAGAATCTCATTCAGCAAAATTTCTACCTGTGCATTAACTCCTTCAGATCTATCATTTAGCCGGTACCTAATCCCATTTCACATATTCACTGCTGATATTTTAAGAAGCAATTTTATAAATAAGGGTCAAATGCAGTGCTAAGCCAAATATCTTAAAGAAGTTTATCAATCTATCTTGGTCAAACAAAAATTAAATTAAAATTATATTAAAAAATATCAGGTTTGTTTCACAAGACCTCTTTGCCATAAAATCATATTGTTTCACATTTATACATTTTATTCTTTATCATTTATTGCTTTTCATCATATTTTCTGCTGTTCCACCTTACACTGATGGCATATTGGCCATTCTTTATGTAATCTATGCTATCCTTCTTGATTTGTGAGTACCATCATAAATTTAGTATTTTTCCAGACATCTCTCTTTTCCCTGAGTTTCCATGATACGTTTCTAGCCAGCTCTTGGAGATCTTGGAGAAGTTATGCTATTTTTTAAACATTTATCTTTAATGGACACTATTATCTTCCTTAGTCAGTAATGGTCTGGACTATAATTCCTAGCACTAATGCAATAAAGTACTTCATTCTCTTTCCTTCCAAATTCTTCAGAGCCCAATTGCCTTTAGCAGTCAGAAAAAGTGTCAAGTACCTTATAAAACACCTGCACATTTTGTCAAAATACCCTTTCCAAGGCTCTTCTTGCTGCTGGTATTAATGGACACAGAGTTCAGTGGCTGTCATGATCCCTGCTTAATCTGCCACCAGTATGGGAGGTAAGAGTCTTCTGTTACTGTTTATTAACTAAAAGCATATTTTATCAAACTTTGACTTTCAGGCACTTGGAAAAGAGAAATAACACACCATATGATCTGAACTTCTATGAACTCCAATTTCTGTGTCCCACATCCCTTTCTGTGTCCCACATCCCATCTCTCATTCAGATGCCATTGGACTCACCCAGGGGCTCAACGTTATTGGGAGGTCATGTGCTAGTGAATGCACTGCAGGTGCAACATCATAAGATTTACTGCAGGTGGAACCATCTAGAACGCAGTTGGTCAGGGATCTGCAATCAACTAGGCAAGAAGAGACACGAGATTCTGACTGTCTTTGCATTGGTTAAAAGACATGAAATGAAATTTCATAAGTTTACATTTGATAAATATAGCCTGAGAGATGGACTAGTGTCTGAAGGAGAAAGCTAGTTAAGGTAGCAATGTTGACACCAAAACAGAAAGGTATATATTGGCCAGAAATTTATGCAGGATGAAATCCCTGATGTAATGTGGTGCTGTAGTCTCCTGGCCATAGTCCATAGCAGTTCCGCTCAGTGCTGTGTCCTTTGTTTTCACATTTCTACATAAAACCACATATTTTTTGTGTTACCCCTGTTTCTAAGTTTCTAACAATCTGTTATTTCAAATGGCAGGTTCAATGCATTGGGTAACTTCCCTTCCTCTGCATGGTCCTGGGTAAAAGGCAAGTTAAATGACCAGCATTTCTGCTTCTGTTTAACCTCTACCATTAATTCAGCCTCATCCTACTTATCCTTCCAGGTAACGTTGGAGGTGTCCATAGGATGCCTTTACAGCAAGAGCAAAGCAATGGCCTCAGAGAAATTACATCAGTCTTAAAGCAAGGACCACTTTTTGTCAAATGAAATAAAGTGTTTGGGCAGAAGATCCTCTCTGATAAATAAAATAAAATAACATAAAATAAAATAAAATAACATAAAATAAAATAAAATAACATAAAATAAAATAAAGAGAGCACACAATAACCTATCTCATTGCTTATGCACTGCAAATGAGGATTTATTTGGGGAGGGAATCAGGATTGCTTTTCATTTTATTTACTTTTGTTTGTTTGTTTGTTTCTCATTAGACCAAAAATATTTTTCCTCCCATTTGAATAATCATGATTACTGCAGTACCACCTGTGACAGCTGTAACATTCATTTGATAACAAAATAGACAGAAGGCAGAATTAATATGAAACTGCTATTGCAAGAATAAAGAAAGAGAAAGGAGATTTTTTGTTTGTTTGTTTTAGTTTAGACAAGCGAAATGAGCAAAAATATAAATTTTTTGTTGTTTAGACATGTAGTACTCTTCATGCATATTAGAAGTGACCTTTCTTGTTCCAAAGCTTTATCTTTTTTCATGGCAAACATCAAGTGTCTTATATTAAGCCAATTAAAGTGTGGGGACATTCAGAAGGCAATATCAAAAATAATAGCTAAAGTAAAACAAAATGGATTTACAAGCAAACAGCAGACAGTACTCAGGACTGAAATATATTTCTCTCTTTCCAGGCTAAGCAGGGTTAAGAACTCTACATATCAAAAGGAAGAGAACACACAACTGCTTTCCATGAGCTATAAAATAAAAGCAGAATATCACAAAGCTCTTTATTGTTAGGGTGGAAAGGAAGAGGAAAGAAACTTTAAGAAAAATTTGCAAGCATATTTGAACTTTCTAAAATATATGTGCCATTCTTAATTATCCTTTGATTAATTTCCTAATGTAGTTTTTGGTCTGTATCTTACTTGGCAGCTGTTAGCTGGAAGTATTAGAGATTTGAGGGGTTTTGATGTAAAACAACCCACATACTGTGAATAAGAGAAAAGCAGAGCACTTAAAATTAAAACCACCTTTAAAAATACCACTCTGAATCACACCTGAAGTTCTGTTTTGGCCACTGTCTGTGTGAAAAAGTCAGTATGAAGTCTTCACCTCACTAGCCCCCTGTTTGATGGCTGCAGAAATGCAACAGCTTTGTAGAATCTTTTTTTGTGGCTGAACTTCACTTTCAAAGCAAAGAGCTCAATAATGAAATCTAGCATCACTTTTTATCTCAAAGTAATAATTGCAGAATACATGTAAGTTACAAGATGTTACGGTTGTGTCATAGCTCTGAGTACCTCTGTCATCTCCTTTTTTCTACTTGCAACGAGAGATTCCTTGCTGTTAGTGTTACTTTTCATAAAACACTGTATTTCCAAGGTGTGGATATCCCCATATGTCAAACATTTTAGTTGTTATGCCTCCCAAATGCAGTCAGATCATCATGGCTTTTTAATTTAATGGCAATGGCCTTAATTAGATCAGATCATCAGCTAGAAAATTATGCTACCACAAAATAAACATATTAGCACAGTGGGAAGAATCCTGCTTGTAGACTGCATCCAGCACTGCTTTGTTCTTGAATTCAGTCTCCAGCCTGGCTTCCTGCACCCCTGCTCCAGGCTGTGGAGCACTGCAAAAATAAGTCAAATACTCAATAACCTTCCCGGGCACCATAGATGCTGAGTTGTCAGGTAAACACATAAATGAAAGCTAAAAATCCCACCAACCCATAATGCAGCTCAGTAGTGGAGTGCTTACAAATTTATTATGCATACTGACAATTGTTGTGGTCATCAAATTTTCTCAGCGAGTTGAGTGGTCCAGCTTTTCATAGATTTTAAGACCAGAAGGGATTGCCCTGCTCATTTAGTTGATGTTTGCAATGAGGTCTGAGTCCCAGGCAGCAGTGTCTGCACAAAGGCTGTAAATTCCAGGTAACTTCTAGTTATAACACATAGTTTAGAAATACATATAACTCTCTTTAAGCAACTCAAATGGGGGAAGTCCATCTACCATGGATCAATATTAAGGTGTTCAAATATGTAAATAAAATACTACACTGCATAACCTAGTACAAGACAATAAAAGTTGCTAATATATTTTCCTTTTCCAACCCATTCCCCCCTGCCTTCCTAAATCTTACATTCAGCACTTCACAGGTAGCAGAATTTAATTACTGAAACACATCAATCACTGGTTTTAAGTCCATTGTGAAAAGCAAATTAGGTTTCCCTGTGTATTACAAAGGCCTTTCCTTCATTTTGCAATAGAAATGACATAGCACAGGCATGAAAAGCACAGATAGAGAAAAGATGGAAGAATTGAACTGTGAACACAAGTGGCATATTTATACTGATGGACACAAGAACACCACCCGAATAAGAACATTGTTGGCCTGCCACATAAAGGCATATTAGTGGGAAAGCCAATAAGTGTTAAATGCAGTTTAGGAACTGCATTCATGTACACAAATTAGAAAAGCCAAGAATCTCCCTTCATTAAGGCACTGTGTCTCAACAAATGTAAGAATAAGCAAACTGGTGACAAGCAATATTGATGGGAGACGGGGCTGGAGGTTACAGCTGCCACAAGGGGGTAAACTAGGGATGACTACAAACAAGGCAAGAATAGACCATATCCTTCTGTGATACCTTCCAGCCACCAGCAATTTCCAGCTCAGGGAATTCCTGTGTTAAGTCTGGCTTCTGTGTAGTTGGTATTCCCCAATGTATTTATTTTCCATTAACATGTCCAGTCTCCCCTTGGTCCCCCCTAAACCTCTAGGATTCACTGCATCCTTTGGCAGGCAGCATCACTGATGTATTACCCACTGCAAGAAGAATAACCCAGTTCTGTTTGTTTTGAAGCTTGTACCTTCTATCTTACATTGATGATCCCTAGTGCTTATAGTGGAAGAGACAGTGAACAATCAACCCCTATCCATCCTCTCATCCTCACTCCTCATTTTATAGCCTTCTAGCATGTCTCCTGTAATTTGTCTTTTTTCCAGAAAGAAGAATCTTAGCTTACTTAGCTATTCCTTGCACAGAACACGTCCCATATATTGATGGCACTTGATAATCAAGGACAATTGAACCTTTTTCCAGTTCTACTACATTCTTTCTGAGATGAAAAGAACAGAACAGTACAAAGACAGAGATGCACCATGCATTTATATAAAGGTATAATGACGAACTCTGTTTTGTTCTCTGTTGGTTTACCAATAGTTCCTAACATTTGTGATTTTGTTGCTGTTGTTGTTCACCACTAGCACTTATTTTCATGGAATTACCAACAGTATCCTCAAAATCTCTCTCCAAAGTGGTAAAGATTAGGTCAGAAGCCCTCAATTTACAAATGAAATTAGAATGATATCCTGATGTCTACATTTAATTTCATCATCCATACATTCACACATACATTCACAGATACATTTTTTTTCAGTTCTGTCTTTGCAGTTACATTTAGTTCATAGCAATATTTCAATATCTGCTAGGAGCACAGCACACCAAAGCCTTCACACAGAAGTTTGTATCTCCATTCCTCCTGAAACATCAGTGTGAGCAAAGCTGAGACATGGAGTCTCAGGAAAAAAAAATAAAAATAAAAATAAAAATTAAAATTAAAATTAAAATTAAAAAAAAAAACTGAACAGGGAGATACAAGAATGAACCTGAAAGAGCTTTCCATCTGTCAGCCATTAATAACTCATCTCCTTTTGGAAATCTATACTGCAACTTGTTCAGTCATTTTATAAAGGAAAAGGTAAAATTCAGCATCTGTGTATGTGCATGGAAATCTCATCTACGGTCTGGAAATGTAAAAGAGGAAAGAACTTTTAAAGGCTTAGGAAATTTTGTCCTTACAATGAAGTCTCCTCTGGGTATATCTAGTCTGTGCCACTGCTTTCCTTGTAAAATTTGATAGTGTTTTGTTTTGCTTTGCTTTGTTTTGTTTTTATTGAGATTAGAGGCAGTTTTTATTACACTGTAATAAACTGGATTTTTTTGCAACCATGATGAACAAAGACAAAAATCACTAGGGAAGCCCTTCTGGTAAGACACAGAACAGATCTCTTGAACCTATTTGTACCAACTTTAGTAAAGAGACATTATCACATCCTGCATCACACATTTGTGTGAAATCATTGCACTTTGTCAATGTGCAGCAATATGGTAATGCAGTCTCGTCCTATGATCAAATTGTGTTTGAAAGTGTGATCTGGTTTCTGGTTCTAATTTTAGGTGTTGTCTGCATGGATATTACCACTTACATACTTTTTTTTTATTTTTTTATTTTTTGGCAGGCATCCATTAATTGCTCACTGAAAACATCTAGGAAGGGCATATCAGAGCTTTGTTTTGCACCGTTTTACTTACGCTTATTTTCCCTTCTGTTTGGCCCCAGAAAAAGTATTTTATTTCACTATAATATTCTACCAAACAGCTTTGTGAGAATTTAAAGGTTGACAGCTCATTCAGAGAGAACTACGTTGTAACAACAGTTGCAAAATATTTTTTAGCATGGTCTTAGCCAATTTCCACCAGGCTTTTCTAAACTCCTTCCTCCCTTTCCTGCCCCACACATACTTCAGAGGGTTGCAGAACATTTAATTTGTCCTGGGTTACTCTAGTGCTGCTGCCCACTGTTACAATTACTCTATTTCATCTTTCTCTGCTCTGGTGAACTCTCTTTTATGTTAATCCAAGTAGCAACACGTGCAAAGTGCTTAGGGATCCATCTGAATAGCAGCACAGTGCAGATGTAGGATCATTACCACTGATAGTTAAGAACCTTTCTGATCCCAGAAATGCTTGTATTTATTTTGTCTAGAGGCAGCCTTCAGGAAAGAAGATGGCACAATTCATCATGGTCCAAGAATTCAATTTTTGTTCTTAAGCCAAAAAAAAAAAGTGATAGGGCAGGATTTTTCCATCTGTGGCTCATCCCACCGGGCATGGTAGAGAACAACCAGAAGGGGCTGAAGAGTTTCTTCCATCCAATCCATACCAACAGTGTTCCCAGACCATGAGAGCTAGTGCCTGGGTGAATTCCAGCTAAATCCATCCTTTGCTCTCTCCATCTTCTCTCCCCCTCCATTACCACATCTATTTTAAAACCTCTGGAAACCAGTGCCAACAGGTCGCAACATATTAATATACCTCCTGGGGTGTTGGTGGGCCAGGCTTTAACTGGTGCATGACTGAGTGTTTCAGTCCTGGCTGCGTGTTCTGATATTAACTGTGTTTGTCATGCTACGTAAGGGCCATGATCAGCAGCTGGCCTCAGGCAAAGGGAAAGTAATCAGTCTTTTGGAGAACTTTTCCAATGGCTGCCAAGAATTTTCTGCATGAGGAAGCCTATTAACAAGCATCATGTGAGAGAGTGTTTACAGAAAGTCAGAAAATGCTGACCCAGGATAAGGAAAATGTCCCTTCTATGTAGTTTCACAGCTGAATAACTCTCTGATATTTCATTGAAGGAATTTATAGATAAAAGTTACAAAATAACCATTAAAAAAAAAAAAAAAAAAAAAAAAAGCATCTTTAAAATATGTTTACACCAAGAGCAGCCTGGACCCACAGGGTAATTTTTGAGTGGAGATCACATCTCAAGGGACAAAGGAATGTTACTGTGGTGTAATATCTGTGCAAAATAAAACCTCAGAGGTCAGGTGGAGCATCTGACCCTCAAGCTTCTTACTCCTTGCTTCACCTTGTAAATGAGCCATTATGATGACAAGCCTGAGAAATCCTTGTTCAGAAGTTAACTTGATGTGTTCCTAAATGAAACTCAATAAAACCTCAAGACGTGTAATGAAAATAAACTACACAACTACCAATGGCAGATATTCTATTATTTATAACCCTAAAGGAAAAGAGCATTTTTAAATTCTTTTCCAGGAACTTTGCCAGAGGAGTGAATATTGACATAAACTATGCCTTTTAATTCTGTTACAATTTTGTTTTCTTAGGCTATAAAGGTATGGCCAGAGCTGCAGAATTTAAGCTTTTAAGCTGGCAGTCATTTTCCTCACAAATATATATGTATATATATAACAGAAAAACTTCTCAGACCAAATATTTACTAATTATATCAACAATTTTGTTGTGTTTGCCTCTAAACTTTCCAGTTACCAAAATGTAGCAAGTTCCCAGGTGCTCGTGAGTTGCCTGCCTTAAGCCTGTCACCAGGGATTTACAAAACCCTTGGAGGAGCAGTGCTGATGTTCTGTCATGTCGTGCTGATACACTCCTGTCATCTGTGTGATCGTCCTCTTGTCACTGAGCTAGGGCGGAGGAGTCATAGGCTTTGCACCCCATCTTTTGCCATCTGTGCACAGCTGCTGAGACCTTATTAGCTGCGTTTAAACCTGGAGTGAAGAAGAACAGAACCAGTTGCACCAGAAGAGATTAGTCCAACTTGTTGCCACATGACATGCTTGAAGTTAATACTCAGTATTGCTGCTTTGAAATAGTGATATTTCCATTTAAAAAGCTGGTAATCGAATCACCCTGAACCAAACTGTTTGCCTTTGTAACTGAGATTCTATCTACAATGGCATTTAACATAAACTGTAAACACAGAAAAATGATTTTTCCTTTTATGTTTTACCTTGTGCTCTTAGCAGATAAATTTCAAAAGGGTTCATGTTTTATCTCTGTTTCAAACTTCTCCACCTTGTGTCTGCCTGTGCCTATGGAGAGTAACACGTACATCCTTAGCTGTGTGCTCCATGTACGTACACATATGGTGGTGATGCACACAAAGTTTCAAAGCAGATTAATAAACAACCTTTAATAAACAACCTTTACCACTGCAGGTGAGCTCTGCCAACTAAATGTGTCTGTGTGGTCTCCTAAACTTCCCAGATTTCCTTCCAGCAACAGTCAGAAATAAAAAATGCCTGATAAATGTTCCTGCCTTTCTTAAAAATGCTAAATCTGAAATTTCCTCCAGAAATTATACTGGCCTGATTTTTGAGGGGGCTTGCTTTGCTTTCCTTCTTTGATTTAGGTAAAAAGGATACTAAAATCCATGGTTTGTGGTGAAGGCAATAAAGTAAATAATAAAAATCACACAAAAGTTTTGTTTTGTGACCTTTTTTATGCATCTACTGATATAAAACAGTATCTGTTACCCATGCTCCACACTGGCCATGCAGCTACTGAATGGTATTTCAGTAGCAAAGCAGCCACACACTGCGACAGCTCCTCCCAGAGCTGTGAGCACAGACATGTGGGTGTATAGGCAATGGGAGAACGTGCCCCAGTGGAAGATGTAGCCTCCATCACCTCCTGAAGAAAGGTGTGCATGGAACAGAAGGTTATGTCCTGGCTCTGCCTGGGGCAGCATGCTCCTGGGGTTCTTTGTTTAGATTTGGAAGTGAAGCTTTGGACAACACTGTCCATGGATGGAACGGGTGAAGGTCTCTAACCCAGCAGGTGCTGTGACTCCCCAACTGTGGGTCTGCAGGGGCATTGGGCTGCCCGCCTGAGAGCTGCTCTTGCTAAACATTAATGATTAACACTGCTGATGAAAGTGAGGAGGCCAAGGGAGCAATTCTAAATGACCTGGAGAGGTCAGAAATATTGGCAGGAAATGTCAGTCCCTGGTTCAATTTCGAAGAAAAAATAGAAGAATAGACATGCTTCAAACAAGCCGGAATGCTGAGCTCCAGCAAAATGGAGAAAGCTTGAAGAACAGCCTCAGAAATGCAGCTGTGAACAGCAAACTACCAACTATGAAATGGCAGCAGCAAAGGCAAAAGCAACCAAAATATCAGGATGGCACTGTAAAAAAAAAAATCAAAAGTCACTGTATGGTGGTGCCTTTTGCCCACCCACTTCCTGAGAAATTTTTACCTCTGCCTGTAAATGCAAATTATTTATGATGTGATTGGAACATAATAAAAAGTTTTTTAATGTGAAATTTTGAAATATATTTAGTGAAAATATTGTGAGAAGAAATTCTTCTTACAATAACAATTTCTAATCACAACTTAAAGCTTAATTTTCAAAAATATTGTTTTTAAATAAATGAAATCATAATCCCCACGTCTCTATTTGTAAAAAATCCTTCATGCCAAAAACTTTGTTTCTATGAAAATAAAACAGTCTCTTCTAGGAAATATAGTTCAATCAAAATTAAAAAGTGGTTGAGAACACTTCTGTTCTCTACAAACTATTTTAACAGAAATATTTTGTCAGCTATAGATAAACTTTACCACCATATGACATATGACATATGACAGAGACAGGGGCTTTGCTGTCAAGGAGACACCTGAATGTAGGAGCACACATAAATATCAGTTATCATCACCTGGACATAAGCACAAAAGGTTAAAAAAATTAAACATTACTGGTATGAATGTCCATCTAAGAGTTGTTAAGTTTTCTGTGTGAGCTTATGGAATCTTCAAGACAAGTTCCTCATTAGCCTTTGGATTTGTTTGTGAATCTTTGTGAAGGTGGCCATCATGACTGGCCCCACTAGGCATTCAGAGTATCTTGAACCATTGTTAACATCGTGATAGCCTCCTCCAGGACTACTCTTGCCATGCCAAGTACAACATGGTGTTTGCAGGACCTGCACGGTGTAACACAGAGGGAAGCAGTTCCCCTCTCTTGTCAGAGCTGGAATATGAGATGTGCCATCTCCTCCCCTCACCAACATTTTGTCTCCTAGAGGAGGTGATTTTCTATCTATAACCACCAGCAAAAGTAATCTGCAGCACTGGACTGGCTGATAGGGGCAGCTCTTCTGAAGTTCAGCACGGCTGAGACCTCAGCAGAGAAAGACCTGATGTACAGATGTGGGGTTCATGGGGATGGGACACTGTCAGAGACCTTGTAAGCAACAAGCAACTCGTAGGCCCTTTTCCTGTAAAAGCTGCCTTTTCCTAAGACAGAGCATGAGGTGTGTTGGCAGGGATTGCTGCTAAGAAAGTTGACTGAGTCACAGAGATCAAGACCCTGCATTTCTACATATCTGCGGTCAGGCAGAGCCTACAGGTCACAGTCAGTGCACTGTGCTGCCATCACCACTGGCAAAGGTCTGGAAGTACAAGAAGCACATGATGGGAAGAAGCTCTTTTTTCCCTGTGTTGAGCAATGGAATCAACCATTTACTTCCACAATACTTCTTCCTTACAGTGAAGGGTTTATACCTCAGGAAGGGGAGTTTTCTGCAGATGGTTTCTGCACAGGTTGGCCTCCAGTGCTGTTTTCTTTGCTCTAGGTAGGAGTTAGAGGGGCACAGAAGACATGAAGTCTTGTTGGGACAGCTGAGATTGTAGCAGGCACTGGTATGCATCTTCATCATTGCAGAATCACGCTCTGCTCTATGGCACAATGCTGCAGCTGTTCACCTTAATTCCCTAATATTTTCCCATGATTTGGCACTTGAGAGATTAGTTTTCCAGATACTTGAGGACCTCATTTGCAGCCAGTGTGCTATGTAAGCTACATGGGTTGGATCACAAAACTGAGGAAACTGCACAACCTATACAACTATATAAGCTATACATCTCACAATCTGAGTCATTGGTATTTCCCAGCCATCCTCAAAAGGATGGTCTGAAGGGAAAGAAAGGCCTTGTCGACCCCTTTGCTTTTCTCATTCTGTACCAAAGGGTTTTCTTTGCTCTTAGCTCTTACCCAGTTCTCACACATTACTGTGATACTCTCAGATCAATATGTACAGGACAACTCAGGTTGGAAAGAATCTCAGGAGGTCCAAAGTTAAACCTCTTGCTCAAAACAGGGTCAGCTCTGAGATCAGGCTAAGCTGCTAAGGACTAGATACACCTGGATCTCAAAAATCTCTGCTGATGGAGAGACTCTCTGGGCAACCTCTCTGTCCTGTTGCTTGCCTGTCAGCTTTCAGTGGCTTTTCCTAAGAAGCACTTAGGCATATATTGTCAGTAGCTGATCTCTCCTTTCCATACATTGTCCTCAAAACCCACATATCAAATAGCTGTTTGGCATGTTCTGGACTGAGTTCATGGCAGTGTGGCCCCTCTGCAGGAATTTTTGGGGATCTGTGGCCAACTGCAGGTCTGTGACAAAACTCTGCACACTCTATGCAGTGTTCCTTGCATCCGACACCTAAACAAGTCCATTTGGAAGGCAAAACTGTAACTTCTGTTGCTATAGCTATTTGTCTTTGTTGCTATGGTGATAGCAAATGAGAACATGGATAATGGTCATCAAACCCACAAAAAAATCTCCGGGATTTTGGTGCTGAAGCAGTTAAGGGAGTAACACTATGATCTGCCTCAACTGGAGGTGCACAGGCAAGCACAGACAGAGGTATTTAGGGACAGCAGCTATTAGAGTGACAGAAAATTGCAGGCTACAATGCACGATGCAGTAGGAATATTTTCTCTGCATTGGAACAACAGTTAGCACTGTACAAAGAGATGCTTCCCACAACTATTTGTCACAGGCTTGGCAAGATACAACTGAAAGAGGTACACAAGGATCTTACTGACCTTTTGCAACTAAGACCACACAAGCTCATGCAATGCAATTACCTTGTGTTATTGTGATGAAAGAAAATTTCATTTCAACTCTGCACCCAGGCAGTAAGCATTCCAATACCTTATTTTTTTTCCAGGAATGATGTCTAAGGGAAACTCTGAGTCATCCAGAAAAGGAGGAGATGAATAATGTCCACCTTGAACTGTAGACATAGATGAGAACTTGCCGACCAGACTTTGGGAAAAAAAAAAAAAAAAAAAAAAAAAAGGGAAAAAAAAAATCTTTTCCCCTCATAGAAAAAGAGGACGATAGTTTGTGAGGAAAAGTGGAGCAGGGGAACATAAAAGCCTTCCCCAACTCAACTACTGGACAGTAATATCTTCCAGCATCTTCCAGAACAATTGGTTTCAGCCAGTGTCAGAGCATCAGACTAGTAAATCCTCAGCTTGATGCAGCGTAGCATCTCTCTTGCATTAGAGACATGCTGCAGGGCAGGCAGATTCATATGAACGTTGGTAATGGTTAGCAACATTTTGCTCTGTACATACTCTGCCGCAGGGGCTTGAAAGAGAGCCATGAAGCAGAATGCTGTCTGACTTGTTTGCAAATATGAGGGAAATTCTGCAGGCAACTTTGCTGTACTCTATCCTGGAGATTAAAAGCACTGCTATCAGGAACACATTGTGCAACATGTAAATTGTATTGGTTTTAGCTGAGAGTTTGCACAGGAATTTTTATTATTTAGCTTTCTGCATATTTTAGAAGTAAGGAAAATCTCCTTAGGAAAGGTAGATTGCTTTAGTTGCTAGAGCACAGAGTAAAACAGGTTTGCTTGAGGTCAGGTCCTGCAGTCTGACTGGCTTACTAGTGAATGCCTGACAGCTGAAAGTGAAACAGCAGAATTTGTTGCATTTTTTAAATGATTGAAGACAGCATTTTCAGCACACAGAGATCAATTTGCCTGTGGGAAGGACCCTTGCATCATTCTAGATCAATTGGAGCTCCTGCTTGTGTGCTAAAGAGCTGAAAATGTGCAGCAAGCATTTTCTGAAGGGCTTGGATTTCTAAAGACAAAAGTAGCAAGTTTGAGGAAAACATAGATCCAGCAAACTCTAGACTTAAAATCTGAGGTGTTCATGCTGTTGGAAAAGGTAAGAAAAATAATGAAGACTTTCCCAAATGAAATTTCAATAAGTTATGCCCAGATGCAAATTCAGTAAAATACCAAATGCTCTAATTTTGTTCCCTCCATTTCCCCCCAAAATCCAGGCTGAGAGGATAGTGTGGAGATTGTCAGGAAGAAAAGGGCCTTTGGGTGAACCTCCACTCTGTGGCGTGGTACTCTTTTCTGTAGCATCACATCAAAAGCAAGAGGAAGAGTAGGAGCAAAAAGAGAGGTAACCAGAAAATCTGCCATTTAGAAGCTCTCCCTCTTTCTATCAGCTTATTTTCTGCAAGATCCTAGAGAAGAGTCTGCAGCAAACACTCAATGCCTGATCTGAGATTGCCCTTGTAATTCTTCCTTATTCACACTCATAAACCCTACCAAGGTATGAGCTGTCTCATTTGGATGAGCGTACAGTGGCTGCCCCCTGGTCACATCATCTGTTACTCCAATACACACTGCAATCTTAAGCTTTACTTGAGATATTTAGGGCTGGATGCTTTCCCTATATGTTACACTGACTATGTTAAAGCATCAGCCTGCCCTGTATGGTCTCCGGGTTAAACTGATCCAACCCAAATTACATTTAAACAGATTCAAATGCATGGCTGTTGGCTGCAGTACAAATGAATAAAATTGAAATAATGCTCATCAGCTACTTCAACAAGGCCCCGGCTGATGCTGATTTCACCTCAAATGTCACACTGACAAGATGCATCTATGGGAAATTTCATGACAAAGGCTCTGAATTTTGAATGGAATAAAGTACAGGAGACTTACACTGCCAGAGTCCAGGAACCAGCAATAACCAGAACTTTTTAAGCACTGCACCATCCTGAAGAAATTGTAATCTTGATAAAGGCAGGGAGTCGTTTAGACTAGTCAGTTAGAAATGTCACAGAGGGGGACAGTGCCTGAGCTGGCACAGCAGGAGCAGCAGTGAGATGCAGTATGAGGATGTGATGGTAGGGCTACAACAGAGAGGAAAAACAACTCCCCCATTCCCTCCCACCCTTTCTTGGCTAGTAGAGACCAAGCAGTGACATTTCTTATACTAATGGTGACTGAACAATGCCTATGAACATCCAGGTAGACAAAGTAGTCACCGTTAGAAACTTGTGGTAACTCTGTTTTGTCTTTGTGAAACTCTTCATCTTTTTCCTTACTAAGAAAGACAATTGAATAGGATTGACCCATTGGAAAAAATGGATCAAAGCCAAATCATTCTCATGGAAAGGTTGCAGAATTGTTCTATGGGCTTTGAAGAGTAAAGGTAGAAAACCTAAGAGGCTGGAAAACGTTTATACTCTTGTGAACTCTGGGCAGAATTAGAGTAAATGAAGAAATTTCCTGGAAGAGTCAATGCACTCTCCCTGAACCACTAGATGTTTTGATTCACTTAAGCTGTGTGTTTATGTTACTATTATTTCTTAAATTCACCTTGGTAAAAACTAACCGACTCTGTCCTGATACAATGAGAAACAATTGAGCAGGGTAAAGTGAAAGAAAATGAACAATGACCTTTCCTTCTGCAGAGCCCACTGCTGAGAGAGGCTGGAAGAGATCTATCTGGTAATGTTTATCTGACTAAGGCAATTTACTGGATGATGGCTTTCCCCAGAAGATCTAAGGACAAAAATGGCATAATATCAACTCACAAGGGACCCACTAATATGAGCCCTAAAATGAAGCCCTCTGTGCTGAACCAACTGTATATTTCACATATAAGCCATGCCATTGAGATGTTTAATGTTCCTCTGGAGAGCAATAGACCAGTGACAAGAAAAATAAACAAGAGCTAAAGATGAAGATGTCCTTGAACTGAAAGTGCTTCACTTTAGGAAACCCAATAAAGTGAGCGGGAAACTGTGAAGCATGATTGCATTAAAATAGGCAATATTTTTTCTGTCTTTGGTGGGATGACTCGGGCATTTTACACCGTAGTTCTCCATATAATTATGAGAAGAGTGATTTTAGCTTGCTGAGTATTACTAAGAGGTGGAACTCCATCTCTTGATAACAAAAATCTCCATCAGTGAGAGTTGAGACAGCCTGTGGTCTCCTGAACCTACCCACCTATCCTCACCATCAGGTTTCAGTGCCCACCTCTCCTTTCAACACCACACACACTTCCCCTGAAATTTCTGCATTTATACAATAAAAGTATCACTGATTCTGACTTTTTTCCTTTAGAACATTACATTTTTAACCAACAATTGCTTTGTCAGAAAAATCCTTGCAAGCACCACATGTGAAATTTACTAACAACCAGGTTAATCTAATAAATATCTTTACTGTCATGCAGTTCATGCCCACAATATCCCAAGCTAAACAATCAAGAAATACATCCAAAGGTTTGTTGGCCTTGTTTTCAAATCCCTGCCTAAATGCATCAAAACACCAGGTCTGGAGTAAATATAATTAACTGAGCAGAGGTGCAAGGGTATGGCTGGTTTCATAGGGCATGTGCACAAATAAACATGTATAACAGCAAAGAACCTTTTACTAGGGTGAAATAGGGAGCACAAAATGTCCTGAGGTATAAAATAATACAGTTTATATAATACCAACATTTTAGTGCCACAGGTTCCTTTGAGGTCACTTTCAGGGAGAAAATGCAGTTTCTGAAAATTAAAATTTTCTATGAAAAGTTGTTATTTTTCTCTAAATTTTCATTTTCCATTAATATTTTGACATTTCTAATCTTAAATTGTTAGAGATTCCTATTCTATGAGGCAAAATATATTTCCAATTATCCTCTTTACTTAAACATAAAGCAGAAATCAGAGTCTCAAGATTGTTCGAATGATAGAAAATTCAAATTGTATTCTGTTTTAATTTCAAACTTGGAACTTGTGGCCATTCTTAAAATTAATGTATTGATTATTATTTCCAATCAGCCATGTTACAGTCCTTATTTTCAAGCCAAGGTCTTTTTTTTAAGCGTGTCAAAAAGTAATCTGCTCTATTACTTTCAATTACAGTTTAATAATTTATGAAATTACTTAGTATCATACCTGCAATATGTCAGTCAGGCTTCATTACATTGCAATGAGGTCTGATTTAACACACTCATTATTGCTGCTGTTGAGGGTTTGTGGGGGAAAGATTCTTGCAGTTGTATTAATTTTAGCCATTTTGGACTAAAATAAGCAGCTACAGACACATGACAGTAAACAGCAGGGTACTTAAGCTTACCTAAGATTATGATGCCTCCTGATTGCAAACACTTGCCTCCTGGAATAGCTCCATGTTTTGCTCTCAGTTTGTGAAATGTTCTCCTAATTTCATACAGCAAATTGTTTTACAAGCAAGGATGAGCTATAAAAGCTCATGAAGAAGGAAAGAGCTCACAGAGCATTCCCTGGCAGCTAGCATACAGACAGCTTAACCGGCATGAAGACTTTTGGGAAGTGTTTATAATGGCATTATCTTCATACAAAGTGCAGCCACAGCCATGCACGGCCTTAGGCTGACCCCCATGTTGTCTTCATGCTGACAGTGGTTTTGAGTTTATGCTCCTGATGTATGATATCAGTGCTGATACAAGGCAAAATGATGTGCCAAACAATAAGGAAATTTTCTATTCAGTTTAAATAAACTTTGATTAATGCAGCATTTGGGAAGGCAGTGTGTGAGGTTTTTTCCTTGGCATTAATTCTGAAAGTTACCTTTAGATGGCAGGAAAAAACGGTTTGCCAACGTCTGATGAACTGAGATGGCAGGTTATCCTGACCTTTGAGATTAACTCAATAAACACCAAAATTTCTATTCTGTGTTTCTTATATCCTGTTTGCATGAATCCTGCAAATATAATTCAGCCTAAGTATCATGAATGGTTTAAAAAAATGTACTGATATTTAACTACTAACATGAAAAGTTAATTTATCAAGCCCCTGTCTTTCCACAAAGAGCAAGCTAATTTTCCTGATCCTGTGTGTAATGCTATGGATGATGCCAGAGAGGACAGGGACCCACCTTCCTGCCTGCACAGGTCCTAAATAGAGTTAAAACAGGGAAAACAAAATGAAGCCAAAATTGCTCTTCGTTTATCTGGAATTTCAACAGGAATAGAATTAAACTAAAATTTAACCCTCTCAAACAATTGAAAACAGCCATTACTGCAAGGTTAAGACTTCTGACTGCAAGCCCCCAAGGCAATATTGCCTTCAGTTTGTATTTGATACAGCTCCAAGCACAGCACACTGAAGAAATAATCAGTATAATTCTTCGCTGCTGCTTTCAGCTCATTAGGAGGGTGTTCTGTTGGGTTTTTTTTGCTTGTTTGTTTGTTTTTCTTTCTTCTGACTCAAGCACCAGTGGCTGAAGCTGAATTGAGGCATAAATTGGAGGGGCTGCTTGGGTGCTGTGCTGCTGGGGAGTCACAGCAGCCTGGCGAGATGGGGAAGGTTAACTGAGGTTTCTGCTGGGGAGGGCAATGGCAGGTCTGTGTGTGGAATTAGAGTAGGAGCTAATATAAAGGGGAAAATGAATCACAGTATTGATGTCTGGAAAGAACAATATTATGACTATATGGATTTAATGACTGCTGATATCTAGTTCAGTGACAGGTAGTCTCATCCGCAGGGACAAAAGTACACAGTGTGCCGCGAGGAGACCTGGAGGCAATCCTTCAACTCAAATCCCATGATAGGATAATATGCTATGGCTCTTTTTATGCTGGAGGTGGCATCCTTTCTAGATCCCTTCTGAGTATGTCAGTTGATGATAACAGCATAATTTGCCTTAGAAATTTTAATTCCCCACACATACACACCCTTTTCCTTACAAAGGAGAAAAGCATGAACATTTCCTTTGAGCCGTCCTGAATAAATACTTTAAGAATATTAAAAATGAGAAGTGGATTAAAGCTTTCTGACTGAATTCCAAACCACGTAGGGTGCTTTGTTAATTTTAAAAGGAGGAATGTTATAACCTTCAGTGCTCACACTGTGACAGACAGGCATCGTCAGTGTTAAAGCCACGCATAGTCTATCTGTGGCTACGGCTAGATATATAATCTCTCCTGGAACAACATCTGTCTTTCTTTTCCTTCACATAGGAAATTTAGTGAAGAGCAGGTAAAGCAATTTTGTGACATCATGGTTGTTCTACAGGAACTCCTGGATGTCATTAGCTGTTGCACTTTGTTTCCCTGTATTTTATATTCAGCATGCATTAGCAGTTGCTTGTTTTGAAGTTCTCTAGGGTATTCTACAACGAAGTTGCCTGGTAGCAGAACAATCTGTGTTCCTCAGATATGCAAGTGACTAATTTTCCATCAATCAGAGATGAGACTTAAATAAATAAAGGTACTTCATGGGGCTGCTGTGCCTAATGATAAGCAATTATATAAAGTCAAATTAAGGCAGTTCTTTGTGAAGGTCCTGTGAAATTGGTTAAGCAAAAAGAATAACTGCACCATTTCAGTGATTCATCCTATTGCTCATTTCAGTGGGAGCATTATCTCAGTTAACTGATGCAATTAATATGAAAATGAGGAAATCATTGTTTAAGGAGATGAGGAGAGAGAGGGGGTCTTAATGCGGCAGCAGTGAAGAAAAAGAGTCACAGAGATGGAAATTTGCATAGGTCAATGGTAATGTAATGCATTTAGCACATATTCAAAGCTTAACTTGCATAGTAATACAGATCCATTAAATTCTCATTATGATGACCTGTGTCCAACACAATTCAATTTTTCTGAATCTTAATGATAAAAAGTTAATTACGGTAAGGTGAAAACCTTTTGTACTTGGTCTTAAAATAAAGCATTGAAAGGGCATTGAGACTATCTTTTAGATATGGCAGGTAGTTTCACTTCTGCTTAATTCAATATTTTATTAAGCATGACAAGATCTGAAGTTTGGCTTCTGTGTGCACTGCAGATTTTTAATGTAGTCAGTGACAATAAATAAGCCTTTGTCTGTACAATTACGATTTAATGCTAGTCATTTTCCACTTACAGGCTTCAGTTACAGATCACATTCTCAGTTTATCCTGCTTTTCTTATTTTTAGTAGCCAGAAAGCCTATCCAAATTGGGAAAGATGGAGGAAAATACATCCTTTCCCTTTCAGAACTTTATACTTATTCTAGCTTTTGTTCCACAGACATGTTTTTGAGCCAATGGCTCTTACCATGGTATAGTGCAAGGTCTCCAGCAGCTGTTTCTTGTCATTACCTGATTTCACTTCTCACCACAGCTACAGGTGGAAGATAAGTGTCTGAGTGCTGCTTGGCCTCACACCATTTCCTTCCACTTATCCCACATTCACAGATAATGGTCATTCTTTGACTTACTCATCCGAGACAAACAGCAAATGTGAATCATGCTTTGGATTAAGCAGAAGGTGTGAAGATATGCCATAATCAGGTTCAACAAGGCAGGCTGCCATGTGAAACAGGTTGTTTTTCTTAAAAAACGAGCATACCAGTGCAGCACGTTCCTTACTCCTTTCCATTAAAGCCACCACACATCACTCAGGTCATGTCAGCTTGTATCAAAATGTGATTAATCTGCATTTAATAGATTTGTAAGGCACCTTTATTAACATCTGTGCAATGTAAATTGGGCTTAGTGCAAAAGAAAGCCAAGTCCTCCTCATATTTTCTCCTTGTCATGTTCTTTTATCCTGAAATCTGCGTTATGCTCACTTTGGCACATGACTGGTGTTTGTGGAGGTGATCCAAGTGATGATTTTAGCCACCTAACACAGAGCCAGACCTCAGGATTTATTTGACAAAATTCAGACATCTGCAGAGCAGATGCCTGTACCTGAGCGGGTTGCTCAGGCCTCCCTGGGCAGGCAGTGGGGACACCCGGTCCCAGCATGTCACAGGGCAGATGTCCTCGTGTGCTCACAGGTGACAGCCCTGCCCTGAAGACACAAAGCTACACGAGAGAAATAAAACACTAAATCTCTGAATCTAAGCCTGAGATCTAATCCCTGCCTCACTTTTAAGGCTACATTTCTCAGTTGTTTAAATTGCTACAGTCCCCTAAATGCTGCTAAATTCTGCTTCTTGACTCTTCTAGTGTTCGTCTGAGTCCATGAGGAGCAATTTGATCTCCCAGGGAGCCAGTTCAGCAATCAGCCAGCAGAAGACCAATCCAGTCCCTGCCCAAGCACATACACACACACACACACATGGGGATTTTCCCCCATGGAGTGGGCACCAATCAGAGAAGTACCAGGGCTAGATCAAGGTAGGGTATTGGCTCACCTCTGCCCTAAGCTCCTCATCCCATCTCTTCTCTCCCATGGCTCAGAGTCCTAGCACCACAGAGGAGCTGCACTTTTAAAATTGTTTCAATGCCTTTAAATGCAAACAAGACCTAATATCCAAAAGTCATTTAGAATTAGATGGCTAAGTATTTTAGTAGGCCAGAATCACAGTGGACAATAATCAATCTTAGCAAGAGTTAAGTGTCCATTGTGGTCCAGTCTTAGGCATCTAAATATGTTTACAGATTTAAGCATATGTGCTTCAGAGGTATACATCTTTATGAACATTTGTCCAACCACAGGCTTATATTATAGAAAAGGTGGAAAATGGAGGAAGCATGTAAACCATGTGGTTACAGAGGCATTCTTCTGACTGCATCAAATGTTTTCATTAGTCTCCCTTCTGATAAGTTGCTCTCAGTCACCTGCTGACATCCATGAGGTTGCTCAGGTGCAGCTGGTCTAAGAACAAAATCTAGTTAAAAGAAACTGGAAAAACAAGAGAGTCCACTCAGTCACTCATGAATAACCTTTCCTTATTTGTCATTTCACAATATGAGCAGGAAGTAGGAAGTGCTGGATGAAACTGTGTGGTCAGACATGGAGTACATAGAGACCTGTAAGAAATGGTTATATAAAATTAATTGTGATTAGACCTAGCAGGAGAAATAACTTGTAGACAACACTAATCTTACTTAAGGGCAGGATATTCACCATGCTATTTCACAAATACAACTCTAATTAATAAACCCTAGTTAAAGAAGAAGAATCGATAAATACTGCTATTCATAGACAATGGATATTATGTGAGGAGGAGCATTAGATTTTAAAATAGGTTGGTTTCCCCCAAGTACAAATTAAGATTCTTTTACTGAAAAGATAAACACCAGGTAGTGACAAATCAGAGGAATAATCCAATTAAAGTTTCATTAGTTTCATTGCTTATGAAGATCTGACGGGAAAAAAAAAAAAAAAAAAAAAAAAAAACTTATCTCAAGCATTTCTATTTAGCAAAGGGGGAATTCTGTTGCTAAAAATAGAGAAAATCCTCCTTTCAACAAAAACATCAATGCATATTGAGAAAATAACCTCTGATGTGCCATATAAACAAAGCAACAAGCAAAACCAATGCTAGAAAAGTCTTGATAGCTACAAATGGGTATCAAGAAACTGACAGAGCAGGTCTTGTGATATAAAATCTTTGAGATCAGATTGATTTCCTGTATTGTCACTAGCTACCATTACAGGATAATGCCAGCATGAGAACAGACTATGTCACAGATTACCTTTTGCTGGTCGTACAGGTGCTTTGCTACAAACACAACAGCAGTTTGCCAATAGAAGAAACCTTAAACAAGTTCTGTACAAAAAGTAGCCCAAACAAGACATTGATATAAACCACCAAAATCCTTTTCTTTGTATCATTCTCTTATGAGCTATTATTGTTGTGCGACAATGTCACCACGTATCACTGTCCAATTTCACTTGCAAGCTCCTTGAACAGTGAGGCTCTGAATCCAAGCCCTTTGCTGGTATAGATGATCCACTGGGGCCTAAGAAGCTATACTAGGGACATGAGTTACAGCTTCAGCTATTCCAAAAGACTGTTTCTAATGACAGTCTTTGGTCAGGATAGAGTATATGAAACAAGTGATATGATCAAAGTGAAAATTTCCCCTTCACAGCTTCTAGGTGTCAGGGCCCTCTTGAGCTGGACATTGGCACTGGACTTACAGTACAACTAGGTCTGTGCAAGAGTTATCTGAATCTCCATGAATTAGTCTAATCTCTGTGAGATACCTTACACTTTTGGCCTTCGCAACAGCTGATAGTGAGGAATTCCTCAGTATGGTCTTCCTGTGTTTTAGACTATCTGATGATGCCTTTCCACCTCTGTTTTGAAGTTCCTTCCACTTTCTTTTGCATTAAGAAGTTATTCAGTTATCATTTCTATAATAACCTCTCTAGTATCCAGAGGTTATCCAAGGACAATAAGCTATTTCAAAATGCCAGAGCATTCAGGAAGCTTTTAATGATGTTTCCGTGGGATTATGGTTCTTCAGTGCTTCCCAGCTTCCACTCCAGTCTGAAGTCATTCTTACACAGGTCCATCTGTATTTTCCACAGCCATTTGATCACCAATGACCCGAATGGATTTGTGTCCCCTAACTTCAAAGGTCTGAAATTAAGCTTTTTGTCTACACTCCTTGTCTGTGCTCTGTCTTTTGTCAGATAGATCCCTCTAGAGGGGCATTCAGATCACTTATCTTAGGCCCTTATTTTAGAATTAGATTAATTGCTGCCCATGAGTGCCTTTCCTTCTCCATTGATGAGATGACTGGCTGAGGATAGATATGCAAGTTTCTGATAGCTAAACTTAGGAGAAATGACTCTCAACTTGGGTGCCTTCCAAAAGGCAGCCAGGGAAAAAAAAAAAAAAAAATCCTTACCTTGCATTTGCACAAGTTTTAGAAAATGATGTAAAATGGTTGGCATTGGTCCACATTCACGTATTTCCTTAGCTCCTCATTCTGCAGTACTGAAATCAACACAAACCCCATGAAGAATTTTCTAAAGCAAAAGATGCAATACCATTATTTATGTTTCAGAACTAATAGGACACACAGACCCCAAGTGACTAAGCAAACCTTCTGCCCATCACCTCTCTCCCTTCAGCATCTGCTCTCTGTGACCCTGACCTCAGAGAGTATGCCCTGCCTGTAGACACCAAGAGCTTACTTCAGACATGGAACCACATTCAGATTTCAAACCTCCTCAGACATGAGAGGATCAAAGACTTAGGTGAAATCCATTTCTGTTTTAAATGCCATCAGTAAGCTGGAGCTGAAAGGTGCTGTCTCCCATTGCCAGTCAACAAGGGCAGCCAGCTACCCTTGTGCAGCTCTGTAACCTTTCCATACAGCTACCTGCTAATATACTCCCTGGGAAATCAGAGTGCTTGCAATCAGCATTTCTCAGGACAGTGTCTCGCATGTCATAAATAGGATATCTGGATTTCCAAAAAAAAAAAAAAAAAAGAAAAAAAAAGAAAACTTGCTTCACTACTGAAGTTGTAGAAAATCAAGGAAGACAAAAAATGGCATCTTGCCAGGCTGTCAGTTCTCTTCTCTGTTCACTCCCAAGTCTTTGAGTCTTTGCTTTTGGCAAGAACACATCCCTCTGCTGCAGTGATCCCTGCATAAAATTTCAGTAATCACCCTGATAGTTTGCTAGACTAAATTTCACTGAATATGCATACAAGAATGTGAAAAGCTATTTTTGTGCAACTAATCTTGTTCCATTCTCACTCAGCAACAGAGAGAAGGGTATAGCAAAGGGAGAAAGTTACTGCTGTGGGAGAGGCAAGGGGTCTTATTATTTCACTTACATCACTATAATGCAGCTGCCTCTTTGATAGCTTTAATGCAGCTACTTCTAATTTGCATTGGTGTAAGTGAAATCAAATAAAACCCATTACGTCCCTGAACCCCAGTAGGCGATCAATGTAATGCAGACTTTTACAACCCCAATTTCTTTCTGTAATAGCAAAGGAACAATATGGGTTTACAGAAGGGCCAGGCTAAAGATAAACCTCCCCTTCTTTCTCTTTCTTAGGCTGCAATCAGAAGAATCTAAATGGCCATTTGAGTGTGAAGACTAAGGTCAAGAAGGACAACAAAAGATCAAATGAGAGCCTGGGAGCTGAACCTGGAGATAATCTTTAAACTGAAAAAGGCTAAGTGCACAGAAGATCATCTACCAATTATGCAAAGATTCAGAAAATCAGTACATTAATTAAGATTACTTTATTACTTTATTAATAATGAAATCAAATTGAGTTATAATGATGAGTAGTATTCGAAATGAGTTATAATGTGAACACGATTTCTTTATATTTTAAATATACTTTTTTCAATTTTACTGCTTTAAATTTGCAATATAAAATGTATTTCAAAAAGAATAAGATACATTTGTTTTAATTGTAGGGTAAGGGCACACTCAAAGCACTTTTAAAATAGTGCACTTAGGCCTGTTTCAGAGACGTTTCTCCCTGCCTGTTCTTCTCTGGTTCTCCTTTTCTAGCACTGTCATCTTCATTTTTAGTCAGGAAAAATAAATAAATAAATAAATAAATAAATAAATAAATAAATAAATTCTGGTGCCAAAACCTTCTGCTCTGCAGTTCTGCAAGTTAAGACAGTCAGTCTGTAACTCCCTATTTCAGCACTTTTCTGATCTCTTCAGGAAAAAAAAAAAAAAAAAGTAAACTGGATTCTTGACCAGGTAAAGCACAACCAGAGTAAGGCCAGAGTAAGGATCTCTCCAGGGGGGGTTGGTGCAGCTGACGGCCAGTTTACCACAGATGAAAACCTGTTATTCTTCATTCTCTTTTCTTCCTCATTTCTACATTCTTTGCTCACTTGTCACATTGCTGCTCTGTTTAATGCAATAAGTGTTTTAGGGACACTCTTCATAGGAAATACATCATGAAATACATGCAATACTAATTATATGCTAAACAATCAAGAGGGAGACAACACCCTTCCTTCCATGCATATTCCTGAGTCAGTAAAATTGCCAATTTTGTCCATAACATTCAGAAGTTCACTTGGCAATGAAATATCTGTTGGCTTATGTTGATAGCCAGATATCCAACTTTCTGGGGCTGGGAGTGATTTGTTTTACATTACAAATTGAAATGAGATGAAGGTATCTTAAAATGTACCAGCTTTCACACACCTTGGAGTGTCCTTTTCGACCATGCAGCACAGGAGCATCCTAGATGGAGTGCTCTGCCTAAGAAACCCATAAGGGAAGGTACCTCAGTTGAGTAAAAAGTGGTAATATGGCATGTTGCCCCCCCAGCCCACAAATTCACCTACACAAATGGAGAGAGAAAAACCCATCTCCTAATGGTGAGCCCCAAGCACTAAGAGGAAAGAGATTTCCTGATTCCCAGTCTTGAATTTCTTCTGCAATGAAATACTGTCTACTCTCACAGTCTCCTGCTTCAACCTTTGCATTTCATTGCGGATATTGAAATCCCCATTCTGTTTTGACACTCAGAGATGCTCTAATCAATATCACTGGAAATGTCATTTAACTATTCACTTGGACGAAAGGTGATGCTGACATTCTACTTTTTCTGAGTTTCCCAAGAGAACATTTGATCTCTCTGACCTTGCAGATATTTAAGGAACCATTCACAAGATAACATTACATTGTGACAGCCAGCAGGGTGTTTCTCACAGACAGCATTTTGCCTACAGGGACCACAGAAAACATCTGGATTCAGATAGAAAATGATAATAAAAAAGAACACATTATTATTGTTCATCAGTATTGCTCAGTGATATATTATTATTTCTGCCTGTTGGAAACAATGCCGTGTGTTGTTTTTTTTTTAAAGCAAAATGACTGCGATCTATGAATCTGACAATGAGAAGCTGTAGTTGTAAAAGGATATGAATAAGATTTACATGTTGCTGAACATGGAGCAGCCACTGCCATCAGTGATAGGTTCCTCCTGATGTTTCTCATCCCTTTGGAACTAATATGAATGTACCCAATGGATGTGCTATCAGATTCAGGGGTCAACAGGGATGGTGTTCACTGACTTCTGTATCTAAGGAGTGCTGGCAAAAGGAAAGCGATCTGCTTTGCAAAGCAATAGGAAGAGATACAGGAGTTAAACAGCAGAGATCAGTGGGACCCTCATGAAGCTGCTTTGGTCGGTCAGGTGTGGGCACAGCAGAAAGCAAAATAAATTAAACTCCTCCAGCTGGAAAATAAATATGAAACAGCAAGTGAATTTGTGCACTTCATGACTGAGTGAGCAAAGCTTAATTCTCTAATTATTACCTCTATTCTACCCACTGAGATAAAGAGCAAGTTAGGAGAGATAATCAGGTTCTAAAATACTGCACCCTCTTGAATTCAGCCCAAATGTAACAGTCAGCAGTCATTCCAAA
Source organism: Aythya ferina (assembly GCF_964211825.1). NCBI lineage: Eukaryota > Metazoa > Chordata > Aves > Anseriformes > Anatidae > Aythya > Aythya ferina. The sequence continues at coordinate 15,005,023 of NC_140300.1, read as the reverse complement.
TGAATGATGTAGTCTCTTGAAAGATCTGTGATAATATAATATTTGCTATTTTACAGCTTTATGTCAGCAGCAAGCGAAGAAAAGCTCCATTCTTATTTATTTCTAACCCATTTTGCATTGCTAATTCATATGGTTGAATCACAGAATCATGCATCTACTGCACAAAAGTCTGGTTAAGGATTCTACATCATATTACTCTAAATATTCATATTCTTCTAATGTAATCTAAATTCTGCTAATATCACCCAGATGTTATCTTGCATTCACAGTCTTTGGTTACGTCAGTGGCATATCATGTTAGGATTGATCAGAAAATTCTCTGGTTTTACAAAGGCACTTCTGTCATGTACAAAAGAAAAGGAGGGAAGGGGAAAGGATTCTTTATAGCTTTTGCAATGTGACAAAAACAAAAGATATCAAGAGAATAATTCAAAATTCTACTTGCAGTCTGATTGTGCATTAATTATCCTGTGACCATTAAGAGTGCCTGATAACTAAATAACGCTCTAATTGTTTGTTTCAGCACCTCAAGATGAAATTTTATTCATTCAATATCTGCACTAGATAAAAGCAGAGAAATGTGATTTGGGTCAGTACAATCAGGAAGGGTATCAAGGAAACCGATCAGTTCCACCTTCTTATCTCTTCCCTTTCTTCATGGAAAAGAAAAGAGCAGTTAAGAAATGAAAGTCTGATTGTACAGCATATAAACTTAACACAGAGGAAGACAGGCAAGTTCACACAGGACGTGGTCAGACAGCAGTCAGCTACTGCAAGCAATCAGATTGCAAACCAGCTGCTGGAGCTGAATTTTCAAGAAGTGACACGATTCTGAGAGTGATTAAACCTGCTATCATGGTAGATCCCCTTCCAAAATTTGTTGTTCCAAAAAGTGTGTTGTGTGTAAGGAAAGGAAACAAGAGAGGGGAACAGGCAGCCCCAGTATCCATATGTGACTCTTGCAGGCGATAGCCATAGCAAGGGGGCAGTGTCTCAGCATCTTCGGCAAAGCCATGCCAACTGGTGATGCTCAGAGCAGCATAAGGAGCCTCTTGGTGAGCTGGTTGCAGGAAGAAAGAAGTCTGAAATGGCTGTTTGAGCACAACAGAACAAGGTCCACAGAGCAAAGTGCTCAGTGCTGCACAATGCATATCTTGTGTTCAACTTCAACAGGTTCTAGGCTGATTCTATAGGTTTGATGTTAGCATGACAGTGAACTAAGCGTGCTTCTGGAGAGTACTTTCCAATTGAGCTTCATTTCAAAGGAATTATTTTTATGTCTCGAGGCTGCTTTATGATATTAATCAAAGTATATGAAGTAGGAACAACTGAGAAATGCAAGGAGAAAGGACACATAGATTCTGGGATAGATATATTTTAAATTACTTTAAATATGAATGAATCCAATAGCCAAATAAATGGTCATGAGTGACTTAGTGTAATGTTTAGTATAAGATATTTCCTGTATGTGCTCCTTGGCAGAGTTAGAAAGCCTTTTTAATTTCATCTTCTTGTTGATTCACAATGAATTTCAGACTCTGGTAAAGGGCCACATCCTGAAGTCCTTACTTATTCTTCACTCAGTACTTACTTTCACAAATTTCTCAGAATTTTCCTGAACAAAGAAAGAAGCGAGGTTCCCCAGGTTTTCTACACTTGATATGCAATGTGCTGCCAAATGGACTCCAGCTCTGAGTTAGGGGCACTGCTGTGTGGGCATACAGACACCTCCAGGGCAACCTATCAACCTAATAAACAGGAAGTCAGAACTAAAATACAACAGCAAAGAACAAAACACTCAGGTCACCCAGTTAGTGAGAGGTGTTGAGTCTTCTATTGCCTGTAATTAAGATCCATAAACTCAGAGATATATATTTCAACTCCATCTGCAAAAAGAAAAGCAAGGGAGGTTCCTCCTCACAGGACCTGATAATCCAATTAGAGCATCCCTGCAAAGTCAAAGAACCAAGTTCAAACCACTCTTCTGGATGATTTGATTTTTATCTCTTCTCTGCTGGAGATCCCTCCTGTGGGAGCTGTTCATTGTGCATACAACATTAAATATTTAGCAGGGTCTGAGACCTCAGCTTCCTTGATTTCAGCCAAGTGCACTTACCAGAGGGTCATAGACTCCGTCAGACCAATTATTACTTAGCTCAAAATTGAACAGAATCAACTCTAGCAGAACAGTTCCAGTAGGAGCAGTGCCCATGGAAAATGGCTGATCAGCTGGCACATCAAGTCATTTTGCTGGCATGTGAGTCACCAAAGCCTACTTCAAAATTGGAAATTTGAGTTAGGGTTTCTCATTCCCCAGAAAGCACTGGGTCATTTTGGGAGTCAAGAACTGTAATGGCTAGGTTACAGGTGACCTTTGCATCCATAATGGCTCAGGAAAAGCTGTTAAAAAGTGTGTGGCAACACATTTTGCATCATGTCGTAGAACTTTAGTGCCTTAGCACATCTCCATGGACCAGCTGTTATTTGTCTCTAGAACAGGAGGATTGCCCAAGTAAGCTAGGCAGGATTTCCTGAATTACTAAACTCCAGAGTCACTTAGAGAAGAGCTGGGAGAGAGAAGTGGAAAATGGTTCAGAGGATCCTCAATATGGGGTCTCCTATATGTGTCTCAAGAAAATGGAGGAAAACTAAAATTTCCAACCTTCCCCTTCCTTTTAACAGAACTGTCCAACAGACTCTGAGACCGGTCTATGACCGGTGTGATGTCAAAACCTAACCTACGTATCTCCCGGCTGTAAAACAGAGATGCAGGAAGGCAAACAGATTTTTCCACTTTTTAGGGTGCTTAATACATTAATCCCAGGGAGACCATGTTGTTGGGAGATACATTATTTGGATAAAAGTGATTACCATTGCAACACAGCCCAGAGGGAAGCAGTCCTGACACTAATATGAGCAGAAATATATATGTATACATATATATATATATATATATATATAAAGGTATATAAATAATTTTCTCATAGGTTATTGCAGGTCAAAGATATATATGGTAAAGTTCCAGAACAGTCACTGGAGGCAAAATAGCTGCAGACCTTGGAATATAAGGGGGGAGGGATCATTAGAGAGGATGTTGCAGAAAAGCCTAGGTCTCCTTGGAAGTTCTTAGAGCCCACTGTGATGAATATCATGTTAAAACCTAACCACCTTGATTAGATTATCTAGAGCTAACTCGGTGTATCGAAAGTGTAATCTGTGGAGCTGCAGGATGTGCTATAGTGGCAGACACTGAAAGTGCTCCATTAATTCTTATGAGGAAGAAAAATGCCATAACAGAGTTTGGCCAAGTTCTCTCTGGAATGTTGGAAGCAAATAACTAAGGATATAATGTACAACAAAAATGATAAAACATTCTCAAGGTACTTGCCTGAGGTTTAAATCAGTTTGTAAAGGTCCCTGAAAATCATATGTATAACAAAATGTTGAGGTAAGCACCAAAACATTGGTGTGAATACGCTTATTGAGGCTCTGTGCTAGACCCCTTCGTGTGACATCTAGCTCTGAGTGATGTTTGGTGACTAGTTCATTGACTTTGCAGCTCTTCATATTGTTCCCAGTTTCAAATTGACACTGAACTAAAATATTTGACTTAAAACATTGAGTGCAATCAGTGCAGTATTTTAAATGTTCCTTCTGCACTGTCATTTGTGGCTCGCATTTTAGAGTGACATTGCATGGGAAGTTCATTTGTATTGAGCTGGTGTTTGGTGTGGGTGTGTGGGATGGGTATTTGGAGTGCTGTCCTTTGCCATCCATGGTCAGGGGGTGGGCTCCAGGTGGGGTACCCAAGTGCACTCTCCCCTTCCACCTTCTGGGTGAACCTAGCCTTCCTGTGCAGTCCAGAGCCGTCATCTGCTCAGCCATGCAACAAATAAGTGCAGCAAATGAATCGGACAAAAAGTGAATTCTTGCCTCAGTAATGATACAATTCCCCAGGGTTTTCAGTGCTGTCAGTCATCTCAAGATTACAGGTTTTACGGACAAAGCAGGTGGATGAATATGACATCAGTGTAAAGATGCTGGTATCTGCTCCCTGCTGTATTGTTGCAATGACAGACGTGCATTTCTACTATAAGAAGGGCTACAGAAACAGACAGGTCATGCTGACAAGACAATACATATATTTTGCAGGAGAAGCTAACAGTGCCAAATAATATGGTCTTGCTATTTCTTTAAATTTGAGTGATTACACAGATAATCTCATGTCTCTTTGAATCACAGTTTACAGGTCTTCACCGAATCATTTAATCCCAGCAGGCACTGTGTTGTTCTAGCATCCTGATGGACATTTTCTCCCTGGCATATGTTGAGATTCAAATTCAGTCCCTGCCCTGTGCCAAAATAATAATAATAATAATAATAATAATAATAATAATAATAATAATAATAATAATAAATCAGACTATGAACTGGATCTGTTTGTTTGTCATTATCAGTTGACACTCAAAGCATGCTAAGAATTTTCATTGTATGGGGTATGACCAATGAACTCACATGTCAGCTCTACTGTGGAGACAAAACTGTTCTGAAAAAATACATAGATGATTTGTCCTAAAAGCCTAAACTTTCAGTTAAATGTACACGTTATCTTAACATTTTTGTGCCTTTCTGTTTCACTTTTAACTTTGGAGAGAAAACGATGAAATCACAAAAGGCTGTTGCTTCAAAAATCAGGAAATCTCAGCAGTTTAAAGAAAGTATTTCACTGGCTGAGGTATTCAGCTTCATTTTCAGATGGGGGAGTCTGAAATAGCATGGGACTTCTCTGGGCCTTCAGTGCTGCTCACTACAACTTACTATAAACTTTGGTCCATTTAGAGACTCTTCTGTATCAGTGTAGATGGCAGTATTAAACAGCTGTATAATCCACCATATAAATTTTTGTGTCTTACCTTACATTAATGTACCATTTAGGTTACAAACAATATTACTTAAAAACAGGAAAAAAACAAGTTTATGGCAAATTCAGGCATTAATCCTCTTCCATTTGTTCCATTATATGGATTATAACACAGGATTTTTCTGCCTGTTATTTTATTCCATCTTTATTTCCATTGATTGGTATAAAATAAGAGCATTACAGCAAATTATCTGTAATCATAAGACTATCTATTTTTTCCCTTACATAAAATAATATAATCCCACAAATAGAGCTGGGCATGCACTGGATTTCTCCTGTGCAGAAAACTCTTTAATTAAAGAAAACTAATCCAAGATAGAATGAAAACCAAAATGATAAGATAAATTAAATTCTGAAAGAAAATCAAATAGCATGGGCTTTTTGGAATTAAAATTGAACCATTTTATCTGGAGCTTGACTTGCTGCAGGACGTTGCAGATGCTAGAAATTCATATGAGTGCAAAATGCATTTGGATAAATTCATGGAAGAAGAATCACTGAGGTGTATTCAACATGGAGATCCCAGCTCTGCCTCACAAAGCTTCTGAACAGTAAAATGTTAGGGGCTCCTAAGATGTTCTGGAAAAGGGCACCAAAGTGCCTCCTGGATGTGGAAGAGTTCAAGTTGTCCCTAAGTATCTGACACCACCACTGTCAGAGACAAGATGAAGCTGTGGCGTCCCTGTGGTGTACTGGTTCTCAGGAACCAGTAATGCTGGTCTGCTCTAACTTTGCATTTTGTTAAATTAAAATAATAAGGGAAAAAAGCCTATCATAGTGTAAAAGTGAGATTTCTGTTCTGAAAAGATGAGAACACCCCCCTCTCAATTAGCCTTACAGAGCAGAGTGACCATGCACTTTCCAAAGTAAAAGGATTGCACCAGGAAATATCTTACACCCGATGGTCTCCATCAGCTTTGATTTATATGCTTAGCAATTAGCAGTAGAGAAGCTCTCGGAGTGAGACAGAAAATAACAACATTTTTGTTTGTACAGGACTGGATTGGCTTTGATCAATGCTTGTAAATGGCTGGAAATGCCACAGGAAGGAGATTAAACTGTAAAACTTTGCAAATAAATTTTATGTGATAAGGCCAAACTTTTAAAACTAGTCAGAGCTCTTTCAATAAAAAAATGTCCAATTTTGAGACTGTGATGTAGCTGGTCTCCCACATACGTGGCCTGGCTTTATGTAAGGTGCTGTAGCTGCCATTCACCTGCACATCAGTTCTGAGATGAAATTAGAGGAGATGGACAACAGTACATATATGCAGGTTTTCAGATTTTGCAGTAGCCATTACAACTACAGGTGCTGTCTATTAAGAACAAAGTGCTTAACACATTAAAAAAAAAAAAAAAATGGAAATAGAACTTGTCTAGAAGGGCCTAGACTATCAAAACTAGGATGCATTAAGCATCTTAAATGGAAGAACAATTTGGGGAGTTTTCATTCTTATTACATTTAGTCTTGCACTCTGTGGAAGATGTCAGTGTTTAGGGGTCCCTAGTGTTATGCTTTAGTCATTACAGATGAGTGTTTTCAGTTCTCCAGGTGGAAATAAAGTGTTAGACAATAGCCAGCACCCCTGTCATATGACAGGATATTTTCTGTCTCCAGAATTCAAAAGCACTGCAAATGTTTCTGTTTGTATGTTTGTTTTACATATAACAACCCAACTTTCCTCAGGCAGGAATTTAAGAACTTGCAAAATATGCAGGGTTTTCCCATGGAAGAATAATACCATTACAGCTAATGGAGAAGCAGAATGATTTGTTAGAGCCATTGGGAAAATGATTTCAGCTATAAATGTTGAAGGAAAGAACAGGAACTAATAAATGTAAAACTGTCTGTGTGACTAGAGAGTCATGCCTCATAGTGCTGGCTTGGCCCCAGCAAACGCCATCTTCAAGACAGAAATTTACACTCAGTTGCCCAACTATTTTCCTTCAGAAGACGATGATGAAAGAACAGAAATGAGTCAAATTGCAATCAAAACATTACTCAGATGTGCACCTTAAAGATTTCCTATTGCAAAATAAAGGAACAAAACAAAATAAAGTGTTTTTCCATCTTAGCCCAAGCTGCCAGACTGATTCTCTGCTTATTCTAGTAACCGTTTCGTATGAAATATATTTTAAAAGGCTTTTGAAAGAGGTACAGGTACACAAGATTACTTTGCCTTCTGTACGGGAACCTCTGACAATGCTGGTGCACCTCTTTTAATTCTGATCTAATTAACTATTTCATATAGTTTCAAAGAATGAGGGTGGAGAAAGGTTTCTTCATTTCCAATATTGACACTCATCCTCCCCACACCCTCCCCACTCTCCAAACCCAAATGGGCACTGGGGGTTTGTTCCCCCCTGCTCTGACACAGGAGATGGGGCAGTGGGTCTCCTCCTCAAGAGCCTCCTGGGCACTGAGCTAACGCTGAGCACTAGCCTGGCACTTACAGAAGAACAGATAAAACAAGTGCATCAGCTTTAGAAAAAGGCCATGAGCAACCAAAGAAATGGTGGTACATAAGTTTGAATTCATAGGAGGTGGGTAAGTTCAAAGAAAAATTCAGAAACTTGGATGGTCCCAAGATTTTGGCCTCTGGAGGCAAATGAGAAGTCTGGGTCTGAAGAACATGGAGCACGTTGTGCTACTCATACTACGGAGCTGAGAAAGAAACACATTTTCAGGTTTAAAAAAAAAAAAAAAAAAAAAGATACTCCAAAGATGGAAAAAAAAATGGTTCTTTTATTCATCTAAGCCCGACACTTCAAGTAAGAAAATGAAAATAAATTAGCTGTTGACATTTTATATTTTTGTGGGTGAATCTGCATGTATGAAGCACCCAGAAATAAAAGCTTCACTCCATTTTTACCTTGTTTTTTTTTAGGTGCTGAAACTTACTGAAGCAAAATAAAGCAATGAACTAAAGTAGAGGGAAGCAGACTGAAGTTATTAACAGGCTAACAGCATGGCCATCGCCTAAGGCCAGAAATAGCTGATGGATGATACGACAACAGACAAATCCTCATTACAATTGTAAATTTTGTGTCCCAAACAATTTAATCTCCTCAGTATCATCCCTACGCTCACTTTTCTCAGCAGCTGCACTACCTTTTAGCATTGGCATAACTTGCTTATTCTGTATCCCTGGCACAGAGAGTGAGCTGAGATTGTCACTGCCAAAGTAAAATGATGGTTCTGGAGGAACATCATGGTGGAGGAACAAGAGGGAATGTCCAGGTGTGCACCGGCCAGCCTACAGCATGCTGACAAGAAAGGCTTCCCAGTAGCAAATTTTCTGGGGAAAACCCATGGGAGGAGGGAGCACCCACCCCACAATCACCGATAGATGTGGTGCTCAGTCCATATCACATGGCAGAGAGAGATGTGCAGGCACAGTGTGTCTGGCTGAACCGTTGTGTTCGTACATTGTCAGTTCACAGATGAAAAGAAATCTTCAAACTAACACAGTTGCATTTAGGCACAAAAGAAACTGCAAAACTCAGAAAGAGCCACAATCAAGTTTGACCAGAAAAACACCGTCTTGCATATCCACATGAACTGTGTTCACATGCTCTTCTCCATATAGCTTTTTTTTTTTTTTTTTTAATATAGCCACATAATTATGGATTATATCATAAAGCATACACAAAGGAGCTGAAGTAAAGATTCTGGGCCATCTTTACTCCTCCTCCCTAAGCATCTGGTGGTTTTATTTGCAAACTATGTAACACTTTTTATGTGTAGGATTCCTCTTGCTCACAGTAGGTGAAACAGACTATAATGTGCAGATCTAACTTCCAGTCTGCTGTAAACTTGCTGCAGTCACTAAACTAATACACATTGCAAACGTGGCTTGCATATAAAAAATACAAATTTTATTTTTTTCCTTGAGTCATGTATATTCTGATTGGGGACCTAGCCAGACCAGCTCTACAGAAGAAACTCAGTTTACCTTCCTTTAAAAGCAAGTGATGAGGGTAACTATCTAGCTGCTTGATTAATGAAAATTGTCTTCAGCGTGAAGCCTATGACTAACATGTTCAATAGGTCTCTCTTTACTGATAAATTACCATATATCTCCAAGCATGCTATAATTAGGTAATAGGGCAGAGCTGTAAATCTAATTCAATTTTTATTGATGTATTTCAGCTCTATATTCCATCCTGTGGGACAGCTGGAAAACCAAAGTGTTGTTTTTATACCTTTCTAATTTCAGAGAAATACATCCACCACACTCATGGAAATCTTCTGGCTACAATCTACAAATACTGAGAGTATTAAACAGGGAAGTCATGAACTCTTGAACCATTTTTTGTTGCTTCTTCACCTCTTTCTGCTTGTTTCTGCATTCCAAGCTCACGTGAAACAGAGAAAAAAAAAAAAAAAAAATTGAAAGGTCCTTTCTCATTGCTTAGATGCTTCTGCTGCTGTTTCTCATTTTATTTGAGCTTGGGTTTAGCTCACCTATAAATTCACTAGTGTGTTGAATCTGCCTGAAAAGCAGAGAAGCATCCATGAAAGAATGGGCCATCTCAGCTTATCAAGGTCCTAAACAAAACAGTATCAGCCTCTCCGTTCCAGCTGAAAGGACTGACTCTTCTATTTTGTTTTGGATTATTAACCTTTGGTTTATATGAAGTGCTGCAGTTTGCTCATGTCCTCAGCAAGATAACCTGAAAAGAATTAAAATTCACCGCTGGGATGTAATTAGCTCATCCTGGAAGTCATTTTGCACAGTACAGGAGGAGAAAAAATAAAATAAAATATATAAAGATTATCAAAATTTGCACATTGAAATAGAAAAGTTACTGATCCAGATACCCCTCAATTTATTTCACATGGAAGAAGTAATGACCTGAATCATCTTAAAGGTGAAATGCAAAGATGAAGCAAACTTTTCTGACTGATACTAGCTTTACATATTGTCCCAAACCATGAACCAAAGTGTGGTTACTATTCAGGTTCCCCTTCCCAGGGCAAAGCTTCAACTAACAAACCAACACTTTCTTCTTTGCCCTCCATAGCTTACATTTCTCTGTGCTTACTACTGCCTTCACTCAGTCTAATTGTCTCCCCAGGTTGCTCTTCAGCTAATTAGGGCCAGACACAGGTAATATCAAGTGATTCATTCCACAGGCTTCTGTGATGCCAAGCCCCACGCCAACCAGCTGAGAACCTGGGCTGCTCTGTACTTCTATTTTCTCATCCACTGGACTCCTGTAGCATAAAAGGATTCTCACGTAATAAGTTCCAAGGGAAACATCAAAGAGGTAGTTTGACTGAATTAGGTTCTCAAATGTTATGATACTTTGATATTTCCTTACAAAGGCAGATTCCAATATTTAATTTCTGAATGTCTAAGTTCCCTTTGAGAGTTGGATGAAAATAATTTTCATCTCTTGTAAGAGTGTAGAGAGGTGATTTTAGTGAAGGTTATAATGCCAGATATTTTAACTGTTTCTTCATATGACAGTGAGCATGCTAAAAACTCCTCAATAAAGCTCTAGTTTCCTTTAACAATATGTGGTTAGTCTGCTCCTATTTCACTTCTGGTCAGTATTGATTATTTATTTTTTTTCTGAGTTATTTGTTGCCTTTCCATTATCCCTTGTCTATTACTCTTTGGGAGTCCTGCATATTTTTTTCCTTCCATCAGTTTACTTTAAGGGCTGATTTAAAGATAAGTCAGACTATTCAAAAGCTGTAGCCATTGGCCATTCTGTCTTCTGCAGAGCCCCAAAACTGTGTTCCCTTCTGTTGCTATGTCTGACTACTTGTGCACAGAAATACATGCTCCTTAAGTTATGACATGTCAGAAAGCATCAAAGAAAAGGATTATAGGTATTAATAAGAAGCTGCTGACAAGATGGCCATTGGCAGAAAGAAATAACCATTTAATGTAAGACAGAGGAAGCTAGGATTTTACTTGTGAATAAAAAGACATATTATAGATGGGAAATAATTTCTATTTGCCAATTTATTATTTGGATTCTATTACTTCGAGAGTTTTGCACTGATAAACAATAGCAATAAGAAAAGCCTGGGCATTTTGAATTTTACTGGAGGGCTTATGTTATAGCTTTCTTAGTTTGCAAGAATGTGTCTTAGCCTCTCATCACAAGGTAAATCTCAGACTTTGCCTAATTTATGGAAAGGCAAAAATATCACTGGTTAGAATGAGCAAGCTTTTCAGAGGAGAGCAAAATAAATCCAGAAAACTCCGTATTTTTCAACAGACAGTACTAAGTCATTTGAGAAAAAAAATGGCTGCTCCCATCTGGTCAGCATCTGCTAGGCTCCATGTCACTACAGAATGTGTAAGATTTTTTTTCCGCTAGTTTTATTAACTTATCCCAAATTTAATTTCAAAAATTAAGAGAGATGAGAGAGAAAGAGAATCTTTGTATACCTGTCCTGGTTCGTGTGCACGTGTGTGTGTGTATACACATGGTATAAATACCTGCCCTGGGACATTCCTGTACTAATATCTCTTGTGTAAGATGTAGCTCAAATACTTGGTCAGTTCTGCATGTTGATCCCAACCATCTTTACTTCAGTTCTCAGGGACATGGTTCTTTAATGAGAATTACTATAATGACTGCTGGAAGACCCCATTACAGCCTTTCAGTACTTAAAGAGGACTTAAAAAGTATGGGGAGTGACTCTTTACTCAATCAGATAATGACAGGACAAGGAAGAATGGTTTTAAAATTAAAAAAGGGGGGGAAATTTAGAGATTATGAGGAAATTCTTCATTCAGAGGGTGGTAAGGCATTGGAACAGGTTGCCCTGAGAGGTTGTGGGTGCCCTGGAGGTGTTCAAGACCAGGTTAGATCAGGCCCTGAGAAACCTTATCTATAGTGTGGCACCCCTGCCTATGGCAGGGGAGTTGGAGTTAGATGGTCTTTGAGGTCCCTTCCAACCCAAGCCGTTCTATGATTCTATTCTGTGATGTTTTATATCCTTTACTTATTACTAGCTGAGTGTTGGCCAATGTTTGTGCTAAATTCATGACAATCTCTTTGGTCAAGAAAACTTTCTAAACTGGTGAGACAAACAAGCAATGATAAAGGAAAGGCAAATTGGCATAGCCAATCTCAGGAGCAGCATTAACTCAGCCTGGCTTTGTCTTCCAGCTCTGTTCTGTGCCCCCCAGCCTAGGATATCTGCTCAGAGTGAGGTGCAAGTAAGTGGCCAGCTTGCAAACCACAGCTACTGATCTCACATCTCTTACAACAACCATGAGGATGTTTTGTAGTTTACTTGATTCTCTTCACATAAAAGGCAATCTCAAACAATGAACAATGTCAATTTTGTCAGTTAGTATCATCCGATTTTCATACTTATTAAACATCTGCCTTAATTTTTCTTACTGTAAATACTGTAAAATTTTCCCTTTGAAGTACAGGTGAAAGAAATTCATGTGAAATATATGCATGTGGAGGTAGCATATTTTTTGGAATCAGTGGGTTCCTGACACGGCAAAGCAGTAAATGCTTTGTTTATATGAAATGCATTTTCATCCAAAATGTCTTATTATCCTGTTTATTGGTTCGCTTTCACCTGTTTTATAATATCATTGTTCCACTTTCCCCAGGGAATCACTGTTGATTTGAAGCAGTATTAGATAAAGACAAGGCCATACCATACTTCAGAATGACTTCAAGTTTCCTTTATTTTGAGAAAGGTTGATTTAACATTAGATCAAGCATCTCTTGAGATCGTTTCATAAAATTGAAGTTCTACTGAAATATCATGTTTTGAGATAATCACATGCCTTAGAAGTCACAGATTATGTGTATCATGTAAGATATTAAACCTGTCAAGATGTTGTTTTTAATATGTCTTTTAGTTAAGACCATATCTTGACATGAATTATTCCTAGCATAGTCTCTCACACACTGGTTCAGCAAGCAATCATCCACTACATCCATCATTTCTGTTGCTGTCTCACCATATGTCTCAGAGGGGGTGGAGGGGGGAAGTTTCCAGTTAATCATTTTTTTGCATTTGGTATGCAAATCACTTAAAATTGAATGATGTGGCAATTGTAAACAGAATTGTCCTAAGATTGAAGTTTTAGCACTGAGTTGTTTGATAGGTTTGCTGTTTGTTTTTTGTTGTTGTTGTTTGTTTGTTTGTTTCTTGCATTTTAACAAAATTTTACAGCTACAAAAAATTCTCATGATAATCTCTAGCCTATTTCCTCCTCAGAGATATGTTTGCAAAAAATTGGGTGTATATTATCTTAGGAAGAGGCGTCTGCTTGTAATATTTCAAACCTTCATCTGCCCTTGACAGCCATGACATTCATCTATCTGACAAAAAAAATAAAAAAAATAAAGTGCCAGTCAATGAGTGAATACTCCTTTAAGTAAATCTGTTAGCAAAGCATAATGGGTGATGTGCTCACTGAGGCTATATTGGCAACTGCATCCTCAAAGGCCTTGTGACTCCTATAGGCAGTGGGTGACACAGGGCAGCCAGACTCAGTACAGACATTCGAACAATAAAGCTTTTGCTTTTAAGAACAATCTGTTTTCATCAGCCGTGAATTAATCTACAGAACAGTGGCACTGCGTAGGTTGCTCTTGGCTCTCTGAAGATGCATATAATGAGATAAACAATGGCTTGTTAAGTTTCAGATTTGTTTTGTAACCTCATGGAAAATTCTGTGTACTGCTTCTCAGCATTGGGAATTGTCCAGCTGTAAACGCATATCAGTAAAGTACAGAAGGCTCAAATTTAGGAAACGGAGCAGAGCCTAAATAAAATATTTACAAAGAACCATGAAGGCACTGAGACCTGTATTTCTCAGATATATAAGCAAGGATGCCTGTGCAGAACAGGAGAAGACAGAGGTGGAAGAAAGGACAATTATCATCCTTCTGATTTTTTTTCTGAGGTCTGTGCTGTGTGTAGACTACCACGTAATCTCTCAGGGTGCCTATACTTTCTCTGTGGACTGTAGCAGAGATCCATGGAAGCTATCACCACCAACAACTGGTTTTGATTTAATACTCTCTCTGCAATTAAGACATTTTATAAGCAGCTCTTTGTTTTGTAGGATCATCAGGTCAACTTGTAGCTTAGCTCATGAGACAAATACAGCAGCTTACTGAGCATGTTTTCGTCTTTCCATTCAGTCAGAAAAGCTTCATACTTCTGATAAGGGATCCTCCTACATGGAGCACTGACAGACAATCCAATTAAACAAAAAGGGGAAAGAAAGAACATAGGGTCAGATATTTTTATTATTACTATTTTATTTAGTGCTTTATGCACATAGAAGCTTGTAGCTACATGTTGGAGCAGGAAGGGTACGCAGATTTCCTTCTGTCAGGTGACTGCTGGACGATGCAGTGGTATCCCCTCTTGGTCCATCTTTGATCTTGAATTTTGAAGGTTTTCTGCGTGGTGGAACAGCTTCAGTCAGAGAGACATATGCTCTCTGCCCCCTCACACTCCACTCCATCTCCTGTAGCCAGCATCCTAGTAGCTGGGCCTCTCATCTCAGGGAGAGGTGAGCTCTGGGTTTGAGTACCTCCAGCAGGGCAGGAGACTGGATGTAGTCCCTAAGATTCTTCACAAGTAATCCAGCTTTCACTGTAAAAGAGCATAACATATAATGTCAGGCAGTTGTGCAGAAATAAAAACAACTTCAAAATAAACTTAGAAAGTAAACTAAAAAAAATAATTTCAAAATTACAGTTTTTAGTATATGTACTTCACTTTTGTCTATTTTAGTCACTTTTTTTTTTTTTTTTTTAATTATAATATCCTCAAACAGTGTCTCTGGAAAGCAGCCCCATTAATTCTCAAGAAGAAGAGTTACAAATGCTACATTCCCTGCTATTGACAGAGAAGTGGTTGTTTCTCAAGCTGCTTGGATATTACAGAATATTTCTCTGCTGAGCATTTCTGCTATTCAGAAACAGGAGATCTTGTAGTTTAGTGACCATGAAGGCAATTCTATCCAGCTTGAAGTTGTTCTTTGGAAATAAGCTGTGCCACTGTGCTGAGAAATTACTCAGATGTTTCCCTCTTATACCAGTACTTTGAAACTGGGCCTGAATAGTCCTGGGTCACAATATGGAGCTTCAAAACCCTGCATCTTCATTTAAATATCACCACCTGTTTTACATAAGGAATATGTGGCTCTTGAACAGGCAGTTGATTTCCTCCACAGATACCCGCTTCTGTCTTCCCTATTTGCTGAGCCACTCTTCAATCACTGCAGCTCAAAAACCAGTGACCAAAACCTCTGTGGCTCATGCCAGTATTTGGGTATCAAAATCTTTGCCTTTCAGGGGTGGAACAGGGGTATGCAGACCAACTGAGGTATGGCATTTTTCTCCTATGTCATCCCTATGTTATACCCAGGAGAAAGAGCACAGTCTTTGTCCCAGACAACTTGAAAAATGATTATTTACTCCTCTGAAATATGGCTCTACTTTTTTTACTGTTAAATTAGAAACTGAGGATGTGACACAAAATTTGCTCCATTCCTTGAAAAAGAACTAATGAAACAGATGTGGGTGGAAAAGGTCTTTGACCAGGAACCTCACCTGAGGAAGGCCAGTTGAGGACTCTGTTTCACACCATTCTTAAGAGGAAAGGACACTTCTTCTTTAGCTGAAAAAGTAATGACCACTCTGAAAATCATATATTTTATTTTCCCCGGGTAAGTCACAGACATTTTACAATGGCAATAAAGTTTTAATTTAAAGCATCAAGGATACAATCTTTCAAGAGTTAATGCTTGGTTTAGTCTCTGGCAGCTCTTTGGTCCAATTCTCTTGTCTTCACTTTTCATGGTCCATTAATGAAGAGATGAACTGCAGAAGAGAAACTTGATCCATTAAATCTATACCATTAGTTCTTTTGTCCTCTTTATCAATTGTATCCAGACCCAGGTAGTGGCTGGAATTTTCCAAAACCACCTACTGCTTGTACCATGTTTCTTTCCTGTTTGGGCAGTTGCTATTTTAGTCTGTCTAACTTTTGACTACAAGATGTCTTGCATGAGAGGAGACTTGATATGAATACAAATATTTCATTGACTCATTTTATTTCTAAAAAAAATTAAAAAAAAAAAAAAAAAGCTATGACTTTGCATAACTCTTGATCTGGAACGTATTGTTTTGTTGCCTAAAGAAACATTAATCATAAATTCAAGAAAGACAGGAACAGAAATAACAAAGATGAAACTGGAACAAAAAATGCATAAAACATCGGAAAGATGTAAATAAATTTGCCAAACATGCCTGTTATATCTGAAGAATATCAATGATTTTATAGAAATAATTGCTTACATGCTAAAGCAAAATGTTTCTGATCATGACTGTTGTGTTCTGTTTTGATAGCGCAAGATATTCCAGTGTCTGAAGCATCTGAAACATTGAAGTCATTTTCCTTTCAAAGTAAAAAGAAATATCAGATACAGAAATAGAACTAACAATAACAGCTTTTTTGATGATAAAAAAAAAAAAAAAAAAAAAAAGGAAAAAGGGAAGAAAGAAAAAGAACAAGTTTGAGTAGCTTATTTTAAGGAAAGATAATGAAACCAAATTTTCTTTTATTCTGAAAAAAAAAATGCTATGAACATTTTTAGCATAAATAGATATTCATTTAAAGATCTCTTTACTTGACAAGCTATTTTCTTTGAAACATGAACCCAGAAGATTCTCAACCATTTCAGTATCTGAGATCCTAAATGGCAATAACTTTTGCTCAGTGGTAATTTCTCTGTGATAGCAATTTTGCTATTTATAATACTTTGTGAGTTTCTAAATGCTTATCACCTTAGAATGAAAGTTATTTAACAATATTATGGACAGGCGAAAATTATTTTCCAACTACAACAGGTGAGGCTAAAACAGACAGAGACGGTCGTGCCAAAGCTCTATTTTGGATGCTCAATTTGAATTCTTCTAAGCTAAGCACAGAAAAGACAGAAGCATCTGAAATTAATGGGCCTGTTTTAAAAGCTTAATTAAGGACACTCTGAGGAGAAAACTACAAAAACATAAATGAATTCACTTGGTGCAGCACTGTTGCCCATTTGAGGCTACCTCCCTTCTCTCATCACAGTGCACAGGGAGGGTCAGCCACAACTGGTGCTCATCCTTCTTCACTGCAGCTGTTACAAGGGACTGATCAAAATGTCTTCATCCATATAAAATCAGGCCACTTGAGGATTTTCCATCTCAACACATGGAGGTGTCACTTAAAGGTTGTAAATGGGGGATGTACTTCTTCTGCCCTTCTGGGACAGAAGGTGTAGGGCTGGGAGAAGCAGGACAGCACATCTTGGAGGCTTGTGGTATCCGGCCACAGTGGCATCCCCCTATGCAAAAGCCACTATGGATGTGTGCAGGCCAAGAAAGGGAAGGGATGGGAGAACAGTGCCTGGCTACTCTTCTATGTTTAAACAGGGGCAGGAGCTTCAGCACTCTGTGGTCCTGTCAGCCTGAGAGGAGGGGCTTGTCACTTAAATCTAGGGGGTTTGGCACTGTTACCCAGCATGGAGTTAGAAAATGCACACCAGACAAAATATGTTTCCAGTGTTAAGGAAAAGAAAGAGAAAAGGATTACAAGAGCAGTGGAAATACTATACAAAGGATTTATCTATTCTCTACCTGTCTCGCTTGTAGAGGATTTGGATGGATTTTAGCTACAGGGAGTCAACTATTCTGACTGTGTATACAGTAACGACTGCACAAATAAGCATGGTCTCCATTCAGATAATACAATCAACCTCTTACTTCCTTATATTACTCAGCAGCACCAGAGGCGCATGTTGTCTCAGTTTGCTGCGCTGCCTACCTGTTTCTATGCTTCATCCAACACTCTTCCTCTGTAGGAAATTGAGCCCACAGTCGTCTTCGGCATATGGATTTTCTCCTTCTTAGGGGCTGCTAACATCTCATCAGTCAAGGCAGGATGCCAACAAAAAAGCAATATATTTTTTTCTGAAGCCAAGGGGAAAAAAAAAGACCAGCAGCAGTGAAACTTAAATTATGCATTTTACTCAGTTTATTAACTGCTAAATTTCATTGTAAAGAAGCTTCTAGAGTGTATCACTGTTTCTCTGTCTTTTCTTTCCACTCTACAGAGACAGGAGGAACCTGCATCCTATCTAGTATGGTACCAACCAGTAAAAAACACAGAGAGTACATTTAACAGAAAGGAGAAAAAAAAAGCATAAAATAACATATAATTATTTTCTTTGTCTCTCAGAATACATACAAACACACACACAAACACATACACAGAGTTTTCAATGCTGTTTTACTAAAACAAATCTTCAGACCCCCAGCAAGAAACAAACAGTCACTTATTAGTAAGGATCCCAATGGATATTGCAGTCTGACTACTTGTGCTTTTGAGATGTAAATATCAAAATCGTTTTTGAAGAAGTAAAATGTAAAAGCAGTTAAAGTTCAGGGTTCCATTTTTTCCTCTTCTTTTGATAAATGCATTTACATTTTAATTTTCAGTGTTTTCAATTTTCATCACTGAAAGGCTGTATTTCTGGATAAAAAGCACAATAATAAAATGTTCTCCAGTCCATAATTTTCTTGTAATTCACAGAAATGATCTGAGGGCATATAGCTCATGACAATATGTATTATAGTGTTCAGAGCAGAGAACTCAATTGTTAGGGCTGCAATTTCAAACATATGTATATTAATGAACTGGCTTTGGCTTCATTAGAAATTCCTATAGAGTTTTTTTTGCTGACATAGAATCATCTCTGCTATAATCTTACAAATCTGCAAAGATTGTCAGAACTGTGCATGTTATTTCATTTATTCGATCAATATATGTGTGTCAATGCCAATTACCCTGCAGAAATCCATATAATAGTCGTATTTTTTTAGGCCCATATGGCATCATAGATTATGAAAGGAACAGAACAATGCAACATGCCACATCTTATATTATGTGGCAAAGCAGTGTGGCTTTCTTTATATGAAGAACATCCTATAAATCCTTTTCTGCTTTTGTTGAAATCAGTTTCCTTCCTGTGCTTGAAATGATAAAGCAGAATTGTCTAATGTTAAAAAAAAAAAAAAAATAAAAAATCCAAACACTGGAAACATTATTGGTCTTTACCCATAGCATGGGATAGATTTTACCTGTACACTTTAATCACTCTGGCTACTAGAAGGAAAATGAAGAAAAAATTATTGCAACTTGCCAAACTGACAAGAACATCTACAGCTAACAACTGTTCAATGCGGTACCCATTATAAAACGTAAGATTGGTGTGCTGGGCTATAAAAACATAGAGACTCTATTCTCAAAAATAAACCAAAACAAAAAAAACCTGCTACATCAAGAAATAAGATTTGTTGAGAAACCAGAGCATAAGGCAAACATGTAGGAGGTCAACAAAAGCCTGGTAGATAAAGCGCAGAAGTCTGAAAAACAGCATAGAATGGAGAATGCATTCAGCACACCACTGTAGAACAGAGACAGGCTGCAAGTAATAACCAGCTTCCTTGGGGGAGCCTCTGATTTCATCTCAGCAAGAGAGCGTGCCACCATCAGAAGTGCCCCTCTGCCCATGCTAAGGAAACCCAGGGAGCTGTTTGAAGGCTTGTTCTTTGGGGAAATTGCATTCTTCCTTACTGCAGTTACTGCAATGATTTTTTTTTTTTCCTGCTTGCAGCTGGCACCTTGCTCTGCTCACATTCACTTCTCTTTCCCTCGCTAACACTTCATTTTCTCACTGCTTAGCTTTGCAGAGGCTCCCACCAGCACCTTTTGCACACAATTCTTTTATGTCTTCTGATCAGGTTTCATTCTTCAGGTTAGGCCACCCTTCTCCCCTCCACGTTGCTATCAGGTTCTTTTATCCTGTTTCAACACAGAGCGATGGGACTATGATGGAAACAGTTCCAACCCTCTGCTCTCCCTCCTTCAACTCTTGTGCTGTTGGAGCTCTGGTGCCTGTTGGTCTTCTCCTCTGCCTCCACCACACCCCACCTGGGGAACAGAGAGCCTCTTCTACAGTAAGAGAATAAAAAGCCTGGCCTTTACAAAACAGTGACTGGAGATTGGCTGCTTTGGAGAAACATGTCTAAGCATAAAGAGGGAAGACCTGTTTAAGCTAAAAGCTAGAGGAGGCACTAGCGTCACTGCTGTAAACGATGCATGAACCACATCACACTGGAAACAAACAAACAAGGTTGGTCTAGGAGTCTAACTTGTTTTAGGAAAAAAGTCAAGAATAAGATCATGAACCATGATGCTTGCTTGAATCTGGTGTGTCCTCAGTCCTGGTGCAACTGATACAATTTTAAACGTGAATGTTGTATAAAGGGTAAAGTACATTAAAAATAGGAAGGAAGCATATTGGCTTCTACAGTGATTGATCCTCATTATATTTGCATAAGTATACAAATTATCCTAAATTTAATATGTGTGTATTTATTGACAGATTGATGTTGTCAATACCTTTATTCTGAGATACTGCCTACTGAAGCAGTGCTGAAATCTGAGTATTTTACTGAAACTAAAAGCATTGCACTTGCTTCCTCACAGGATCATGTCCTTCACATTTCTGGAAACTTAGTCAAGATTGTTGTGTTCATTCATCCTAAATTTATTTGACCTTAATCCATGCTTGATGATGCACTGAGAAAGCTGGAAGGGACACAACAGACATAATAAGAGATGTGCCTCACAGCAGGGAGCAGTTTATTCTAATGATTATTTATAAACCCCTTCAGTTCCCCAAGATGTTCTTTAGTGGTTGATTATATTATTTTTCAGCATTTTAGAAGCTGTTCCTAATAATATGGCAGATTTTTCTAGCTGTTACAATTGTTTAAGCTTCTGATTAATTTTGTACAAGTTATAATACTAAGAGGAGATACTTGCTCTGAGTCACAACCCATGTAACTAAGAACAGGGAACTTCACTGCTCAACACCTACCCCTGGCAAAAGCAGGCAGACCAGTTGAGAGTCTCTCCAAGATAAAGCTCCCTTTGATTTCTCCAGATGTTTTTTTTCCCTAAGTTAAGGCTGCAGGACTTGGCTGTGAGTTTGCAAGTGCCAAGGAGCTGAACTGGGTTTTACTACTCCATTACTCATGTGTCTCTATTTTTCCCCAAACTCTTTATATAGCTGCCACAGCTACTCTGCACCTTGCAAGAGATGGATGAGCCAAGAAACACCTCTTTAGCAATACCCGTAGCACTCACCAAGTGCCAAGTCATCTATTTTACGGAGGATACAAGCAGTAGCTCTGTGTGCTAGACTGCGGGCCAACCGTCCTGTAAATAAATTCTGGTCCTTCTGAGCTGACCCTCTGCACACATTTAAACACTTCATTCTGCAGGAGCTGGGGCAGCACTGTGCTGCACAGCACCTGCAAGGAGGGCTCTGCAGCCACCGGCAGCCCAGCAGGAGCAGTGGGAAGTTTCTCCTGTGAAAAGACAACTCACTAGCAGAAACCTCCCTGACACAGACCAAAAATATAGCTTGAAAAAAAAAAAAAAATCTGTCTGAGGAGAGGGAGATCACTGAATCTTTTCAAATTTACATTTTTTGATCTTCTAGCACCTACTTTCCCAAGGGGCTGGATCCTGGGGGCTTTTACAGTAAAGTATAGTGTGTGTATATATATATGCACGCAAACAAGTATATATAGTCGTTTCAGCAGTGGCCATGCAGTGACTTTCAGCCTAGATCAGGTTTTCCCCCACCTGGGTAAAGCTCTGCCACAGAAAGCTGCAGGAATGGATTTATACCACAAAGCATAGTCCCACTTCCACTGCAGGCAACTGCAAAAGTACCTGGCTTGAGTAGGATGGCCATGTGTGGGAGGAATTAAGCTCACTGCAGCAGTGAAGTATCCCCCCCTCCTTCTCACTGAAGTGCAGGCGCAGAAGTTTCTCACTCAACCCCCCACACACCTCTGCTGGGCACCGACCTTCGCATGCCTACCCTCCCCTACAATACCATGCCCTGGCTTATCCCAGGTACAAAGTGGAGAAAAAATACTTAGAGTGGGCTTTGGTTTCCTTAGTCTGTAGCTTCTGGATTGGGTGAGCTTTTCTGCTTGCAGTTGAGCTGACTTTCACAGCAAATAGCATAGATTAAGCTCTGTGCTCTGAGCAGGGATTTCTCATTTCATACATCATTTATAACTTTCTGCAGTGATTCCATAAAGTCAGTATCTCTCCATAACACAAAGATGAGAAGGATGGAAAATATAGCTGAAAAAGTGACAAACCTGCAAATTGCATTTATGTAGAGTTCCAGTGCCACAAAGCTTCTACAGCAATTTTATGGAAACCTAGCAAATTCAGTATAAATAAATTTGCAGTTTAGGAAAGTTATGCATTTATGGATTTCAGCACAGTGCCATATTACAGCTTAGCAAAGATGCTAAATGTCTCTCACACAAAATGGAAATTAAATCTGCTCTTCTATTTTGTCAGATCAGGTCTTTGCCTACAGTACGCTGGGCACAGATTTCACCACTTTTCCCTCACAGAAGTTGCAGTAGCAGTGAAAAATCACACAAACAAAACCCACTTTTGCAAAGGTTGCAAACACTAAGTACATCAGATTGCTCTATAACTGGCAAGAGATGTCTTTTTTCATTTTCTGTTTCTCTGTGATACTCCATCAATCACTGGTTACAAGAAAGCATACCGAGCTTACTATGGAAGAACCTCAGCTCATTTGGATGACATCCTGATTCCAGCGAAGCAAAAAAAAATAAATAAAAATAAATCCCACAGTTTTTATCAGAGCCACAAACTACTCCTTTGCACTGAGCTCTTGTTTTCATAGTCAGAACTAGCTGCCAAAATGCTGGTCCTGATCATGCTTTCATAGCTGGATAATCAGTCTTTGCTATGATCTGAACTAACAAAGTCAGAGTGGTGCAAATGAGAAGAGAACTGGGGCAATCTGCTGTGAATTTCCAGACACCAAATAGGAACTGAAGAAGTGAGAGATTTTCTTTCCAGCCTTCAATTTCTAATGGGCAAATGTTTACAAAGAAGTATCCTATCATGCCTGTCACACATAATAATACCCACAAATATGGGCACATTTAACTGTATTTTAAGTCAATCAGAAATAACACCAGTAGTATGCACATGCTCACAAATACACATATGAAAACATAAAATTGAATTCAGGTTGAAATGCTTTTCATTTCAGCACAGTGTATTGCCATCAGATAAAGAAAAAATATATATTATTCTCTGTCTAGCTCTTCCAAAGGAAATAATACCAAAGGTTTAAGAACACGCGTTGGCTTCCTTCCTGATAGTATTTAAAATGTTCTTTTCCAATGTAAGTGCAAAACCAAACATGTAGGTTGAAAATCAAGCACACCAGTCACGCACATTCAAAACTGACGTGAAAAACCTGGACCTGCTGAAGCCAGTGGCACAACTCCCATTGACTGCAGTGGGGCCAAGATTCCACCCAGTGCTCCAATGAGAACATTAAATTGGCCCCATCGTGTATCTCACTTGATGGACTACAGCAACGTACATGATTTATTAAGATCTATATTCAACAAGGAAATCAATTGAATTCTGGAAAGTATTTATATGAGTGTATCTGTAACAATTGGACCTCTAAGTTAAGGTAGTATTCAAAATCTTGTTTTTGGTGCTGCCTGACTTTTTGCTTTCCAAAGAAGTACTGCAGTAAGGGAATTTTAAACTCCATTTCCCACTTTATCTACACTAGAACAGTACAAGTATTACCTAATGTAGGAGCTTTTTCAAAGGCTCCTTAAAATAAGCAAATAAATCAGCCTTCAAATCTGAAGGTATTACAGCACAAAATGTACAGAGACGTGAGTAAATGATTCTGTTCTTATTTTTCTCAAACCAATTCCCTGTTTATTTTTAACCCAATTACAAGTGTACTGGCTGCCAGTAAAATTTGGATCCAGATTTTTCTGCTAACTAAATGAAATTGTTTGAATAGTAAAATCAGAATTTCTAACATCTCAATCATGTTGCTTTCTGACTTTTTTAATAACAAAAGTAATTGGGTACATTAAAACTGCAATTTTTTATAGTCTAAGGCAAACATTGTAATAAAATGCCTGTTTCTTTAGGGAAAATTCCAGTATAGGAGAATGAAAACAATAGGATTCTATTGAAATTATTTCAAAAACCTACATCAGTTAACAGCTTAATCTACTTTCTATACATTTTTTGGCATTTTAAGTAATTTCATAGAAGAACTGGAGTTCTGTATTCCATTACGTACTTGCTACACCTCTAATAAGGTTATAACTTTCTTGTCACTTCAAAGAGTTGTGGCCAATGCAGACAAAACAGATTTTTTAATTTGCTTTCCTATGTCAAAAAGCTGTAGCATTTTACTTATTGTGCTTTGCCCCATACCTTCAGTCACCCTCAAGTGTCTCACTAAGTGGGAGACAGCTGTTGTGCCCCATTGGGGTGGCCTCATTCTCCTGCAACCCTGCAAGGGCAGTGTATGACTGGCAAAGGGTGGGCAGAAGATACTGGCACCCTTTGTATTATCAATGGTGGGAGAAAACAGCCAAACCACAACACAAATCTGCAGATATCCCCTTGGGTGTCCTACTGAGGTCGCAATCCATGACTGTGCATCACCAGGGGGTGCAGGAGACCACCAGTGGCCATGAGGAGCTGGGATCAGGCCACCTGCACTTCTGAAGGCTTCTCTTCCCTAGAAGGGTGCATGGAAACCCTCCTAGCATGGGGTAAGGCTGCTCCAAGGTGGCTCCAGGCATGTACCATGCTCATGTCTGGGGGTGATGATTCAGGGTGCACCCAGGAGCTCGTACAGGAGGGAACCAGCCATGAACAGCAATGCATGGCGCATGAAGAGCCACAGTGGTGCACCACAACTCTCCGGAAGGCAGGACCTCCTTTCTGCCCCCTAAAGTGGCTGTCAGGCAGAGACAGAGTGTGTGGAAAGGATGGACAAAGCAACCACTGAGAAGGATTTCAACTTCTGAGAGAAAATACTTCTCACTCCCACCCACCCCCAGAACAGAATATTTCCAGGCAAATTGCTGCAGTTAGGGAATAAACTCTGACCACTGCAGGCAACTGTCAGAAATTCTAAGTAATGAGATTTGGTTATAGGCATTTCTTAATGTAGAACAGCAGTAGCAATGAATATGCTGGGACAATGCGGAGTTTTTTATTCTCTTTCTATGGAAGAAAATAAATGGGGAACTTCATATATTCACTGTCTCCAAAGCCAAGAAAAAATAATCATAACCACCCAGCATAACCCCTTGCACAAGCAAGTTGTATAACTTCTTCTGAGTGCTTGATTAAATATTCTTCTAAAAGATGTGCTTTACTTTTTGCCATAAACACATCAAGAGATGCTGAATTTACCACATTCCTTGATAAATTATTCCTTTTCTCCCTGCTAAGAAACTGCATCTTCTTTCAGGATTCATTTTATCTAACTTCAATTTGCAGCCATCTTGTTATGCCTTTCTCAGCAAGATTGAAAAATCCCCAGCAAGACTCTTGCTGAAGAGCCAAGCTGCGGTTTTGTTATGCATTAAGCACCCCTACTCCAAGCCATCGCTCAACTTTCCCTTTGATAAGGAGTTCAATCTGTTCACAGCTCCTCACATCATGGCGCTTCACATTCGTGCCACGGCATCTTCTCTGCTGCCTCTCTTCACTGCCTAGCCCTTTCTGTCCTGCCCTTTAAATAATATTCCTGTTTTGCCTAGTGTGTGCTCTCTCGTTTGTGCAGCCGTCCTCCCAAACACCCCATCAGTATAATTTCTCAAGCAAAACTCACATGAAAACTCAGCTGTTAGCTGCTGAAATATGACCTTCTTCTGTGTCTTCCCTGCCTTCAGAAATGGCATTAAAGCAATAAACTTTTATAGCAATTTCAGTACTGAGGCCTATTTTAAAAAGCATCAACTTGTTTTAAATCTCACTGATGACTACGCCGTGCACTGGATCACCCCTTGAGGTACCACGGGAAATGCAGACCATTGCTATAATCACTTATATTCCTATTTCCTTCCCCTCCTTTTTCTGTTACTTTTCCCAACCGTGGCAACTTCCCACCAGTAAAGGGAAAGTTTTATCCATGGGGTGAACAAGTACTGCCCTCCCTTCCTCACCCACTTCCTCCCACCTTCATCCGCCTCACCTGGCAACAAATATTTAATGTGATACCTCACTCTGTAATATTTTTTCACCTGTGATTTTTTTTTTTTCCACAGTGGAAAGAAAATAAAGTTTATTAGTTGGATCCGGTGGGTTTTTCTCAACATTACTAGAACAAGCCAATATTTTACTGACTAAAGGAAATTTATAAACAGCCAATTTCTAAATGAAGCAGATGGCTTATTAAAAATGAGCAGTCATTTCCTTGGCACACAACAACAGTTTTAACTTTTTGTATTATAATATTACTGGCTTTGTGTATGTTATGAGTGTAAAGAGTGACAGTTATCATAGACCTACCATGCTAAGCAAGGAAGAGAAAATATCAGTTTTGTCGTTCTGTTACAAAATGCAAAGATCCTATTACCTTCACTTATATGCATGTTACAGAACTAAGGAAAAGTTCAAGCTAGTATTGAATTCACAATCAAAAGTGGTTTCAATTACTGCCATATATTTGCAAAACTGGCTCAGACCTTCTGGACAGGAAAATCACACCTCTGGACTTCTGAAGTGTCCACTGCAGCCCCAGTGCTCCTTCTTCAGCTAACTCAGGGTGAGAACCCTCACCCAGGATGTGGGAAACCTGACTTAGCCCGAGACACAGAGACTTTTTTTATGACTATAATTATGGCTTAGCAAGTGAACAAAAACCTCAGTAATTCTGACAGCCAAAACATACAGCCTAAACATGCAATCACGAATGAGACAGTCTTAACTTCATAATTGCAAAAATGAATAAAGACACATTTTCTTTTGTGAGGGACAAAAATCTGGAGGAATTTCTTTCACTTTTCATCAAAATGTTCCAAGAAAAGTATTTTTTCCTCTCCTGGCAAATGTATACATGCATATATACATATATACAGTTTAGAATGCTGTAGGTATGACATCAGAATACAGATTTCATTTCTAAAAGGCTGGGAGATTTGGTTTCTCTCCATTTATCACAACATCTTATCAGAATAATGGAAATGACACTCTAGTCTGCGTCAAAACTTCGCATGGCCAATATTTCCAAAGAGATTAAAACAAATTAGAAAACAAGCTTGCCTATTACTCATCCAAAGACTGTGGCTGTTTGTTTGAACCAAACTCCTGAGCTCAATCCTGAAATTTTTGAGATTTTCTTTTCTTCATCAGTGCACAGTATGAAACAAGCAGCTTTGAATACATTTGTTTTAAACTGTCACATAGAGAATATTAATACATCTATATCTAGATTAAAGGTATGATAATTCATCATCTGTAATCACTATTTGGATCTTCACAATTACAGAACAAGCAAGCATTAGCCTCTAGAAGTACATTTGGCAACAAGGTGATCATTGCAAAAACTACATGCACGCCAGCAAGCCAGCAGTGTTTTATGGCCAAGTATTTCCATGTTTGTTGATTATCTAACATTTAAAGCTTCCAGAGACTTTAATCAGCAACTTGCCAAGGCAGAGGAAAGAAGTATCACCTTAGTCACAAATCTATTTCCGTAACGGATAGCATACCCAATCTTCTCAGGTCATCCTACACCATACTTTTCTAGAACTACATTGCTGACACTATCATAAGATATTGGTATATTTAAGCTAAATCTGAGGATTTCAAAAGACTTGCAGAGAAAGAAACCCCAGGACTTTCTACAACTGGGTCTCTGCCTTGACACTATGAATAATGAATTTGCAGTAATTTCATTTAGAGAGAAGCAGAGAAAAAGGTCACTTCAAACATGGGAAATTAGGCAACGTGATTCTATGAGAAATTGTGTTGAAAGGATTTGTTTCTTCAAAAATAAAATAAGAGCAGCCAAAAATATTAATCTTGTTCCACAGATGTTTGATAAAGCAGAAGACATGAAAGGAGCAGCCGGCCTGTAATAGATACACTGCCACATCCAGCCCGTGATTCAGCTAGACAAAGACAACACATACACTTAGACTTCACTTTTTTTCAGCTGTTGCCTCCCTTCCGCAGGACGTTTCGGGTTGGCAAACACTGCAGCTCTCCAGTGCCACACCAAAGGAAACAGCGTGGGCTCCCACTGCTGTAGGATTGTGCCAAAAATAGCTGAAGACACTGGGGCATTAAATTGCCATGTTTTCCAGCAGAACAGCACGGAGCAACAGAGTACCAGGAGTTCCTGACACATCACTCATACCAGGATTTTATTTTTGGAGTGCCTTTAGCCAGCAGGACAGCACCTAAGGGCATTTCTAACTTCCACATTTTCCCAGATCATCCTCTTTAACCAACAGTATTTTTAGAGGCCGATTTGTGCCTGCACTTCCTTTAGTAGCTAGCCTCTCCTGTGATAAAACATCATATTTTCTGTTTGCTAGCTACTCTCCACTCTAAATGTTGTGCATTGAACATGCTGGAAAATATTTGTCCACAGTAACAGCTATTGTCTTAAAATATTACCAATGTAGCAAGCACCTAATTGCTGTACTTGGTCTAAAAGCAGAAATAATATCCCGTCTGAGCTGAATTAGATGGCAAACAGTGACAAAACCAAGAGGGTCGGTGTGTGTGACAGTGCACTTGATTTATTGCCTCAGATTGTACTCAGTAAAAGGCAGTGTCAGTATTCATTTTCAGGTGACAAAACATATAAAGAGGTTATTATAAGGACTCCAACAAGCTTCTACATGCCTGATCTGTGAGAAGATAGCACTGTGAGGTGTCACACAGGAGCAGGGCAGACACACAGGAGATGGAGAATAACTGCCCACTGAGGAGCTTCCCAGCATGCAGCTGAGAGCTGCATCCCCCGAGAGCTGTGTACACCCAAAACACAGACTTTCAAAGCTATTATCTAGTCCTGAGGCATTTCAACTGCTGAGAATGAAGTCCCCAAGGCACGCAATATTTTGCTTCTAGGCAAAAAATAAATAAAATAAAATAAAATAAAATAAAATAAAATAAAATAAAATAAAATAAAATAAAATAAAATAATAAAACCATGTTCAGAAATGAAGAGCTCAGCACTGAGTGGATGCCTGATTCCCATCAGGACCAGCACGTTGTGCTCCCTTGTCTCCCCCTGTGAAGCCTGACCAGGTCATGCACACCCCAAGCAGAGCACAATGTGTACCGATCGGGTCATTCACGCGGGCTGTCAAGGAAAGCACGCTCAGATCCCTGCCACTTACAGCAGCCATTGCTCAGAGCAGGACCCCCAGCAGCCCACTCCAGGATCCTCAGAGGTGATCCACAAGCAATAAAAGTCAACAGCAAAATCTCAGCAGAGTCACAGAGCTTCACATTTGTCTCTTTTATTCTCTCGGTGGGCCACTAAAAAGACACAGTTAGTCAGTGAGGTTGGATTTCTCCTTGCCTAATTCCAGATGCCTGAAGGTTAAGCACCTGTTCAAGAGGATGCTGTCAACACAAGGAGAGAGATGATTTCAGGGGACGACTTATCCCATGCAGGCAGCGTCAGACAACTCATCGTCTCCTTCTCTGAGTGATTTGGGGTATGTCTGTACTGCAGAACAGCCTCTGGGAAGTGCTGAGGCACCTGGGGCTCTCTCCTAACCCATGGGCTCAGGTTGTCCTGCAGAAGCAGCCAGAACACACAGAGGGACAGCAAAAAAGCTTCACCTGGAGATGTACTTGGGCTGCAGCTAGGGGAGACATCTGAAGATTGGGACTGCAGAGTGTATTGCAGTTTATATATCGTAACATAAACACAGACTGGATTAATAGCCTGCATGAGGACCCTTTCAGACAGATAATTAGGGGACATGAATCCAGAATTCAATGATACATAACTTCATGATACTTTTAATGGCAATTATGAAACAATGCCCCTGAATAAACCTTGAGCAAATCTGTCCTCATCTTTCAGACTAAACTCATGCTAATGGCAAATACATGTTTGATTATGATGACATGTATGATTACTTTGTCTTTTAATTTAGTATACTACAGTAGCTTCTACACAAATACAGCACTTAAAATAGCTATATTACAATGTTAAAAATAGAGATGTACAGGAATGTGTGAAATGTGTGAAAGAGAGTATTTACTACTGTAAATATTTCCCAACTTCCAAATTGCTCCTCAAATTTCAGTATATTTTTGTTACAACATATTTATCTTTTTTAATTCAAGTTCCTAATTCATTTTCATTCAAATTTTACTTCATGGGAACTTAACATAATTAAGAAGAAAGCTCATCATAGTTGTCTCTCTCTTTTTTTTTTTTTTTTTTTTTTTTTTTTTTAACTAGATTTGGCCAAATTAGAGATGAAAAGAAGCAAAGAAGCTTCCTTACCATTCTGTTTTACCCCCTTTCCTAAAACTTTGGTCTTAAATGTCATTACTTTTCAGAACAGTTATATGAACCTATGTCAGAACTAGGAGCAAGCAAATGCTGCTTTCAGATTCATAGCATGAATTTAATATTACAGTGTTGTTACCTTTGTTGGTGCTTTGTTGCCAGGATTAAGTCTTTAACACTATGCTAACCTAACATTTTGAGAATTCTTCACAAAATGAATGATAATTTGCATATTATAGACTTCACTGAGTATCACAAAGAGGTCTTGCTGTTTCTGCACTTGTCTCAAGTTTCTTGTTTATGAGGTTAAGCATGGAGCTATCTGCATTATATAAGGTAGGTTAGAGAGGAGATGTGCACCATCAAAAGGCGTATGTTCACTTGTAAATACTTGCTAAAGAAAAAAATTCAAAATGTACTAGAATAGCTACTCTATTGTAAAAAGGGAATTTAATATGTTTTGCTTTATAAAAATATAAGATAAACTTAATAGATGTCTAACATACAACAAACGATGAAATATGGGCTGAAAACCAACTAATTTAAGCAAATACAAAATATTCTCCCAGAGCTCTCTTCTGTAATGCCAGTTTAGCTAAACAATTTATCTTAGTAAAGAGTGTTGGGACCTTCATGGCCTCTTAGAGAACAAAAGTATTTGTTCAGCTCCCTCATCCAGCCCATTTACCAGGTACAGCCCTGTCACTGAGCTTCTGGTCTCAGATAACCTCCATGTCCATACCACTGAAACGCTGTCCTAACAGTCTTTTACCTAACCCTTGCCTGATATGAAACTCCTACAGGAGTGAGCCAAGAGAAATAGTGAGTTTCAAGATTCTTCTGTTAGTACCAAAGTTTGCCTTTTGAGGAAAGTTGGGCAGCAGTGGGAGACTCTTCCCCTTATCTCTGCCTATCTCTTGCTTATTTGGAGGCTGGATGACTCCTTGGTGAGCCTCTTCTCCAGGTTAGGTCCATTTCAGAGCTGTCAGTCTGGTGGCACCTTTGGACTCTATGGTCTCCTCCTCCCCAGAGATGCCTGCTCCCCAGTAAACAGGAGGGCCTTGGCAGAAAAATGATAGTTTGACAAAGTGCCTGGTCAGTTCTGTCAGTAGTGGTGGTGGTGGCTAATCCAGAACAAGCGCAAATTTCTGGTAATTGGATTGACTCTACAGAAAGGTAACACTCTGGCTTTGCTGCTTATATCCACCATCTTCACTGCATTGAACTTTATGCACAAGTGCTACACACACCTGGATTACAGTATTGCTGTCCTCAGCACATCAAGAGATATAAAAATCTCTCTCATTTTCCATAATCACTGTGTGTGTGCTGCATTCACCCAGGAGAAAAGCAGAAGCCCAACTGCTATGGAGCTGGGCCCCTTAGAAAATGTTGCCTACAGAACAATCCAAGTAGGAAGGCAATTGGTTCTAGCATGTAGGGAAACAAGCAATGCTGCATATGTTGCCTTTATAGCTTGAAGAGGACGTTTCCTTTTTGGGGAATGTAACCAGTACGAAGCCATGCAGGCCTGCCCCTGGGCTGGACCCACTATCATTTAATCTCTTTGAACCTTTGTCTGCCAGATGTTGTATGAAAAAAATAGGGTTGTACCATCTACCTACAGCATGTACCGTCTTGGGTTCACTGGAGCGGTGCTGATTTACTGTGTCTGGCCAGTGAATGGTACACGGAGCCAGGCAAGCTTTTGCAGCCACGCAAGAAGCGGGACGGGCAGGAACCCGGTGAGGCAGATCACTCTCAACAATAGCCTCTAATGCAGAATGAAGTGGCAGAAACAGTACATTATGGATATTATCGTCATTATCTCTTGCTACCTTTAATAGGTTTTTATATCATTTTGCGCATTTTTATGGCTTGCTGGCTCAGAATAGACATTCTTCGTAATTCACTGGAAGAAATGCTTGGTTTCAGCTCCCCTTGTTCTAACTGTCCACTGAATGGATGAAACAGGGCTGTGACCGCTGGGGTAGAACAACACTTTCTCGCTTGGTTCACACTAAGACATTTCTAAAGCATATTTTTTATATACAAAGGTATAAAGGAAGCTTCTTTTTACATTTCTTTTGGGCTACTTTTTTTTTTTTTAATTTCTCTATACTGATTAAAAAAAATGCAGCAAGGCATAAACTGGGCAAAGCCTGCTCCTCATGAAGCTGCAAGGAGAGATTCAGCAGTGAAAAATCTCAAAAGACTGTGTAAAATGGTTACACAACCCCCTGAACCAATACCTGTAGGGGTTTCCCAGAAGAGAGTTGATAGTATGCCTCTTACAAACTGCCTCAGGAAGTGGAACAGAATGGTACCTCATTACAGAAATATTATAAATTGTTCCAGCATTTTTTTATCATGTGAAAGTGAATCCTCTTCTATGCAAAGGCTCATAACAGGTTAGCAATCTGCATTATGATAGAAACCCCCCTGTAAACAGAAAATAATATAGCTGTCAGCGAAATCACCACTGCACTGGGGGGTGTGCCAAGAGCTGCACAGAGGCAGCTCCAAGGAGCAGGTAATGTGTGCTGCTTTCTAACATTTCCCTCAGTAGTTTATTGTCCTTCTTATGTATTTGCTGATACAAGCAATGTCCTGTGTTCCTGTGTGCTCTGCCGGGACACACACCCTGAGAAGGGTGCACAGGAAAGCAGGAGGGTTCCTCTCTGGGGATGCAGAAGGCCAAAGGGACCGTATCCTGGGCTGCACCAAAAGCTGTGTGGCCAGCAGGTCAAGGGAGGTGATTCTACCACTCTGCTCTGCT
This sequence comes from Aythya ferina, assembly GCF_964211825.1. Taxonomy (NCBI): domain Eukaryota; kingdom Metazoa; phylum Chordata; class Aves; order Anseriformes; family Anatidae; genus Aythya; species Aythya ferina. The sequence goes on along the minus strand of NC_140300.1, from coordinate 14,971,845 downwards.
CCAGAGAGACCCCACCTGAGTGCCCACCTGAGTGTTTTATGCCATCTATTACTCACATTGTCCCTTGCTAACTAATGTAGTCCTGCTTCCAGCTGGGCTGAGCTGGGATTGCTCCAGCTTTTCCTGGTGAGGTCCAAGCAGAAGTGTCCTGGGTGATATGATAGGTGGCAGTCACACACCATTTGATCTCTCACTCCATCCCCTGAAGGACTGTATACGTGGACATGTGTATGTGTTCAGTGTTCAGCTTTGGTAGGAGTTTATACATCATCTCTAAATGTTATTATGCCACTTAGACAAGTACAAAGACTTGTACTCGAAGAGGAAGATAGTAGGCTTGGGATTATCCTCATTTCCTGTGGGTGTTCAGTCTAATCTTAGACAGGCTGTCAAGAAATCTCTATTTCCAACACAGTCAAATGTAACCTTTATCTGTAGGAAGTTCTGTTATGCCAGAGACACAGAATCCTTGAGCACAGCCTTTATCACGAAGCCTTAGCTAACACCATGTACAGGACGAATCCCAGCCATCAGAAGCCTGGAGGTCCAAAGCCTTGAATTTTATTTGGATTTCTACAGATTGGTTTGTGGAAGAGAAAAGCTATAGGTCATGCGGGTTCGTGTTGCTGTGGCAGAACGCTGTTTTCTGTGCTTGCTGGGGCATCCAGAGTGCCAAGCCTTCCCACGCAGGTTTACATGTGTCACTGCCTGCATGAAAGCTGATTCACAGGGAACGGGTTTTGAGGCTGAGGCAGTGTTCTCGGGATAACTGAAGATGGTAGAAAGCATTATATACTGCTTTGCTGCTATGCAAGAGCTTGTTTGAAGTATCTATTGTCTGTTGTCTAACCAGCCTCAATGGCTGCAAATGTAAGTTAAATAAGGCAGAAAAGAGAATTGATCCTTCAGGGACTATACAAGAGTGCCATGGGGAACACTGGCAGCTCCTTGATATACTCCTCAGGGCTTATGCTGTTAAATACTGCACACAATACAGGCTCACACTTTGCTGCTTTTTAAGGAGGACCAAAAGGTACACAGTTTGTTATCCCTCTTTGGCAATTGGTGTCACTATAATGCTTCCTACCCATTTCTCAGAGACAACATCCTGCTACACGGTGCTGCATTTATTCTGGACTGACTGTACATAAGTGAAACCATCAGCACCAAACAAGTAACAGATATATCAGTCAAATGCTGTTTTCTTCTCCAAGTTCTAGAAATTTGGTGGACATATACCTATATGATTATTTCTTTGGGATCTTTTATTTATTTTGAGAACTGTAAGCTTATGTGAGAGTTTGTTTTTCAGATCCATATTTGACTGCTTTGTTTTTTGTGGTGTTTTTTTTTGTTGTTGTTTTGTTTTGTTTTTTTTTCTATACATATTCATGTTTTGCAAAAAGAGATAGTGAAGAACCTCATTTTTTTTCTTTCAGGTTCCCCCTACCAGAGTGGATGCTGAAAGTTTGATTTCATCTGTTGAGACTGCTATTAACAATACATCAAGGCCACACACCACTGGTAGTTTGCTCATGAATACCACAAAAAGAGTAGAAGCACATTTTTAGACTGGTGGTTTCTCATACCACTGATTTTCTCTTCTAAAACTGAGACTAAATTCTGATGACAGGGATGTACATATGTAATTGCTAGACAACAGCTCACACGTACAAAGCAATGGATCTGTGCCCATAGATTTCTTCCAAATGCCAGTAAATGCACCAGCCTATGTGTATCTTTCTTAGACTTAGTGCTATAGTATTTTTCAGAAGTGAAAATACCCGTGAATGCTGTTCATAAATCAACCAGCTATAATTTTCAGCCTCAGTAGTGGTACAGAGTGATAGATACAATACGTTGCCAATCCAATTTCTTGATCACAGTTGACTGTCTTGGACAATGTTGTGAGTACTAAGAAAACAAAGCATTTCTGTTTCATAGTAATGCCATGGTACTTTAATGACAGTGAGGGTTGTTGCTGAGAATCCTGCTTATAAAACTGACTTCATACAGTTCCATCCTAGGATACATTTTTCACATTATAATTATCTAATCATGCATTCATTCAACATGAACTTTGCCTTCACATGAAAAGATACAATATTATACGGTTTAAAATAAAGGGTGGAACTGCAACCATGTATTTTAGTTTTGCTTGCAATACTAGAATACACACAGTCATGCCAGCTTTTGAGAGGAAGCAGGAATTAAAAATGTGTGTTATGAAATGCATTTCATGTGAATAAATGTCAGAACGGCATACAGTTTCACCCCTTGACTAAGCTAAAGAACTCATTTAATATAGTAATATGAAGCTATATATATTACAATAGAGAAAATATTAGGAGAGTATCAATTTCCGATTATTATTACCTGCTATCCTACAGAGACTGTCTAAAAATGAAGGCTTCCATTTTCTTGTTTTTCTATTTCAACCAACCATCCATTCAGTTTACTTTTAGAAATCATAGTTTGAGAAAGCTGTGCTGGGGTGGCAGATATAGCCCACGGATGCCTATGGGTGAGCTAGTAATGCAGAGTTGTTAAATCAAGAGAGCAGATCTTAGGAGCAACACTGCGCATTACAACCTCTGCATCACACAGCCCTGTGCCATGACTGCAGAGATACTGCAGGGTGAGAGCGTACCAAAGGTACAGCCCTGTTTACAAGCCCTTCACAGTACTTTGCTAGTAAAAATTATGGCTAGATGACAAGGAAAATATATATATGCATATAATGTTGCACCATATTAACAAAATTTCCTGCAGCAGTGTATTTTTCCAAGGATTAGCAGACTCTGAAATCTGCTGTGCATTTTAAAGGTAAGGCATTTGAAGATGTACAGCAGGTAGCTAATTTGGGGGTCCTTTGCCTACATATATCTGGGAAAGACAAACATAAGTGCTTACAAGAAGCCCCATCTTGGAAGCTTTTTTCCACCAAAAGCAGGCATGTGACAAGACTATCTATGGACACTAAATGCATTTATGAGATGTGAAGAAGCTAGAGAAAATCGTTTGATTAGATAGGAAAGCACTCTGAGTTTAGCTGTTCCCTGCATGACCCTGAATCCTGTTAAATCTGCTAGGTAAGAGCACAAAGAGTTAAATAATCTCATTTACTGAAGCCTCAGGTGCTCAACTTGCTCAAGGGTGATACAAGAGAAACTACCTAGCCAACGGCCATTTATGTTTACCTCCTCATCCACTTACACTGAAATGTTTTTTCCCCACTGCTGAAGGCAGTTAGGCATGATTTTCCATGCACCTGCTTTGGGGACTCGCACAGCTCTGTCACCAGTTCAGCTGCACAGGGGGAACGCTTTAAGAAACTTGGGTTTCATTGTTTAAATATTTTAAAGCGTTCATTCGTGTAGGTGAGATCAGATCTCATCCTCAGAGCGAGTGAGACCAAACAATGGCTGGTAAAAGATATGAGCATGTAGGAAGGAATGGACTTCTTCCCTACAAAGAGGAAACAATATAGACAGACACTGTTTTCTGCTGGAAAAAAAATGTGCCACATATGCAAAATTGGAAGATGCCTAGGGGAAAAGACAAAGTTGATATCAGTGTGAGTGGCATCTTGGGGAAAACCCCAGCTGACAGAAGGAGGCTGCATAGAGGGACAAGTGCTGGGAACTACTAGACAAGTGACTGGCACATATGTGGTTTCTGGTGATTAAAATGAGCCATTTAAAAACAGACCTGCTTGAAAAGCAAAAAAAAAAGTAAATGACATTATACTGGATGGAACAGCTACCAGATGGTCCAGTTACCAGCAGCTACTAGATTTTGTTTTTGTTTTTTTAAATACACACATACACTCACACGAGCAAACGCTCATGGGCCAAACTGGACTATAAAAGCCATCTGGCACTGCTTGTGCAAGTTTACTACACTGCAAAACCTCATTCTCTCTGGCATTATTTGTGGTTAGAGGACTAATTCTAGTTTCAGCCAGGCAACTAGGCTGCAGTCTGGAGCAGGAGAATCAGAGGGCATGGAAACAAAGCAGGGAGCCATGCTCATCTGTGAAGAGGCAACTTCCAAAAGGAAAATGAACTTTACTTTCTCTGTTCCTAAAGTGAGTAATGGGATGGTAAAAAGAATATTCCCCTTATTCTTCACTGCAATTCAAGACCCATAAAAGCTCCCACCTTTTATATAAGGCAGAGCTCCACGATCCTTTTCCAGATAGGATTTTTTTTTTTTCAGTTACCCACTACTTTCTTCTGTCTTCTCCAACTGCTATCCATTAAGACAGACATTACAGCACTTAATGAGCTCCTATTCTCCAGTCACTCATTTACCCCTAATTCAATTGCACTTCCCTGCTCTGGCACCTTAAGCAATGTGTGAGCATCTTCAGGTATACCCTAAAAACAAAGGAGACAGTATTTGCTACCCTGCAAAAATAGCATTTGATACATCATCACAAAGCATTAATAAAACATGCTTATACTACAACATCTCCTCTTATATCTTTTTTCTTAATTTTTAAGGAAGATTTTTAATGATGTATATTTCTCAAGGAGTTCTTTCTGGTAGTAACTGGGCATAAATTTTATAAAACAATCAAAGTGGTAAAAAAAGATGCTGAAAATCTTGTACATATCATTGTAGTAGAGAACACATCTTTGCCGTGGGGTCTAATCAGGCAAATGGCTCAACATTATCAGAATGCAGTTTCATGAAATAATTTCCTTAGCTGCAATGCAGAATTCTGGTATGGGCAGGTATTGTTTTTTGGTTTTGTTTTTTTTTTGGTGGTGGTGATGGTTTTTTTTCAGTGGATGGTTGTTTGTTTGTTTTGATTTTGGTGCAAAGAAGAAAAAAAAAAAAAAAAACACAAGCAAACAACAAACTTCAAGTCTGTAAGTGTGCATCAACAATCAATAGAGAACTAGTTTTCCATCATGCTGTATGTCTGCATGACGTGAGGTGCCTATTCCCTCACAGACTAGACCTGTTTTTGAGGATGCAATAACTGTGCTCCAGCACTGCTGCTAGAGCAATGCCCTGGGCTCAAATCAAGGCTTAACACACAGTACAAACACAGCCCAAAGTAAATGTTTGGCCCACTTTACCTTACAGTCCCTGAAATTCACTGGCAAAGCTTTGAACTGCATGAGCACGCTATAGGTCTGAGGTACAGAGCATCCTGACAAAGCTTGGAGCATTGCAATCAATGTCCGAGGTACTAACATTGCCATACAACCCACTTGTGAGGGCAGAGAGTCCTGGTTTTATTGAATTTATCTATATAGACTTGCCCTTGCTGTACTTCACCAAGAAATTTCAAGTCACTTAAATTGTGGCTAAGGGCATTTACACAGGGGCTGCATGTGGTTCAGTTTGTTTTCAACATTCTGAGGTGGCAATGTAGAACTCTGAATTAGGAAGTTATAAAATTTATGAGTCTTCAATATAAGAAGAAAAAAGCTCGTGAAGAAGATAGTGGAAGCTGCAAATTCCCCTTTAAAAGGCTGCTAACAATTTGTAACCAATTCAACCCAAAATGTTCCTGGGAGAATACCACATCAGGTGAAGTGTTATAGAGGACCACTTATTGCTACATAAACCATTGTAAAATTAATTCAGGTTACAAATAAAACCCAGAAATGCTCTGATCACAAAAGATGACACCTGTAATGTATTTTAGCCATTTTCCCCACAAAAATACTCAGGAAAAGTAAACAAAGCTTTTATTCTAAGCCACTCTAAGCTTTCATTATGATAATTCTTTGGGATTTACAGAGACAGATATATCTCCAAAGGTCTGGGTATCGCTTCACCAAATTTTAGAGCAAAGCTCCGAATTCTACAGGACTATCTGAAACCCACAAAGACTTCACACTTATTTACAATGCCTTTGATGGAATTTCACTCATGGAAGATAGCTCTTCAAAACTTCTTGCTATAAGACTAGAGAATGACAAATGTATTTCTCTGCCTTAGTTCCCAAGAAGCTGCACACAAAAATGTTCATGAGTCACACTGGAATTTTTCAGCCCTTTCATGATTCAATTGCAATCAAAAAGCAGGCTGGACATCTCGGTTCTTGAACTTGTAGTAACCATTCTGCTTAAAAACAGTGGCACTAAAAATACACCTTGTAACAGATTTGATGTATTTTAATGATTTCTGGTTCACTGGGACTCAGATGGAAAACACAAATTTGCTGACAGCACTGTTGCATATAGCTGGTCATAAGAATTAACAGACACTCTTTTTGATTTGCAAATTTTGGACAAAACTATCCATTGGGGTGTATTGCTAGAAACCCCAGTTATTAGCAAGCTCTACCAAAAATATGAAATCTCTCTTCCTAAGAAGGGTACAATCCAACACACCACAGTACTGCATGTGCTGTTCTTCTGCTCCTGAATTTCAGGTTACCCCATATGCCACCTCCCACTGGCCACCAAGTAGTGCTCCCCCTAAAAAAAAACAACATTCATACCCACAGTAACCCCCACAGTTCTGCAGTCATCTGTCTTGCCTTGTCTGCTTACAGTAATGGGGCATTCTGTGGAGAGGGAGAAAAGGGTTAAAAGAAAAACTACCTAATCTTCAGTCACACATTTGTCACCTTCCCCAAAATAGCTGTAGAATTTGAGCATAGTATGCCATTTGCTTCCCTGACAGGTTAATCCGTTTATTATTCATCCGTTCAATGAAAATACTGAGTCTCCATGCTAAGAACAAAACAAAACCTCCAAAAGCACTGGTTCTCTTTAAATCATATTCATAAACTTGTACAATTTGTCTTCAAATTCAGGTTTATTTTTGAACCCTAAGTTAGAAGCAGGACACCTATTCCTTCAGATTTAGCATTGTTGCCTCTAGCCACATTTATGGAATGTTTTCTGGGTTTTGCAAAATTATTAGCATTTCATTACCTGCTTCTGCAACAGCCATGTATCTACCGTGAAAATGTCACCCAAAAGTTAATGAACCTGATGCTTAGCCAAACTGCTTCTCTCCTGTGGGACAAGGATTTTCACAAAACTCTGCAAGGCTCATCTTGAAATGTTTCCTGAGCATGCTCCAAAACGAGAATGGATAGTAAGTCACTGAGCAACTCTGTTCCCTTTTCCCGGGCAACTGGTTCTATTGAGCCTTCTGCAACAACGTGTAGCTCAACTTCTCAATGGCAGCATTTCTAAATGAAAATCACAGCAGTGTTTCGAACCAGCCACACAAGTATTATGACCATATAGCTATTCAGAACAGTTACATTCCCTTCCTCTCTTCATTTCTTCATGAGAATCCACTGTCTACACTAAAAACACCTCTCTTGGTGCACAACATATTCTTTTCCTCACAGATTCATCATGTTAGGAGACTGGATTCATGATCCATCCAGGTAATATGCCTAGAACTTTCCCTTCCTCGGGCATTTCCCAATGATAACAACCTTGGATACAGAAGAATTGTACAACATCACAGTTGGAGCTATTGAATTTCATCCCATTCCTCTTACTCAGTCATCATTTCCATATTATTTCCCAGCCTTTTTCTCTATGAATGGTGTCTCCCAACTCTGGCTCATTAATGGAAAGTATTAATGAAGGCATGAAATGGGAAAAGCCCCATGAATAATATTTGATTCTCTCTCCTGATACTTCCTTTACCAGCACTGATGACTGTTGCCATGTTTACAGTATTGCATGTCCCTTAGGTAGTCACCACTCCACTGTTTTGCACTTTGGTACCGTGCTGAATGTTTGCTTTTATCAAGGGATGACATTAGAGAAGTCCAGAAGATTCTACTGCTAGTGAGCCTTTTTTTGTTATACCACACTTGGCCATTCTTAGGTCTGAATATCAGGAAAAAAAAAAAAAAAAGCCATTTATTGCACATTTAGTAGTAGCTCACAATATCCTTTGTGGAATCTGACAGTGACTCTAATGTAAAACACTGCAGGCAGATTCTGAATCTGATCTACTACCTAGACAGAATAACTGCATCAACAAAATGCTGGAGAAGGGTGACTAGATGATTATTTGTTTTTATTTTGTCTGTTGGTTGGTTGGTTGGTTGGTTGTCTTTTAAGAGATTACAGTTGCACAAAGGAATATGTTCAAAAGGGAAGAAAAAGTCGCATGAAAGATGAGGGCAGTTGTTTGGGTGTTGTTTTGATTATAGAAAAATCACTCCATCTAGAAAAGGGATGTTCTGTGTTTTTACTCTTAGAGAAAGTGATTACAGCATTAAATGTCTGTAGGCTAGAAACTAGAAATAGCGCAAGAGACTTGAGTTTAAGGGATGTTAATTCAACTGAATGCAAAATCTGCTAGACGATGGTGTCTGGATTTCATTTACTGATAACCAGTTGCTAGTTCAAGTGAGCTGTGATTACCATCTACATCAGGCACACGGTTCAAACAATATAATCCTTAAAAGAAAGAGACTATGTTCTCTGATGCTCTCAGCTCATGATTAGGAGTTGAGGTTGCCCATCTAAATGAGGTATGGAATTTAATAAAAGGTATTTTTCTGAAAAAAAGCCAGATTAACAACAAGGGAAAATTGTAATGGGACTATTGTTTTTGGGGAAGAGACCCAAACAAGTTTGTAGAAATGTCTGGTCACCACCAGAAAAGGACTAGGCAGCTCCAGAAAACCCCAAAGTCAAAAGGTCTGTGGTATGCCTCATTGGTCCAGAGATGTTAGTCTTGTCTCTTGTATACTCCACAAGTGTCCTTCCAAGGTGGTTGTTGGTTATTTGGGGTTCAGGAAAAAGTCTTTCTCTTTCCTTTGAAACATCCTGGTATCAACATAGGACAAAATAGGAAAGGAAAATGGGGTGGAAAAAAAGTTCCTCCTTCTGCATTACCAAATCCTGATCTCTGCCCTCGTAGATGCCTACCTGGGCCTACTTTCAGCTGGGGTAATCTTTTCCATGGTTTCCACAACATCAGTATGGGATAACAGCTCACAAAACTGCTGAAGGTTAATTGGTGTTTGAAATGCACCTTGGAAATATATTATATTTGCAAAGGTGTTGCTCTTAGGGCCAGGAATTGCAGAGGCCCTACAGGGCTTGATCAGGTTCAAGCCTTGAGGGACTGCACGGGCAACAGTCCATTTGTAGGATCATGACTATTCAGGCTCCTCCAGAGGGCTGTGATCCAACCTCTGCATCAAAGCAGGGTCAGCTGTGAGATCAGACCAGGTTGCTCAGGGTCTTATCTACTTGGGTCTTGAAAACCTCAGAGGATGGAGGCTGCACAAGATGTCTGGCCAAAATGAGCATTTTAAAACATCTGTTGTCTGAGTGCTGCCACAGAAGAGCAGTTTTCCTAGGCCTGAATATTGCACTGTTTTTAAGTCAGCAGGCATTCCTACTTATCTGTCTTGACAGAAGTCATCACCATGGCATCCAAGCACCTGGAACAATTACCTAAGGGACAATATGGAAATTGCAAGGCAGCTCCCAGCACAGCTGAGAGAATTCAAGGGCAACGCAATACCCAGTGCATCTGCAGGCTTGCAGGGCGTCCCTGGCTAGCAGCATGCTATTATCTCACCGTGAGTCAGGGTGATGCCACTCTGGTGTGAAACCTCCAGCTGCCTGCCTGCCTTGCACGCAGACTGCACTTCCCAGGCTGCACTTTTCTCTGTATCTGTCACTATAACTACACCATCTCCACAAGACCCTTACTGGACTTCCTTACCTGAGCAAAATTAATGTTTCATATTCTGCTTCCAACCAACAGGCATAATGAATCTGTGCAGGTTCATTTACTCCAGTGGACTGCATGCCCTTAGCATAATTGTTTAACTTAGCTGTAACTTAACTTAATTTTCTAATAATGCTCATCAAATTTCCTCAAATTGTCAGAATATGGACTATATTTAAACAGCAGATTTTAGGTATTAATACTCCAGAGCAAATGGCAGTTAAACAAAGAAAAAATATATATTATTTTCTTGCCACTGCCAACAGACAAGCAAGAAATGAGGTATTTTAGCTTCTTTGTGTCCCTCAGACTGCAAGGCTAAAATCCAAATACCTGTTGGGAAAAGACTTACTTATGTCTCTCACAATTTCAAAGAGAAATTCAAATTTCCCACAGAGCTTAGGCACAAGAATTCATTCATTTCATATGAAACCATGCTCTGCTGTACATTTTGGTATGCAAAAGAGGTCTCAGAATGGGGCAGGAGAAGGCAGTGTTGATACTGAAATAACTTATTGCTGCTTCGCAAGACTGGCACTTACACAGCAGAGAGCTCAAGGACTTGCTGACCTTGGGTATGTTGTTGGCCAATTGTTCCACAAGGAAGGGACATTAGATTGCTTGGACATAATAAGCAAGGCAGAGGCTTAACCACAGGCGTGCAAATACCTGTATTTTTTCTTGTTCGTATCATCTGTTTACAAGACTCATTTGAAATGTTAATGTCACATTCACTCCGGGTGCTAGAGCACAGAAATTTATGAGGTCTGAGCACTGGCATATTAAGTAATGTGTACAGTACACAGTAAAAAACTCTAATATACACAACTCAAATCACGTTTTGATTTTGAGGTTTGGGACTTCCTGCATGTAATTGAGAGCTAGGGATGAGAAAGGAACAACGATGGCTTGTGGAGCAATAGACTTCCTAAGCTGTGCTCTTAAAAATACTTTGATGACTAAGGAAGCACTTAAATGTTAGGGGAGATTTGGAAGGAGATCTTACCTAGCTTCCAGTCAGAACACCCGACGCAAAGCCGTAACAGCTTTCTGAATAAAGAGTTTATGTTTGCTCACAGAACTTTTCTGAAGTTCAGACGAAAAGTAGATATTGCCACCTGCTGACAAAACCGAGGGTAGCAACACAGGTCTGGAAAAGAAGCGTTTGCGGTGAAATTCAGGCTCTGCTGAAATCAACGGGAATTTTGCCATTGACTGCGGAAGAGTCCGGATGCCACCTGTGCTCTTAATTTGCCTGGCCAGCCAAACCAAGAAGTGCATTCATCAAAGCCCGAAGCTGAACACCTCTCCTGTGGAAGACAACAGCTGGCAGAACGAGAAACATATTTGGCCAGCAGGTCTCAAGTTCTGTCAGCTTCAGTTCACAAGCTCATCTTGATCGAGTGATGGGGAGCACCTGATAAATGGGGCCATACAGCAGTGTGAGGACCCGTTCAAGGTCATTGTGCAGACACCTTGCAGCTCTGGACCGCAGCTGGAGGCACGCTGCTACTCCATCTCTGGTGGGCAGGGAGGCTCCTCTCCAAGCTTCAGAGAAAATAGAAATGCATCCAGTGTGGCCATAGCTGCTGGCACATGTAAGGCCTGAACTACAGCACACCTATTTCACTAGGCACAGAGGGCAAGAGCAGGGATTCAAGGACCCTTCAAGGACCCCCCCAGGGATTCAGCTCTAAGAGAGGCTGCAGCATTGCACAGCTCATTAGCTGCCAGAGGATCCACAGAGAAGGGGCCTTATAAATGCCTCCCCCACTGAAGCAGCTTCAAAACTCATCTAACATCTTAAACACCAAAGCTAACCATTTCTGTGTACATTTTAAGGAAAGCAGATTATATCCAAGAAGACAACAACTTATTTTACCAGGGCTATCAGGCAATCATTACTTTATGGTGCGAATTCCTTTCCATAATGACAAGAGAGAAAAATAAGCAATTAAATACTTGCTTTGTTTTCTCAAATCCAAATTTCAGGATTTTTTTTTCCATTCAGGATTGAACTGAAAGTGAAAATTCAGTTCTCCACAAGACTGAAAGTCCAGCCTGATGTACTCAGCGGTTACTGCAAGAGTCCACTGGACAGACACAGGGTCAGGGCTATAGGAGTTTGCCTGTCTCACAGCTGATAACCAGAATCAACTACCACAAAAATAAAGTTACAGTCTGTCTAGGGAGACATGCCTGTTGCATGGCCCCACAAGCTCTTGTGTGGACTCATACCAAGCCATTAGCACCTAATTCCTTCATTAAACCATGCCACAGGAGCTATGGCCAACCTGTCCCAAGGTGTTCCTTCTGCTCTCCTGCCTCTCAGCCTTTTGTTCCTACCTCTGTGCCTGCAGCACAATGCAGTCTTTCCTTCTGGAGGTCTGCAATGTAAACTGAATCAATAAACTGATCTGGGCTTCTTTTCTGCAGAGAGTTCTGATCTGGTTTCTTTTCTGTTTCTTTTCTGCAGACTTTTTTTAACCCAGCTCTGTTCAGTGATTCGGCCCACTCCAGCAACCATCAGCAGATAGGATCACAGATAAAGTAGCAAAGCAGATGGAGGGATGGGCAACCTGAATTGGCAGGAACTCTGTAAATCCCGTAGGTCAGCTTTAGTGCCAAAGCTAGAATATCATGAAACTATGGGATCAAATATCTGGGGCTGTCAAATAGTCTAAAGCAATGCCATCAGATATGTCCCGCATTTCAATTAGGAATGCAGAGAGGTAGAGGCTACCAAAAACTCTTTCAGCAAGAATGTTTTTAGACTGCATATGAGGTAAATTGGAACAAATCCGTATCAGTTATATTACAATATACATCTCAAATCCAAAGGGAAGTGAATGAGGCATTGCAATGCCATGAGCTTCACACACATTAAGCAAAACCAGGAGTACCAAATTATCAGAAAATTTATTCTTGTTAGAAAAATGTTACTGCAATAATGCTCCAAGCAAAAAGAACTGTGCTCCAGGCGTAAGTGTATGTACTGTACCTGAAGGCTTCCTACCACTGACTCTTTGTTCATGACATTTAAGCAAGTTATTTATTTTGGACGGGTATGTATTAGTCATTCATTCATCTGCTCTCTTGCTTCCTCCTGCCCTCCCGGCCAGTGGACTTATCACTCACTGGACAAGCTGGTGATGCTTGTGTCAGAATTGCCATTTTGCAGCAAGTGGCACACAAATCCCAAATCGGCTGTTGCATGTGTTTTTGATGATAGCCTAAAACCTCTGCCCACTTCAGAGAATCTAACCAAAATGCACAAGTCACACATCAGTGCACAAAGAGAGCACTTTGTCACGTAGGTGAATTTTGGGCTGAGGAAGGTTAGATGAGCTCTGGATTGCTGCCCACTTCATGTTGCGGGGAATATGGGAACACTTTCCTAAACAGTAAATTTTTCTGGCTCAAAAAACGTTCAGGCTACAGAAGTGAATGTGTTCTTTCATATAAATACAGGCAAGACTCTTCCTCTGAAGACCTGAAAAATAAGGTTAAAATATGCTTAGCTATTGAATTATAAAAGTATCCCAAAGGGAAGACTTCAATACAGCAACCTGGAAAAGTAAGGAAAACAACCTCAAGGGAGCTATCACCCAGGGGGAGGGAAAAAAAAAAAAAAATGATGACCATTGTTACAAATCTGGAAGGAATGAAATTACATGGTCCTTGTTTGGAAAATTAAGGTCTTATATTGAAAAAATATATATACCAGGTGTAAGCATATGTAATGGATCAAGAAATAAACATGTTTATAATAAACAGACATGTAAATGCTGTCAGTATAGGCAGTAGCATATCTGAACTGCTTAAACTTCATTTCTTTATGTCAAGCTGAAGGAACTGTGAAAGGAAGGTTAAATGTGAAAGCACAAGGAAATAAACAATTGCAAAGTTTTAATGAGTTTTGCGGTCCTCTAAAAAACATGAAAGACCACTGGAGATTTAAAAACGAACAAAGGCAAATAGAAAAGGAAATCAGGTGCATGTTAGTGGAGATAAGAGCAGCATGCAGCCAAATAGCACATACTTAACAAAAAAAATCATTTCATTATATTTAAACCTTGAAGAGAAACTTTGCTCTTTTGCACTATCACAATATGAAGCCTAAAAGTAAAAATGTGCTTTGAGACTTTAAATAGATTGTGTCTCCCTGGCAATTTTAATTAGCATGCTTCTGTTTATACAAATGTGTCTGTGGGGAGCTGGTTTGAAGAATGAAAGATCAAGCCTAGATGAATATATTGAATAATTTTAGCATCCATAATTTTAGTTTCCTTTGTCTGCCTATGAGCAAAATGATCCAAAAATGCATTAAATTAATATTTTAAAATTATCCAAAATCCCTGTTCATTTAATGTACTATTTACGTATTCCTAGTTTGCTCATATGCTAGTGCAAATAACCAGCTCAAATAGCATGGCAGTTGCACAGAGCAGTATTTCAATAAAATGTAATTGTAAGAAGCAAGTTCTAAGTGCAGCTAAACTAGAGTTAAAAAAAAAGGGGGGGGGGGGGGCAGAGGGGAGAGAGAAAAAGAAAAAGGGAAAGGGAAAGAAAGAGAAAAAGAATAAGAAAGAGAAAATTGGTAAAAAAAAAAAAAAAAAGAATAAAAGAGAAAGAAAGAAAGAAAGAAAGAAAGAAAGAAAGAAAGAAAGAAAGAAAGAAAGAAAGAAAGAAAGAAAGAAAGAAAGAAAGAAAGAAAGAAAGAAAGAAAGAAAGAAAGAAAGAGAGAGAGAGAGAGAAGGAGAAAAAGGGAAGCAGGATGTAAGCAGGGCAGGAAGGAAGGAAGCCTGGTCAGAAAGAAGGGAGAAAGGAAGGAAGGAAGGAAGGAAGGAAGGAAGGAAGGAAGGAAGGAAGGAAGGAAGGAAGGAAGGAAGGAAGGAAGGAAGGAAGGAAGGAAGGAAGGAAGGAAGGAAGGAAGGAAGGAAGGAAGGAAGGAAGGAAGGAAGGAAGGAAGGAAGGCTCTTTGAAATAGCTAGTCAGAAGACTCTCTGCTGTTTTGTGGCAGGAAGAGAATTTGAGAATAGCTCTGTAGAAGAAACAGCTGTGGAAGCTCCCTCCCTCCCCTCATTTACTCTGTTTTAATATCAGAGGGGTAATCTATAATATATGTCCCAGGAGAATCTAGAAATTCTTTCACCTACCCTGGAGGTTTGGATTACTTGTCTAATAAATTATTTTAATCTGTCCCCTAGGCAAAGTGAGAAATTTGGCATATGGCAATTCTGTCCTTCCCTCTTCTGCTATATGTTAAGGTAAAGTCCCACTCTGATTTACATGTCATACTATACTGCTACAATTAATCGAACTGCAGCAGGCAAGGCATAATGTAGTGCTATATATATTTTTCAGGAATGGTTGATTTCACAAAGTTTCAATATTAACAGCTTTGATTGAGTTCTGCAAGTTCATGTATCTTTCTCCTTACTCTCTGCCTCTCTTGAGATATTTTATTGCAGGCTTTCTTATAAGGAAAGTTCTGCTATGTTGTGTAGGATTTTAGTTTATGCAGAGTGTGCATACAACTTATTTGCAATAATCTTGTCTCTTTGGACTCTTTTTAACAAGCAGTAAATCGTGAAACTGTATCTCAAGACTACTCAGAATTTTGGCTGAAACCAGGAGGTACAGAAGGATATTTTGATTGAATGCCAATAAATAAATAAATAAATAAAAATCCAGATCTTTCCAGGGAGATCTTTGTGCTAGCTTTTAAATAAAGTTGACTTTAACAATCCCTCATTATACACAGATAAAATAACCCAAGCTCATGCCATGAAAGGCACACAAACCAGAACACAGAGATGTTCTGCTCACATGAGCAGACCCTGTGGGACAATCTAACAGATTTGCTTGGAGGCAGAGACTCTGTGGTACCAGTCCTGAGAAGCACTCTCAATGGCTACACAGCTTCATGGTCTTCTTTTTTACACAGCTTCTTTTTACTTTAGAAAAGAAGAAAAAGGCGACTAGAGTATTCTTGTCCAATGTGGGCAATTATTCATCCTATCCCAGTAGAGGGACGGAAGCGGGTGCTTTTTACATTAATGTACAGAAGCAGATACAACCAAAATTCTGGAAAACCGCAGACTTCTATTTCTCACACACGAAAACAAACAGAGCTGGGAAAGGACTTAAGACTTGCAGAGAGCCAAGGAAATAAATTTCCATCCATGCGTCATGTTCAGACTGGGAAAGCCATTTCATTTTAGATCATTTTCTTTGATATCAGCATCAAAAATGGAAGATGGAGAGTGGGCTCTTGCTCAACAGTCCTTAGGACACAGGAGCAAGGAGAACTCAAGCTGCAGAGGGGAGCAGAGGGTTACTGGCATATGGTTTCCATTTAAATTCCCTGAACCTTTAGTTGTTTTTCTAAACTTGCCTTTCTTGAAGTTTGAACTTCTAAGATGTTTTGGAGATGTCTGAGCAAGCAGGTGCTTCTGCTGATCAGGTTTCCTCTCACTGATCCACTGTCACATAACACCATAGAGGAGAGGGGGGCCTTGCCCCTAATTTTCCCAGCACCTTACTGATAAAAACCTGAAGAATATGCCTTTTAAGCTAATATATAATGAAGATGAAATTTAAACTGCCTTTATGTAAAACATACCATATAGCTGGTTAAAAGAGCCTGTGGCAAATGAAGATAACTTTAAGACATTTCTAGCTACAAAATAAATCAGCTGCAGTGCAACACTGCTCTCTTAAGAATTACTCTTACAAAACAAGCTGTGGTTGGCATTAACAAAGGAACCCAGATGATGACCAACAGGCAGCTCCAAAAACCATGGGGTAAAACAAAACCAGAACAGGTCAGTGAGACAACACCTGCAGAGGAGGCTGCAGATGTAGCAATCTTGCTCTGTGTGCTTGGAAGGGGCTGCAGACAAGCCAGCCAGGTGCCAGCAGAGGGCTGTGCTTCAGCAGCCCATCCTTCCTCCAGCCAGCACTCTTAAAACAGGAGAAAAAGGCTCCTGCAAAGTTGTTTTCCTTCTTTACAGCCTTTATAGCTCCTTTTTACTGAGCACAAAAATGCTTAATATATTTTTTGAATCCCACTCCTGGAGCAAACATCACACTTCTCTATTTGAAGAACGTTTCAAACCTTTTTAGGAGCAAATAAAAGCAACAAAATACCAATATATTCAGATTTCTTACTCCTGTACACATTCATGAGAGTAAACTTTAAAAATATTCACTTCCTACCCTAGGATTGAATTTGGAACACTTGAATGTTTGGGACTGCCATTCATAACACTAATAACACTTTTCCCTGACTTTCTATTTCCCTGCAGTTAAGTGAATGAAATAGAAAACCTTGCATTTCTCCCATGCTTTAGCATCGGTGAGCGGGTGCACTAGTCTGGGATTGTTTCCCCTTGTCTGCCTTCTACATCAGTACCTATTCAGAAAGCACCTGGTCTCTGAATGTATTCAGAGCCAGTTATCTCCATATACAATATATCCTAGCAGACCCAGGATTCCATTCTTTTTTTTTTTTTTTTTTTCTTTTCTACTCAGGAAACAATTATTTGACTATTTGTCTGTCTTTCTCCACTCCCTGCCCCATAACTTTTGAAACTGTTGGCCAATTTGAATGGAATCCAGAAGAAAAGCCCATATCTTAAAGACATTAAATTCCCATCACCTTTGTCAATAGGTGAGGAAGACAGATTTTGAACTAGTGCCTCTGCTGAAGGAAAGGTACTAGCCTCAGCAACAGCAGTCAGCCCGTCAGGATGCATGCCAGCACACAGATCCTTGCTAGACCTTTGGTCAGAAGAAAAATAAGTTCTGTAAGGGAGATAAAGGAGAGCCTTAGGGCTGTATGAAGCTGAGAGTACAGGGCTGTATGAAGCTGGGAGTACAGGAGAGACAAGGAGTGGAAAATTTAGGACTTAAACTTGATGTAAAAGAAACAATATTATTTCTGCTGTTTCACTCAAGACTTTTTTTGCCCATGTCCCACCTACTTCAGAATGAGTCCTGAGGGCTGCACATAGCCTTAAGGGTAACACCTACGGGTATACCTCTGGAAGGCAGGTAATACCTGGCCCCCTGTCCAAGCACACTACCTGGGGAGGCCACCCTCAGATGGACAACTTGCTTCCCTCTCCCTGCTCGATGGAGAGCAAGGCAAGGATCCTAGGTTACGGTACCCAGCAGGGTCTGTATACCCAGTGGCTGGTGGGCTGGGAATAGGGACACACCACCCACTGCACCT
Organism: Aythya ferina; assembly: GCF_964211825.1. Lineage (NCBI taxonomy): Eukaryota > Metazoa > Chordata > Aves > Anseriformes > Anatidae > Aythya > Aythya ferina. Next base: position 14,953,907 of record NC_140300.1, on the reverse strand, counting down.
GACCCACAGCCCCCACTGGCAGCCAGACCCAGCGTGTGTTCTACCTAACGCCTCGCTGCCTACCCGCCCTTTCTCTACGAGCTCCCATCTTACCAACAGTTTCAGCCAGAGCTCTCTTATTTGCACAGCTGCATAGTGAACCAAGCACAGAAAGTAGGCCAACAGCAACAAAATGACCTGTCTTATTCCTCCCCTCCAGCCCCATCTCTCCTAGCAGAATGCAGTTTGAAGATGACTCAAAGTCCCTTTCCATCTGAACGGGTGGCACCCCAACACAAAAGAGCAAGTCAGAACTCAAAACTTCCATTTCCCATTTTTTTCCTTTTTTTTTTAATTATTTTTTTCTAAGCATTTTCAATTTTCCACAGAAAATATTATTTTTGTACTAGATACAGTAACTCTAATTTTCCCTTGAGGATTACAACTAAGGTTGCAAAAAAGATGGCATGACCAATTTTGAGCACCCTATTATTTAGCAGCAAAGTCCTGCTTTGATCCATCTCCCTGCTGACTTCAATGGAGCAGCACTAGGTATAAATTAAAGCAAAATTCAGTCCATCAGCTCTACTTTAGGCTTCATGCATCCCATTTAAGCAGTGCCTCCACCTTGATTTCACCTTGCTGCAGTCAGCAAAGAATGCTGATATAAAAGGTGCCGTGCTTTTTTGTGTATCCACTCACTATGCTTTCATGTTTCAGCTGTACCATTTTACCTTACCATTAAAATTACATTTGGGCAAAAGTGAAAGAGTGTATAATCTCTTGTGCTCTCTCTGGAGGAAAAGCCTCCATTAACTTTTTCTTTGTCTCCCTGTACACAAATAGCAAAAACACGTATTTTCCAGTCAAAAACAAGCAGCAAAGTAAGAAACCCATTACAGGGAGTGCAGTCATTCAATCTAACATTTTTCATGTGAATGGAGAAATAAAGTAGGATTTCTTCAACAGGCAGGAACCTTGGTTTAAAAAAAAAAAAAAAAAAAAAAAAAAAAAAAAAAGATATATCAAGATCATCAATCAAGTTAGCAGAAGTTAGATGTCCAGTCCCTTAGATGCCAATAACAATCCCAACCATATTGCATCAATTAGTCACTGATTGTTTGTGAAGAAGAAAGCTTTAGTGCTTCTCTCCCTTCCCTCATTACCATGGAAGAGTGCACCACAAAGAGCCATATCACAAGTCGCAGCCACGGCCACGTGGATGTGTGCTCCCCTCACAGTCAGGTCAAGACTCCATCTGCCATTGAAGAGTTCTTTCATGTTACAGAAAAAAAAATCAAATAACTCTGTGGGCTAAAGCTATTTGTGACAGTAATCTTTTTTTGCTCTCAAATGTCACCCACTAAGCATGCTTTATTCATCTCGTCACAAAACTTGGCGGCACAGGAACTCATTCTTTGGCCTTAACAGAGACACAAAATGAGAACAAATGGAAAAGAGGCCTAGCTGTACCTGCAAAATAATGTACTTTAAAAGCATCATGTGCAAACTGGATGTCACATTGAAGTTTTGAAATTGGAAAAAATAATCCTAACCTTTCAGATAAAGTTACAGTCAGAAGTGTAAATCACTTTTACGTGTTAGAGCTAGATAAAGATGAGCTCATTTCTCTACACGTCAATGAAGAAGTATTAGAAAATGTAGTTCCCTGAAATGTGACTTGGAATTTTTTTCAAACTTTAACCAGTCTACCTTTCCAGCAAATACAACCAAAAAGTACCAGTTACTGAATATGAAAGCCTTAGTATTTTTATAGTACATTTCAGCTTATCTATTGGAGTAGCCATGCCGTGGAGCTACAACATGCTGTCTCTGTTGAACTGTCATTGACCTTTGTCAATCTGCTCAGCTCCAGTTTGAGGGCCAGGATTTCACTGTAGTTTTAGTTTTGTTCTAGGGATCTTTCACAAGTTACTGAAAAGTATGAAAGGTGTCATCACCAAGGTCATGACAGGCTAGTTTAAATAAATTCCACTGGATAATACACTTAACTCACTAAACTTCACCTTTTACAGAGGTCCTACTCATCAGTGCCACATGAAAAAGATAAATGTATTAATATGTTTATATATGTACTTGAACAAACAAATAACACCTGGGAAGAAACATGTCTGTAAAGCAGGAAAGAGCATTTCAGTTATGCTTTATTAAACAACAGAGTTTATCCAAATGTATATTATTTATGCAGAAAAGATGACAAAATAATATCCTCCAGTCTTGGAGGTCCACAAGCACTTGACACACCAAAACTACTGCTGTATTAGGGGAAGGACATCTACCTGATCACATCACAGCTAGAGGTACAGAGCGTGTCTTGGCTACATTTTAGTCTTACAAGCAGAGCACTTCATGCTGCAGCTCAGCTGAGGCCACATTTGCTGTTATGTATCAAGCATAAAACCTCAGCAATGCTGGCAGCATTTCTCTGCTGTTTCAAAATAGGTCGGACTAGACTGTGATTACTAGTGTTGCTCGCAGGCATAATAATTTTGACTTTTTGGATAAAGTTCACCATCGGCAAGCATCAGAAAATGAGATTTTCTTTAACTAGAGAAAATCATGAAATACACTGTTTATGCGCAGGGAGAAGTAAATGTGAAATCTGCATCGGGAGTAATTTATCACTGTAGGTTCAGGGTTCCACTGTACCACAATAAACAATATATAAATTACACAGCAAAAGAAAATACGCCTCCCAAAATGGAGCAACAGTGGTAACACAGATGGTGCAAGGCACAGACATTACCACATACATCTAAGATGAACTGGGCAATTCAGCCAGGGCAGACCTCTGGTTGGTGTTAGACTGTTTTACAGGTTTTAGTGTCCAAGAATCTTCTCAGATATTTCAGTCATTCCTGATGAAAAAAGTCTTTACTTTTTCATAGAAAATCTGAATTCCTCTAAACAGCTCCCCTTTCTGCATACCCTCGTTCACACTACAGAGATTTAACAGGAACATTATTATCCTTATAAGATTTTCAGCCTCATAATTCAACACTGCCACCAACTCTTTATAGAGTACAGAACTTTGCAACATAAAGTTCTTCACATAGGAATGAAGTATCTTTGCAAAACCAAACTTGCTCAGATCAGTAGTTTGCTCCTATGTAAAGGAGAATTTTTACCATAAGGATTTTTACCTTTGAAACTTAGGTTCCTGTGCAGAGCCTTTACATGGACAGTTTAAGGTTATTTCTTCTGAGTTGAATTTCTGAGTCTCGGATAAAGCCTTTGGAAGGAAGGCTTTAAGATGCCCTCAGCTAACTACATCAGCAAAGAATTTTCTCATGTTAACAATGTATACAAGCAACAGCCACCTGGATTTCAGCTACTTCATAAAATTAGATTAATTATCTGCATATACTGCATAAGCAAAAATTTTTAGATGAACAAATTGCATAAAAAAAAACTGTTTTACTGAAAAAAATACCATCTAGCCTGCCAAGTTCTCTTATCACTTTTGTGAGATATGCTATGAACTGACTTCAGTAGTTTAATTTTATTAACTCGTGAATCAGTTTCAGATGTTGGCCATTGAATGCTTGTTAAAGTCATTCACAGAATAGCATTGTCAAAAAAAAAAAAAAAAAAAAAAAAAAAAAGATACCTATTGCGGACCTTTTATTTTGACATATACTAGTATGAAAAACAGTACTTCCAAACCCTACGCATTATTTTATTACTATTTAAGAGCAGATTTTCTGCTTCAGAGTTTGTGTACTTATTCTATTACTCTACTCCATTATTCTGAGCTGGAAGCACTTTCCATGGATTTTGTGACTTTCAACAAGTGGCTTTCATGCATTTGTCCAGTCTCCTCTTGCAGCCATGTAAACTTTTTACTCCCGCAATATCACATGCACCTCCTTGTCATTTTTCTTGAACCTCAGTATTTCTTCAACACTTAAATTTTGCCAGAACTTTATGAACCACAGCTGGAACTGAGAAATATTTGTTAAGTGGACTACTTTATTGAGTAAGGAGATATTAAGAAACTTGCTAGGACTTTTCATATGAAATACATGTAAAAAAAAAAAACATTTTAAAATGAGACTGTATGAGAAAGCACTTGTAGCCATTGCTGCTTTGTAAATTCCCACAATGGGGCTTGCATGTTGCAGGATATGTAAAAATTAGAAAGTAAAGTGATTTTTTCAAAGAAGAACAATTCACTAAAAGTTCAAAATAAGGTAAAATGTACTAGTCAGAACACAAAGCATAAAATGAAGATCTTCATACTGTGATTAGTGATCACAGATGTTAACATTATATATAATATTCCAAATTACTTTAGAAATAGACAAAAGTACAATTCAATGTACAGAAAAAATTACACTGCAAGGCATAAGCCAAACACAACATTACATGTAATTAAACTTTTTAAACAAGTAAAAATATGAGGAATGAGGGGAATATGGAAAAATCAAAAGTTAAGGAGAGGTACTCTTATTCCAGAAAATAATTGTTCCAAGCATAAAGAAAGATATTAAGCATGTGGAAATTCATATGGTAATACAAACATATGTTAGGAACATTTGCTGGGACTTTGAAGGTAAACAAGATCATTCAACTCAGAACAACAAAATACTGGAGAAAAAAAAAAAATCCGCTTTTATCTTTCAGTTTCAGTCCAAACTGTTTTTGCTTAATTACCTGATGTTACCTGATCTTTTCCGATTTTCTCACAAATAAATTTTTTTTACTAGCACTGGATATCAGGAATCAGTAAGTGAGTAACCACAATAAACTACAAGAATAAATACGGAGTACAAAATAAACATCTACAAGTACTGGATAATACTGAACAATTGAAACAATTACACTTCAATACATAAGTTCCTTTGTGAGTCCACTGCAAATGGCAAGATGGCTTAACTTTTATTCATGCATTCATAAATAACGGTATGGCTATATTATAGCACAGACAACAAATAATGTACCTTTTCATTAGCATTCAAGACTTTATATAACCATTTTTCAGCTAATATAAGAACAAAAAGCATTCTTAAAACTAAGAGACAAATGAAGGCTAACTTCAGTTTAATTCAAATGACTTCTATTTTCAAGAGTCTTCCAGTTTCTTTTACAGCGTCTGCCCAAAGGACAACATACAATTGGACCCATACAACAACAACAACAAAGCCATTTAGGATTAAAGTTCTAGAGTGCTGGATTACCGAGGTTGGTAAATAACATATCTGAAAAGCCTGCAAAAGTCAGTAAGTTGCATGCAACCTGGGGTAGTACTTAACTTATAGCACAGAACAATCTTTCACATTCAGCTGTTGAGTCAGTTTGAGTATGGACTGCTTGTTGCAATAGTTTCAGACCACTGGGCATAACTGATCCCTAATAGCCCTTAAATTCCCAAATCTTATTAATGGATTCCTGCTCTCTAGTATTCTTCACAGCACATTCCTTGACATAGCTGGAGACAAAGGCCACAGGTACTCCAGGCTGTCTGTGATGTATGTGTGAATGGTATGCTGTTCTAGGAAGCAAGAATCTTACTTGTGCTGTTAAAATACTTTTTTTTTTCTGCATTATACTTGAAAAATAAATAACTAAATGGAAGTTGCAGTGCTTTTTTCCTAACAAAAAAAAAAAAAAAAAAAGAACATGAAAATGTTGCTAACCTCCTGGTGATGTCTGAATTTTTCATCTACTCTCATGGTCACACACAATTTCTAAAATTAGTAATGCATTTACAAAAATGATACCCCTGACTTCTGCACTTTCTGGCTGACAACTACACGGCCTTTAGTCACCACTGACAAAACTTTACTGAGAAAAGATGTAACAGGGCCAGCAGGCCTCACATAGGCATATGTGAGTAGGGACTGGACCAGGCGCCAAACTGCAGATTTCTGGACCCTCCTAAATTTTGTGCTTTGATCCTTCCCGATGTCCATGTATGAAGCATGACACTAGAAAGAAAAGCCAGATTTTAATTACTCCAGCACCCATAGATAAAAGTCTCACAATACTCTTAAACATGTTAGATGGAGTTTGTTCTGTGGAGTTCTACAGCATCTAGAAGTATATATTTCACAGCAGGGAAGCTAGGGGCAAGTTTTATACTTCTGACATGTTTCTAAGTGTGCAGTAAGAGTCCTGAGGCTCTTGCTTTTACGGTCAGATTTATAACGATTATTACAGATGGCAATTTCTACCATTTGCACGAGATCTCCACTCCTCACACCACAGAACTTGTGTAAGCGAAGTATTAGTACTGCCGAGTCTCCTTTTTTTTAGGTTGCAAGCCGATCTCTGGTGTACTTTTATGTATTTTTTGTACTTTTCTTGCGTATCGTGGGGAGGACAGATTAGCCTCTTACGCAAAGAGTGAGGAACCAAAGCACACCCGGCACTCTCCCTCCGTTCCCACGTCAGGTACAAGGACGTCACCCTCCCCATCTCCGTATTTACTGCTCCCTCACAGAAAACCGCTAAAATCCATAATTTAAAACCCCGGGGCGCAGCGCGGAGCCCTCACGCGTCTCCCTCACCCCCTTAGCCCCGCCCCCTCCCCAACGGCCGCCCCCGCCATGATGGCGGCCGGCGCAGGAAGGGGCGGGGCGGGGCGGGGCACGGCCGGGAGCGCGCAGCGCGGCGCGGGGCGGGCGGCAGGGCCGGGGCGGGGGGGGGGGCGGCGCGCGCAGCGCCCGCCCGGGAATGGGGCGGGGGGGGCTGAGGGCCGCCGTTCCCCCCCCCCGCCCCGCCGTTGCCCGCCGGTGGCCCCGCCCCCTCCGAGGGCCCGGCGGCGGTCGCATGGCGCCGCCGCCGCTTCCCTTCCCTTCCCCTGCGGCCGCCTCTCGCTTCCTCCCTCCGTTCCCTTTCGCTTCCGGGGTCAAAGCCGCCGCGGCCGCCGCTCGGGAGCGAGCCCGGTCCCGCGGCCCGGCCGGCAGCGCCGGCAGCCGCCGCCATGGCCAGCAACCCGCAGCCGCAGCCCCCGCCGCCGCCGCCCCCGCCGCCGCCGCCGCCCCCTCAGCAGCCGCCGCCGCTGCCGGGGGCCGGGGCGGCGGCGGCGGCGGCGGCGGGGGGAGGCGCGGCGGAGCCCGAGCTGGTCTCCATGATCGTCAGCCACCTCAAGAGCCAGGGGCTCTTCGACCAGTTCCGCCGCGACTGCCTGGCCGACGTGGACACCAAGGTACCGGGGAGGCGGCTGAGGGGATCGCCGGGGCTCGGGGGGGGGTCAGGGGGAGCGAGCGAGGGGCGCTGCCCCGCCGCTGGGCTGCCCCCTCTGCTGATGTTCCCCTCAGCACACCGTGCTCGGGGCGGGGGCCGTGTGTCGGAGCCTCGTGTGCCAGCTCTCAGCTTTGTCTCTCCCGTCTTGTCGGGCCGTTTTCCCCCCCTCAGCCCGCCTACCAGAATCTGAGGCAGCGCGTGGACAACTTCGTTTCCAACCACCTGGCCACGCACACCTGGAGTCCGCACCTCAACAAGAACCAGCTGAGGAATAACATCAGGCAGCAGGTGCTCAAGTAAGTGGTGCCGCTCGGCCGGACACAAACGGTGCTCTGTGGTGGGTGGCTCAGGCGTTATGTCAGCTGTAAACTGTCCCCTTTCTTTGGAGGGACCCCCGAAGAAGGTTCTGTTGGTGTTCGTTAAAGGTGGTGGTATTTCCGTTAACAGCTCACCATCAGCATTAGCCAGAGTTAGGCTGCGAATGTTACTTTGCCTGGTCCAAGTTGATCCAAGGATGGAAAGCTTCGTTTTGACTTGGGGTATAAGATCCTAGCTAAAGATTAACTTCCCTGTCTCTTTTAAGTCAGAAATTAATAAAATTATTAGTGTCATCTGGTTTTGAGCGAAGGAGGTTAATAGGATTTGACAGATCAAGCTCTGCAGAGTGCAAAGTTAAATTCACGAAATAAGAAATGGGATGTAAATCTGTTACGAGAAGAGCTTTTGCAGAACGGCTGTCATATCAAACTGATGTCAAATGCTTACCTCATGTTTGATTATTTCATTAGAGTCCCTTTAGTTTTACTTGTTATAAAATAGTCATAAGAATCGTCAGAAAGTTTCTTCAAGGAAGTATGAGTTTGGCCACTGAACTGGGTCAAATAAGGTCTTTCTGAACAAGTGTGTTCTGTTAGGTATAGTGATACCTTTGGTGACAGGTACAGAGGATCTGGAGATTTTTAAATAAACAATGAGTTTAAAAGGCAACATAGTCTTTCCTGGAACATACAGGGTTCTAGAGAAAACACTCAGGTAAAAAGTTCTCTGTTGTCATTTATTTTTTTACTTAGCATTAAGGGTGTTCTATAAAGCTGTAAAAACTCTGAGGTGTCACCTTGTATTGTGCAAAAGGTAAATTAGGGCAGTGATGACTGGTCTAGTATTCATCTGTCCCTCATGCCTTCTAGAATGTGTTTGTTTTATGCTAAGGGAGTTGATAAGATCAGGTTTCCTTTTTCCCACAAAAGTCACTTTTATAATTAGCTAATACCTGTAGGCATCACCTCTAGTGATGTAACCACGGGCCGTTTGTTATGTTAGTTCCATGTGATTGGATCACTTTGTTTCTTTAGCTTTTTTTTTTTTTTTTTAGTTCATAAGGCAATAGAGAGAGCTGTGGAAATACAGGTAGCTGGCTAAGTGCACTCCTGCAGCAATATTCAATAGCATTGGTGCTTCTCTTGAAGTGTTTAAGAGCGTTTACATTATTTAAATGAGCATTTATCATTAAGATGTTCTCAAAAAAGTCATTTTTTTTATTAAGTATTAATGTAACTTTGTTCCAGGTCTGGAATGTTGGAATCTGGAATTGACAGAATTATTTCTCAGGTTGTGGACCCAAAGATCAACCATACATTCAGACCTCAGGTGGAAAAAGCTGTCCATGAATTTTTAGCTACACTGAATCATAAAGAGGAAGCAGGCCCCAGTACAACTCCAAGTGAGGACAAAGTAGATGCATCTGTTACAGTACAAGGTATTCTACCATTTCTCTTAGCAATCTATTACCAAAATATTTATTTTTTTCAGGAGAAGAAGCATTAGTTGGGTTTGCTGCTAGCACAGAATTGTTGTCATCCATGCTAGTAAGCTGAGCTCCAGACAGCATACCATAATACTTGTCTCTTGTTGTTTTTCCAAAGTTAGAAGGCAAGAGAGGTGCCGTGTACTGCTCTGTCACTTCTATCTGAGATTACAAGGGATCAGTTTACTGTAAGAAGAAAAGTTGACCTCAGGGTTTAGCCCTGCATGTGTTATGTGATCAGATGAGACATGGGTGTAAAAGAAAAATGATTTATTTTTTTTATGCATTCATAGATGAATAAAGCTTGTCTTTAAGATGTTTGATTGTCTTAATGCTGTTGCAGTGTACAGTGAAACTTTAATGGCTAAGATTCTCTCAGGAGCTTAAGTTCTGGTGTAAATCAGCCAATCCTTAGTTTGTTTATAAATGCAGTACTTCCTTTATGATTTTCATTTATGTTGCCTGGTATCAGCTTCTAAACACTCCTGCAGGTAATTGTCCATTCTTTCCCTTCCTAAGAGACTCCACAGCAGTCCATCTATTTGTAACCAGAGCCTTTATTTAAATCCTAGCCCTTTTCCTGTGAGGCCCACTTCCTTTAATGTAAGTGGGTTAACAAGCCAGCTGCAGCTCCCAGTACTAGTCTGTTTAACCCTTTCTCATCCATCTTCAAAGATGTTTCTAAGAGGATGGGAAAGTGATAGCTGGCATTTTGATAGCTCTGTTTTTATATAATCGATACCCTGAGTTAATTTCTGATGTCACTTCTGAAGATACCAAGGGGTACAAATGTAGACTTCTTGCTGCAGTATTCGTTTTTGTGCTTGTCCAAGGCCTATTGATGGTAGAGTTGAGCATCCCTCCCGTAAACGACCCCTGCTTTCACTTGAAGAGTGTAACTGGTACTTTTTTTTCTGAACGACATTCTCCAGATGCAAAATTAGTTAAACCTTTTAGTTATTACTGTTTCAAATAAATAAAAATCACTCTTTTTCCATTTACTTGCTTAAAGTCATTCTGTCTAAATGTCCACTTCCTTTCAAATATTTCAAAAGCTTCCTTTGTGGAAAATCACAGAAACTGAGATGAACTAAAACTTTTATTTCTTACTCTTCAAGGTGTCTCTACTACAACTCCTAGTGGCAATGTAGCTAATGATGCAATGTCCATTTTGGAAACAATAACTTCTCTTAACCAAGAAGCAAGTGCTGCCAGGGCTTCAACAGAGAACTCAAATTCCAAGAACAATGACAAAGTTGCTAAAAGACTCTTATCTCAGCACAGTGTTGATGGTGGTGCTGAGAGAGAGAAAAACACAGAGGACTTGCAAGACAGAGAGAAAGCAACTTCTGATGTTTCTGGAGAAGGAACTGAAACACCTGCCAAGTGTGAAGATTCAAATGAGCTTCCCAGCCAAAGTGAAGAAATAAAAAATTCAGCAAAGGATACTAATAGTTTGACTAATACAAGTAAAGAAATACAACAGGAAAGTGAAGAGCAAAAGAGTAAATTAATAGATAAATGTGACAAGAAACCAGACAGCAGTGAAAAAGTTGAAAGAAGAAAAGAAAAGAAAGAGAAACCTGACAAGAAGTCTGACCATTCAAAGAAAAGTGATGATACTACCAAGGCAAAAGAAGAAAAGCAAGGGAGAGAGTTGGAACCAGCGAAACAGTCAGTCCCAGAAAAAAATAGCAATAAACATAAAACAACTGAAAGCAATAAGGAAGGTATGATGTGGACAATGCTCATTCTTAAAATATGAAGTTGTTTTTGTTATGTGTGTTTTTGTTCTTTTCAAATGTATTCAGGAGCTGAATCAGAAGTGTGTGGGGAATTTATGTTCTCTGCTAGTTCTGGCAAACTTAACTAGCTAGCCACAGTTATCTCTTGGTTCATTACCCTTAACCAAGGTACCCAAATTAGCAATCTGATCATTTTTGATTCTTCAAGTGTGTGTATTATTGGTCATCTGTGTTATTCCAGTAAGATCTCTCAAATTTCCCAGTCTGCGTTTTAAGGTGTTTATTTATTTATTTATTATTTCTTAAGACAGCTTTGTTTTCAGTGGCAAAAAAAAACACCTGTTTTGGTAAGAAAAGATTCTCAAATATAGTATGCTGTATTACAGCCTTTTCTCTCTATTCTTTCCTTTGCAAGAACATACATCAATAGATTCGGATTTGGATGTACTCAGTGACATCACTGTCAGCTCTGTCCATACCAGTGACCTTTCTTCCTTTGAAGAAGAGAGTGAAGAGGAAAATGTAATTTCTGACAGTACTGAAGAAGGGGAGATCACATCAGATGGTAAAACAATTAGAATGTTAATTTTGGTGGTAAAATGGCAAGAAAGAATATGCAATAATTCTGTTATTTGAGTGCATCCTATCCCAAATTTGACATTTTGCAATATTTTCTATTGTCTTTATTTTGAGGAAAGACTTTCAATGTGGAGTGGTAGTGTTTATGCAATCATGAAAGATGAGCACTAAACATATTTTGAGTCCTTTTTTAACAGCATGATGTATTCTAAGGATTGTGAATCTTACTTGTACTACAGTATTCCAAAGGCAACAGAAACGCATAGCATTTGGATATGGATGGATATGTGGCTTTGCCATGAGCTTTTCACCCTCCCTTCTGCCACAAATTCAGTATATCATTGGAGTGTTTTGTTTGTGATCCTGCAGTAGTGGGTGTAGCAGACTTTGTCAATTTAGGTTGTTTTCAGAGCTTTAAGCGTTCTGGGATTTCTAAATTCTACCTGGCTACAGTAGAAGGAACATGAATGGATCTAACTTTTAAGAGTTTGGGAACACCAAACCTGTTCACTGGCTGCAGTTCATTTTTTGAGTTCTCCTTGAGCAGACCTCAGATTCTTTTGATTTCTGTAGATATGTGACTTCTGCGTTCATTAATAACTAACCACTTCATAAGACAGTGTCTTAGTACCTGAATGAGTTGTGTCTTGTATACTCTGAGCTTCTCTTCTGCTCTAATATTACTTGGCAGTACGGTATTACTTGCATATTCTCTGGCTTTGGTGTTATCTGTAAATGTGACAGATTGCATGAAGTGAAATAAGCCTTAAGTATATTTCAAGCATACAAATACTTTGAATTGTTTGAAGTACAAATATTTTTGCTCTATTGCAAATCATCATGATAGAAATCAAACTATTTCAGTTTTACTTTAATTACATGTATAAACAAATGTGTTCCGTTTATATATTTCAATAAGCCTACTTATTTTTTAAGGTCTTAAACATTGTACACATTTTTGGTGTTAGAATGAAGCTTAGTTTAATACACAGAAGAAGGTATATTCTGACTTCTTATTTAGTATCTTGGATTTTTTCTTCGGCTGAATAATGTACACAAATATTCATTTCATGTTTTCATAATCTAGTGGTACTTTGCACAATATTTGATTTTTTTTTGACTGCTTCCATGTTTAAAGAAAGTAAGTTACTAAATTTTGTGTCTTGCTTTTACAAAAATTATGGTGAAAGTACTGCCCTATTTTATCAGTATATCTCTACATTTCACCAACTTTCCAGATGAGGAGGCGAAAAACAATCAGAGTAAGACAAAGCCTCATTCTAATGAGATGAGTGATGGGAAAGCCAAGCCTGTTCGTCATGCTTATGTTCGAAAGCCTTTTTTGTACTCCAAGTACTTCAGTGACTCTGATGATGAGCGAACTGTAGAGCAACGTCGACAATCCATTGTAAGTGTGAGTTTTGTTACTGCTCGCTGTCATAAGTCCTTAAACTATTCAGCACAGAAATTTCACTTATAACCAGTGGTGGTTTGTGAGGGGGAGTTTCCTGCTTCTTTTCATTTTGTTTTTGTTGCTTGTGTCCCTCCTTCATACTTCAATCAGTATTGCATGATCTGGAACACCACACTGCAGGGAAGTACTCTACTGGGTGAACCTAGAAGGCTTCTAGCAGTTGGGGAAAAAAGCACACTGCGGTTTTGACATCTTTTCCTTCACTCTCAAAGGAACGGTCTTTTGGTGTTGACAGGATTTACTAAGTGCATGCAGCCTCTTCACAGAATAGGTGATAGGTAGATTTTTCCTTAATTGAGTCATTCAGTGTGGAGAGTAAAAAAAGTGTAGGTTTTAGATGTATGTTTGTAGTCAAAGAACACTCTTTGACCTAATGATAATTTGTTTTCTCTTGTTTATATATCTCTAGGCCAAAGAAAAAGAAGAGAGACTCCTAAGAAGACGAATTAACAGAGAGAGACTCGAAGAAAAGCGTAAACAGAAAGCTGCAGAAAAAACAAAGTCACTAAAAAGTGGAAGTCAGAATGCTAAAGGTATGAAAATTACACATTAGCCTTTTATTTCTTTTATTTTAAGGGAAAATGATTTCAGAGTAAAATAATGTCAGTAGGTCTTTTGTCTTCTCCCTTGAAAGCCCATTGTTTTAATAGTAATGTGATAGGAAAATGGATAATGCAAATTATTAACACAAATGTCTCCAATTTTTCATATATCCGTGATTATTTTACTTGAATACCCATATACATTAGCATTCTCTGCTACACGTTAGTACTTCCCACTTTCAATCTCATTTATAGCTCAAACAGTGATATAAAGACGTACTTATGCCGTTCACCATTTGTGTATAATTTTAGGAAAAAGTGGCTTGAATGTAGAAGAACCTTCAGCAAGAAGTCTCGACACAAAAACTACTGGTACCAGCATTAAGGATGTGCTTAAGGAACAGAAATTCTTAGAAAAAAAAGTAGCCTTGAGCAAAAAAGAAAAAGAGATTCAAGGTATTCATGTATTTGCTCAAAAGGAATGAAGTTTTTAGAACTTCATTTCTGTAGATGTTCTCTTCAACTTTGCAGTTAGCCTTACCTATTTTAACAGTTTTATCCTAAGACATCCAGTGAAGTTTGTTACTAATACCTCATCAAGTTGAGGTAAAAAAAAAAAAAAAAAAAGTTACATCTCCATAATGTAGTGCAGCTCAGACAGGCTGCAGTAGCAACCTTTGTGTGACTTCTCATCCACACAGTGATGATAAAGACGTGAGAATGGAAAGTTGTTAGATGTTTGTGTGTCTAATATAAAGTTTGTGCGTCTAATATAAAAAATTAGTGTAATGTATTTCCATTAACTTTTATTCTTCTTATCTGGCTGAGTTCCTAGTATATATTTGTTGTTTTGTGTTCTGTCATAATTTTTTGCTAACTTTCCATTAATACATCATTTCTTGACTTCACAAATGAAGATTAGAAAAAAAAAGAAACTTATCAGATTGAGAGTAATTAAGCTAATTGCTTGTGTATGTATTTATGGTAATACATAAAAAAAAATACAATTTGTGTGTATATATTGTAGATATACGGAAATACATTATGCAGAGCAGCATGAGCTGAGATATACCCTGCAGTCCTTCAATATGAGTAACTTAAATAATTAATTCAGTCTTCAGCTTGCCCTGGTCTTTAATTTGGTGTTTTAAGTGGATATATACATACATATCTAGATACACATGTATTAATATTAAATAAGACAAGTTTCTGAAAGACAAAAACAGTATTTTATTTTTTTTTAAGTTCCCTTTCCTGTGATAAAGGGAGAATGCGTTTTTCTCTGTGGTAGGGTCTCTTATTCATTTTACAGGGACAACTGTAGTACTAATACTGTCATACTAACATTCTCTGCTTTAAAGCGCGGTTGTCCAGAGAGTGCCTGTGAAGTTAGTACACATAGTTTTCCAAGAAGAAAAAAAAGCTTGGGCATACCATTTAGTCAGAAGTTGTGTGACTGTGTTCAGTGTTTTAGTGTGTTTGTCTCTCGCCTTCAGCTTTAAAAGCAGAACATTTACAAACTAATGTTAGTCTGTTATTTTCCTTTTTCAATTGCTTGTCCAAATTCCTGTTTCAGGCATGTTGAAGATAACTGGAAAAAGAAATATGAGCCAACTGAAGAGGATTCTAAGGAAATTCAAAAGACAAATGAGGTATGTGTCTCCTAAGCTATTAAAATTCATTTCAATAAACGAATGTTGTGATATTTCTTTTTAATTATAATAGGGCTTGTTCATACATCCATACCAAACTGTATACTACTCCATTCATTCCTGTGAATTATTTTTTTTTCCTGCTACTACTTTGAGTTGGGTTAGTGATACAACATTACCATGGTAGTGTTTTCTGAATTCCAGTAAATATTAGGTTACATAGTGTATGGTGCTGGCCTATTTTGTAGTAGGAGAAAAGAGAGATTTTGAGCTGTATTCTGTAAAACATATTGGATTTTCTAAAAGAGTGAGGTACATCTTACATGCAAAGACTTGAGGAGTTTGATCTATATAAATTTATCCTTGGGAACTTATAGAGAAACTAAATATAGTCTGAATAGTACAGAAAAGACAGCTTTTAGGTTGAGAGGTTTTTATCAACAATGTTATTACCAAAAAAGTGATAGCTGGAAGTCAAGCTGGCAATCTAAAACTATCTTTTGTGGGTTTTTATTTTTTATTTAAACAGCATAATGGCTGTTTGAAATAAATTATGGAACATTTGAAAGGGTTAATATTTTGAAAGGGTTTTAAATTGTCCATTTAAAAGTCTATTTAAATTGTTTTAGAAAGAAAGGTTACTTTATAAAGAAGTGATATTCAAAGTCAAGCAGACCATTAACTTCTGTTTCTTTTGGCTTTCCCACAATGGCAATCAGTGGAAATAAATAAGGCAAATATCCTTTTCTTGCCAACAATATTTTAAATTAATTTTTATTACAGAAAGTGGGTCCCCTGCTCTATTGCTCTTATGGATAGTTTGTCTTCTAGAATTCTGTCAGGCATATAGTGGAGGAACTGTGTAACATGTTTAAATTTCTTTTACAGACTTGTGAAAAAAATTCTTCAAAAGAATTAAAGCATAATCATGGGAAAAGTGAAATCTCTAAACCGCTTAGAAGACTTTCAGAATCGGTGCATTCAACTGAGGAAAGCAAAAATGATTCTAAAGTGGAAAAGGAACACAAAAGAAAAACCTCTACCTCTCTTCAGGCTGAAGGAACCCAGCAGGACAGTGAAACGAGGGATCCAAAAAAACTGGATAGAGCAGAAGTTAATACCGAAGAACCACAAAAGCAGAAAACCACATTTAAAAATGAAAAGCACCCCAAAAAAGATAGTGACGCAGAAATTCAACATACAAGAAATTCTGCCAGAAAAGAAGCCAAGTCTTACAGAGATAAAAATGAAAAGGAAATAACCGCTGTAGAAGATAAAATTTCTTTAAAGCACAAACATAAAGGAGACAATGCTCATAAGTCAGGTGAAGATGTTGAACTCCATTCTTCTGAGAGAGGTTTGAAAGGTGAGGATGGTGCTCAGAAACATAATCAACAAATAAAGGTTTCCGCAGATGACAAACCTGAAAGAAAAAGTAAACACCGAAGTGAGCGGAAAATATCAGTGACTGGAAAAGATGGAAAAAATATTTCTGAACACACGTTAAAAACTGAAGAGTTGCTGCGTAAGGAAAATAAAAAAGACAAGCATCTCTCAACAGAAAAATCAAGAGCAGAATACAAGTCCAAAAGGTCACTGAGTGATTCTAGGCCACAGAAGGATTCCCTAAGTGCCTCAAAGCAACTTTCTTCTGCATCACAAAAAAGGAGTGAAAGTTACTCAGAAGATAAGCATGAAATAAAATCAACTAATTCTGAATGTAATTTGAAACAAGAAGATGGTGTTCATAAAGACAGACGAAGATCTAAGAGCCTTGTAGAAGACAAATCATTGTTAAAGTCTAAGTCAAAGAGTCATAATAAACAACTCAAAGCATCTGAAACTGAATTACAGGAAAATTTAGCAAAACAAGAGACTAGTCAGAAACAGGACAAAGAAAAGAGCATGGAAGAGAATGATTCAGATAAGCAACACATATCCAAGAATGAAAAAGTTTTTGAGGAGAGTGGTGCTGATACTGAAAATGAAAGTGGCATACAGTCAACTCAGGGATCACAAAAAGACTTCAGTCACAGAGTTAAGTTACATTCTGGAGAAAGAGGATCTGTTAAAGAGAAATGTAGAGGTGATAAAGATTTAAGTAACTCCAAACTAGAAAGAAGGTTCTCTGTTGAAGGTCACAAAAGCAGAAGCTTAAAGCACAGCAACAAGGAAATAAAGAAGAAGGAAGAGTGTGTCAAATCGGAGGATAAAGATATTAAAGAAGTGGACAGTGGGCATGAAAAAGTGTTGGGCATCACAGTAGCAATGGATAAAAAACAAAGTAAAAAGATACCCTGTGAAAACAGAAAAGGCAGTGTATCAAACCAAGATTTGTTGGGAGAGGAAAAGCAGTCAGCTGGCACAACTGTAAGTAGCCATACTCCAGCCCCTCAGAAGTCAAGTGTAAATACTGATGGTGTGTATTCTGGTCATGAGGGAGAGATGATGGAACTTGACGTGGAAGAAGCAAAAGTACAAGAAGCATCTAAAACTGAAGGAAAAAGCATTCTAAATTCACTCCAAGCTGCAGATGCGAAGTACGCAGCAAAAGAAAAAATTGCGCTCTCTGTTTCAAGTAAGGAGTTAAAACACAGTATGGCAGATCTTGGAGCTTGTGAACCACAGTTTCTGGCTGCAGTTGAAAAAACTGTTAAACAAGATATCCCTAATAAGCAAGATGGTGCCTTAGACGCTTTGTCCAAACAAGTTTCCAAGGATCAAGGACCCAATAAACAAGGAGCTTATAAAATGAGTGCTGTGCGTGAAACAAGTCGTAGAATCTCACTGAATGCTCACAGTAAAGATGAAACTTCAGAAGACAGCAGAAAACCAAAGAATTTTAAAACTGTGATAAATTCTAATTCAGATAATGTTTCTTCAGCAGGTAATTCTTCCAGAGAAGATGCTGCTGATGCAAAGTCCATGGATATTGATATCTCAGATTTTACAGATTCCTTGGATAGTATGTCTAAAGAAGAATGCCATAATTCAGATGGGACTTCTTTGTCTGAAGATGCTTTCATTTTGAAGAATGATGCAGCACGGGTTGTATACATGGAACAACAAGATAGCGCAACGCTGAGTTCTGTCATGAAAGATGGTGATGGCAACAACACTATGACAAACAGTAGAGAAAAGGATAACGAGGCACCACAGCCTGATGAGCAGGCAATGGAAGGCAGTACAACTGGCTTACCTATTAAAGAAGGTTATGACAAATCAGCAAAGTTAAAAAGCACTCAAAGAAGAGAGTTGAAAACAAAAGAGGAAAGCTCAGTGACTGACGTGACTGAAGACTGTGGAGGCGTAAAAACAAAAGGACATCTCCTAAAAAAAATAAAAAGAAAAGAAAGAGAGTGTTTGCAAACAGACCATTCCACAAAGGGAGAGAGGAGCACAATGGTGGATAATGTGAAAAAGAATGAGGTGCATGATGCTGATGACATGATACAATCTTCCTCTGTGTTAGTGCCTAAAAGAGTTCCTGAAGAAACAGTCAAAGGTTCTGTTGTAGCCACTAGGCAAGAAGGGAATGGTGTGATTGGCATGGAAGATAAAAATGAAAGCAATGCAGTAGGTACCAGTGCAGGAAGCAGCAAACTTAGTTTGTTGTACAGCAGCCTGCAAACAACTCCAGCCACTGTGATAGGAACTAGCACAGAAAAGATTGAGAGCACTGTAATGGCCACTAGTACAGGAGAAGAACGAACTGAGAGTGCATCACATTCTGAAAAGGAAAGTGATGCTACAACCACTTGCGCAGAAGAAGAAAGTGAGGTGGCGTTAATCTGCACAAGCATAGAAGCTGATGAAGGTTTCACAACAGGTGTATGGGTAAAAAGTAGTGAGAGAGGCAGTTTCATCACAGGAGCAGATATCGGTGAGTGTACAGTTGCAGCAGCAGAAGAAGGCGGTGGCAGTGTCGTCACTGAAGGGTTAGCAGAAAGTGAAAGTTTCCTAACAAGTACAAAAGAAGAAAATGGTGACTGTACCATGGTTGATGCAGAAGAAAGTGGTAAGGATTCAGTCAATGCAAGTGGAGCAGAAATTGAAGATAGTGTGAATAGTGCTGGGACAGAAGAAAAAGATGATGCTGTGACTAGTGCGGGCTCTGAAGAGAAGCGAAAGACCTCACCTTGTGGAGATGCAAGCAAATTAGAAAGTTCTGTGTCCTGCTTAGGTGAAGTGGAGAGTGATGGCGCTGTAACTAGTGCAGGGACAGAAACAGGTGAAGGATCAACAAGTGGTGACAGTTCAGCAGAATTCAGGGGCAGTAAGAGAGCTGGCCGAGTAAAAGAACACGAAGGTACTGTGACTTGCACAGGTGCAGAAGAAAGAGGTCATAACTTCATTATGTGCTCAGTGACTGGTACAGATGCCCAAGGAGAAAGCACTGTAAGTGGGGCGTGTATTGCAGTGGTCACAAATAATGAGGCTACAACTGGAACTAATGGTGACAAATCTGAGGATACTATAAATGGTGAAAGCACAGTGACCAGTACAGGCATAACTCCAGAAGATGATGCTGAAATTTCAGTAGTCTGCACTGGACTGGAGGACAGCAATGAAGGGTGTGTGGTTTCTTTAGATGCTGAAAAATGTGAAAGTCTAATGGATAGCACAAGAACAAAAGAGGAAGCCAGTATCACTATGGTTAGCATTGGTTCATGTGATGATGAAGGTTTTGTGACTAGTACAGGCTCAAAAGAAGAGGATGAAGAAGATGAGGGTATTGTGACCAGTACTGGAAGAGGAAATGAAGAAATTGAGCATGCTTCTCCTTGCACAGGAATGGAAAGTGAAAATGCGCTGGTCTGTATAGGTGCAGAAGAAGGTGAAAGTTCCATTATCTGCATAGTTACCGAACAAATGGAAGCTGAGTCAGGAGTGGCTGGCACAAATGTAAATAAGCTTATGGTTGACAGCGTGACGGGTGCCGAGAAAGAAGCTAGTCATGGCACAACCAGCAAAAATGCCAAAGGAATTGTTGAAAGTAGTGTAACCAGTGCAAGTGCTGCTGATGAGGGTGCCATGGCTGCACATACAGGAAAACATCAAGGTACTCTCATTCCTATGGATGCTGAAGAGTGTGAGGGCCCCATGACTAGTGCTATGGCACTGCAGGATAAGGGTCAGCCTGGTGCTGAAGAAGGACATGAGAACGCCATGACTTCTTTTGGTAGCAGAGAACCTGATGGCTCCATAAGTAGTGCCATTCCAAAGGAAGATGACAACTCTCTTATTTCTCCTGACAGAGAGGAAAAAGTTAAAGGTGATATTATCTCCACCAGTACAGTGGAAGAAAGTGATGCTCCCTTACATTCAGCCATGGATGCTGAGGAAGGTCCGCTTGCTGTTACAAGAGCAAATGAAAGTGGGCAAAGCTCTATGGTCTTAGCAGACACCGAAGACACAGAGGTGCCCATGCCCAGTACAGCTACAGAATTTAAAGAGAGTGTGCATGCTTCTAGCAGCAAGCAGGAGAAAGATGAGTGCACGATGATTTCCACTAGTATCGTGGAAGAATTTGAGGCTCCTATGTCAAGTGCCACTATTGAATACGATGGTGAGCTCCCCTCTGTGAAAACAGAAGAAATAAGTGAGAATACTATGGTTTCTATAGATATGGAAGTATATGATGTTCCCATGCCCAGTGCATCCAGTGTGGGAGGAGATGATGATGAAAGTCGACCAACTGCTAGCAGTAAAGAAGAAAAGGATGAGTGTGCTATGATCTCCACAAGTGTTGTAGAAGAACAAGTAATCCTAATGTCAGGTGAGGTCACAGAAGAGGCAGTTCAGCATGTCTCAGACACGGAATCAAAAAATGAAACAGTAATGATCTCCACAAGTACAGCAGAATGTTTTGAAGCTCCTATGTCTAGTGTAGCTGTGCAAGATGAAAATAAACTCACTGCTTCAGAAACAGAAGGGAGATACGAAGCTGCTATGATCACGACAAGTATGACAGAAGAATGTGAGATAGTCCTGATCAGTGCAGCACCACAAGCTGAAAGTCAGCTTCTTGTGGCAGAAGGAGATGAAGAGACCATTCTCTCTCCAAATGCATCAGAGGAATGCAAGATCGTGGAGACCACTGCAACTGTAGATGAAGGGTTTGGACTAGCTGCTTTCAATACAGATGCAAAGAGCGAAGGTTCTGTGATTTTTGTGGGAGAATGTGGAGCTCCTGTGCTGAGGGTTGCCACCAACAGTGAAGATCAACATGCTGCTTCAAGTATGGGAGATAAAGAGGAAGGGGCAGTGATCACTCTAAGCACAATGGAAGAATGTGATAGTCTCTTCACTTTTGCAGTCATAGAAGAAAGTCAACTTGCTGCTGAGAGTACAGAAGAAAAAGACAAAAGTGAGGACATCTTTAATACTGCTAACCAAATTGAATGCATCCTATCAACCACAGGCCCAGAAAACAGCAATAATTCTTTGCTTGTCATTGGTAGAGAGAATGAGGCCCCTGAGAGTATTGTGCAGGAAGAATCAGCAGCATCTCAGACTGCTGTAGACAGTGAAGTCACAGAAACGGATGAAAATTCGGTGAACCTCATGAGTGTAGATGAAGCTCTTTGTGTGGAGATTAGTACAGAGACTGCTGTGAGTGCAAGTCCTTCCTCAGAGGCAAATGAGGATGACGAGCAAGCTGAAGATGTGTTGCAGGCAGATGATACATCAGAACTCTCTTGTATGATTTCAGAAGCAGCAGTAGAGCGTGAAACTCTACAGAATGTAAACTGTAAATTTAACTCAAACTTGCTTTTAGAAAGCGACTTTTCTGAAAGGACTCCACTGCCTAGGCCACAGGCTCTTTCCTTAGTTTCTGCAAGTGAAGTAACTGTAAATAATGACCACGGTGAAGTGACTGTAGAAGCAGAATTAGGGGAAAAAAAGAACCTGCCTGTGTTGCATGTGGAAGAACTACATGGCAGTGATAACAAATTGAACTTGGTCAAAATAGATGATATTGGAATTGAAGTTACTTTTCAGAAAAGTAATACAACATTTAATTCAGGTGAGGATTTGTGTGCTTTTTTCCTCTCTTGAGTTTATAGTTGTCATTAATAAATGCTGAATTACTAATAACTTCTGTTCAAATATACCAGACTTCTGTGTAGTTTGCAAAACTCTATCTTTAAGAATTGGTGGCAAATATTTTAAGCATGTGATTCTGAGAGCGTTGGTGTGACTGAACAAAAAATAGTGCAGAAAGATAAAATGTATTGAGTTATGATCTAAGTTATGATGATGTTTGCAAGGGATAATTATCATGGAGCTACAAATAGGTTTTGTTACTAGCATGTTCTGAAATTCAGGAGTACTTTTATAGGAAAGAGAATGTATTTCATTTAAACATATGTTCAACATTCTAAGAATGGTAACTTACTGAGTTTTGAAGATTGAGCAACTATTCTTAGTCGTAACTGCAGATTTTCTCAGGGTAGTTTCTTAATGGTAATACTTCAATTCATTCTCTTATGCTGAATTTTGTCTTGTCTCTACACTAATAGACTTGAAATTATCCTCTTTCGTGTTTCTGGAGGAGTTAGTGATCCTAAATAAACAAATGTTTTAGGAGAGCAATGATTTTAGGTGTCTGTTTTTAATATAGAACTCAAGATACGATAGCATATGACGCTATTATGATTTATTTTTAAGATCTATTTTTCTGGAATTTAACATTTGAAGTGAACTTGCATGGTTGCTAGTTCCTTAAAATACCGCATAATGAACATCCTGCTATTTTTAGCCTTTCTCCTTTTTGAGCCTCCAGAGTAGTTGAAGCAGTAAGTTTATGAAATAATAAGTTCTGTAAATGCCATAATGAATTCAAAATTTTAAGTTTGTTAAAATTTTGGAGAAATTAAACTGTGGGGAAAAAAAAAAAATGGGAAAAAAAAAAAGTAGAGAAATACGCCTGTCCTCAGTTATGCCAAGGGACATGGAATGATGTTGGTTAAACACTTCTTTCAAAACCTTTTCCTTCTCACGTATGTCTCGAATGTTAGTTTTTCTGTTTTGGTGTTTCACTGGTTTCTTGTCATCCACTGATGCAGGCTTTGTAAGTACCGGGGTAACAGTAGTTTGTATTTAATACAAAGGTAACTTGCTGTTCGGAATTTTGTGAGAAAATCTGTTGATGTTTTCAAAGGAAAAGCAAGAAAAGCTGAAGTCTGAAGTCCATAAATAAGCTGTGGTAAATCCTGGTAACTTCTATTCTGCAATCTTTTTGTATTTAAGGAAAAACAGAGAAGTACTTGTGTTCTTGCAGATGTCAAGGTTTCTTTTAAGCTGGTTTGCTACAGACAGGCAACTATTGTTTCCATTGCCTACAGGAGGGGGTTGAATTCATGTGCTGGTTCATGAGGGATAGCATCCTACTGTAGCATGAGGTAACTATGGCATAATGTAATTAATAATTTTAACGTATTTGTATTTCATTAGGCAATAATGCAGCTTTACCAAAGTTGGCAGAAGAAGTCGAACTTGAAACTAACTTGAAAACTGAAGAGGTATGTGTTTTTTGTTGGTTTTTTTTTGGCCGTTTCTTGTATGACTACATAAATTTTCTAGGGTTTCCTTACTAAATATTTGATTTCTGTGCAGCAAGGATTGTATTTGAACCTCAAAACATTTAGAAGGTCACTTTTTTGGAATATTTAGCTGCTCTTCTAAGCAGTTGGCATTTAAATTGTGTGATGTCTATGTTACTCTGTGGTAGAACCAATTCCCTTCCTCAGCCGTATTCCTTCCATGACAGTGACATCCGAGTTTGCGTTTCCTTCAGAACTAGTTATACTGTACGTTGTTGTTTCTGATATTACTTGTAAAGTATTCATGTATACCTTGTAAAGTATTCATATATGCCTTAACACTCACAGGTGGCAGTCAATTAGTGTTTTAAAATAGTAAGCATACAGTGCTGTTCATTTTATTGTATCCCTCGGTTCAGAGCATGGCTCAGAGACTTGCAAGCATTTCTGGAAAGGCCACCAGGCACAGGGCAGACAAGTTAAGTGTTTCTGAGCAATGGTTTCAATGCATTGAAATGCACTTTGTGAAAATCCACATCAGCTTCAGTCTGGTGGGATTTACAGAGTTGAGTTCAGTACCGCCTGCTGTACTGTTTACCAGTGTAAGATGGTGGTCCTACAGGCAGTATGGTTATGTTCACATGACAGTGTACCTGAGTTTACAGTGTTGGGATCTGACTGCATGCTGCATAAGTGTACTTACCCATGCATTTGTAATATACAGCTGATCTGCAGCTTTTATTAAAAAAAAAAAAAGAAACAAAGAAAACAGGCATGAGTTGGAAAACGTTCACTCAACTTGGTTAGATATGTATTTTTCTGTATATGTGTGTATGTTTCTGGAGTACTTGTCATGACCAGAGCTCCTTTTGGAATAAGAATTTGCACCTTCCTGAGATTTCTTTTGGGATCTCCTTGTTAAACTAATCCATTCTTATAATACCATTGTTAACTCTAAGGTCAAGCTCATGGCACCGCAGTGTTCAACAGTAATGTATCAGAGCTCTGGCAGTGTCTCCTATTAATATTTGTACTGCTGTCTTAGCTATTGAAGGCTTATCAGTCAAAAGGCAATAGTAATTACTACGTGAGGTAGGGGAGCAAAACAAAATTGTGCTGGATGCCTGTAATATTTTGTTTTCTCTGATTTTGCATTTAGCCGCAACAACCTGAAAGTCCAAGGAGTGAAGAAGTATGTGTGGATCTTCATATTAAAGAGCTACAAAAAGGTGATGTTTATGCTGATAGTACATTATTTTTCATACTGGTTTGATTATTACTCATAAGGGGAATTTTGTAGATTTGATATAGACTTTGTCTAGAGGTCTTGAAGCAAAGCCTGTGGAAATCGTCACTAAATGCTTCTTAGGAGCTCATGTGGCTTTGCATTTGGTTTACAGGAGAGAGCGGGAGGATCAGCCTTTTCTTCCAATATAATACATTAAAAGAAAGGTGGAAAGCACTTAAAGTTAAAAAAAAAAATTAAAAAAATGTGGATTTCAAAAGAATGTTAGCACTCAATAAATAAAATAATGTTTGATGCTCAGGAACAGAAACTTCTGCAACGAGTGGCTTTCTTTCTGAAATTAGAACAACCTTGTTTCTGGTGTCATGACAGCCCCTTGGGGATATGATGTCAATTAAGTAATGTATGACTAAGCCACGGAGAGTTTACAGAAAGTTAAAAAATATATATATATATATAATAATAATAATGGGAATTTTTTTAGTCTGTTTTGCCTTCCATCAGATTAAAACGTTTCTGGCTAACCTCTGAAATCTATCCATCCACTAAAATTTGAATAGTATTCATAAGTAGGTAGTCACCTAGCTAGAAATCTCAGTCAACTCTAGATCTGTGCTCAGTAATTCCTTTTCAATGTATTAAATTAGTCTTAAATGCAGGGGGAAAAAAATCCCTCATTCCTAGAAACACATTTTGAAATGTGTTGCAGTTGTTTGGCTTTCCTATTAAAGCAGAAACACACCCCAACTTTGTTCCCATCCTGATGGATTGCATGCTCCAGATGCTTTACAAAGATGTTTACAACACTACCAGATGAGAGTTAATCTTCAGTTAATGGAGTAACAAGCAAAACTAAAATGAATTCCAGGAGGTACCAGTGATATTGCTGTATAGAGTCCAGAGAGGTTAAAGATGCATTTCCTCTTATGGAAATTGCAGCTGAAAGCATAAACTGAAAGGGTGCTCTATAAAGCTTACTTGTATATGCATAAAAATTTACCATAAAAATTTGCCTTGTGAAGCCTTAGATTCCTTTTTATTCTTGGGGTAGGTCAAATTCATATACCTACTTTAATGGTGTAGTGTATTCATCCAGGTATTAAGAGACATGCTCAACTCACAAGAAAGAAAGTGTAAATCCCAAGAATGGCTTAGAAGAATGTGGTCTTCAGGACACCAGATCTGTGCCACTTCACATCACGCAGTCACCCAGACAGACACTACTTAAATTTTAAAATGTGCACATTGAACTGGCTGCAATAATCTTGTTCCATGTAAAATGTTTAACACAAATCCATTTGTTGTGTAAATCATGTTGGATATGACACACACTGAAGAAAGAATAATGCTTTGTAGCTCTTGGTAGAGATTTTTTTTGCTTTTTCCCCCCACACACAATAATCTCTCTTTTATGTATATATATATATACATATAGCTCAACGTACGTAAAAGGAAGTTGTTTAAAAGACAAATGTGTGTCCTGTCATCAGTATGAACAGCAGACACAGTAGTTTAGTAGTCCAAGCTTCCTTGGAATGTAAACAAATCATTGCTGTTTGAGTGGGTAGGATCTAGCTCTTCATTTGACACTGCTTTAAAAATTGGAAGATATTGTGCAACTAAACAGTATAGCTGTGCATAAATTGTTCCTAAAACTTACAGGTTTAAGAAATCAGCTACAAACTGTATAGAGTTTTATGTAAAAATGGCTTTATTGGATCGTGGGTTTATGTTCTAGCTGAAAGAAAAGCTGGTTGGAAAGTGTTAGCAGCTTTTTAAAATAAAAATACTAATTCATTTGCCTATGTGAATCAGATATAAAGGTGGTTCTTTTTTTGTTTTTTTTTTTTTTTTGAACCCTCTCACAGAGCAGCTTTTTTTTTTTTTTCTCTACTTATATCTATATGAAGTGACTTTGAAAGGTATGGAATTTTTCCAAATTGCGAAGGACTCATTAGTTTCCATAATACGTAATTATTTTCCACGTTTTTGTGATATGTAAGGTTTGGCTCTGGAGTACAGCACAGTCTAGCAATCAAACAGCTTCTGTATGTGCGCTGTCTCACTGCTACAATTGTGCAGACTTTAGTTCTCTGCCAAGCCTGATGTTACAGCTTAGTTTTCAGCATAGCTTACTTCATCCCATGATGTAGCATCTAGGTCTGCGATGTTGGTGACTGACTCATTCAAATGTCAGAAGTGTATTTGCGACTTCAAGGTTCCTGTATGTTCCACAGAACACAGCCTCGTGAATGCCTGTATTTTAATCTTAACATGATTCTCATCTATCTATGCTTTAGAAATCCATTTGCTTTATTTTTGTTTGATGATATACTGTTAAAGGGTAAGGTGCTTGGGTAAATGGTATTTTCAACACTGAAAGCAAGTTATATAGTGTCACATATTTATTTAGAGCCCTTTCAGAGAGGTGAAATAGAAGATATGAAGATATTTTGCTGCTAAACTTTTTTCTATTTTTTTTATTATTTTTAGTAGATTTGCAGCAGAGGAATATTGCTACAGGAAGAGAAACTATTCATGTAAGTTTTTTTGTTTTGTTTTGTTTTAAAAAAGTTTACTATCAGTTTATGCTGCTTTCTTCTTGCTTGCATTACTTCTATTTACATTAAAACTTCTATTTACATTAAATATTCTCTAAACAAAAATATTATTTCTTGTATATGCAGAGCCTATATATGTGTATATATGGAGACTGTGCAGCTGTGTAGGTTGATGCCTCATTACTCTTTTGAATTTACAAGTAAATAAATCTTTTATTGTTGTTTAACGTTTTACAGCTATTTCAAGAGTGTTCTTAACTGTTAGAAGGTAGAAGCTTGTTCCTCTTCTTGAGAAAAGAGGGCAAAATAGGGATTATAGTGGGGCCTTTGATTGGGACTAGAAAGCTGCTCTTTTAGTGCAGTCCACTGTGATCTCACAAGAACGTGGAACCTGTAATTATAATAAGGATAATTGAGAAGATTTTGAAGTGTTTCTTATGGAGCAGTAGCAAGACAGTTTACATAGGTGACAGGTTAAAAAATGTGTCTATAGTTTCTTGAACTTGAATATTCAACTTTTTTTTTAACTTTGTAATATATTATATATAGTAATATATATAAAACATATTATTATACTATATATTATATATATATATATTACGATGTTGTTTGATCATGTTTTTGTTCTAATGAGATACGGATTTTGTTTCTGCTTGTTGGAGAGTGTCCTTCGTTCAAATCCAAATATATTTTGAGTATATTGCTATGATACATTCCTTTTAAAACACATAGTAGGATGCCTAATTAAAACTAAGCATTTTTTTATTAAAAGGATCGATTAAAAAATGTGCAAATACTGCAAGCCAGAAGTGCTTTCATAATAGTAGTAACATTCTTTGTGCTGTAGAAAGAGACAGGTTTTGTAATTCCACTACTTACCATGTTAATGGATATTGTATTTAAAGTAGTGAATAGGAATAACTGTATCCCTTCTATGTTTATAAACTTTATGGGAGAGGAAAAAAGATGGAAAAGAAGGTAAAGAGTTGTCTTTCTTTGTATTTTATGCATAGGTGGAAAACATGGATACCAAGATAACTGAAGAACATAGATCTAAAGGAATACAATGTAAATCTTCAGGAACAGTAGATAAAGGAAAATGTAAGTGATACAGAAATGTACAAATATGTGTAAAGCTTTTCTGTTGCAAAATAAAGTCCTGCTGTGATCAGGCCATAAAATTCTCTCTTGAAGGAAAGACTGGAATGGGGAATTACAAAATCCAAAAAAAATACATCTTTCCAAAACAGCTCAACATATTTGAAATAGCTTCATATACTTTAAAATAATAGGGTAGCAAATTCAGTAGTATACAGAAGAGTATTGTAGCTTTTTTGATCATAGGGGAACAAACTTTCTTTAATCTATAAAATAATTGCTGACTTTATCCTTAAACAAAAAAAAATGGAAGGAAAATAAAGCTAAGGAGAGCTGATCATCAAGGAAATACCTGGCCATTCAATGGACATTGTTTCTTTCTGTTAGACTGGGAAAACCAAAGTTCGAGAGTAACCTTTTTGTGTGTCTAGAAGCAAAAGTTGAGAAGGAAATTAGTCCATTGAACGGCATAAATATTTCTAAGCTAATACATTTGTTCAGCCATTTTGTTGACATAATAATGAGATGATAATAGCTATTTAATGAGACAGTAATAGCTATTTAAACTCTGCCTTCAACTGAAGCAAAAACTTACTTCAAAAAAAGCTTACTAAATTTTTTTGATTTTTTTTTTTTTTTTTTGCAACAAAACAATAAAAAAGGTACATTAGGCTAACTAATTATGTCATTTCTTTGATAACTGTTTTCTTTCTGCTTTTAAGAACGTTGATTTGATGAAGGAAGCAATTTGAAGCCAGGCAGTATTTATGATAGTGTCCCACGTTTCATTAACAGATTTCTCTGGTTGGATTAAAGTTACGGTTGATGTTTAATTTTTTGATACGGTATCAGTAAAATTTCAATTTTGAGCTCATATTTCAAAAAAATAAGAAACATGGAATTCTTTGTTGTAATTATTTTGTGTTCCTGTTCAAAGAGAGATCAGCATAACTTCCTGTTCATAGTTCTGTAAATAAGATGCTGCTTTTTAATATTATTCCAATAGCACTAATGGTATTGCCGGTGTAAAAGCAACATCAAAATCTGACAAATACTTTTTTTTTTTAATGCTTGAACTGTTGTTTGTTTTTCAGGCAACGAGCCGATTGCTCAGGATGTGAGAAAAGATGATGAACAAAGTCAGTGTTCCGAAACAAAACCTATTAACACCAAGGTATTTTCAAGAACACTTTTTAATGTTCTGTAATTGTAATGTAAATAAGACTTAAGTCTAAGTTTTTATTTCTATAGCAGTTTACTTTAGGAGGTATTTCCATTATTAAATGATAATTAATTTTGCATTGTGTTGAACGCAAAATGAATATAGAATACTAATTCTATATTCTTTCATGGGGTCAACTGAAAAAAAAAATTGCAGAGGTTTCTGTTGTTGTACACAGTGTAGTGACCAAATATTTTTGATCTGTGATGAACCAATTTGCCCAATAGTTAAGAACTTAGGATCCCATGGAGCACTGTGGGAGGCCAGCTCTCCAGTCAGTTCAGCATCTTTATGTTTGTACTGATCTGAGATCAGCAAGTCCTTGACCCAAGTCCTGTATTTGCACAAATCCCCTCCAGGTCAGAATAGGAACTTAAGGAAAAATGGGTGTTCATTGTAAGAGTACATGCAGAATATTTTGGATTATCTTGCCCATTGATTTTAATGAAGGCTCTCAGCATCAACATTTTTAAGAGATTACAAAATAGCTGTTTTTTTTTTTGTTTATTTTTAAATCCAGGTAACTGACAATTTCTTTAATTTGTAGTAAGTTGCTTTTTTCTTTGTTTCAAAACAATGCAGGAAGTTACTTCAGGTGATACAGCAGAAGTGTCCAAAGAAATTGATGCAACGCATACACTTCCTAGAAATGCTGTGGAAGTAAAAGGTAATGAAAATACAGTCTTTGCAATTTAACCCATACTGAATGCTACTTTCATCTGAATGATTCTGGGAGCAATGAGAAATTCAGTCCCAGTCAAATACTTGCATATAGAACAGAAAGCAACTAGAGAATATTAGTGCTATCAAATACTACATTATTCTCAGTTCTTTTAATGGTGAGTGCAAATCTCATGTTCCTGGTGATGATAGCCTGACCCAGATAAGGAGTTACAGGGATATTACGCATCCACTTCAGTATACAGCCTGACTAGGGAAGCCAATTGCAAATACATATTTGGACAGGGGGAACAGCATGTTCAGAACATGTGAAAAGAATAGCTTCTTCCAACTCTAACCAAAAGTAAGTAAGGGTTTATTGGGGCAGGGGGGGTGGAACACGTTCACAATCAAAAACAGTCCTGTCTGTTTACAAAGAAAAAACAACAAAGAAAGAGCTTACAAGCTACACTGTTGTAATTGACACATTAAATAACGCTTTTTAAAAAAGTAATAAAAATAGTGTGTCCACAGGGCTAATAGTGACTTTGATGTAACTAGAGTCTGCCTTTGTGTGAATGATGTACCTTTCCTAATACCAGTTTGAGCTAATAGTTTTGTCTCTCCAGTGAGCATGTTTTAAAAAAAATCTGAAGCTGTTTTTGCAGGGAGCTTATATCCTCACTATGCTGTATACAGCTTCCAATTTCATGGGATGTGGAAGAAAATTATACAGTGGTTTGTTGAACTTTTTTCACCTTAAATTAAAAGTCACTTCTAACTCATCTAGTGTTAGGGAAGCATTTTGGCAGTTCAACATATTGTTGCTTCAAGGCAAAGTGTTGATTTCCAATGAGTGTTGATAGGGAAGCTGAATTTGGGGCAACAGAATGCTTTTAGTCCAGAGACTGGCTTGTACCTTTTTTGTTGTCTAACAAAACAAAAATGCACAGTTTCTCTTTTTTTTTTTCCTGTGTGTTTGTGAGAAGATGAATCCAGCATCGAGCAGGAAATGTCTGAAAAGATGAAGCAGGGTCTAGAATCAAACGAAAATTCTGTAGAGGTGAGTGGTGTTATTCGTGATAACTAATTGGGATAATATAGGTTCACGCTGAAAACAAGTACTTTGTATTTTGCTGACAGCAATATTAAAATTTTGACTTCACCAACACCATAAATAGCTGTGAAAAGAAAACAGGACACCTCTAGACTGAGGGATTGTACACTCCTTTCTTGTAAATGGAAGAGTCTGTTGCTAGAGGTTTTCAGCCTGTATTTATTACTTGTAGATGTCCTTCATAGTTTAAACTTAAAAGTTTTTGTTTTTTTAACTAAAGACCCTCTGTATATAGGTATATAAAGGTGTGTGTGTTTATATACATATATATATATATATATATATATATATATATGTATATGTATATGTATGTATGTATAGGTTTATAAAGAACTTTACCAACCTGTATACTGGGATAATTAGGACTGTTAAATACCACTTCCTTACAGCCACAGAAAATTTAATACAATCAGGAGTTGTCTTGTTTCCTTTCAGCTATGGATTTTATAAACAGCAGCATCTCTTACAGAACCTGCCTCGCCTATATTTTTAAACAGACAAGCATTACTTCTGCAACTAGCACATTGTGTTAGCAGCAGTCTTTATATTATATTGATCAAATGCTGAATGTCAGTTACAGTAACTAAAATACTTTTGTCCTTTATTTTTCATAGGAAAATCAGCCTGTCATAGTGAAACGGAAAAGAGGAAGGCCTCGTAAATACCCTCTTGAAGCTGCGCAGCCTGGTGGTAAGTAATTCATAACACCTGTGTGGGAAAATAATGAAAATAGTAACGTTCAAGTTCTGAATTCATATTTCTTCCCTCAGGTGGGGAGTCAAAAGCTGATATGAGCAGTGGGAATGTAAGTGCCTTTATTTTGTTTGGGTGCATTTAAACATATTAGCTCAAGAACCATTATTCTGTTTAATAGTTAATGGTATTTCAGAAACATTTTATGGAAAACTTGATAATTGATTTCAGTCTAAGCATACAAAAACTATGAAAAATATATCCTGATATAACTGAGTTTGGTAAGCAAAATATACTTTTATGTCTGAACATGTTAAATAACAGGATTAAACAGTACAACGTAAATAATATAAATGTTACACTGTCTAGCAGTATACTTGTGCATGTGATCAGAACTTCATCCTGCTTACATGCCTTTTGATTTGTGCTGAGGGTTATTTTGGCCTAAAAAAAACTTCAGTTTTTCTTCTCTACATGAGCCTGTTTTAATAATAGCATATATTAACTATTAATATCTTAAAGTATTGTGCAATCCAGTTGTGTTATCTACATTACAATGTGTACAGTAAACTCAGAATACAGAGACGTGCTGATAGTAATCTAAGAGCTCCTGAAACATCTCTGTCTACTAAAGCTCAGCAATATCTTGATTTCTTGACCCACATGACGTGCAGCCACTGCCAACTTTTCTGTTCAAAGTGTTTCTGCAGTCCAGTTGGATTACAGCACAGGGTAGTAATGGATTGAGGATAGAAATATTGCTTGGAAAGAGATGATTAAAAAAACATAAATAAAATAAAAAAATAAAAATTAACACTTAGTGAAGCTGGTGTGTTCTGCCTGCTTGCCTGGTGAGGCAGGAACTGGGATGGTTGTCAGAAGTCTGGGGAATTTAGCAGGTGTTCTCATCTCTGCTTGTCCTGTCCATGCAGTGTTTCAGGCAGCCCTTTCAGGGTCCTGTCCCTTTTACAGGCCTGGTAAAACTTTGTTTCAAAATTCTAGTAAATCTTTTTCCTAATCATTATTTTTCAATATCAATTTAATGAAAAGTAATTTGAAGTGTTGTTTTGATTTCAAATGAGAAATAAAACTAATTTTAAATCCCCTCTGGGATATATATACCCTATCATATTCAGTACTGGAACTGAGTTGTCTTGTTCTAGTTCAACCGTTGAACTGTCTTGCACCTCCAGGTGATGACCTATAGATGTGTCAGTCAGTTACAGGCTGGCTGCAGGAGGAACAGCTACTTGCCATCCATTTGAGATAATGGTTCTGTAAAGTGAATAACTGTCTTTGCAAGGCAGTTTTTCCAAGGTTGCATTGAGAATCTGTTGCTACTTCAAAGATGGTATAGACATCTTAGTGTAGTCATGTAACAATGAAAGCAACTGGATTTTGTTGACATTCATCATAGGAGATTATGTAATTTTATATAGCTTTTTCTGTATTCTGAGTAAATACAAAATTCTGGTGACTACAACTTGCAAATCTGTGTGTGATTACATAAAGTGACTGCACTAAACTTTTCTATGTATCATTGAGAATTAAGTTTTCATAAATATATTTCACTGTAATGACTTCCAGTGTAAATTACCACATCTGGTTACTGAAACTACTGTCATTTCATTTGTTTGTGGGCAATTAGGTACAAACTTTCTGCATATTGGTTAGAATGTTTGTGTTTTCTGGATTTGCAGTTATGTTTTACTAATGAATGGAAATTTCTATGTTTATGTAATACAAACCTGGATTTTCCTGTTTTTGTGTGTGTGTGTTTTGTGTGTTGTTTGTTTGTTATAAATTCTAGCTGCAGCCTCCAGCCTTTGCAAGTAAAGGGAAAAGTCCTCAAACAGGTAAGCAAATCATGGGAGAAATGCAAGGGGGTGCTCAAGACCATCAAATGGGTCCTTCTTAAACATCATCTCTCGCAGTCAGTATTATCAACTTGTGAAAATACCTGAGTAAACAGAACAGTGAAGACTTATCCCTAATTCCTACTGAGGCTTTAATTTAAGAAAAGAACAGCATGTCGAGAATTAATTTCAGCAGTGCACCTACAGCTTCAAGTGTTGAGTAATGCATTGCTGAATATTACCCAAGCATTTGTGTGTGGCACATGGTGCTGTTTCTACTTATTTTCTATCATACAATGAATATCAAAATAAGTTTTCACATTAACTGTTTTAGAATGCTTGTAGGAAAAAAAAAATAAGTTACGTTCAGTTAATTACATTATCTGTCAATAAGAGTCTGAAAAGGTCAGTGGCAGCTTGAAGGAGTACTTCTTTTCCTTTTCTAAAAAAAAAAAAAAGTAAACATTTTCTAAGATGATCACTTAACTTTACTTGGTAATATGCTTCTAGTGTTTCAAACTAAAGTCAAATATAAAGTGAGATATTTTTATATTTCCCTTCCCTATTCAAACACCTGCAATGTAAGAAGTAAAATGTTGCAGTTTTTCTGAATATTTTTAATAATTTATTCGTGAAGCAGATAATCAAAAAAAAGTTTGTAGACAAATACAAACATTCATGCAAGAAACCTGAGAAAGCAGATCTTCAAAACAAACCTTCAGGACTTTCCAAAAGCCTAGGTTTCTACAGAGACATTAATCTTGCTGCACTGTACATATGGACTATTTCCTATTTTCACTGCATTTCTTAAATGTCAGCTTTAATCCATATGCTTCAGAATTGTCTCTGGAGGGCTAGCTGGTGTGTGGTACTTGGTTTCTGTCAACTGCAAAAAGAACAGACAAGAATGTGAGAAAGGTGTAAAACTACATTTTGGCTTGCTTTTTATTAAAAAGGACAGACACTTGGACTGTGTACTTAAAACTTAATTTAGTGTGTTAAGTAACATTTTGTTTTTGAGGTAAAAGGCTGTTGATGTCACAGGCAATATAAAGTGTATGAAGTGGATGAAATATCTTGTGAAACTTTTCATCATATGTTAGCATTCATGTGAGGAT
Source organism: Aythya ferina (assembly GCF_964211825.1). NCBI lineage: Eukaryota > Metazoa > Chordata > Aves > Anseriformes > Anatidae > Aythya > Aythya ferina. Next base: position 14,918,800 of record NC_140300.1, on the reverse strand, counting down.
TGGAAAACCTTTGGCAGGGAAAAGAAAACAGTGGAATCCCTTTGTGCAGTCCATTTAGTCTGGTAATTTTGGGATGTTCTGTACAAGGTTTTGCGACAGAGATGGATTCGTGGGAAGCAGAGAAGTCGTTTTCAGTCAGGACAACTCATACAGTTGGAGACAACTGGTTTCTGAAGGCAACGTCCTTCCTTAGTGTGCTTTTCCTCTGTACATGCTCAGCAGCAGAAAAGCTTCTCTGGAAAACTCTTCTTGAATAAGGAGAAGTAACTGATGCTGAACTTGAAACTAAAATTATTTTGCACTAATTAATGCTTGCTGCTGTAAAGTTGGTAGGATTTTTTGTTATTGCTAATCATTTTTATACTTACTTTGAGGTAAAAGTACCACATTTTGTCACCCTAAAGGGAAGATTGTTTCTTTTTTTTTTTTTAAAAAGAGCGTCTTGTAGTTAAATGAAATCTTCTTCAATCACGAAATATTTTGCTGTAAACTTGCCAAAACTTACCAGAATTTTAAATATCTGTCTTCAGTACACAACAGAATTACAAAATGTTTTTTATATATTAGACTTAGTTTATGTAAAACAGTTAATGCAGTGGAGCGTCCTATGTTTTATTATGCTTCTTCATCAAATAGTTACACATCCTTGCAATTCATTTTGTTTGCTTCTGTGTAAAAGCTTTTCCTCATAACTTTAACAGCACAACTCAAAAAAAAAAAAAAAAATTGTGTGAATTTTAGAATATGTTTCTGCTTTGAGATCTGGTTTTGATCCTGAGTTGACATTCTTCTGTTCTTACTCATCTGGTCTAATTAGTGATGGATTTAGAGTTTGTGGTCTCTTTTTTTTTTTTTTTTTTTTTAAGCTTTCTTGGAGGAAAAAAAAGGCAATTTTATGGCATTAAAAAAAAGGTATAAAAACATGCTTTTGTTTAGGCTGCTACTCTCCTTCCACAGCTGTGGATTTTTACCCATGCAGTATTGCAGATAATTCCATTTGGCAAACCTCAAAATTCATAAAATTATTTTTCTTACCACAGAGTTAGAGTAGAAGCAGTAGCCATATACCATAGAGAGAGGGCAGATTGGGACAACACAGTTCATAGGGTTTGTAAATGTATTTTAACATGCACAAGCCGGTCTGTAAGAAGCACTGAGTTGAAAAGCTGGGCCACTTCAACAGAGGAGGTCACCTAATTTGTTTGCTAGCTATTAGGTATTATATATACAGGTTTTCAGTGTTGCCTTTTTGAGCTACAGCCATCTTGGTGCTTCACCGTGGGTGTAGTTGAGCACTAGAACAAGGTTGCCCAGAGGGACTATATATGTAGTCTATGGTCTTAGAGACTTTCAGAATTGCATTGAACAAGATCTTGAGCAGTAAGATCAGGTTTTCAGTTTAGCTGTGCGTTGAACAGGAGGCTGGACTAGATGACCTCCAGAGGCCCCTTCCATGCTAAATTTTTCTGTGGTGCTGTAACTGATTGACAGTAATTAAAAGGGATAAGTAACTTCAGTTTTTCCATTAAAATTAAAAAAAAAAAAAAGCATATGCAACAAAGTAATAAATATAGTATCAGTCTTATAAAAGCCTTACTGCTTAAAAAAAAAATATTAATAAATCATTGTCCCAGTCTGTGTATAACAAAATACAACAAAGCCAAGCCAAATTCTAATTTAGAGACTTTAAATGTTTTCTGACATCGTGTTGTTTAAGCAAAGTTGACAGAGTTCAAAAGAAGTTTGTGGTTTTTAACTGAGTAGCAAAAGATTTGAAGTTCAGGATTCAGTTTTGTTCTTTCTTTTTAGGTACAGACTTATCAAATAAGAAAGAAACAACAAATGTAAGTGCAAGCATTTTAATTTTGTAAGTCTGTAAGCAGTATGTAATGAAAAATGTCTGTCTTCTATTTAAATTAAATTGTTCTTGCCTTACTTGATTGTATTTTATTTCTTCAGGAAGATGAAGCTGGGAAAGCAGATATGGCTGTGCGTAAAAGAGGGAGAAAGCCCAGGCGTTCTCTGGTTCAGTCAGAGGAAACTGGTAAAAACATGAAACCATGCTATTCCTAACAGAATGAGGAGATATTACTGTGCTTTTCTGTATACTGATAGCAACAAGATAAGCTTTATTCAATTTTCCTTTCTTGAGGAAAAATCATTGAGTTACAGCTAGTGTAAATATTATGTAAATATGTGTAAATTGCTGTAATCTCATGTCAAAATTGCTACATCCCAGATGCTTCTATAAAGCCTCATGAATTTTCTATGAATTCTGGCTATGAGCTGCATAAGTAAACTGTTGTGAATGTGTTAGCAAGATTAAGTCAAACAAGTGTGAATTAAAAATGTTGAAGCATAAAGGAAATGGAAAAATACTTACTTAAAATGGGATTTGTGAATAGAATACCTTTTCTAAACTAAGTGTCCATATCCTTTTGGAGGGCTTTTGGAAAATTATAGCACATGTGTAAAATTTTACATGGGCAGAAACGCTGGAGCCAGAAAGAAAACGTCGAAAATTAACATCTTCTGAAGAGGAAGTAAGAGAGCAGGAGGAAGGGGAGGAAGAAGAGGAGGAGGAAGATGATGAAATGCATTCTGGGTCCACAACTAGACCAGCCACAAGATTAGAGGCTCAAAGGTAACTGTAGAGACACTGATAGCAGATTCTTGTTTCTACATTGTTCTCAGTTGTAGATTTTGTTTTTGTTTTTTAATTGATTTGAACTTACCAAATAATTCCATATCTAATTCCAGTGCCATTTCTCTAGGGATGTAGAGACAAAAGGGGAGGTTTCATAGTAAGGGGAAAGAGCCTCTTGTTTCTTCTGATAACGAAGAATGGAAAGTCTTATTTGGAAGTGGAGTCAGGTCTTAGTATGGCAGAGGGTAGCTCTCATTCTAATAGTGAATAACAAATCAGGAGGGGCAAGGTTTTTTGCCTTGATTCAGTGTTACTAGGAGACAAGAAACTATTAGGGCCACAAAAGACACACTTGAATTTGCTAGATGAGAACTGATCCTGCTGGCAATCTTCGTCCTAGGGATGTCTCAGAAGATGTGTCTGAAAGCACTTAACTCCAAAAGGTAAAAAGGGACCTCTGGTATGAATCTGCCATTTTTACTGTTTGGTATTCAGAGTTGGAACAAGGCAGAAATACATTTTTCAATGTCCATTTCTATTTCCAAATGTGACCCAAGTTAAATACATGAATCAGCAGTACTGTAGGACTTAATTTATCTGTTAGCGATCTCCAAGCTCGGGAAAATAATCTTACTGCAAAAGATTGGTGTACCAAGAATGATTTCAAGAAGTCATTCTTTAGTATATGTACCTTTCTGTTGGCAAACTTAATTATATAGAGGTCATCCTCTTGACTTTGCTTTGTGGAATCATAGAAGCATGCCAGTTTTGGGAAGTTCTAATCTGCATAGATACCTTCCAGAACAAATTGGATTCCAGGCATTGTTTTGTGCTCATGGTGAGATTTCTGTAAATCCACCAGATTTATGTCTTTCCTGAGTATTTTGTATTAGGTGTTAGCCTTTGGGGCTTACTTGAAGCACTGTTCACAGAGTAAACTCCCGAGTATTTTGTATTAGGTATTAGCCTTTGGGGCTTACTTGAAGCACTGTTCACAGAGTAAACTCCCTTGAATTTATAATTTTAGGTAGTAGTTACGTGGTCTTTTCTTTTTTAATATAAACCTGTGAAGATTACTGCTTTGCAAGCAACAGTTCTGTTGTGGTAAAGGTAAAAGGACTTATTTTTATCTCACTTAACAGTTAACTCTAAAATTGTAATAAATGTTTAGATATCAGTGTTTTCATTTTGATTGCTTTTGGAAACACTTTCCTTTAATTTATCGATATTTTTGTTATTTCAGTAACCACCTTTTCATGTTTTGAACTGATGGGTATGAAGGCTAATATGAGTTCTTTCTCTACACTGGATAAGATAATTACCTTTCCTTTCACAGCTTGTTCCCCTTGCTTCTTTTATTGTTATGCTGGTACTCAAAGATTTTTTTTTCGTACATGGGCATTTATGTACCAGAATTACTGTAGATTTGAAACTAGGGTTTTTTACTTGGTTATTTGTTAAATATTGTCAGTAAAGCAGTCTTTTTGATTCTATGTTTTGGTACAAAAGTACATGTCTCTGGTTGGTACTTTGTCTCAAATCATGCAAATGTTTTTTCAGTTTCTTTCAACAATTTTGATTTACTTGTTGCAAATGCTGTGCGGTCTTAATTTTCCACACTTGGAATGCAAGAAGAAAGTGACTTGGTAAAAGTATTTTGTTATATATACATTCATCATTCTTTTGTATTACAGAAAGCAGCCCAGCAAGCCAACCACACGTGCAACTTCTAAAGGCAGCAGTCCAAGTTCAGTTTCTCCCAGAAAACAACAGAAGCTAGCAGTGAAAAAAAGATCTCCAAGTGATACAAAAATTACTAAATCTCCTCCATTGACACAGTAAGTATGAAAGTTAAAGCCACTTTAGTTTGGGTATTCACTATATCGATCCTTTCTTTGTATGTAACATACTGGTTCAAAATCTGAACTGCAGTCTTAACGTTGCTCAGTTCTGGTCTTTTGTTTTATATAAAAGCTTTCAAAGGATTTTTTATTCTGTTTACATTTTTCCTTTTTTCTTCCTTTCTTTAACATTTGCAAGACTAGATTTTCTCTGTGTGTGTGTGTGTGTGTGTGTGTGTGTGTGTGTCCTTGGAAACCTCTTGGGAGAATTTGAATATGCTGTTAAGCAATATTTTAACTTGAGCTCTGGTTCTTTCCTGAATGGGGTGGGGGAGAGGGGAGGGCAGCTGTAGTTCAGGTTAAAGCAACATGCTATGTCATGGATCTAAAACTTTGAAGATATTTCTGAGATCAACTGGTAAGAAAGGAGAAACTTTGAGGCCTTATACCAAGTTCTGAAAATACTTCCCTTTCCCTCCTTCCCTGGTGCACTTTTTTTGAAGTTGAGATCACTGTGTACAATCCAAAGGGAGCAACAAACATTGCTATTCATCTTGTAGTTTACCTGTAAAACAGGCTATATGCCAAATACATTCAATTGTCTTCCACTATGAAGCGTATGAGTTATGTTTTCAAACCAAACATCAAGAACAGTGGCAGATGTGTATCATGCACTGATAGGTGTCGCAGTTCACCTGATGGTTATGAATGGCCAAGAGTTTAAGCTGCACTTATAATTGGTTGCAGCTGAAATATGGTGGGCTTATATATAGATGCTTCAACAGAGATAAGGATACGTGGTGTCAGCCCTTTATTCCCTATTGTGTATGCAAGGCTTGAGCCATTATTACTATTCTTCTATCTTTGTGAGATGGTAGCAGATAGTGTAGTTTGTTATATATTCTGTTGTAATCCACCAGTCAGTCCAAAAGAGAAGAGGAAGGAGCCCTAGATTCTCCATTTGGAGCACTCTCCAACATATAGAACTAGTATGCAGTACCCTGCTAAGATGTGATGGGATTGTGCAGGGACTCCCTCGGGTCTGTGCAACTAAAACTGTAATGTTATATTAGTAAGCTTTTAAACAATATATCCTGATAATTCATCAGAGATGGGCAATTAAGTTCTGTCCAGGATTGTGCCTGACCACCCTTCTTGTTTTTCAGGTCCTACCATTGCTAAAATAATTATGATGTTTTTTTAGGTTAAAGGTGCAGTCTACCAAGCGTAAAAGGGAAGGCAGCCCAACAGCAGTACGGAGAAAAGGCCAGCAGAAAACAGAGGAGACACCGGTAAAGAAAGCTAAACGATAATCTTTACCAACTAGTACTCTTTGTGGAAGAGTCAAAAGGAAGAGAAAAAAATCTGTGCTTCTATTTTTTTTAAAGCAAAGGGATTTGCACGTGCTTGTTTCAGAGCTCTAAGTTAATCGATGCAGTACTTCTAAGTTACATTTTAAACAGCTTTATAAACTATTGTTTATACAGAATATTATGTACATTTATTTCAGATGAAAAATAAGTTTACTTTGTATCTGAATGAAAAACAAAGTAGTTATATATTTTATCACTGACTTGGAAAGTTGGGGATACCCAATGTGACATGCTAATGCAGATGCTTCCAACCCACGAGGCACCCTTGGCCTACTAATACACTTTGTACATAAACTTGTAAAAATAGGTTGTATTTTACTCTGTGTATGAATCTAATCAATGATGGACATTTTATTTATTATATGGAAAGCATTGGTCTGTAAACTTTAGTATATACCTTAGGTTTTTTTAATTATATATTTTACATTCTATGCAGATGTCAGTAGGAAACTTTCCCTCCACTCTACTGGGGTTGTCTAAAACCTGAAGTTCTCTAAAATATGCTCAGACAGTTGGTAAAGTATTTTTCTCGCATGCATTGAAGTAGTTTAGCATAGTGAAAGGGGCTTGGCTCCTTTCGGTTCACATTTGTGACAAAGTATAAAACTTAAAATGTAATCTTACTGGATTATATTTTCACTCCTGAATTTACTATCAATCTCAAGAAATAAATTGTACTAGGTTACATTTATTCAGTCAGCCAGCTCTACCCTGAAACGAAACAAATTGTTTTATTTTGCAAGTAAGCACCTGTTCTTTCAGTATTTGTCTCTTTTAACAAGGAAGAACCCATTGAAATCAAATGTCACTTCTCCTAACGATAGAGCTTCAGCATTTTATGTTACGTTTTATACACAGGTATTAAAAATAGAACCTGGTATTATTGCCAGAATCTTTTTTTAATGTATATTAACTCTGGTAAGAGCAAATGTTCAAGTGAAGTTGTATATAAAGTTAAACTTTTCTTATGATCAAATGTGTCTCTTGTAATGATGTGATGAGTTGCCAAACAATCTGAGATTATTTTAAGTGTTTTGTTCATATTCTGGTTTATAATTACAAAGGATTCTGGGGGGTTGGAATTTTCCTTTATTTTTTTTCTCTTTTGTGGGTTGTTTTTTTTGAACTTGTTGTAAGGCAGATGTTTCCGTCAGATATTCTGCTTGGTTTCTTACTGAGATTTTTGTATAAAATTATAAAATGTTTGCCAAAAACCTGAGTTGCCATATTTTATTATCTTTTAATCACATCACTTTGAAAACTTGTTTTTGCGAATATGTTTGGTTGGAGCCATGTCTGTAAGTAATGCTGTACCTGATTGGTGTCCTACAGGTAGGACCTTCAGGTAGGGACAGTTTACCAGGCCTAGTACGCTATAGAGGCAGGTGCACATTTTTTTTTTTTTTTTTTTTACTTTTTTTCCCCAAAGCAAACTTGAGTCTGAAATACAAAACCCCTCTGCTCTGAAAGTTAACTTCTTTTGATCTCCACCTCAACTCTGCTGAAATATATACCTTGCTAACATATTACTAATATATCCCTGTACATGACTAACAGTGATGTATACATTAATGTATACTAAGTGTAATGTATACCCACTTCTTCACAGGAGTTGAATGTCTTCCTTTTCTTCCCTTTGCCCCCTGCAGCATACATAAATTAAAGTTGTAGGCTTCTTCTCAGCCTTCATTCTGTATGTCTAAACAAGCTGAGCTGTTTGTAATCTTTTTTTTTTTTTTTTTTTCCTCTTTTTTCCGATCAGTTCTTTCTAGGCTTTTGATCATAGCTGGAGTTCTCTGTATCTCTTCCTGATATTGTTTCCTTACACCTGAATTCAGCAGTGAGGCTGCTCGTGAGGTTCCTAGCAAACCTCCCACTACACTGAATGTCTGCTGCTCGCTCTCTCTCTGCTGGTAATACTTCTGCCACAATGCAGGTTACATTTGCCTTTTTCACAAGCACGTCTGTTCTTGTGGCTTATGGGTATGAAGCTCCTGCTTAAAAGTGTCAGAGCCTCTTGACTGTCTTTTGCCTGACAGAGCAAGAGAATCTGAGCAGAGAAATACAACCTTGAAGATCAATGACAGCCTTTCAGGGCTAACCTAGAAGCTTTCTTACTGTCCTTCCCCACACTATATATTTAGGTCAATATTTAGGAAAATCCTCTCATCTGTGGAGTATATATTTGATCATTCATTACATTATTTCATAGTCTGAAGGCATTAAAGGAGTTCTCTTCCTGCAAGAGGGCTGCTTTTACTTAATCTCTAGAGGAGGAAGAAAGTGCAAATTCCCCCAACTATTTTAACTTTGGCAAACTCCACTTGCTTCATGATGGACTGCTGGCTAGCTGTCGGTATCTCTTCTTTTTTTTTTTTTTTTTTTTAGTGCAAGCTACTTAAAAGTTCTTTACATCTCTCTACTGCCTTAAACCTAAAATGCTATGGATTCACCTACTATATAGTTTTTTAATCACTTGTGTAGATTTGGGGTGGAATTAGTCTGCTTGTTTTAACCACCTAAAGGATCATCAGTAAAAGGTCAGTTGCAGTTGTCATTTTTTGATAGGGTTTGGCAAGCTAGTAACTCTTGCAGCTGGTGACATTTCCATCTGGAACCTGATCCAAAGTCAGTAGGTGCACTCAGCAGCTGGAGCAAACTTTTTATTGATGCTGGCAGATCTGTGAATGCCTCGATTTTTCTATTCCAACAGCATCTCTAGTAACATCTCTCCTTAGTTGTGGTTTGCTTTGTTTTGTTTTTTTAATCTGCTACATCAACCCAAAGTACAGACATTCACTGTTTCTTATCTCTGTATGTTCTAGGGGCATCACATGTTCAGATCTGTAGCTCTGGCTCCATTCCCTCAGAGGCTGAGGAATTCCCTACAGAACCTCAGTAAAACTTTTTACCCTAAAACTTTGCAATCCAGAGCAGCAAATGTTTCTGGCCATGGTGACAGTATCAACAGATGTCCACTTGATGCAAGTCCAACACAGGCTCACGTGTCTCAATACTAAAAGTGGTCAAATTATGATACCTGCCTTGAGTTGTGCAATGGGAAAAGATCATTTGCCACTCCAGACTTTTACCGCTCCTTGCTTTTGGAGGAGGTAGTGGGACCTCTGTGGTGCTGAGTGAGTCACTGCCCCGAAGCTGGGATGTGCTGAGCGACTGCCACATTTCCTTCTAAAGCAGTGTTTGATTTCCTTGGAGCTCTACCTGTTTATATTGTAAAGAGTGAATTTAACTGGTGGATTTTAGCTCTCTTCCCATTGAAGTCATTCCATGTGAAATGTTTTCATTTTTAAGATCTGATGTAGACATCTTAATGAAGTAAGCTGAATGCATATTCATATACTCCATATAATTAATCAAAGCTCTTAATCCTGGCAATTTGTAATATTACCTTTGGGGATTATCGATATTGCTGCTTAGTCATTTTGGATACCAGCTCAGAAGACTCTTATCTTCGTGACTTCAACAGCTTTCCATCTATTTCACTTGCTTGTAGCTGCAGTTCAGAGGAAATTGCCTGTGTCAGCCTTCTGCAGGTTTTGGCAACATCTTAAAGATACCATGCCTGTTTATTCCAAGAGATTCCTTGTCCCAGCTGTGTACGTCACACTCCATTACTTCCATCAGCTTCTCAAAAACTCTGGGTCTGCTTCAAGCAGGGTGTTTTTTCTACTAAAACATCAAAGTTTAAACACCAAGGAAATTCCATCTACATTCTAGTCTTTATTTCCAGATTCCAGTGTTTCACCAAAATTCCTCTAAAGGTTATTTCTGACTTAAATCCATTCTCTTTCAAATCTCAGCTCTTAAGCTCTTTACCCTTACTGGCTTTATGGGGGGAAGAAAAAAAAAAAAAAAAAAATCCAAAAGGAAAGCATAATAAAAATATAAACATCTCTGAGGGAGTCCTTAGATAACTAGTTTAAAGATTTAAAGCTAGGAATATAACGCTTGCCAAACAAATGTGGAAGAAAAACATAGTTTGAAATGGGAACAACTTACTAGAGCAGGAGTAGATTTTTGGAACTGAGTGTGCAATTAATTAGCCAAAGGTGTGGTTTAATGGTCGGAGTAGTCAGGCTGCCACTAGAATGCACCTCTCATCTTCTGTCTTCTTCTGCCCCATGGACGGTACTTTCTTCCATGGCAGCACCGAATTGTACAGCCACAGACTGCTGGATAAGGAAGCCTGAAATTTCCTCTACAAAACTGCAGGTTATTTTTTAATGTGGTCTGTTTACTAAACCAGCTGTTGGTTTAGTGCAGATACTACTGCCTGCACAAAGATGGCCATGTGGCCAATAGGGGTGTGGAATCACCATTCCTCTGTATTATAGGTTTGGGTGCAGTTGCAGTTGGTCATCTAAGTGCACCATTAGTTAGCTCTAGCATGTATTTACAGTAGCTCTGTGTCAAATAATTGGTGCATAAATGGACAGTGAGCTATTTTGTGGGTTGTATGCTCCCCTAGTAACAATGCACAGGGGCTTCCTGTAGGAAGTGTGTATTATCTACCCAACCTAGTAAGGGTTCCTTGTTCCAATGTGTCATGTTCCAAATGATCCATGTTTCAAGAAGAGATTACACAATTGCTGAAAGCTGAAGACAAACTTAGTCTGGCTGTAACCTGCCATGTCTCTTCTTGGCAGTGTGGGTAATTCAGCACTGGGATGACTTGCAGGGTCACAGTGGGTTCCCCCATAGTAGAATGCTTTAAATTCTGATGTGGGAAAAGATTTTTCAAGGTTCTTTAGGAACTGAAGTCCCATTGCTAAAACTGATGTAAAATGTAGGGTTGTGCTCAAACCTGAAATTGGATCTAGTGTTGAAACATCTGAATTTAAGCCAACTGGCTTCCTAAGGAAGTTAGGAATCCAAGCAAAGCCTCAAAGCTTTCTGTATTAGGAGAGGTAGGTGCCTCAGATGTGACCTACAACACTGAACAAGCTGTGCTGGAAGGTGACGGCACTGGCCTGTAGGAAACATGTAGGACGTGCCTGTAGTGCTGGATGATAACTTCCATCTGCTTAGGTTTCACCAAGGGTGGACCTTCATTGGTCTTCCTTCCAAAGGCACAAAGTTTTTTTTTTGTGCTGCAGTGAGAGCATTGGAGGACTTAAGCCCTCATGTCATGGAAGGTGAGGCTGTACGGTATCAAAGTGGGTACTACTCTGTCTCCTGTTAAGATACTTAATGTCCAATGACATGTCAGTACTTGAAGCAGGAGCTAGAGACCATGTCTCACTGTCCATGTTCCAGATGACAGTTCCCTTCCAGAGGATTTGAGGAAATGGGTCTCAAAGGCATGCATGTTCCACCATCTCATAGGATGTTTGTCACAAAGCAATGCCTAGGCTTTTATCTCCAAGGTAAGTTTCACGTCTGTGACTCTCGAGCAGGGTGAAGCATCTCCGTCCACCCCAAGTTAGGTGTTAGAACAGGCTTTGAAGTGTTGTTCATCCAAATTGCCTGCTGAGGTGGTGTGGTGTCCAGCAGGTATCTACTGCTGAGAAAGGTACCACAATATTTGTGCAAGCCCTCTAATAGCCACAGGCCCCCAGAGTTATGGTGGGAACAGCAAGGGGGAGATGTTACAGACTTTTTGATGTACTTCTTTTGGCAACATCTCACAACCACTGAAACTTGCAACTTGAGTGTGGGCATGAGGTAGAAATGATGAGAGGCAACTGGTGACCTTGACTGTGCAGGAGGACAGACCGGGTTATTCTGCCAGTCTCTGCTAGCCCTGAGATCTTGATCTTTATTAGTACGATACAAAAATCTTAGGCAGGGTATGACAGGTAGAGCAGACAGAGACTAGGAAGTCGAGTACAGCAAGTGAGTTTGGGGGGACCCGTAGCTACAGTGCCACCCCCATGCTTGCTGTTAGCTTTTCTTTGTTGAGTGCTCACTGGCACTTGCATAACCCTGCTGAGAATTACAGTGAATGTAAGACCCAGCTGTACTGTCAATGTGCATCTCTGCCCATCGACAGCTCTTATTAGCAAACAACTCCCAGACTGAGCCACATTTTAAGCACAGCTCCTTTGCTGATCACACAACAGGTCAGCAGGAGCACTGACTGTGCCTGTGTGTGTACTGGGGATGTAATTGAGAATAACAGAGAAATATCAAAGCAATTGATTTTATTGTCAGCTAGACAGCTTAACCCTCTAATTCCATTCCTTCCTTTTCTAGATTTTATTGTGACCTGTCACACATGCTATGCCATAATGTCTGTCAATTAACATTAATAAAAATAAATGCTAGGGAGTACATGAGAATGTTAAGGAATACAGGAGAAAGATACCCCAGCACCAATTCCAGTATATAAACTTAAAGAGGTTAAAATTAAATAGTCATTCCTGCTTCGGTGCCCAAAGCAAGCAGAGAACTGGAATGCAACTTTCCTTTCAGACAACGAGAGCTTCACTCTGCTTTTTCTATAAACAAGTGCTAAGAATTGCTCAGTAATACAGTGCTTACTTAACTCTATTCAGACAGGATTTTTCAGGCTAAGTAAATAGGCAATATAAGGCCACTTAAAATAGACAAATAAATAAATAAATACACTGAAGGTGAAGCATCTTTCATCTACTTCTGAACTCAACACTCTATTCAGCCCTCAGCTCCAGCCTCCCCCTGCGTGGTGCAGCACTGGCTGGCACGCAGAAGCCTTTTCCTGGGTTAGACTTCAAATATTTTTTCTAACCTGCAGCTCCCTGTTGTAATTTATGCCTTTTTTGTTTGCTCTGTGACCATCTCTCTCTCCAGCAGGGCGCTACCCCTTGGAACTTTTTCCTTTGCCTAATCTGGTTTTGTTACTTCTCTGCTTTCAAAAGTTGTTAGCCACTTTCAGTGTCTCCTATGACTTCTTTCTCCACTGAAGAAAAAATGAAAGAGAAAAGGAGGACCAGCTTGAAATATGAAATCTCCTGGTTTTTGCCCTGCAGTCAGGCTTTGTGGATATACATTCGTTTCCTTTAGCCTGGAGCTAACAGACCCAGGAGCCCCTTCAAAAAAGGAAAAAGGCAGCTGTGCCGTATAACACATCCACAAAGCTTTACTGTTACAGACACATTGCTAGCTTCATTTTTCTTGCACGAACAAAACACTGTCCAGTCACCGTTACAACTTTGTAATAGATGTTCAGACAATTTTATTGTGTTTTCAGAATTAGGGAGGTTCTGCTTCTGACAACAGCAAAGGGATCTGGGTGCAAGTGCAAAGTACTTAAAGTACAAAGGGATAATATTTGCTGCTGTGATTATATACCACAATGGCAATAATCCAAAATAGAATAATCCATCACGAGTGAATATAAAGACAAGCAAATGCTACCACAGCAGTGGATGTAGTGTAGAGATAAGCCGTAAGACAGAGGTAGGAAACTTCTCCATTCCCCCACAGCAGTCTCTCTTTTAAGAAAATAATATTTTATTTTATTTCACTTTTCTAAGCAATTCTTGGGTCTTGTCAATTCGATTTTCTATGATAATGGGATTGTTTGAAGATAATGCCAGTGAGCAGGCATCTTTGCCATCTCTTATTCCTTTGCTCCTCTCCCTATTCTCACACCTTTCTTAAAATTTGTCTCAGCTTTTATCACCTCTTTTTATTCTGAAAGATAGGAAGAACAGGAATGTGATCAGCAGCCTTTAAAAAAGGGGATGAACTCCAATCAGTTGTGTTTCCAACCAAGGGCATCAGAACCAAAGCTGTCCATCTGCACAAGCTCTTCAGCGTTCATTGACCAAAGATGAGGGATGGTGTGGAGCCAAGATCCACGATGTATGCGTTAGGCCAACATTGGCTCTGTTTGTCCAATGTCTAAAACGCTGTGTCTTCATCTGCCTGGGACTTGGTAAAGGTGAATGTATTTTGACGTAATAGGGAAAATTTTAAGCATATTCTAACAGGTTAGAGGCCAAAGTCCTTACAAGTGAAAGGTGAGAATCCCTGTCCCACTGGATACCTTGGAAGTGTTGTCTTTCTGCCAGGGCAGAAACTGCAGGGCTGGGATTTTGGGGGGATTTCTCCTCCGATGGGAGCCTCCGGGATCCTTTATCGCAGTGAATGTGGAGTGGGACCATGTCCCTTGGTGCCCAGCATGTCCCCGGGTGCTGTGTTGGGAAGGACACACACAAGGGCTCCCATCGCCGGCCCAACGATGGGACGGGGAGCCCGGCCCCGCACGGCCTCAACAGCCGCACTCGCAGCCTGCTGCGGCAAAATCGCGGCTTGGTGGGGAAATATAAATACATAAATAAATAAATAATCCCCGGAAAGGTGCTTCCCAGGCACGGATGGCCGCAGGCAGCCGCTAGGTGGCAACGGGTGCCCGCCGGCAGCAGCGCCCGCCGCCCCCGGCCCCGGTGCGGGGGGAAGGCCGGGCCGAGGGGAGCCCCCCTGGCCGTGCCGGGGCCCTGCTCCACACCAACACGGAGCCCTCCAAGCCCACCGCCCTGCACCCGCAGGAGAAGTGCTTCTGCAGGAGCACAGCCACTTGTAACCCCGTTTACGTGAGCGTAGTACAGGGCACAGCGGGCTGTGGGGTCCCACTCCATCCCCCACCACGTTTCGAGGTGCAATGTAAGCATAGCAAATCCCGTATCTATCACGGCTCTGCATTTATCGGCACTTCGGGCTTCTGGAGGAGCAACACATTCAGCACGTTCCCTCAAGTGTGGCAAGTTGGGTTTGGGGGTTTGGCAATAGCTTTCTTCTCCAGTCACCGTTTCCTTGCCCAGATCTTCCCATCCCTCTCTTTTTCCACCCTCACTTCTCATCTGTTCTCCCTCCTTTGCTCAACCCCTCCATGTCTCACACAGGCCCCTCTCAGTTCTCCCTTCTTGTCCTCTCCCCTTTTTTTTTCCTTCCTGTCATCAGCTTGTTACCTTCTCTCAGGCCAGGCAGGTCCTGATCACTCCCTCTGCCCTTGTCCTTCTTTTATTTTTCTTAAAAGTCCTTTTTTTTCTGCTCAATTTTCCCTTCCTGCCATTCTTCTTGCCACAAACGAGAACTTTTATGAGTAGCCTCTCCCATTTTGATGGTTGTTATTGGAAGGGACAATTACTGCTCTTTCACTAGCTTCAGCAAGAGGCTTTGCTAAGACCCCAAGCTTTAAACAGGCCTGGCGCTACTCGTACTCCACAAAACAGAAGCTCTCATTGGGCCACAAGTCCTGGCCCAATGCTCACTTGCTGGCCTCATTATATAGGAGAAGGCCCTGGTGGCCCTCCTGAAGGTGGCAGACTGGTGGCTGCTCCCAGCTGGACGAGCATGTCATGCCCTTACCCACAGCTCTGCAACCAGCCGCAAGAGTCCTGGGAAGCCACAGACAGGTGAAACAGCCCAGTCCTATTCCCCCAAACATCAAGCTTCTGCATTTTCACCCAAGCTGCTCTTTATTCAAAAAAAAAAAAAAAGAAAAAAAAAGAAACCAGATAAGTATTATTTATCATCACTACTGCATGACTTCTAAGGCAACAAGCCCGACTGGTCTCCTCTTGCATACCTGGAGCAATTCTTGCCAACTTCCTGATAAGCAAGTATAACACTTACCTGAGCTATGGGAGCAGCCGGGCTTTCGCACAGATCCCAAACCCTGTGGAAGCAGAACATATGCAGACCCACAAGCCTGGGGTGCAGATAGATGTGAAGGAGGAGGCATGCGATCATCCAGTAATCCACAGATATCAGAGAATTCAGAAGCCTGGACTGCTTTGGTGACAGGCAGCAGATGTTCTGCGCTGCTTGGAGAAAGTCCTGTCAGTAGCGTGGGCAGAAGTTCTTCCTCTGTGCCTCGGTGCTTTGAAAAAAAAGAACAAAAAAGAGGATCACAGGGGTCTGGCTCAGCAAGACACTGAGATTCAAGGGACACATGACTTGATCAGCCGGCTTTGTAAAGCAGCTGGCTTGTACTGAATCACTGGTACATGGACCTACTGACATCCAAACAGGTTAGATATGGGCTAAAAAGACTTTACGTTCACTCTTAATAGCTGTTCAAAGGTAGGGTGATAAGAGAAGTTGTGAAAATATCAGGCAGAGCAGTTATAATCCCCAGTTCATTAGCCATCCCTACTTCTCATATAATTCTGATGCGACCAGAATCGCCTTCCAGGTTCCCAGGACCCTGCAAGCAAGAACTGGGCTGGAGCCAATGTCCAGCACCAGCAGAGCTAGCAGATAGAAAGGCAAGAGGGAAGACTACAGCCCATTCTAGAAGGAAGCCATCAAACATTCCCTTTGCATCTTGGAGGAAAAGCATGGGGGATTTTGGTATGTCAGTTGGGGTCTGGGTGCTAGGACACGTGATAAGGCACACACAGTATCAAAGCTAGCTTAGGACAGTATTTTCATAAGTTGGTCTTGTCACAGGGCTTGGAATAACACTTTTTGAAAATACAAGAGCATGGGGCTGTGATATTCACCACAAAAGCCACTACCACACACCCTGCCCAGAGCACTATGGCTGCTGAAACAAAAACACACACACATTCCTGTCGTGACACTGGTGGATGGCAGGCTACTTTTCAGCTCCACAGCTGGTAGCCTTGTCTTCTCCTCACCAAAAGGGTCTTGCTGCATCATTATCTTCCTGCCCAGGTGTTCTGACATTTAATATGCTCTCTGTAAAAGCACCTGTTACCTTGTACCAAAGCAGTTACACGACCTGCCCAGGCCTGCTTCTCAGAAACCACCATGACTGAGAAAGAAGCTCTAGGAGACATAGCAGTGCACCTGGCCAAATGCAGACCCAGGAACAAGGCATTTCAGGCTGGGAGTTGGAAACTCTTCCATGCCGCATGCTGCCATAGCCTCCCCAGTCTGTCAAGTCTCCTCTCCAGACCTCCTGCCACTGTCCCAGCATCTGCCAGCAGTTCCCAGGGCTTCAGAAAGTCAGAACACCTCACGACCACAGAAGTTTCTTATAACTGGAGGGGTCAATAAAATAGCTGAATTAAATCCTGTGGGCAATATGGTGTTGTAATGAGAAGATCCTTTACCTCCAGATGGTTTCTGCTCCCTCCACGATAACTATGGGCAAAGTATGAACATCACCATGGGCACAACTAATAGTGTTCATATTATTCCTCCTCACAAAGAGGAGCAATCATGATGGTACAAAGAGGTTAGACTGCAAGGATGTTGTTGTGTATTTTGCAGAAGACTATGGCAGTGGTCTGTTTTGGAGCTATGAAGAACAACTTTGTTTTGTTAGGAGATGCATTTCCTGCAAACGAAGCACATCTGACACAAAAGAGCATAGGGACTGAGTGATGAATGCACTGCCCCTGCATTACCCTTCTCTGGTCAGAGTCCCTTTGACACAGAAGTGTTGCACAAAGTATATATACACTGTGTGAAAGAAACACAAACTCATCAGAAGTCCTCCAGAGATATGAAAGGACAGATGATAGCAGCATTTTTGGCTGAAGACAGGGTTTTAACGCTTCCTACAGGCAGCAATCTCTGATGGTCTTATGTGGGGTTGGAACAGCGAGAGCGTGTAGAGAAAAGCGTGGGTTTTTAATCAGCTCTCATAAAAAACAGACAATGCTATAAAGCACCAGAATGCCACACCACATACTGCCCTCTTTCCCAAGCAGGGAAAGCAGAAAGCTCTCACTCTTCCTGCCAAAAATAACCTCATCCATAGCGCAGGAAATCACAACTTTCCATCTTGAAAGTATTACCAAAATGTCCTTCCAGGCTGCACTCCTCTGCCTTCCCTGCTTCATTCTCAGGCAGATTTCTGTGTCCTTTTGTTATTAAAAAACCTCCTGGATAAATAAAAGGACTTTCTTGGTTTTCCAAGGGATTCACAGCTGACATTTTGTCTACCCACATGTCTGGTCCCACTTAGGCATAGCCCCCCTGTAGTGCTGGGGACTTCTTCAACCATTTCATTTACACTCAGTCATTGAATTCAGTTCATAATGAATTGGGTGTGAACTGGTTTTGTCATATTGCTCATTTTTATTCTTTGTCACATGTCTTAGCATTTTTTTCTTCTGTTAGGTAAAGCCCCAAATGTCCCTGGCTAATAAATTATAGAAACTGTTACTCCTATGGCAGCAACACCCTGAGGACCCACTCATGCTATGGTCACTCAACACCATAATAACGCCCAGCAGGAGACAGCTTGAAGCCCAAAATCTCTAATTTCAGTTGAGAAAGCACTAAGAAACAAATGGAGCTAGGAATTCTGAGAGGGTAGAATGAGCTTCATAAGGACAAGGAAACGTGCATATTTGCAGTCATCCATAATTGACATGTTCAAAGTCTCTATTCTCTAAGATGCACACAGAAAATACGGATAATAACTGTACTGCCTGCTGACAATTTGTGTCATGTTCGCTAATTTTCTGGCGGCCAATTAAATTTGCATATGACCTGAACAAACCAGTGCCATTAATTCGTTTATGAAGTTTATGTAAGTATTTGTATTATCACTGAGCCAGCCAAAGAAATCCATGATTTAATGTAAAAGCTGTGTTTAAATGAAATGTACAGTCACTGTTCATACAAAATGATTGCCAGTGGAAACAACTCCCACCGTGGAGCTGCTAATTGCCCTAACTTCATGAACCAAACACTGGATCCAAGGTCTCTGTGCTCCAACAGCTTGACCTTGCTGCTCCACGGTGGGTTATGGGGTGTGGATCACTGCGTGAGTGAGCTGCCCGTCTCCCCCTGCTGCACGGCATGTCAAGCTGGGTGTCCTGCTTTCAGCCAGAGGTGTCAGAAATCCCTCAGGCAGGCTGGGATCCCTTTGGAGAACTGAGACACTGCAGGGTGAGATGTTTGGTCTGAAAAACCTGGCTTCACCCTCTGCTCGGCAAAGGGATTGGTGCACTCCCAGAGGTGCTGCTGGTGCTCATCCTGGGGCTGAGGGCTGCAGATGCTTGCCCAGGAGTAGAATAGCACAGCCTGCCTGCCCAAATCCTCCTGCAAGGTGAGGTGGCTCAAGGGCATCAGGCACCAAGGGTGCACCAGGCCATGGCAGCATAAAGTGTCAGGACTCGCCAGGGCTCCTCCTTTTGCCTCATTTTGACAGAGATCAGTGTTTACAAAAGATGCTCTTGATAGGAGACTGTACCCCTCTCTCCAGAAAAAAAATAAAAATAAAAATAAAAATTAATTCTGGAAGGTAACTGCATGGACCTGGATCAAAAACAGGACAACAGAAAAGTGATTCTCACCTCTGCAACACGTAATGTTTGGGCACCCAAGTTCTCTATTGGAATCCAGGCTCCCGAGTCTGATCTACTCCTCAGAGCAGGCACCACAACAGCCAGCACTGCAAGCTGAGTCTGATTACAAGCAAGAATCTGACCACAAAATGAAAATAAATAAATAAAAATAATAATAATAAAAAAATCTGTCTCCATAGCTTAGGCTTTTAACTGAATGAAAATGGTGTGAAAAGAGGGAATCGTTTATCTTAAACTATTTTTTTTGAGTAATTGGTGCTTTGTATAAATGTATAATGTATAAGCCCCAAACAGTCTCAGATATTAACTTTAATTGGTGCAGAATAAAAAAAGGATAGAAAAAATAATATTAAAATATTATTGACTTGCTACCAATAAAGACATGACCCTTAGACAAAGATTGGTAATAACCTTATAATTATAAACAGTTCCAGTATCCTGAGAAGCGTCCAGGTTTGCTTGATTTACGTACCAGAAGAAACAAAAATTGTTTAAATGTTGCCCCGCTAATTTAATTAACAAAAGTCCGTCATATGTGAGAAGTGAATTCAACAAATAAAAATATGGGAAAAATTATTACTTAGTTCTACATTGAGGAGCAATGGTAAAGGAAACCTGAACTTCACGTGATATTGCACCCAATAAACATCAAATGATTAATTGTACTTTGAGTGTTCTTAAAAGCCTAAAGACTTGCACACCACAAATGCATCTAGTGTGACTTGGTAAATATTCATTAAAATGCTCCAGCAAATAGTAAGAAAAAAAAAAAACAAAAACAAATAGATGGACCAGACACTGGATGGTGACTCATGCGTGACTTGTGCGTGTCATTCTGCATCTATTTTTCTATCAGAGTGCAAGTAAATTCCACTTTTATTGAATATAATATAATTTGAATATACATATTGAATTTAACTTTATTAAAACGGATGAGAAGCTAAATACAGGAACAAAAAATCACGACGTTTATTTCCCAGAAAAATTCAAAAGCTATAATTAATGCCTACAAGACGAATCCGGCCATTTGGATACGACGGCTTGTTTTTTATTACTAAATCAATTTAATCCTGCCCGGGCTGCATTTAACTACGTCAGAAGACGAGGAATATATGACCATTTACTTGAGTAGTAGGAAAATCGGCGTAAAAACAAGGAAAGAGTCTAGGAGAGGACTGACTTCAGGAGATGGTCTTGCCTGCAGACAGCTGCGAGCTGCTCCCGGTATGTGCAGCTGGCGGTGGCCTCCTGGCACGGCACTGGGCATCGACAAGGCATCTTCTCTTTTTTTGGGGATCTCGAGGATTAAATAATCCGTACGGTTTTTTCCTTCTGGGGGTCTTGCAAGGAGGGATAGCTCGGGAGAAATGCTGCCACGCGGTGCTGACAGCGAAACGCTGGCAGCTTTGCTTCCTTGCTCGGTGCCGGGCGTGCCAAACCCTGGCTTTTTATCCTAAAGGTGAAGCAGCAAGAAGGGTATCTGGGCCGGTTTTCCCAGGAACAGCAGCTCTGAGCGATAACAGTGGGCCGAACTGTGTCACCCCGCGCACACGACCCAAGCCCCGAGCATTTATTCCCGTTCGGCTGTAAGAGGCTACAGGAATGCTCGCATCGCAGCCTCCCAGCCCTAAAGGACACGGGCTTTTCCCCATAAAAGGACTATGGGAGAAGAAGGGGATTGCCTGCCAGCTATTAAAACCCTCTGAGCTAATTTGCTAAGAGTTTGTCAAGTCGGTAAAATTAAACCCTTCGCTGTCAGCGTTATATTTGCACATTCTCCGGGCTTAATATTCGGTTGGGTTCCAAAAATCATTTTTTTTTCTTCACCAAATTGTAGGTGGCATATCCTTCTGTCCCTGCAGTCCATAAACATCTCACTCTCGACACCTCAGCAGGCTCCTGACGTAATTTACAAAGCGATTTGGGGGCTGAGTACTGCAGGAGAGGCTTACGCGAGGTCTCCCGGGCACATATGGACGAATCCTGCCTGGGGCTTGTCTCAGAGGCACGCAGTTACAGCTGCGGTTACATCTGCCTGGAAATAGGCTGTTATTATTTTAGAAATTGGGTCGAAACCCGTTCAAAAGCAGACGACCTGAGATTTTCCTGCAAAACCAGCGAGCTGCCCAGGGCACCTTTACATTCGTTTGGTGCGCAGCCAGGGAGAGGCACGGCCGAGGTGAAAGCCACGAACCACATCTTCCCCGCCAGCAGCAGGGTCGGAGGGGGGTGAAACCCCCTTGCAGGAGGAATCCCCGTTTGTGCCATGGCCATCTTCCACCCGCGCCCCTGCGAGACCCGGCAGGAGGCTCTGTATTTCTGTAAGCACGTCGGGAGGTAAAATAGGGACGAGTCTGGTGAAGAAAAAAAAAAAATCTGAATAAATACAGCAAAGGTACTGTGTCCCAACTGTGGGGCAGCCCTGGGCCATGAAACTGAGGAAGGTTTTTGGGGCGGGTGGCAGGGACAGAAGCGAGTCTGCCCGGCAGGAGCAAATCCTACCCTGGAGGAAAAGCTGGAGCATCGCCTTCTCCCCGTGGGAGGCAATCCCACCCGGGAGACCTTTTTTATATATTATATATAGGGTGAGTGCCCTTGAGAGAGGTTTTGCAGCCGTTTTTTTCCTCTGCGTGTGTGCCGTCGACTCTTTCCTGAAGCGTCGTGGCATCCTGGCAGTGCTTCAGCGAGCGGGTTGCATCGCACCTGAAAAGAAGGATGGCCCAGCTGATTGCATTAATAATAATAAATTAAAAAATAATAATAATAGGAAAAGGGGCCGAGGGCAGGGGCAGCGGCGGCGGGCAGTGCGGCCGGGACGCCTCTAGATGGGGCAGCCCGCCCGCAGGCGGCCCCGGGCGCTGCGGAAGGCGGGCGGGGAGCCGGCTCCCCTGCAGGGCTTCGGCTGTATCCCGGGGGGGTCTCCAAGGAGGGTCCCCCCCGGGGAGAGGCAGGGATGGGGCAGAGAGGGGAGGCTTCATGCTCGGATTCCCCTCCGCCGCAGCCGGGCGGGCTGTGCATCCCCCCGGCGGTCTGTCTGTCCATCCGTCCGTCCGTCCCGCTGCCCCTCTTCCCGGAGGGTCGGGGGGGGCTCGGTGGGACCACCCAGCAGGCCCCCGGGCTCCGCAGCCCCCCGCCGGCCTCCCCCCGCCGCTGCTCGCTCCGCAGACGTTTCCTCCCCCGAAATGTCCTTCTCTCTTTTTTTTTTTTTTTTTTTTTTTTTTGGTCCGGGAAGAGGGCGCAGAGATAGCCCGGGGAGGCTGAGGGAGGTCGTGGTGGTGGGGATAAGGAGTGAAAAATAAAATTAAAAAAATAAATAAAAATAGAAAGATAAAAAGAGAAGGGACGGCGGGGAGGGAGGCTCGGTAAATCAGCGAAGAATCGCAACCACTGTGAGCTAACCGCAGGTATTTCCAAAAGCTTGGACGCGAAGCCCCGTAAAGCAGGGGCTTGGGGGGGCTGCAAGATGGCTCATCCTCCTCCTTCTCCTCCTCCTCCTCGCCGCTCCCCGGCCCCATAGCGGCTCTGCCCCTACACCTGAGCGGAGCCTGGACGAAGGAGCGCACCCCACTATTCCCCGTCCCCTCCGTGCTCCAAAACCTCCCCCCGGCCCTGCTCCCCCACCTGCCCCGCCTGCCCTTCTCCTCGTTCTCACCCCTGTGCACCCACACGTCCCCTCTGACGCCCCAAATTTCACCCCTCGTCTCTCCATCACCCCTTAGACTACCCGCACAAGGCACCTTCCTACACATAAGAGGATCGATCAAGGCTCCCCTCTTATTTCCTTCCATCTCTTAAAAAATCCCCTCGGATGTTTTCCGGCTGCATCGTGGCACAGACGGCAGAGCCGGCAGCTTCCAGGGGAAATACCTGGGTGGGAAAACGGGAAAAAGAAAGGAGCCCCCCCAGGGTTACCGGCAGGGAAGGACGAGCCCTCTGCTCCTTGAGCCAGGCGAAGACCATCTCCGGCGAGGCGCTGCGTACCGAGGCGGGGTTATCTATTGTCTTCATTTATTTTTTTTCCGCTAAGAACGATGTGGGAAAACATTTCTCTCTCGCCAAAGTCGTTGAGAACCGATTCCAGCGGGGCCGGACGGTGCTGGAGGTGGGCGCACGGCCGGGCAGGAGCAGGTCAAGGGCGTGTGGGTGCGCTTCGAGGGGCGTAAGCCGAGCCCGGGGGCACCGTGCGGACTCGCTCTGCTCCGCTCCCCCTTGCCCCAAAATCCCCGGGTGCCGTCCTCCCGCCCAGCAGCATCCCCCCGACGGCGCGGCCCCGTCCCGCTGCACCCCCCTCCCCACACACACACCCGGCCCCGCCGCGGGCCGCAAGGGGTTAACCCCCGCGGCGCGCGTCTCCCCGCGGCGGGGAGCCAATCGGCGCGCGGCCTGCGCGCCCGCCGCCCAATGGGAAGGCGCGGGGCCGGCGCCGTCGCGCGGCGGCGAGGGCCGGCGGCGCCGGCGGGAGAAAAAGCAGAGGGCGGGCGGGGGCGGGACAGAGCGGGGCGGAGGCAGCGCCCGCGCCGCCAGGGACCCGCGGCGGAGCGCGGCGGCGGCGGCCCCGGCGGCCCCGTCCCTATGGGCGGGCGGGCCGGTAGCGGCGCAGAGAGGCTGCCCCCGCTGCTGCCCCCGCTGCTGCCCGGCCTCCCGGCGGCGCACCAAGGCCCGGCACCGGCAGCGGCACCGGAGCGGCCGGCGGCGGCGGCGATGCGGTCGCCCAGCTGAAGGCGCGGCGCCGTCGCTGCTCGCTGTCGCCCCGCCGGGCCATGGCCGTGCGCGGCGGCAACGCCCTGACGCCTTTCTCCATCCAGGCCATCCTCAACAAGAAGGAGGAGCGCGCCCGACACGCGGCGGGGCGGCCGCCGGGGCCGCCCGGGGGATGGAGGCTCTGCGGGGCTGCCGAGGGGCCGCCGCTCCCCGCCGGGGCCGGGGCCGGGGCCGGTGCTGCCCGGCCGGCCGCTGCCGCCCCGAGGACGCCGGCGAGCTGGGACTCGGACTCGGCGCTGAGCGAGGAGCCCGAGGGCGAGCGGCGCTCCGAGGAGGAGGGCGCCGGGGGCAGCGGCCGCCCCGCCGAGGCGGCGGGCGGCGGGGGGAGGCCGGCGGCGGCGGAGGCTCAGCCCCCGGAGGCGGCGGAGCGGGACAACGCCGGGCTCAGTGACAGCGAGATGTCGGCGGCTGTCTCAGGTACGGGCCGGGCCGGGAGGAGGGGTCGCTCTCCGGTGGGTCGCGGGTGGGAGGCGGCCGCGGGGCTCTTGTGCCGAGGGCCCGGACCGGAGGGATGGAGGGGAAGGGGTCGGAGAGGGGCCGAGCCCCCCTTCGAGCCCAGAAGGCCGAAAAACCCCCGGTGCCGTCGGGCCCCCGGTGCCGTCGGGCCGGAGCCGGCGACCCCAGCAGCGGCTCCCGGGGCGCGGGGGACCGGGGGATGGGGGCGTCCCGGTGGCTGCCCGCCGTGACCGCCGTGCTGTCGCCCTGCCCGCAGATCGCAGCCCGCCGGAGGAGGAGGACGGAGCGGGCAAGTGCGGGAAGCTGCTGCCGGCGGAGGACGAGGCGGCGGCGGCGCCGAAGCCTCGCAAGAAGCGCTCCCGGGCCGCCTTCTCCCACGCGCAGGTCTTCGAGCTGGAGCGGCGCTTCAACCACCAGCGCTACCTGTCGGGGCCCGAGCGGGCCGACCTGGCCGCCTCGCTGAAGCTGACCGAGACGCAGGTGAAGATCTGGTTCCAGAACCGGCGCTACAAGACCAAGAGGCGGCAGATGGCCGCAGACCTGCTGGCCGCCGCGCCCGCCGCCAAGAAGGTGGCCGTCAAGGTGCTGGTGCGCGACGACCAGAGACAGTACCACCCCGGCGAGGTGCTGCGGCCGCCCTCGCTGCTCTCCCTCCAGCCCTCCTATTACTACCCCTACTACTGCCTGCCCGGCTGGGCACTGTCCACCTGCGCCGCAGCCGCCGGCACCCAGTGAGGGGCACCCAGCGTGCGCCCCCCGCAGCACCCCGGGGAGCCCGTCTCCCACTCCCCCTGCTTCCCATCCACAGCCCCCGCCGCAGCTCTCGGTGCCTTGGACAGTATTTATTATTATTTTATTGTTATTTTTATTATTAATATTATTTGGACGGTCCCTCACCCGCTCCTCTCCCAGCGTAGGACTTCTCGGCCACCCCCTCGCCCCGTCCCCACCCCGGCAGCCGAGGACTCTTGCAATTCGGCACGACTAGTTCATGGTATCCATGTTGTCAGTGTATTTGGTGTAGACTTTTTTGGTTTTTTGTTTGTTTGATTTCGCTTCGGATCGGTAGAGACTCGATCTTGTGTGGGAGAGAGAAAGAGAGAGAGAGAAAAAAGGAAAGGAAAAAAAAAAAAACCACCATCAACAACAAAACGCCACGAAACCAAATGCAGCTCCAAAGAGGAGATCAAGGACTCCCTCGGTGGATTGTAAGGAAGCTTTTTTTTGACGTCTGTTTGAGTCCTTGGTCTTCCGACTCGTTGCAAACTGAGTGTGCCTTGTATGGTGCTGAATGTAAGGAAGCCTCTTTCAGATCCCCCCTGCTCTTGTTGCCCATGTTATTCCTGTACTCCATGATCCCTGGCAAAGGATAAATATGTCACAAAAGGGTGAGACTTATATCGCAACTCCAGACTTCTTTTTTTTTTTTCTTTTGTTTTGTTTTGTTTTCCTGAGATCTTTCCGTGTTCGGGGAGGGAGGAGTTATGGATTTTTCGCACTTTCCAGTTGTATTAAAGTTGTTGTTATTATTATTTTTATATTCAATGTGAATATTTCTAGTCAGGCTTTTAAAAAAAAAAATCGATGTAACGGGAAATTTTAATACCAACAGTGCCTTTCACAGTTCTTCTGCAGCCCTCTCCTTCAGGGGCGGGGATTTCTGATCTGCTCAGCAATGTAATTACACTTTCTTTCATTCAAGGTAACTCATCGCTTTTTTTTTTCTTTATTTTTTTTTTCCTCCCTTTCTCTTTTAATGGCACTGTGCACTCAACTAGAGTATTTACTTCAAATGAATTGTGAATGTTTGTAAGCTACCCGCTGTACTTTTTTTTTTTTTTTTTAATTTATAAACTTTAGTTTAACACCTCGCTCTGCCGCGTGTGTCGTTTCTGAGGGCTGGCACGGATTTCCCCGGCAGCTTTTTCCCTCTCAGCTCTGCCCCTTTCCCTCCGTGCCCTGCTCCAAGGGCACCGGCAGTGGCTCCGGATCCCCCCCGGGGGCTCGGGCGTGCAGGACACGATGCTGTTCGGTCTGTCCGGGTCAGAGGGGAGCCCCCAGAACCCCCCAGCTCCCGGAGAGGAGGCTCCCGAGCGTATCCCGGGGAGGACGCGGCGCGGTGCGGGCACCCCGGGACCGCCACGTCGGTTTTCCCGTGCCAGGGGCTTGCCCGCATCCCTCGAAAACCCAGGCAGCTCCTGGGGGAAGCGGATAGTGATCGTAATTATTATTCCTCCGCGTCTGCGGGTTATTCCCTCTCTGCTGGAGCCTGCAGCCGGGCTCGTCCCAGCGGCCCGAGGCCGCACGGCCACGACAGCCGCTTGGGGCAGCCTCCAGCTTTGGAGAGGATTTCCCGGGGCCGGCCCTACAGTGAGCCGGAGCCGGCCCTACAAGGATCCCGGGGCCGACAGCGTTCTGCTTGGGGCAGCTTCCCCCCCAGGGGGACGGGACGGGCAGGGCAGGGATGCGCAGCCCCTCGTTTTTCCACCCGATTTTGCCTTGCCCCTCTCCCGGGCACCCCCCCGGCTCCCCGCAGCGAGCAGCCCCGGGCGGATTTGCAGCCCCACCGCCCTGCTGCCGAGCCTCGAGTCCTCCGAGCAGCCCCAGGAGGCCTCCGGGCAGCTTCCTCGGCAGCCGCCTCGCCCCCCCAATTGTTATTTCTCTCTGCCCAGGCTCTGAGAGCAGCGCTGCGGGCTGCGGCTCTCTCCCAGACAGGCTCCCCGCGGCGTGGGCAGGGGTAGAGGGGCCGGGGGCGAGCGGATCGATCCTAAAGCTGTCGGTGTCTGTGGCACGGAGGGCTCTGCTCTGAGTTTGGGGTTTTAGCTGTGCCCCGCCGGGTGGGTTGGAGCTGAGGGAAGGGTGGTTTACAGCGAAAATCTTGGCGGATGCGGGAGGAACGATATTTATTAGCCCCGATCCTGAAATACATATTTTTTTCCTTCCTTCTTTCCATTTTTGTTTTTATTTTATTTTTTATTTTATTTTTTAACCATCTTCTCCCGCCTTTCCCACCGCTTTCCCTCCTGGGAAAACGAAAGCTGTAGGTGGCTGGAGCAGGGATGGCTCCGAGGGGACAATTTGCAAGAGCGGAGGGGCCGGGGGGGGACACGAAATTTCTGTCGCGACCGGGGGGGGCTTTCGGAGAAGCTGCTCACTGCCCCTCTGGGGCTCCGGGATGGAGAGGGGGGATTATTTCGAAGCCTTTCCCGTAGGTGACCGGGTTTTGTTATTTTTCTCCGTGCTCGCTGACGGATGGAGCACTGCAGGGAATCGCCTGATGTGAAAAGAAAGCGTCGGTCAGGAGAGCTTCCCCAGGGCCCTTCGGGTTGTGGCAGTGGGTAACAGTCGCGGGACAAAGCCGCAAGCTATTTTTCTTTGAATCTAGTAAAATTAAGATGCGTTTTGTTCGAGGCAGAGATCGCTGAACAAGGTGATCCGGGCGAAGTTAGCCAGGAAGATAGGATGAGGTTCGATATCGAATATTTCGGTTTCGTTACTGCAATCGTTTGGCGTTGGCAAAATCCGGTATTGGCGGAACATCAGTGTTTTACATCGAGGAGGGTTAACTGATAATTTAATGCAATTTTACGTGAGTTTGGAGGCTTTTCTATTCCTGCTTCTACCGATAATTTTACACTTTGAAATATAAAGCAATCGCTCCGAGTCTTTTTCTCTTTTCTTA
Organism: Aythya ferina; assembly: GCF_964211825.1. NCBI lineage: Eukaryota > Metazoa > Chordata > Aves > Anseriformes > Anatidae > Aythya > Aythya ferina. The sequence goes on along the minus strand of NC_140300.1, from coordinate 14,890,799 downwards.
ATGACAAACCCCCCAGTAAACCGCGCGTAACTCTACCAAGGCCAAAGGAATCAGTCCGGATTTTCGACGGTTCAGTTCACAGCAAAACCCGGGCTTTAGCATGCTCTCTCCATCCCACCCCCCGACCACATACTCGGCTCTGGAGCACATCCACTGCTGCACCACGACAGTAACCTCCCTATCGATATGTCCCAGCCTCTCTCCCCGAGCCCGGATCGGTGCGGGAGCCGTGGGAACACTTTTCCATCCGGCCACCGGCAGGCTACGGTCAGAAAAAAACAGTCGCAACAGGGAGAGAGAGAAACTACCGCAGCTACGAGAAATTCGATTGTTGAAATGTAATGTAAATTGTGTATATCTTTGCATATGTCTCCACAGGCGCTCGTGTTTGTGTATGAAACGCTCGCACAGGCGCAGAGACCAGCTCTGCGCCCAGAAGGCTGCCTATATTTAGATCCCTCCTGCTCGCTCGCAGGGCAATAAAACAGGAAACCACGTAGGTTTCCCTTCTCACACGCGCTTCTCAGGTAGAAATCAGTGCAGAAGAAGGAGGTTCCGGGCTCGGGTGCTCGGATGCCCGCCGTGCCCGCTGCCTGCTCCCGACGGCGCGGCACCTGCCCGGCCTCCCGGCGGCAACCGGCAGCGGAGGGCAAAGGTGGCCTGGGGGTTAAGGGCCTGTTCTCGGCCGGAGAGGGGTTTTGCAGGCCCCGTTCCGCTCCGCTTCTCCCGTCGGAGGGGAGAGAGGAGCCCCGAGGGCGGCCACACGCCTGTCGTCGAGGGTGGCGGGGTGCCCGGCCGGGAGGGACCTTTCGCCACCGCCTTGCAGCTGCGAAGGTGCGAGGATCAAGCGGCTCCGTGAGACGGGGTTGAAGGTGCCCGAGCGGGCGAGCAGCGCTGGGGACTCTGCCCGAGAAGGGAGCGGGGACGCTGGGCACCGGGGCGGCCCAGACGGGGATGAGCGGGAGCCCCGGCGCCGGGCAGAGCCGAGCCCTTGGAGGGAGCTTGGAGGGTACAAAGCCAGAGCCCTGCGTTCAGGGGAGTCCAGAGGTGGTGACAGCGGTTGTGGCAGCGGGGGGATTGGTTTTGGCCGAGGTGATGTCACAAATCCTGAGCGTTTCTTCCTCGTCCCATCCCCGGGGCCGCCACCACTGCCAGCCTTGACGAGTCCCTTTCTCCTGTCCAAAAGTCTCCCAAAAATGAAATGCGGGCTGTGTCCTGCCATTGCCTGTTGCAGGGGGAGCGGCACCAGCAGCCAGGGAGCAAAAGCAGCGCGTCCCCTGCTGAGCCACAGGGCGCCGGGACCCCGCACCGCACTGCGCCGGGGCAGCGCTCTCCAGCCTCGGCAGAGCTCCCCCACCCCCGGGGGCTAGCAGAGAGGCCGGTGGGCGAGGGGGCTCTACCTGGATCCCCCCCTCCCGGCTCGGCTGGAGATGTCTGAAGGGCCCTGCGCACCCCGGGTGCCGCATTTCCCCCCGACGGCTGCCGGTGCCTTGGCGAGGAGCGGGCGGAATGTCCCCCGCAGGTGGGATTTGCTCTTTTATTTATTCCTTTATTTAGTTTTATTTTAAGTATTGGCATTTATGGTATTTTCTTTGCAAAAAGGAAGGAGCCTGGAGCTGTTGGGAGGAGCCCACGGAGCCGAGAGGGAGGGCACGGCCGGGGGGCGACAGTGGCGGTGCCCGGCGCGATCCGGCACCATTCCGGTGTAGGGCAGGTGGGGGGGCAGGGCTGCCCCCTCCCACCCTGCCCAGGGCTCGGCCGGGGCCCTAGGGACCGAGCAGAAAGCCCAGGGGAGCTTTAGTCCTGGAGCTGGGAGCTCTTGGCTGCCCAGAGTCCGTGGAGAGGCTGGGGAAGAAGGATCCCAGCCTCCTCGCCGAGAGGTGTGACCCCATGGCTGGTCCCAAAAGGGATCCTGGAGAGCAGTGCCACTAGCAGTGGGCTCATTGGAAATAAGAGCGGGGACTGCGGAGATGCGGCTTTCGCATCCCTTGGGCTCTCAGGTGCGCCCGTGGCTTTTAGCCTCAAGTGAGGCTCGGTAGCAAAAGAGGCCGGCGTTTGGGCTCCCCAGAATCTCCGCCGGTTAGGGACACCGCTGGTGATAGAATATAAACCTATGTATTAGGGCTCGTGGATAATTCAAACATTTTTTCAACTATTATTATTGCTCTTATTTATTTTAAAAAGAACCCAAGGCGGGGGCTCGGAAGGCTCCACGCAGCCTTTTCTTGCACGGCCGACTGCACAGCAGCCCAGTGCTCCCCCCCCCACCCCGCGAGCGAGGACGGCCAGAGAACAGGGAACAGGGCTCTCCTGGGACACAAGCCCCGAGCTGAAAAACGGTGGCAAGGCTGGGAAAAAGCACAAGTGCCTGTCCTGCAGCTTCTCGGGGCCGGACGGCAGCAGCGGGCGAGCGGGGGCTCGGTTGGACAGGGGCAGAGGGGCGGCGGGGTGGGTAGGGGGGGGTTATTTGGGGCTAAACTGGGACGAGAACTCATGGGGCAGCAGGCGGCTGCTGGGCGGCGCGGGTTGCGGCTTTGTTTCCTCGATTGCTCTGTGGGGAAAGCAAATCCTGCAAGCGATGATGGCTCAGGAAAAAAAAAAAAAAAAAAGGAATAAAAAATAATAAAAAAAAGCTGGTTCAGAGGCGAGCCCTGCCTTTCTGCTCCGGAGGGAGGTGGCTGCTTGACGACCCCGCTCGCCGTCGGTGTTGAGCTCCCCGCTGCAGCCGCCCCATAGCGGGACCCCCCCGGCCCCAGGCTTTTCTCCGGGGCAGGGGCAAACCCAAACGCTCTGCCCGTGGATCCGCGCTCCGAGCAGCCGGGGAAAGTCTTTGTGTCGCAAAGGACTCGAGTGATAATTAGGGATGAAATGCGCGTGGAGAGGACTAATATTATTTTTGGCTTGGGTGGGAATAATACAGATTTGCAACCCGTAAGAATAAAGCCGGGGTAAGACTGGGAGAGGAAGGAGGGAAGGGAGGCGGCTCCGATCGCCGCCGGCAGCACCGGGTGTTGATGGCGAGCTTCGTGCCGGGCTCTTCGGCTTGGGACAGCGACGGGCAAACGCTGCCGTGCTTGGGGTCTCTGGGGAAGGCGGCCGGGGCAGGGCTGGTGCCGGAGCAGGGGCAACGGGGCCGTTTGGCTCTCGGGAGGCTGCCGCGAACGGATTTACCGAGTCTGCGGTGCCCAAGGCGATCAGAGTAAACAAATATTGTGCCTCGGCTAACTAAATAATAATAATAATAATAATAACAAAGGGTTCATTCTCAGCTCCATGTATTCGGTTAGGAACAAATTGTAATCACAAACGGGGAATTTCTGCGGCCGCACCGCGTTTTCCCAGCGAGCGCACCGAGAAGGGAATATCTGCGCTCCTCTGCTGCTTACGGGCACCGCTCTGCAGGGCTGCGGGCTGTCCTTTTGTCAAGGGTCTCCCAGGTTGCTTTAATTTCTTACAAATCTGGCTAATTTATCGGATTTAAAAAAAAAAAAAAAAAAAAAAAAAAAAAGATTCCTGGAAGAAAACGACGCTTTTCCTCTCTCCCAAGGCGTTTTTCCTCTCTCCCTCTGGTGCGCCGTGGGTTCGCGGAGCCCGGGGAGCTGTGCATGGATGGCCGTGTCAGGCTGTTGGGGATCACCTTGGCATGGTTTGCCAACAACGCCTCCAAAAGACGGTGAAATATCCGCTTCGCCTTTGCGAACAACTGATTTCGCCGAAAAAGGATTAGAAGCGAAGGGAGAGGGCGCAGGGAAAAAAAATACACACAATTCAATTTCCAGCCCTCGCCTTAAGGGGGGAGCTTTAAAAGGAAAGAAACGACATCTTCTCTCGGAAAAAAAAAAAAAATACGCAAGCCTCACAAAGTGCAAATTGCTTGCGAATTGGTCTCGCCTCGGGAAGGATCCCGTGTGCGAGGAGCCCCTTGGCCAGGAGGGCACCGGGGGACTCGGAGGGAGCGGGATGCCGGCCGTGCCTTCCTGCTGGAGCAGGGGGCTCAGACGGGTCCCCCTCGGGGACGGCATCCCCCAGCAGCACCCCACGGCCTCTGCCCTCCGGGGTGTGCCCGCAGCACCCACGGGCGCCCCGAGGTGCTGCCGGCCTCCCTCAGCCGGCGGGGAGGGTGCCCTCAATGCCAGGCCTGTACGCTTGGAGCTTGATTCCGCACGTCAAGGGTAATTTCTCCATACAACTTAATGGACGCGGCTTGACATCCATAATGATCGCTAATCATTCAAATTATTTTTGCTAGCGCCCAGACATGTTCCAGTTGTTGTGATAGATCGCGTTTCACCCATAATGACGGACAATTACCATTTCTAATTCGCCGGCTTTTGACACCTAAATCCACCCACCATATGTGGCTGAAACGCTCGGCGGCGAGGCCCCGATGCCGTTTGCACCGAGCCCCTTCTCCTCGAGGGAGGGCCGGCCTCCGGCCTCCACGGCCTCCACGGCCTCCACAGCCTCCCCCTCGGCCCCCTCCCGAACCCAAGCCCCTCCGGCTGCCTCTTTAAGGGGCGATCGGGAACGAACATCGGAGAAAACCCGGCTGGAAAACCCCCAAACCCGAGGCGCCTCCGTGGGCTGGTTTTCCTGGCTCTCCTCGACGTGAGGATGCGCAGGGGGACAGAACAGCAGGCTCGGGGGGAGGATCAGTGGTCAAACGAAGGGGCCCGGAGCCACTTTCCGTTCAGAGCATCCCCGTACCGCCGCTCCATGTCCTGGAAATGCGATGCTCCCGACGGCCCCGGCCCCTCCGCACCCCGGCTGACTTTTTAATCTATTCCTTTATTTTTCACGAACACCTCCGTGCCAAGCGCTGCAGGGCGAGAAGACCCCCTCGCCGCCGTCTTTGTGAGCCCTAAATATTTCTGCCTCCCTGACGGTGGAAAAGTTCCCTTGGGCAGGGATAACAGCCTGTGGGTATCCCCGGCACAGTCGCCAGGCAGGGCAGCGAGGAGCAGAGGAGGGATGCGGATGCTGCCGTTCTCTGTCTCCCCACGAAATGCTCTCGGACGCGGCCCAAGGCCTAACCAGAGACAGGGCCAGGCAGAGCCACGCGTGTTTGGGGCAGACCCGAGCCAGGGCTGCCCGCCCGTGACACGCCCGAGACGCTGCGGGATCGCCCTGCTCCTCGTGGGGCAAACCCTGAGCGACCCTACAAAAACACCCGCGGACTCGTCTCTCCTATTCCCTGTTTCCCTCGTTTCCCCGACTCGCAAAAACTTCGAACCCACGCGAACCCGACAGCTCCGCTTTAACTACTTTTTTTTTTTTCATTGTTCATTTTCTCTTTTTCTTGCTTCTTTCTATTATTCTTTTTGTTATTTTCTTTTTATTTTTTTCTCTTATTTTTTCCCATTTTTTCTTTTTTTCCCCGTTTTCTTTTCTTTTTTTTTTTAGTTTTCTTATTCCCTTTTCCTTTTTTATTTTTATTTTTTTCCTTTTCTTTTTTTCCTTTTCATTTTCACTCTTTCGTATTTTTCCTTTTTCTTTTTTTCTTATTTCTTTTTTCTTGTCTCTTTTTGTTCTCTTTTTGTTCTCTTTTTTTTTTCCTGTTTCTTTTTTCTTTTTTCTTTTTTCTTTTTTCTTTTTTCTTTTTTCTTTTTTCTTTTTTCTTTTTTCTTTTTTCTTTTTTCTTTTTTCTTTTTTACTTCCTTTTTAAAATTTTCTCTTTATTTACTTTTTAGTTTTCTTTTTTTTCTTTTTCTCTCCCTTTTCCTTTCCTTTTCCTTTCCTTTCCTTTTCCCTTTCCCTTTCCCTTTCCCTTTTCCTTTTTTCTTTTTCTTTTCCTTTTCCTTTTCCTTTTCCTTTTTCTTTTTCTTTTTCTTTTTCTTTTTCTTTTTCTTTTTCTTTTTCTTTTTCTTTTTCTTTTTCTTTTTCTTTTTCTTTTTCTTTTTCTTTTTCTTTTTCTTTTTCTTTTTCTTTTTCTTTTTCTTTTTCTTTTTCTTTCTTTTCCTTTTCCTTTTCCTTTTCCTTTTCCTTTTCCTTTTCCTTTTCCTTTTCCTTTTCCTTTTCCTTTTCCTTTTCCTTTTCCTTTTCCTTTTCCTTTTCCTTTTCCTTTTCCTTTTCCTTTTCCTTTTCCTTTTCCTTTTCCTTTTCCTCTTCCTCTTCCTTTTCCTTTTCCTTTTCCTTTTCCTTTTCCTTTTCCTTTTCCTTTTCCTTTTCCTTTTCCTTTTTTTCTTTTTCTTTTTTTTTTTTCCCTATTTACTGCAAGACACTCCCTGACGGCAGCGCTGCTGCCCGGAGCTGCGGCGAGGCAGCGGGGGCCGAGGGGAGCGGCAGGGCCGGGGGGGTGCAGCCAGTGGGCAGAGGAAGGGCTGCCCTCGGGTGACAGCTCGGGGCGGTCACAAGGAACTGTCAGCGACAGGAGAGTGCTGAATTTTGACAGATTGTCGCAAGTCCCGCCTGAACTTGGCACTCCCGAGGTGACTCCAGCAAAACGGCCCCGCCAAGAGCAAGCCCGGTGAGCCAGGCACTGAAGTGTTTTGGCCACCACAATGGCTTTTAACGAAGAAAGCTGGAGATTTTCTCCTTTTCCATGAGTTTTCAAATTAGCACTTGCGTGGGTCGCCTGCCTGAGTTTTCTTCGTTCCCAGAGAGGTATTTTGCTGAGAAGGAGCTGGCTTCCAGTCAAACATCCATGGCGTGGCTGAGGTGTATTGCAGTTTCTCCAAGAGCTAAGCACATCTCTCACACTTTTTACAAGTCAAATATCAGGTACCGAGTGACCAGCTTCTGTGAGGGAAGGCAGCCCCAAAGCACATCCCATGGCAAGGCACTGGTGCAGCCAGGGAGTGCTCAAGCAGGATCCCTGCCCTGTCTCCTTGTCCCCATACTGCATGGAGGAAGTGTTGTGTCCCCTCCCGTCTCTTTGCTACCTGCTGTCGGGGTGCTTTAACCCTTTTTTTCTGGAGGGTCCCCACCAGTGCTTGCACTGCCTGGCTCCTCAGCCAGCTTCTCATCCTTTCTCCTCTCACTCCCACTTGATCTTCTCCTTTCTAGGTCAACTGGAGAAGTGCGTAAGCTTGAGCAGCACACAGCACCTTGGTAGAGCAGCATCGCTGCAAAAATCAGTCCCTGTTCAAGTGCACTGCTTTAGGATGGGGTCTGGCCAGGCCGTGGAGCTGAGGTGGGAAGAGGGGTTGAGGCATGGAGCAGTGCAGGGTCAGGCTTTCTTGGGGAAAGTCATGAATCTCCCCATTTCTGAATTGTTTCTGTGATGTGAGATGGGATGGGATAGGATCAAACTGCTACAGCATGGGTCTCACCAGGGATCCCTAGAAGACTGGTCTCATGGGACTCACTGCTCTGCTCCCTGCTGCCAGCAGCAGTGCCTGACCACCCCACCTGCTCCCATCCACCAATGACTGAGCACTGACTCCCCCCTAATCACTACAGTTTTGTAGGACAGGGCCCTGCCTCTGTATCTCCCTGGCAGCACCAAACACTGTGTGCTTACCTGGCTTTGGGGTGTGTGGGTCAGAACAGGGCCTACAGCCCCACACAGAATTTCGACTTTCTTCTCAGATGTCTTCCTTGCTCTTTATTTTTTTTTTTTCCTCCCAAGGACAGGCTTTTGTGCCATCAAGTTAGCATAAGGAAAAGTCAGAGCAATTCTAAAGAGTCCTTGCTCAAGCAATGAAGCTCATTGAAAGTGTTTCTTGGTTGGAACCAGGAGGGTCCATGCAAAGGACCAGTCCCGTGGCCTTCCCCAGGAGCAGGGCTGGGGCTCAGGTGCTCAGCAGCACGAGGGAAGTCATCAAGAACACTCCACTAAGAAGCCCCAAACTCAGCAGACCAGGGAGTGTTAATTGCCATCATTGGGTTTGGACATAGTGGTGTGGTTAAAGGGTCATTAAAGTCTTTGTCCCTACCGAGACCTTTCCAGGTGTCTGGACTCCAAAAATGGTTCATTTCTGCCAGGTCTGAGCTGGGGCTTTGGCCACAGGTTTTAAATCGTGTTTGCTCTTTCATCACCCTCAACCTCACATGTTAGTTGTAGTGAGCTTCCAAAAGCAAGCAAGAAGACAAAACCATGGCATTTAAGAACTAATAAATAAACTTTCCTGTATGCCTTTGATAAAGACTGAGCTCTTACTATGACTCACTCTAACCAGCTATAGTGAGAAGTGATATAAGTGTTTTGAAAAATAAAATAAAATAAATTAAAAAAAAAAAAGAATAAAAACAGCCTAGATCTCTGTTCTCTGCTAAGATAAGCCCAGAGAAAAGAAAAGCAAATTCACAGTGGTCAGTTTTTGTTGATAACTTTGGAAGGCATATCTTATTTTATGTTCTAACATAGTATTAAACTGTAGAGATCCCAGATATCTGCAAGGAAGTAAGACCAGTTCTGCAGCAAATACTGTTTGTTATCCCTTCTGCAGGGTATTTTCTATATATTCTGGGAACAAAAATGTCTCTTAATTTCCTAGCAATATTTCCATGGGGCAATCAAGGAGAGCACCAAGTCCTCTGTGCTGCCTGCTCCTGCCCCACTCCCAGGAGATGCAGCTGAGCCAGCCTGCAGTCCCCTGCTGCCCTGGCACATTGCGTCTGACACTGCCATCTTGTGTCCTAGAGTTTAAGCTATTATTTACAAAATCAGAGTCAATTGTCACTAAGTTTCAATTAAAAGGTGCAATTGCAAAGAAAAAGTGTTAGGGAGTCTGCAGACAGTCTGACACGTGCTCTCAAAAGGAAATGCCAAGTGCTGGTTTTATTTAAGACTCTGAATTTCAATATGTTAGCTGCTAGCCAAAGAGGAAAGGTTTAAGCATATGTGAGTCTGTTGGACCTGGAGGAACGAGCAGGTATTTCTGTGTCTATCATGGTGTGACTATCATGGTGTGACTCAGCCTTTGCTGATCTCTTACGTCTCTCCAGTGGCACTTCCAGTCACGTTCACCATTCCCCAGGAAGAAATCATCTTGATCTACCATTGATCTACCCTTTGTGGACAAGAGCATGAGGGTCATGGCAATACTTTCCCACACATTTTCTACCTTTGCTACCACTGCTGAAACCTCCAACAGATCTCTGCAGACTCAGTGACTGCTAACCATGCAGTTCTGGTGTATGACTTCAGTGGGTGTAACTGCATGAAAGAGAGAAGCTAAGGAAAATAATTCAAACAAGGCAAGACAAGGAAGCTGGTACCCTAGCTTTAGCATCACTCTGAACACTGATGCTGAAAAGAACTGCCCTGCTGTACACGTGAGGTGAACTGAGGGTGATTTTCTTGTTTTATGCCCACTAGTAAACACCAAAACATTTGGGGGAGCTGGAAAGGGCTGGCTGAAATGGGGACAACAGAGACATATTGGGAAATGCAGAAAGCTTGTCAAGTTGTGTCTTTTCTTTTACATTATCTCTCTTTCTATATATATATTTCTCCTTACAGAGAAGGCCTAATAGCATGTTAAAGAGAATGAACCAAAGTTTATTTAATGTTTCCTGACTTTTTTTTTTTTTTTTTTTTTTTTTTTTTTGGTATGCTATGACTTGGATTACTTAAACAGAGTTTTCTTTTTTAATTAAAATAAGTATAGATTACAAATCACTGTATCCTTTTAAAAGTATTAAAGTCACATAAGAATGGTGTAATTAGAGTAAGTGATGAAAACTTTCTGGTAAGGACTTCAAAACACGTCAGATTAATAATGAACAACTTGAGGAAGGTGTTGCAAATAATGTTAATTAAAAATGTCCACGTGCAGTCCCTTTGAGAGCATGTGGATAAATATCTAATAGTTTATATCGGGGTCTCAGTTTATACTGAAAATGAGGAAGTCTTTATAATTCATAACTATTTGGAGGTTTTATGAACAGTCTTTCTCATATTTCCCACTGGAAACCATTAGATAATCTGTTTTTATTATACAGAGCCAAACATTAGGCTTAATATTTTTGTTTTAGAACAGACCACAGAATCATGGGGATATTAGCCATCTCATAATTTTTAGGGGTGCCTTAAACCATGTACATTTATTCCTGTCTTGAGAGTTTCTTAATGTTACAATCTTTGATTCCTGTCCTCCTAAAAATGTTACCCAAGATACATATAAAACAGGCATTAAAGCAGTTTCCTACTCCATGTTTCTTCATTAACCATCCACCTTACCACCCACCAATCTACTGGATTTAAGAGCCTACATAACCGAGTCCATAAATTAACAAAAACTCCAGGCAGTTGGAGCAACCAAGCAGTAGATGGTACATTTGCCCTAATGTTCTCATGTTAGCACATTAAACAAGCAGGCAGGGAGCTTTTAATAATAATAATAATAATTATTATTTACAGACAAGATGCATGTCTTTCCTTGACCTTCTTTCTTGCAAACCAGTTAATTTTTGGGGCTGAATCTGAATTAACGGAGATAACAAAAAGTCTTGGATTGAAAGATTATTCTGAGTTTCTGAGGAACACTGTAAATAGGAAATAATGAACTTCAGGCACAAACAGAACTGGTGTTCGGTATTCTAACCTATGAGTTATTCAGCATTTCAAACTGACAGCTTGTAAATGTAAATTTTATTAAATACAGAGCAATAAATATTTCTAAGTTTCTGTCATTTTGAATTTTAGTGGCTCACCTTGAGGCCTCCAGCCTTTTAAATCACAACTTGTATGAGCACAGCTCTGTACCAGTCACTATTCTTAAATGCCTGCTTTTAAAAGCCTCATTATTGCATTTGCTCACAAAACATCCTTGTCAGAATCCAGGTATGCATGTCTCATGTCAGTGATAGGCTGACAGGCTCATGCCCTCTGTTGTGTTTACATTGTATGTTGTATAAAGCTTTATTCATTCTCAGAAAATAAAACAGGGTTAGCCGTGATATCATCCTTCAGACTAGCCAGATTTTCTCCTTTGATCTCACAAAAATGCTTTGCATGTGCATGGCAAGAGTCTGGCTCAAGGATCCTTGTTTTGCACTTGAGACAGTCACTGAATGATTCAGGACAAATGAAAACACACCAACACATACCAATTAATGCTTAAAATCCATCAGGAAATATTTTGGGAAAGTTCTTGCGTGACACAGTGAGATCAGTGGAGACCTCTGGTAACACTTCAGTGCATTAACAGAGCTTGAGGAGGAGGCAGTTTTGTGTAGGGAAAGGATCTCAGGAACTCAGCCAAACAGCTCAGACATTTATGAGAGCAATTTTTTTTGTTGTTGTTTTCAGAAGATTACAGCTGCCACTGAAGCACCAAAGCAAAGTGACAGAATTGCACAGCCTCCAACAGGTTTATGATTGCCAGTGAGAATCTAAAATCCAGCCACTTCATTTGATGTGCTCCAACAGTCACACATAAAATGCACATCTGTGTGTGCGGCTTGGGAGTGAGTGTGTTTGTCCATGTAAGGGAACACTATCAAGACAAAATTCAAATTTTCTTATAAAAATGGTTACTCTAGTTAAAAGTAACTATAGCAATCACACCAAACATTTCAATTTGTGTTGCATGGTGAGAAAAATTAAAGACTTAGCGCACCTAATTGTATGTCTGAATCTTGGTTTTCTTAGCACTCTAGATGCGTATTTTTTCACAGTATTTAATTTTCACTGTATTTCATAGTATTTCACTTGCAATGAACTGTACAAATTCTTAATTTAATATATTGCCAAACTGAAAATCAATCAATCTATCTATCTACCTATCTATCTATCTACTCTATCTATTAATCAGCAAGAATTTTCCCCGAGGAACAAGTTAGCCAAACCAACAGGTTTAGATTCTATTAGATTATTCTATTATAGTCAACAACTATTAGATTCTACAGGGATATGTGATGAAAGCCTCAAGACATTGAAAAGAACGCCTAATATCATTAGTAACACCTGCATATCCTCAAAACCTTAACTGCAGTCTACTTGAGTACAGAACTAGTTATGTAAATCATGTCACAATCTTTACTTTTATTTTTTCCTCATGTACTACCCCTAACAATCTCTTACTCACTGACCATTTTCTATACTCCTCTGGCTGCTAACAGTTTGGCTGACATAGATCTGAGATAATCATATCATAAAGCTAATCCAGCTCTGTCAAGAACACCTATAGTTTTGGCAGCAGTAATTTAAGAGGCCTCAAAGATATGAAATTTCCTGGGAGGAAATTAGTTTGGGAGCACTTAGACTAGCATTGAATGAAAGCATTTTGGGTGAGTTTTGGGTAAGTGAGTTTTGATAACACACTAGAAGAGAGTTTTGAAAATCAGTTATCCCAGACATTATTTTGCTGGTCAGACTCATGTATTATTAGCAGTTCATTCTCATTTTAGTTTGTTGTATGCAATAAGAAGGATAGACAGAAAGTCTCTGAAACTCTAGCCCTCTGTCATTCCAGCTGAGATACATTATCTCAGAACTGTGAGCTTTACTGTGTTAAATAACACCAATAATATCCAAGAGAGTATGTTTACTACAGCTATGACAGGCCAGCTGCTGAATCTGACCATCCTCCCCAGCTGCCCAGCCAGGACATGAGCTGCCTGGCTTGCTGGATAGCCAAGATGGCAGAAGGGATGGATATGTGCCCAGCCTTGCTGCTCACAGGAGGCTGAGGTGTGACGGAGGTATGGGTACACATTCATTTTTCCCAAACCTCTTGTGGTGGTGGTAACCGTGGGCAGAGGTGTGGTAGAAAATAATGGAGGGAGTGGGGATGATAACATCTCGAGCTGCTGCAGCTGTTTGCTCTCTGATGTGTCAGAGCCCTCTGTCACTCTGGTTGGTGACAAGAATGCCTCTCGGGCACAATAGACATTTCAGAGCTGATTAAGACGTGCTACATTTGGTTATTGAAATGGGGATCACTTTCCTGGCAAAGTACACAGGGGTATTTAATATTGCCATCATCTTTGCCTCCGTTTGCTGACAGGTTGCACTGACATGGCTCGGTGGGTGAGTGGCTGGATGGTTTATGGAGGTAACATCAGGCCCATCATCTCGTGTATTCTCCAGCAGCAACACAGCGTGAGTGGGAGGCTAATAAATGACACTTTACAGACATTTCAAACTCGTTTTGGACTGGAATAATTGTCTAGTCAAGAAAATCAAGCTTGGGTGTCTGCAGTTGGTGAAAACCTATGTCTCCATGAAGGTGTCACAGAAAAGTGTGCATCCAGCTAAGTAATTAGATGAAATAATTACTTATATACATATATATATATTTATATTAAATAATCAGGCTGAGTTGTACAACTGACAGACTATTCTGCTTGTATAGGCAAGGCAGCCCAAAACTCGTTGTCAGGGATGAGGATCTCAGTTCTCTAGGTGATTTACACAACAAGTCATTGGCTCATATTTGTTCCATAAAAATTACAACTTGCAAACTAGGCATAAAGAAAGAAACAGGAACTTGCCACAGTCATAGAGCAGAACCAGGAAACAACGAAGCAGTTTTATTCAACAGGATAGACGACTGTACTAGATCACCAGTACCTTCCAGTTAAGATATTTATAGACAAGCAGGTGGAGCTGTGAAGGACAGGAGCAACAGGCTTTTATCTCTTCACATCTGAGTCTCTGGGTAACTGGACTTGCAACAGATTTTTCCCATACAGTATGGGGTCTTCTTGAAGAGCAATGCAGATGCATAACCATGAGCATAACAAACATCACTTAAAGTCTGCAGAGATCTCTTTCTGAAAAATAAAAAAAAAAAGCTGCTGGAACAGAGGTTCAGGTATTGCCAAGCAGATCATAACCCAGAATATTTTTTCTGTGCTATTCAGAGACTAGTAAAAGAAAGCCTAAGAGTCTAGGGAACCATTTAGTTTAGAGCACACTGAAAGCACAGTTGGCATGTGCTGCAGTGAACACAGAATTGCCTGTTTAGATAGAGCAGTCATGACTGTAACACCTGCGGTTTAGTGACGGAGATAAATGTATTTCTGGAGAGTTCAAGGTAGGAGGCCTTGAGCTCTAATCTTGCCTTTGAGGCTGACATCATGTAGGACATTTAGCAGGTCAGTTAGGCTTGGCAGAAAAGGGATGGTAGTGAATTTCCCAGGTCAAGATTCATTCAGCTCATGTATGTGCAGTTCTTGGGACAGATATCAATAAAGAATGATAATTGTTGGAGAGGCCAACTACAAAAATGCTGAAAAGGACAAATTCACTATCAGGGACATTTTAATAATCATTTGCAATTAATAAAACAGATTTTTTCTTCTTGTAAATTGTTCATGAGTAGATCATATCTTCACAGATTGATAGACTATATAAAAGCATTTACTGATGTACTTCCAAGGGACTTCTCTTGGCATAAAGCGTAGTGTGAGAAAAGAAAAATTAATAAGGACCCCTAGGCAAGTAGAAAATAGGATACATTGCAACACAGGTTTATTTCAGGTAGATTGTGTCAGATTGACGTGACAGTTTTCTTTGCTGAAAGATTTTTTAGACAAGAGGTATATAGTAGGTATCATCTATGTGGACTTTACTAAAGGCAGGGTAGCTACTCATCAAGTTAGAAAGGTGGAAATCAGTAAATTATCTGTAAGATGGGTGGACTAGCTAAAGGGAAAATGATTATGGTATTACTGAAAGAAGTGTCATGTTGGAAGGGCTGGGCTACCTCAAGGAGCTCTATGCTTCAGTTGCAATCTTGCATTTCTTGATGAGCTGACCACAAAAAAGAAGGATTAGTCTGAGTAACTGATAAGAGAATGTTCAAAAGCTATAGCAGTGTTTCAAGATATTGGGCCAAAAGAACTGGTTGACTGTGGGATAAGATTCAGCCATATATAAATGGCTGCACTTGGAAACTAGCAACTGAATCTTCAGGAGAAGATAACACATCATAACTAACAATTAAACAAGGGAATGCATTGGCTGCTAGATCTATTGGAACTGTATGTCACCATTGTGATTTATCTGTGAAAAAACAAATGCAATCCTAGCATTTATTGGCTGAAGACTTAAGACAGAGAGAAGGGAGTTGGACAAAAGACTGCTAAGATGTTATCTGACTCTCTAACATGCTTACTTGGAGGGACTGGTAAATGAGACTAGAACAAGTGCAGGGAACTGTTAAGATGATCAAGGGATAGGGGACACTGAAGGGAAACTAGAATGGAAAAAAAAGACTGAAGGAAACTGAAAGGCAGTGTTTTGGTTAGACCGATAAAATTAAAGATTATAAACTATAAGACTGCTGAAGCTACAGGATGAAAAAAGCATCGGGCAAGAACTACAAGACAGTTTAAGCACCAAACATAATGACAGAGAGCTCTGATCAATGAATTTAGCTTATGGTTTAATTTGTAGGCACTAGCTCAGGTTTTGTAGTGTACTGAGTCTGGCTGGGATGGAGTTAATTTTCTTTATAGCAGCCAGTACGGTGCTATGTTATGGATTGTTGACTAAAACAGCATTGATAACACCCTGATGTTTAACAGCATTTGTACAACATCAAGGCCTTTCTTTTTTCCCATTCTGCCACTGTAGCAAGTACACTGGGGGTGAGCAATAGGCTGGGAGGGGACACAGCCAGGCCAGCTGACTCTAGCTCACCAGAGGGATATTCCTTACTATATGATGTTCAGCAATAAGAGCTGGGGGAAAGGAGGAGGAAGGGAGGACATTCAGGATTATGGCATTTGCCTTCCCAAGTAACTGTTACGTATGTTGAGGCTCTGCCTTCCATGACATAGCTAAACATGTGTCTGTTGCTGGAAATAGTGAAGGAATCCCTTATTTTGCTTTACTTGCATGTGCAGTTCTGCTTCACTTACTACACTGTCTTTATCTCAGCCCATGAGTTTTTCTTGGTTTTGCCCTTCTGGTTCTTCTGATTCTATAAGAGGACACCGATGATTCAGGTGTTTGCTTCCAATCCTGCCTTCTTAGATGCTAGAAAAGAGGCTGAGAATTATTTTCCTTAATTATTGTAAGAGGAAGAAAATTTTCATGGCATGGCCTTTCACTAGACTGTCATCAGGTCAACACTGTGAAAAGGACAGCTTTCTCCGTTATTCAAACAAGCACTGTGGTTTGTAGACAAGGAACAAAAGTTCCCCGTGATCCCCGGTGTTCAGGCAAGAAATTCCAAATTTGTGTGACTCTTTCAGTAGCAATTAGACCTACTTTGTGTGAATGTAAGTTCCCTCTCCTCCAGATAAGTTCTTGTTCTGAAGGTCTTTTTGACCTCTTTTGTTTCTCTAGCTGTTGTTGTAATTTAGCCTGCCTTTAGCTGAATTTTCTACTCTGAGTTGGCTAGCGTGCTTTCCTTCAACAGCGAGAAAAAATGTTTACCACAGTGAAAATGTGGTGTGGCTTCAGTAGCAAATTTGGCTAATGGAAAGACCAGAGAACTTGTTTGTGAGTTCACACAACTGGAGAGCAAGTTTCCAATGTGGGTTTTTTGGGTTAGCTGTGGCCAGAATTACTGTTGGTGTCTTAAGTACTGGCCAGGTGTTATTTAGCTATTTCCCTTTTCACAGTGCAGGGAAAATTTAGCACCTTACACAAAGAAAAAAAAGAAAACAACAACAACAACAACACTGTACTATTTAATTTACTCTTCTCTCGCCAGCACAGACTGGGTAGCAGGAGATGTACTATTTGGGACCAAATGCCTTTTTCACTTTTGCGGGAAGGAAGATGAGGTTAGCCTTCTCTTAAACATTTAGCTTGGCCTCCATACTCTTGTGCCTGGTGAACCTCACTGGTCCTGTTTTACTGGTTATTTTGTGGGGAACATCTGGCTAGCGGTTCTTCCCTGTTTTATTATGCAATGTAGTTCATAAAAGTTGCGGCCTTCAGTTTAACCATATTCCTGTGTGGAAAGTCTTGTTCACTTCAGCGTCTGGGCCAGAGACATTTACATCACTGTAATCAACAAGCACTTAAAGCAGTTATTCCTTAAACAACCTTGGCTTAGCAGAAAGCAAGATGGAAGAATGCCCTTCCAAAAGCAAGGATTTCCAACTTGAGTAGGAACTGTTTTCTACATGTATTAAAAACAAATGATTATTTGCCATTTCCATTCAGTTGCCAGTCTAGTCAGCTGTGTTAATCACTCAGCCTGACTGAAGGCACAATAATCAAACAGCACAGAAGAAAGATGATCTGGTAAAGACATTAGAGATGATACCAATGAAGAACAAACCATTTGTTGCTGTTGTTTGTTTCTTTGTTTGTTTTTGTTTTGTTTTTATTTGGAAATCTCTACTGCAATGAACACTAATAACTGCTTTCTACTCTGGTCTGGAGCAGGGTGCCAAGATCACCATAATAATAGATGTTATTTATTTTTTATTGATGCACATTCCACCTATTTCTGCAACATGTTCACTTTTCAGGAAAGACACTTCCCTCATTCAAACAGATGTAGTAGGAATTCACATCTTGAAGATTAGGAGGGTCTATGGATTTCAGCTGCAAGTGACTTGAAACAGAAGAACTGGTCTGAATGAAGTATATTAGGAAATGAGTGTGTGTACAAGCACAATAAGAAACAGCAGAACAGCAGATAAAGGAGGGGCTTGTACTGGTAATAGAGGACGAGGTTCCCGCACAGTCAAACTGATAAATGTGTTGTTTCCATCAAGATCTGAAGACAACAGCATGACTTGCTAGCTAAAGACCCTGGATTCTTGATTAGGGTGGCAGCAAGGTTGCAGAATCTTACACATGCTGTTCCTTTTTCATCAGTCCAGATTTCTACCTCATTGAGCTTGATTCACAACTATTACCAGAATGTGAGAAACATCCACAGGTCTGACACAGGGAAGGATGATGCAAATGATTGATTCTTACTATGGATATTTCCTATGGAAGTAGTGATCTTAGTTTGCAGCAGCAGCAATAAAAATAAACAAACAAAGCTTTATGGACTCTTGAAAGTCTCAGTTGAAAGTGGAAACCTATGTTGACTAAATTTAAGCCTTCTGACATTTAGTTTACTCTTCTCAGCAACCTCCCAGGGACTTCTGCAAGGTGTTTCAAAAACCCAACTGATCAAGAACCATCAGGTTAGGGAATTAAACAAACTAGTTAAGATTGCAATGACAAAAACATTTGAACTTCTCTCTAGAGGGCCTGCTGGAATCGACAACCTATATCACTCTGTAAAATAACCACAGCACAATGCTAATGTGCTTGCTGAACTTTGACAAATAAGATATATAAAGACATGTAGCCTGATTGTCTTCTCTGCTATATAAATCAAAATTGTCAAAATGATTTTTTTTAGTATAAATCAAAATAACGGTATTCTTTTGTATTTCTATTTTCAATTAAAGATTTGACAGCACCGGGCAACTTTAGTCTCATACACTGATTTTCCTATGGCCATAAAGGATTTTGGTACCTCACTGTTTTCCATGCACTTAACAACTGCAAGAAGGCTTTGGGGGCTGAGTGTTCTACTTATTTTACTCTGCTGTCTCCCCACCTTTCATGGTGGTCAATCACAAACATCCATTTTTTACCCATAACAACTTTTTCTTTTTATTTGCAAAATGATGCTTTAACATACAAACATTTATTTAAGCAGATCAGTTATGCAGCCTTAAGACAATTTTAAGGACATGATAAAATAGTTCTGTATTGTTTACTCACTTAGGTGATGAAGATAACTTTTAATAAGTTCAGATGATTTTCTAGAGGACAAATTAATGTATTGTAGGAATAAAATTATGTTTGGGGAGATGTATTATAGCACAGATGTGTCTTTGTTGTATTTCAAGTAAAATACACAGAGTCTAGAACATTCTCCGACTGTCCGACTGTCCTGCTTTTGCACTTGTGGCCCGAAATCACTCTTAATTATCTTCTCTCAGACACAAAAAAGCAGTGGGGAATTTTTATTTTGCCGGGGTTTAACAACCTTTCTTCTTCATGCCTTCTCCTCAGCCTCTGCCCCTTCACCCTGAGGGGAGCAGCATGCATGCCCAATGACTGCCATGCCACCCCTGCCTCCTGGCAGGTGCCCTGTCAGCACAGGGTCACCATCTTCTCACATGGCCCAGCTCCTTCCCTTCTGGGCTGGGAGCCCGTATTTCCCAAAAGAGAGTTCTCCAAGGGTTGGGGCTGCCGTAAGGTCGTGGGACCTGAGTGGAAAAGTTTCCCCCGACAGAGCTACGGACCTCTGTGAGGAAAAACTTAAAGCTAAGCTCCTGGTGGAAAAAAAATGTAATGAAGGATGAGGAGCCTGGCTTTGTTTTCACTTGCTAACCCGTGCTATGAGAGCACTGATATAAACATCTTTTTCTGGAGGAAGGAGGAAAAAACCGCCCTTTTTGTTCATGAGTTTTAGGTAACTTAATTGGGAAGCTTTGAATTTATCTGTTCTGTTCTTTCTTAAGGTGACTGAGGCAGAATCAGCAGGGTTGTGGATAGTTCCACCAATATTTCCAGCGGTTTACTGAAGCATGTGTCTGCCCTGATGAGAGATATGGAACTTTTAAATGCCTAATGGTAAGTGTACAACAGCTCTGTGTCAGAAGTCTTCAAGGAAAATTCCACATTTGTTGTCCCCATTGCTCTTTCTCCTGAGAGCTGCCATTCAGCTGGGCCCTGGTGCTGATCTTGCTGAAGTTCTTACTTAGGATAACTTGCAGTATAATTAGGCCAAAAGATGATCTGAAATGGAAAATAGTTGATGAGTAACACGCTTAATTTGTTTTCAAGTATAGAGAGAAAGTGACATAGATGTGTGTCTGTCTGGTTTTCCATTAGAAATTAGTCTCTCTCTCTCTCTCTTTAAGAATGTCACTGGGAAAGCATTTAGCCTCAATTCTGCAGATGCATGGATACATGAGTAATTTTTTTTTTTTTTGCATCAGGAACCTTGATCCCACTGAGGATTCAGTAAAACTGTGTACTTGTAAGATTGAAAACTTCTGACGTGCATTGCAAACACAAAACCTGAAAGGGATTGAAACAGGAATTATTTCTATTCAGATGTTATACAAAGCTGTATTAAATATTTATAGCTTGTTAAAGTACGTCTATACTTTATACACCTTATGCTGTCTCTTTTGTTCAACTTGCTTAAAGCCTGCACCAAGAATTGTTATCACTTGTCATACTGGAAGGATATGGCAACTAGGGGAGCGTGGTGATCTGGCATTATCGCATGTTTTATGACTTTGGAATAAAGAATACAATTCTTAAATTTACATATAAAACCAAGTTGGGAGATGTAGCATGCATTTTGGAGGACAGTACTATGAATAAAATTATATTGACAAATTTTATAAGTAACCTGAAATATAAGATGAAATTCCATGGGGACATGTAGAAAGCACCACAGTTAAATAGGAATAAAACCATAAGCGTATGAAATTCTGATAACAGGAGAGGATTCAGAGGTTGTGGTGTGTGTGTGTGTTTTTCTTTTTTTTTTTTTTTTTTTTTTTTCTTTCAGTAAATCAGAAACAGTATGAGTCAGCAATGTCATACCGTGAAGAAAGCAAACATCATACTGGGATATATAAACAGGAGTCTCGTATGTAAGACACATGAAGTAATACTTCCACTCTACTCAGCACGTATAAGGCCTCAACCAAAGTACTGTATCCAGTTTTTGGCACAACACTCAAGGAAAGTGGAGAGGAGCCAAAGGAAAAGAACAAGAATAATCAGAAGTCTAGAGAAGACAACACAGGGAAAGACTGAAAGAAGAGGAGTTGTTTAGTCTACAGAAAAGAAGACTGAAGACATACTAACAGTTTTCAAATATGTGAAAGATTGCTGTAAAGAGAAGGTTATAAACCATTGGCCATTGTGCATAACAAAATAATGGTTTAAAATTTGGTTGGGGTAAGGTTTTACTACCACTTATCTATAGGGTTAAAAAAAGTTCTGAGTAAGTAGCCTAAGGAAACTGTGATGTCTTTGGTGGCTTTTGGAGATTACAGAAACAGCTGTCAAGAGTGGCTGAACTGCAAGTTGAGGAAAATAGGTTGGCATAGGTGTGATGCTTGCTATCATATTTGTTTTCTATGCTAGTACATTTTAAAATAAATATTAATATATCTTGTTGCTGTGTGAAAGCCCAACCAAACAACAGAACAAAGAGCCTTAGCCATGTAAGATGATTGAGCTAGAATGAAAACATCGCTCCATTGTCAAATTCATTACCTTTTAAGCAGGCTCACAGACCATGTTTTTTGTGCTTCCAGAGGAAATATCCAAAGGACTTGCTTATTTTTTATTTTCCTTTTGTAAGTCTTAAAAGTGACTGGCCAGAAAATGCCCTTCGCTGGAGGCCTGTAGGGTAACAAGGTATGTGAGGACTTGGCAGGACATGGGGTGGCCATCCCAGTGGGACAAGTGACATGAAGTAGTCAGTGATTTGGACTGGTGGTGCTGCTGGTTGGGTGCAAGACAGTTGAAACCGTGCTGGTAGGTGAAAAGCAGGGAGTTTGCCTCAATCCAGTGCTTCTCAACTAACTTCCTTGGAAATCTGTCACTCCTTATAGATTAAAAAAGAAAAGCCAAGAATAAATTTTGAAAGCTGTGGATGAAATTGGGTAGGAATTGTGGCGGTGGGAAAGAAGTGTGATGCTACCAGTGCAGAACGTTGTGATACGATCACTTAGACCAGGAATTAATTATATGAGCACAGAACTTTGTGATACGTGACCATCACTGAGACCAAGAATTAATTATGAGTGCAGAACTTTGTGACACCCGATGAGCCACCGACCCGAGACCCCTCGGACCGGGCGCGGGAGGATCCCACGCCAAATGGCGGCAGCGGGCGGCCAGCGGCACGGCGCAGCCCGGCCCCCGGCCCCGCGCACCCGCCTCGGCCCCGAGCGGCGGGGAGGCGGCTGAGGAGGCTCCCGGGCGGAAGGCGGGGCCGGAGCGGGCCGTTAGCTCCGCCCCCGAGGCGTGGCTAGCTGTGGCCCCGCCCATTCCCCTCGTTGCTTAGTTACAGCGCCGGGCGTCACTCGGCGCTCGGCCGAACCACTCGCCCACCCGCCGCGGGGGGGGGGAGAAAGGGAGCGAGCCGCGGCCGCTCACAAGTGCGGCTGCGGGGCTCGCTGTCGGAATCCCCTCTCCCCCCTCCCCTCCGCTGTCCCGTTGGTTTCGCCCAGCGCGGCCCTTAGCGACGGCGGGGGCGCCGAGGGAAGATGGCGGCTCCGTGACCGCGCCGCCGCCGGCTCCTGCTCCCCGGCCGTCGCCGCGCCTGCCGCCCGCCCTCCCCGCCGGGGCCGGGGGCCATGTCGGACTCGGACTCGGAGGAGGGCCCGGACCGCCAGCTCAAGCTCGTGGTGCTGGGGGACGGCACCTGCGGCAAGGTCAGTGCAGGCCCCGCCGCCGGCGCTCCGGGCCCCTCCCGGCCTTCCCTGTCGCCTGCCGCTGTCGCGACATCGGGCGGCGCGACCCCCTCGGGTGGTCGTCCCGGTGGAGCTGCTGGGAGCGGGCTGAGGTGGCCTGGGGGTGGCCGGCGGGCTGCGGGGGCTGAGGGCTCGGGGTCCGGCCCGCGAATCCGGTGCGAATCCGGTGTGAATCCGGTGTACAGAGCGGTTTGCGGCTCTTCCAGTTACTGTGTCAGGGCACCTCTGGGCTGTTTTAGAGCGTTTGTGGCTTTTATTTTTGTTTCCCATAGTCAGCATAAGCATCCTTACAGTTTCTGAGTGTATATAAACGTCTTGTGATGTTTGCGAAGTGCTCGTGATCATATCTATTGTAATATGTAGCCCAAATCCCTTGGTGAGATGCACCCACAAACATTCCTTTGATTGCGTATTAGACAGTCGTACCTCTGTCATTAGCTTGAAGAATACAGTTGTATCTCTGTCATTAACTTCTCATAAGAGGGGCAGGAGGTCTTCCTCACAGGTCAGATGTAAAGTAGAAATACTCACAGAGGTGGTTTAAATGAACCACCTGCCGCTAACAAAATGAAACCCTTAGCAAAACCATGCGTGTATTTTCACTCGTGCAGAGCTCTGCGAAGAAACAAAATGAAATGTTGTCTTTAATGAACCTAAACCCAGCCTGAAGTCGTGTTGTGCTCATGTGAGTCAGTAGATACAATTCCAAGTGACTGTGTGAGGAGAGCATAATAAATGCCCAGGATTGACAGTCGGAGTGCTGTTTCACTGGTAGCTTTCCTCAGGAGTTTTCCATTGAAACTGAGGAATCCTTTCACTACTCCTGTTCAGCACCATGTAGCAAGACCTCTTGCCGAACATGGATTTTCAAGCATTCTTGAGTTTTGATGTGTGTTCCTGCTGGTTCCTACCTCTCACTCAGGAGCTGCCATTCATTGAATCTCCTGCTGGCTGTAGGAATCCTGTACTTCAAGTGCAGCTTATTTTCCATGAGCAGCAGCTAAATTTTGGTGGGCTGCTTTTCCTCCTGTCCCCCCTAGATGATGCTGTAATAGAGGCTTCTTCCACTCATCCTGATGGCCTAGCAGCAAACACTGCAATAATAGATTTATTGTAAGATATTGTAAAATAAAGAAGTGGTTTGGTCTCGGAATGGAAGGGTAAAATGTGCCTAGTGCCATTTCAAGCACCTCAGAAGGCCAAATTGTTGAGGTTCATCACCTTCATTTGGCTCAATTGTTGAAGCATGTGTATATGTGTGTTTCCAACTCTGTATATCCTGCCTCTCAGGTCTGTGTTACAGCTGGTCTGTATGCTGTACATATTTAGCCTCACATTTACTGTACAAGGCATTGTTTTTTCTCTTCCTCTGTCACTGGGATCATTGGACAGGAGGAGAGTAGGAAATAATGTAATATGTCTTTGAAATATCACATCTCATGTGTTTAGTGTGAGATTTTCAGATTTGACCTTTTCCCACTGCTTGCTCCCCCCTGCCTTTAAACAAAGTTATTTTACTTATTCCCTCTTGGCCATCTGGGGCTGGCTGATCTTCAGTTCTCTAGCAAAAAAAAATGATACTTTTGTGCATCAGCGAGCTGAAGGTGAAAACTTGTGTTCTTTTTCCTCCTCTGGTGTCACACATTGTGTAGAAGCAGTGTGATTCATGTTCTATGGACATGCTGGTGGCAGTTTTAAAACAAATCAGTATCAGTTTTAAGCTAAGGGTAATGTTTATGTTTCCACTAGCTAGGAATTCCTGTCTGTGAGGCAAGGGAGGGATATTGTCCTTCTTTCTATTCTCCCTTTTTTTTTCTTTTTTTTTTTTTTTTTTGTGTGTGGTTTCAGTGAGTGTTAGGATACTTTGGGAGTTTTAATGCAAGAAGTAAGTGCGGCTGGAGCAAGCTCGAAGGAGATAAGATTATAAAGGGAAGAAGGAATGAGAGTGGTGTGAGACAGAGTAGAATCTGAAAAAAAAAAAAAAAACAACATTAGAATAAAATGGAGAGAGTAAGGAAATGGTAAGTAGTTGAAAAGAAAAATTAGGAAGGCAGAATTGGTCAGTAAGGTAACAGTAAGAGAATGGTAAACTACGCAAACTAGAAAACCAAAATCAACCTGAAGGCAGATCTGGAATTGGAGGTAGGGATAATTTGTTTAAAAACCAAAACAAACAAACATCAATTATTAATAGCAATCAGTTCCTTGATTTTGATGACAAGAAGGAATGTGGATGCATTAGGCTGTGTATATAGGTTTTAAATCAACCCACTCTTTCCAAGCCTAAATGATTTTCCATTAAAATAAACCATCAATACAAGTATGAATTGGGGTTTGGGGAGGTGGAATGTGGTGGTTCAGATATTTCTACTCTTGCTGGACATGGATTGGTGTGATATGGGAGTATATGACTGTACTGATTTATTTGCTGACATTGTAAAATGTTTCAGGCCTCTGGGAGCTATTCATGGGCAAGGAGGTCCTGAAAACCAGGTGTGTGGGAGGAGGAAAGCGGTTGAGGTTCTGTCTTTCTGCTGTCCCTTGCAACTGGGAACTGAAGGGTGTTAGCAGAAATGGCTCATGTTATCTAGTAGTAGATGATGAAAAAGAAGCAGGTAATGCTCAACCCGGTGTGGGAACTTGCAGGAGTTGAAGCATAGGCTGGAATACAGAGGGTTGTCTTAATCCCTTGAGGATTTGGTGGGATAGCACTTTTATTTATTTATTTTTTTAATATTGTGCTAATTCTGGATCTAATTGTCATGCTTGGTCTCAAAAACTCAGTAAATGTTGACCAGAAGTAGCCAATGTACAGTCTTGCAAAAGGAAAACCGCATCAAGTGTCCTGTCCTGTGCGGATTGGCCTGTCTTCACACCCAGATGTCTAATTTGGGCAAGTCTTGGTATTCTCTACTTCATCGAGCAAAGTTTCATTAGTAATTAAGAGCGGAAGGACTATTAGATGACAGAACTGCTTCCTCTGTTAGTATTCCTCAAAATACTTCCTGCTTCTCGCCCTGCAAAGCGAGGCTGTTCTGTCAGGAGTCCTCTGTGCTGGACAATTATGAGCTTCTGTGCTAGCTGAAGCATTTCGTTAGTTGGCCTAACCTTTTCACTTAGCTTGTCTTAAGCTTCTTGCCAGTAGGGATGGTATGTGAATGTTGCTGTGCTTGGAGAAGTAGAACTAGGTGTTTAAGAAGGGAGGGAAGGAATAGATGGATGTTGCTGTTTGGAAAGTGAATTTTTCTCAATTGGTTGGTGAAATTGGTATGTGAATGGAGATTTGTGGCTCCAGGACTCTGTGCTTGCATCCTGCTGACTTTTGGCTTCGGTTTTAATTTCTAACAACTGTGATACTATCCTTTGGCTTCATTTCTGAAAGCATTCTTCTATAGGAATCTACTCAAAAGAATTGCCTTTGGCAGGGTGGGTAGTTGGAGCTGCCTATCATTGCTTGTTCTATTTGGCTCGTCTGCTACTATTTCATCAGTATTTCTTCTTTTTCAGTTTCTCACTATGTAGGTATTTAGGAATGGCGTGTTGGCACAATTTATAGAGTTAGCTGATTGCACTGAAAAATGCAAACAAGAAATTGTCTCTCCTCACCTGCAAGGTTTAATTGTGTCTTGGTTTATTTCCAGAAGAACCTCCCAAATAGCCCATTATATTTCACGCTTAGACAAGTGTTTATATTTGTATTTTTTTTTGCGTGCCTTGATTGCTGTGTGTTAGAACCAGATAACTTTTATTATCTGAGAGGGGTATTTGTAAGATTTCACTAGTGCTTTTTTGTTCACAACAGCACATGAAGATTGTTTGAAGTATTAAGAAAAATGTGCAAGCCTGCCAAGCTGGGTCTCATGGCAAGTCTGCTGTGAGAGGTGATGGCATCTCTCTTAGTAGAGATGTCAAGGAAGAAGGCCTTCTTGACAGCATGCTGTCCCCAGATTTCTAGATTAGTGACTGAAACCTTCTGAATCCAAACTTATTTTTGTAAAGTGTTCTGATCATTTTATTTCTTTTTAAAGCTACAGTTCTGCTGAACCATTATTTAACTTCCACTGTATTTTTACATAGCTCATCCCCATCATATCTTTACAGGTAAAGCTGTTAGGCAGAGTATTTAATGGGAAGCATGGTAGAGAACAATTTTAGGACCGAGGGGAGTATTTGCATTGTAGAGGTACCTGAATATACATTGAGATAACTCCTCTGACTGGCGTGGAGGAGTTTGAACTGTTGCTTGTTTTGTGGATAAATGGTTTTTCTGTGAATGAATAGAGAACTCCAGTCTGGTAACCCAATGCCTTCCGTGAGCACTAACATTCATTAGAAAAAAATTAAAAAGGAGTTAGTCAATGACTTTTCTGCTATAAATTCCTTTGCATTCAAGAGCACAGTAGAAGAAAACTATTTAAGAGAACTTTGCCATGCTGTTGATTGCTTGCTGCTCTTATGGGCTGGTTGTTAATTGAATGGATGTTGTTTATTTTTACTAACACCCTTAGAAGCCCTCAGGGAATATTGAGTGTCACAGAGTGATAAAGCTAATATTTACCAAGCTCTTAAAACAAGAAGGGAGTGGTTGCTTATATAATAGGGATCTAAATTAGCATGTTGGAGAATACAGCACACTATGATAGAGCCAGATGATATTGTCGTCTGTGCTTTGGTACTGATTTCCTTTTATGAAAGGGAAAAATTCAGGAAGACTCTTATAGTGTATTTATTTCTGCAGTGTTCTTATTTTTATCTACGTCTTTAAGGTCCTAAAAGATTAAAAAGGTCTTTGTAATCCTGAAATGCTACCTACTGACATTTTTGATATAGATTTTGTTTTTTTGTACTACAGTCTAAGTTTGTATTGAATTTAATTTGTGCGTGAAGTTGGTAGTACTGTTACGTAGCTGTAGGCAGAAGAATCTTTTCACAATTCATCCTCTGTGGTCTTTATCCTTTACACAGTGATATAAATATATAAGCATACTTGTGCTATTTCTAGTTTACTTTTTTTTTTTTTTTCTTTCCCCGTTTACTTATTTATTTTTAATTCTCTCTGGGCTTGAGTTCAGTGAAGTAAATGAAAATGCTGCCATAGTCTTTAAGTGATTTTTTGGATTACTTCCTGAACATATCTTCTGATCCCAAAATACCACTTAAGTATATTCCTATCACTGTCATATTTAATGTGATTAGAACCAAGAAAACAGTATATCTTCTGTTATTTACTTCACAGGTAATTGTGTAGTTCAATAGATGTTTGCCTTTTCATGCTAGAGCTTTAATGCTGGAGCTCTTGTGGTCATGTTTTCATGCAGAAAAAGAGTAAGTTACCTTTTTTTTTTTTTTTCTGTGTGTGCTTGGCACATTACTAGTATAATTTAGATAATTGTTATAACAGCTCTATTAACAGAACTTGCTGATTCTTTTTTTTTTTTTTTAACTGTTGGTGCTATTTTGCTATTGCATTTTTAATTAAATGTGCTCTAACAGCAATTACTAATAACAGTTGATGTGAATCGCTTTTTCAGGCCTTGATGAACTGAAATCTGGAGGAAAAAAAATCCTTCTTGCTTATTTATTTATTTATTTGTAATGACTATTTTTTGTTATTGTTCCAGGGCTTTTGTGAGGCTCTCAGTCTTCCTCCCATACATGTAAATGCATATTTTTCTGCGATTAGTTTCTTATATTTCAGATGTCACACCAACAAGAAATTCCTAAGCATGTGCCACAACTGGATGTAGGATGTATGTTAGCTACCTGACATTCATATTTAATACAGCATTTCGTTTTTTTTTTTTTTCCACAGCATGAACTTGTGTATTCTTTGTAATTGCATGTTTCTCTTTTTTCTTTCTTTTTTTTTTTTTTTTTTTTTAAATGGTGGGGCTTCTGTCTAGAAATCTTATATTGCTAGTGAAAGAAAAGAAATGCCCTGCTTCATTACTTTATGTAAGCTGGGTATCCTTTCAGCAGTATGTAGCAAAACCTGATTCCAACAGTGTATTTAATAAATCCATATAACATAAATTGAAGAAATAAGATTCGAGAGTTCTCTTTAGAGGAATGTTTCTGTAAATGTACATTCTTAACCCGAGTTTAGTCGTTTCTCTGTAAAAGTGTGTGCAGTCTCTCTTCCTATCTTAGACCGCATGTAGTTGCTGATCCGGAAGCTTTGATGCACAGGGGCAGGAATCCTGCCACACCTTGGAGCCCCTGTGGGACTGCGCTGTGCAGATATCCCTTCCCTCACAGAAGGCTGGTCTGGGATTGTGGTGTTATGCAGCAGGGATGGACCCTTGTTTGGGAAATTAATACTTTTTTAAAATAGTGAGCTTTCCAGGTATGGATACTGTCATTTAGCTTTGTGTCAAGTTGAGCGTGCTGTTGGCACCTTACTCAATTTTGTGTAATATTTTGTGATATGAATATCAAAGTGTCTTTGAAATGCAAAGGAAATACGCGCCTTGCTGATTTCTGCATAAATTAGTAGCCATTGCCACCTGCTGTTACTAAGCTGAAGCTGGCTGGAATGCTTATCAATATAAATTCATGAACACTGGCAGCACACGTTGATTTAAAACTGTTTACCTGTGTTTTGTACTTCTGGTTTAATACAATTTAATTTGCTGTTTAAAATGACAACGTAATATGATACTGTTCTTTTTTAGACATCCTTAGCCACACGTTTTGCCCAAGAAACTTTTGGAAAACAGTACAAACAAACCATAGGACTGGACTTCTTCTTGAAAAGGATAATATTGCCAGGTAAGAGAATAAAGATTCTTAATGCTGAAAGGTTGAGATGCAGTAAGACTCCAGAAACAGTCTTCAAAGTAATGTATACTAAATAAGCTTAGTACAGTGCTTTTTATGGCAAAGTAAAACAGGCTATTTAGAGAAAATTTGCTTAGTATGTTCTTGTCAGGTGACAAAGGGTTATGCATTTGCAACATATCTTTAAGTCTTTAAGTTAAGCACTGCATTCAAGTAAAAGGAATGCTGTGCTATTTGTATTCATGATTTTTATTATCTCTGTTTGAGCATACTCTCTGTTCATGTGAGTAGTGCAACATAAAACAGTGAAGTAGAACTTTAAATGTATTCGTTGAAAATGTATATGTATTTTGAAAGAAATAGTTTTATTATTATTATTATATTTTTAATGAAATACACAACTTGTATTTGGGTTGTGTGTGAGAAGCATAATGCAGCTATGGAATCGCAGGGCTCTAATATGTGAATGCTGTTTTATGCAAGGCAGCATGAAATTGCTGGCATTTAATAGACCACTAAAATTTAGGGTCCCTTGGCACTCATAAAAATACAGTTTGAGCATTCAAGATGTTTCACTTCACGACGGCAAAGAAACTATTTAGATGCCAGTTGCAGCACACTGCATGGAAAATGCAGAGAAATAATTAAAAAGAATAGTTGCTGCTAGAAGCTTGTTTCTGAACAATTGGAGGTGTAAAATAAGGCTTTTCACTGAGTGCTTTGTTGCTCAGTTTCCAAGCATGGAAGTTTTTCGATGTAAGCATTTCCTCCTGTTTTCTGAAATAAAAATTGGAAAAAATATGTTTGGTTAAAGTTGTAGTGAGATTTGATAAAGTTGATGCAAGTTCTGTGTTTTTTCCTTGAGGGTTGGTGGGAGAAGCAAACCCAGATATTTAGTATTTCAACTGTAACCTGATGTCATAAGAAAATACAAGGTCCTTGAACTTATTTTTGTGAAAAAATTATGTTGATGATAATTTTATGACGATGTGTTACTCTGCGTAAACAGAGTAGTCTAGTCAGAATATTCCTGTAAGCACTGTCTTGGTTTGGCCACTTTGCTGTACGTCTTCAGTATCTGCTGAGCAATATAGTACCAAACTTCAGTGCTTATTTCTGCATATCATCAACTGAATGTTTTCTTATTGTCCTGCTCATTCCTTTAAAAATACCAGTATGCAGATTACATACAGCAGTACTTGCAAATGGAATGTGTACACAAATCATGCAGTGTGAATGCTGAGAACTTGTATTTTGCAAGTTTTTTTCCAGCTGCTAAGCATACAGAAGCTATTAGTACATTACTGGAATTCTAAATATTCTTCTTGAGCAGGAAAATTAGAAAATTATCAACTGTTGACCCATTAATAATTTACTTTGTTCTAATTTATTCTTTCATAAAATCAGAATGGAGATGCAAATAGCACCAAAACAACGACAAAGTCTTTGCATCTATTTTCTTTGTTTATCAGTAACAAAATACTAACGGACATGAAATGTATTCATATTTAGAAAAAAAAAAAAAACAAACATTTTTCTGTAGGTTGTCATTCAGGTTTTGCCTTTGAATGTAGGGAGATATAAATTTTGTGTTTTATAGGTAACCTGGACTGGTGGGGGGAGTGAGAGGGAAGTAAGGGGGGAGGTAATATTTCTAAATACTGCTATGGAAAGCATTACTTAAGTAAATGGATTTTTCTAATTTCTTGATTAGTTCTGGGTTTGCAGAGCTGCTATGTTTACTTGTAAGGCTAATTCATACCACTGCACAGGATTTATAATCTGCATATCTGTAGGTAAAAGAGTCCTGATTTCTCTTATTTAGTAGAATAGTTAACAATTGCCTATGTTACAGTGTTTGAAATGCGTTTTTCTCCTTTAAATGTAAGCAAACACTTCAGAACTTAAAATTACTGATTTCTATAATTGCACAGAAGTTTATATAATGATGCATTAGAAGTCCATTTTAACTTGTAAAATAAAGTACTGGTATTATAATTTTTAATAAAAGGTCTATTTATCTCCAGTTCTTTTAGTAACTGATGCAGTCTTACAGTGAAAGAGGAAAATACTTGGTAAAACGGTATGAGTTAATACAAATAGTCATTTGACTCCTATTTATTTGATTACTTATTATCCTATTTATTTGATTACTTAATTTAAATTGATGATTTAAATTAATCTTTGGTTGTGTGCAATATGATACATTATTTAGGTGCTGAAAATTCTCTTCATGAAGTTTACTTGAAGTATTTTTCTCACATGCAAATCAATTTCAGTATATTTTGTGACGCAGTATGTTGTATAGTCTGGATGCAACCACGGTGCAGATTTTAGTGCTTAAATAGTGTATGTGTTAGTCTGAGCTTCTGCTGATAGAGATCCTTAAGAGCCATAGTCAGAAACTTTTAGGAGGGTTGTGGGTGCAGTTCAGTAAACAAGATTCTTCCGTGAGAAGGATTTTTTAAGTTGTCAGTGCAAGAAGTGGGCAGACATGTTCTTAGCTCCATCTTGACTGTGCAGCACTTTAAGTAAGGTTAACCAATGCACCAAGTGTACCTCCGCAGGGTTGCTGTTGAATCAGCCCAGTCGCTTTAGTTCATACCAAAAGCGATCTAGAAACCTGCACTGTGTTGCTTCAGCTATTTTATCTTTGTACTTGAACAGAGTAAAAAAGTGTTACTGTTTTCTTGTTCGGTGTATTATTATTGCTCCAGGATTCTTCAGTTACTTTTATTGTGTGTTAACTTTGTTTCTGTCTTAATTTATGCCTTGTTAGGTTCTTTTTATTTTGTTCCTGTTCTCCAGTTTGTATGTTCCTTTTAAATATATATTCAAAAAATAAAACAGATTTCAAACTTTTTGCAGAAAATTTAATCTCTTGTTCTCATAGTTATTAATTGAATATTTGCTAGGCAAATGATCTGATGTTCTTCCTTCTGTCAAAATAATTTTAACATCCTTCTTTCTCCCCCAAAATCAATCTGAACACAAAGCAAATACTACAGGACCTGTTTTTTAGAAAGGGGAAAGTAAAACATTTCATAACGGACAATCGATATTAATTTCAGTAGTTATTGAGGTCTTAATAAAGAACCATTTCATGCAAATGAACATTCCAATATTTTTTTCTCCAGTCTTCTGTTGTTAGTAAAGGAAGGTAAATAGTAGGTTTTTAAGTTGAGGCAGACCATTTAATTTAATGCCCTGTAATAAAGTTTCTCAGATAATCTCCGAATCCAGGTACTAAGCCCAGTTTGCTGTGCATGGTTGCTACTCTTGAAGGAGAGAGAGAGGATGAAGCTAGATTTAAAGCATTTGAACACAAAATCAGGCATCCGAAAGTTGTTGGGTTTGAAAGTGGTCATGGTTCTAAAGCTTTTTTTCTAAATAGCTGGTATGAATGATGTGCTAAATTTCCAGTAGAGTGCATGCAACCAGGTTTGGGTACTTGAGTGCTGTGGACTTCTTGAGCATGTTTCTTTTGTTTACTCACTAAGGATGCGTGGTCACTTCAGGCGTTGGGCCAGCTGATAAGACCAGCTTATCCATGACAAATGCTCTGTGGAAGACTCTTACCTGCATTGTCTGCAGTCACTCCTGCTCTAAGATTTAAAAATAATCAAATAATAAATTGCAGTAGGTGCACTGTCAAAAGAAACAAACTTCTTACTCTGTAAAAGGTTGCCTTTACTGGAGTGTTAGACGTATTTGCTAAGATCCATTCAGAATTTCTTGATCTTAATGTTTGATAAAACTTTATAAAAAAAAAAAAAGTTTGAAAAAAATTAAAAGTACTCTGACCAGATTGTCCCACGTTCATCCCTGCGTATTTGAGACCAAGTTACCGGTTTAGGAAATCTGTGCTTTTAACCAGATAAAAGCAAGATACATCATAAAAATATACTGCATTACATTTAATACCACAGGTAGTATGTATTCAGCTATATAGTTCTAACTTGTTCTTTATAGTCACGGAGTGCTGGGATATATTTCCAAGGAGCGCATTCACTTGCATAACTAAGGTGGTTTGTTTTAAACTGATGGCTGAACAGATCACCTTGTATAAAATAAGGTTGGTAATAACACAAAATAGCTGAATTAAAAGCATACCTTAACAGCCCCAAATACCCTTTTTCACTCAACTCAAGTTCTGTGATGGGGAATTTCTCTCTCTCTCTCTCTCTTTCTCTCTCTCTCTCTCTCTCTCTCTCTCTCTGTGTATACACACACATATATAGGAATAAAATTCATAGGCAGTTATGGTTGTTTTTGAGTACATTGTTGTCATTAATGTGATTTTATGGAGATTAGAAAAACTTTAGTCAGATCTTACTGCATTAATTTGGTGATTCCAGGTAATCAGTACAGTTTTGCAGTTTTCACTGCAAAATGAGTCAGATTGTACTTTAAAATCTGTAAGTGTGTTGTGACAGATTTCTCTGTGCCCATGTTTAGTCTGTGGGTTTGCAGGGTATGTATGACTTGGAGAATATTAAATATTCTGCATTTACACATATTTTTTTTTTCTTGTAACTATGTTTTGAAAGCCCATTAACAGTTTTAACATAGTTTTAATATCAAATCTGGAGACTGTTTAGAGTAGAAAGGAAGATCTGTTCTTGGTGTAGATTCTTGGAAGATGAAATTATGTAAATCACATTTGGCTTAGTTGCCTGCTTTGGGGTGGTGGATGGAGGAAATAATCATAGTCTGCATCTTCGGTGTAGACTTGTATCAGCATCTCCAGTTTAATTTGTCAACTATATAATTCTTTGTAGTACTACTAAGAGCATCATTACTAAAATACAATTATTCTGTGCATTTTCCACACTTCTAAATTTTCCTCTCAAATTTTGGAGGTGGAAGAGAAAGGGGACACAGTATTACCTAATGTGGTTAGGTTGATATTAATTGCATTAACTTTCATTTCCAAGTGTTGCTCTATAGAACTTGCTTTCTCTGCAAAGCTTTATGCATTTCTTTAGTAAAGTATGTTGTATAATTTCTAGTTAGGAATCTCATACTTTGTGCAATTTTAATTCTTTTCTATGAGGTAACTATATTGGGAAGTTAATATTTAGCTATGGTTCTATGGCCTTGTAATGAACTACCTGGACACAAGTGATTTTTTTTCCAAGTGATAGTCATTTTTATCTTTAAATTTGGTTACGATTTCTGCTATACTCATAAAAAGCTATTGCTGTTGATATGCTATGGTGTATTACCTGCCATGATAATATATCTTTAATTTATTTCTATCTCAATTTTCCAGGTTATACAATATCTGTGTAACTTTCTTTTCCAGGAAATTTGAACGTTACTCTTCAAGTGTGGGATGTTGGCGGGCAAACGATAGGAGGCAAGATGCTGGATAAATATATTTATGGAGCTCAGGTACAGTATAAATGATTATAACTATATCTGTAATAATTATATAGAATTAATTCAAACTTTATTCTCAAAATTATGGATGTCTTGCATCATATTGTTTTCTAAATCTCAGAAATGTTGAATCTCTGAATCTAAACTTAATTGATATAAATATACAATTTTTTGGTGTTGATTTAAAAAGAAAAGGAAGGGTGTGCGTTTGTAGATCTGAACAACTCAAGAACAGATGTATGTTTCCATGCTTTTTGTCTTGAGTTAAGAAAAGCAATCATAGTAAATAGTAAGAGCTATTTGGATATCCACATGGTAGATATAGTGGCTGCTTTTAGAGCAGATGCCTCCTGGGGGGAAGAAGTAGAAGGAGGAAATTAAGAGCAATCCTACACCATTAAACTCATACATGCAACTGAGTGTTATAGGAAGGCAAACAAAAGGAGGCAACCAGGTAGCTAAATGTTTTTGCAGAACTCCAATCCAATGAAAATTTATTTTATTTTTAGGTTAACTAAGGAACATAAAGTGATGGTAGGTTTAGGTAAGAGCTAAATGTTATAATAGTATCTTGAGTTATGAGCTGATTTAGGAGGATGCACTGTATGTCAGACTTCTTAAAATGATTAATCCTATAACGTACTCTGTTATTTAATTTGGAGTTTTTAATGAGAACAATAAGCATGATACATTTCATTATACGATATTACATTTATCAGAAAATGTATCTTTTTTCTGCAATAATTTATGAAGTATGGAATCCTAAAACTTGATTTGGGTAGAACCTTTATGCTGATAAGTGCAGCACAGGAATGGCTAATTTTAAGAAGATTAGGAATTACTAGCTGATTGGATAAAGATAAACTTAACGTTTTGTCACTTTCAAAACCAAATACAAGTGTTTTTAGCTGTTGCATCTGTTTTATAGGGGTTTTTCTTATTTTTAATAAAAAACACTTTGCTGCCCTGTGAAAGATATACCAAGCAACAGGAGAAACTGGCTTCCATGACAGAGAGAATTTGATTAATCACAAATTGTTGCCATATGCCCAAAATGAACTCAGTGAAAGAAATAAAAGGCTATTAACCTTTTTCCTGCACTGCATTTGCTGATAAACTCAACAGTTCCTTATCCCTTGTTCCTTGATAGTACATCAAAAATTAATGACACTACCCCAAAGTAGGTGAAAAAAATGATATCAGTAAGTCTAAAGTCAGAATAATATGACTTGTAGCCATTCTGAGCATATTAACAGCAAAAAACCCTACATCCAATCTCTTCTTCACTTCTACTCAACCCCCTCCATGTCATTGCAAACCTATTTTTTTTTTTTTTAAAGGAACTAATGGCTATTCTCACTCCTGGTATTGGTGAACAATGTCAACTTCTGTAACAGGCTTCTTATTGTCAAAGCTGACTTTCAAGAGACTATTCTATTAATTTTGTAACAGCATCTTTGGAAGTCAGATAAAACTTACCTTTATTTTTATCTATTCATGAAACACTATGAATAATTCTGAAAAGCCCTGCTTTTAGTTTATTTCCAGACAAATGTTTATTTCATGTTGAGCATCTCTAGCTGTGTAGAAGAAAAAGAAGAAAGAGGAAGTAGAACAAATAGGAAAACTTAGAAGGAAAATTCCTTTTATATACACAGAAAAATCCCAGTGAATGGATGGCAAAGCAGCAAGAAAATAATTAGGAATAGCTAGCATGGAATTATCAAGTGTTAATTTTGCCCAACCAATCTGATTGCCTTCTGCGGTGAGATGACCAGCTCTGTGGAGAGGAGAGCAGTCGATGTTGTTTACCTTGACTTCATCAAGACCTTTGTAATTTCTCCTGGTACTCATATAGACAAAATATATAGATGTAAATTGGATGGATAAACCATAAGGTAACTGAAAAACTGAACAGACAGCTGGACTTAAAGGGAGGTGGTCCACAGCTCTGTGTCTTACTGGTGTCTGGTTATGAGTTGCATTCCTTAGGGGTCGATACTATTTCATGTCTTATTAATCCTGTGAACAATGGAACAAAACATGGTGTGTAAGTTTGCAAATGGTTCCAAATGGGGGAGGAAGGGTCACTGTGCTGGAGGTGAGGGCTGATACTGCAAGAGACTATGACAAACAAGAGGAATGGGTCAAGAGAAATGTTGTGAAGTTCAGTGAAGGCAAATGAAAAGTACTGCACCTAGGACAGGGTAACCTCAGGCAACAGTACAGGCTGGGAATCGACTGCCAGAGAACCAGCTGGAGAGTGTCCAGCGAAGAACCACCAAGCTGCTTAATGTACTGGAGCATCACACGTGAGGAAAGGTAGAGAGAGCTGGGACTGTTGCTTCTGGAGAAGAGAAGGCTTATCAGTGTGTATAAATACATTAATGAAGGCGGCTAAGAAGACAGCTGAGCTCCTTTCAGTGGTATCCAGTGACAGACAGTGGTCACAAACATAGTACCATCTGAATATCAGGAAATACTGAAGGTGTGCTGAGGGGTGACCAAGCACTGGCACAGCTGAAAATGTGAAAATACCATTTCTGTTTATTTGCAAGGTATCATAATGAGGTTACTCTACTAAAGTTAATATTAGAAAGAAGAATACAGTTTTGCTCTAACACTTCATGAACATTAAAAAACAAAATGAAAATCGTAGTTCATTCATACTGAAATCCCCCACAGGAGGAGGGCAGCTGAGGATAAGCCTGAAAACCAAAACAAGTGTTTTTAGTTATTGTTCTCTGTAGCTTTCTCTGATGTCCAAGATTTACCACAATAAACTTGACACCTTTTAAATGGTGACTGTCCACTATTCAACCAGTCACTGTATTCATACTGTTATGACACTTCCATAATTGCAGTTCTCTTGTATAATAGCGATACTGCTGTTTGTGTAGTAAATATTTCAGAACCACTCCCATCTCTCAGCTGTAATTGCTGACCCTATCCACATATCTAGTTTAAAGTATCCTTAAAAGCTGGCATATGCTACCTCATAAATTGGCTTGTTAATAGTAGTAAAAGTACTGCAGACTCTGCCTTCTCTAGAGACCAGCAAATCATTTCTGCAATATTCTAAGTTTCCAGTGGCCTATTTTTTGAACATATTCTATAATTCTGAAACAAAAAGCACTCACATATGCACTAATGTAAGCAAAATGTCCCTATTACTGGACTGCAATTATGCAAGCAGGGACTATTTGCCATATTGCTGGAGACTGGAGAATTAATACACTGTTCTCAGCATGTTGTCCTCAATGTGTGCCAAACCTTTTTCATGGCAGTGAAATGTGCTAATTATTTAAAATAATAAGAATAAAAAGCCAGTGTTAATTTTCCATCTCAATTCCTCAAGCATAACAGGGAAATAACAGGCTTTATACTGTCTACTCCTTCCATAGTAGTCCCTATACTGTAAGTTGGTGGAAAATAATGCATTTTTGGGGAAAGCAGTGATGGGTTTTCTGTCTTAAATAAAATAAATAAATAAATTTTAGCTGCGGAGCTATGGCTAGTCCTTTATTCACATCGCATTAAGTTGCTTACAAAGTGCTTTTTTGACATAACTTAGGCAGGAAGAATTCTTTATGAGTTGGATGATGTGGTGCCTTTTTTCTTATCTCTGAGATACTGTATGTGTCAAGTACAACAAGTATTCACAAGATTTAAAAAGAGAATAATTAAGAAAAGAATATGCTTTCATGGCAGTGTGTTAGGTCATGCAGAAGGGTGGAAAAAAAAAAAAAAGGAAGCTAGTTCCAAACTTTGTTCAATAATATCTTTCATGGTAAATCTACAATGAATGCCCTTTCTTCTGAAGGAATTGGCTACACTTGACTCAATCTGTAGCAGTGTAGCATTTTGAAGAAGAATTAGTAGAAACAGCTAACATTAAGTGCTTAACTTATCAGTGCTGAAGATGCTTTAGATTTTTGCAAGGTGGTGAGAAGAGGACTTGACTGCTGGTGAAAGAAATGTGCTGTGTGCTTTTTCTCATTTACAGCTTTCAGCTTTTTTTTTTTTGCCTTTACAATACCTGTCCTTCAGTTCAAATTTCCAAGAAGCATTTAATAACACATTTAATAACACAGGCTTATGTTACGAAAGACATATATACATACAAAATCATTTGGATAGTTAGAAAAGTGTTCAGGAGATACTGAGACAAGATATTAAGGGATAAATTGTAGAATAGTTGGATGAGGGAAGTGGATGTTTAATATTAGATTTGATTAGTGAAGTAAAGGAAGAAAGATAGAGAAAAGAAGATGGGCATCACAATTTATAACTTTCCTAAAGTAACTAGTGAAAGCTGGTCTTCAGGAAGTAATAGTTGATATACCAATGTAAGTCACAAGAACTCAGTTTGCCAAGGAGTTGATGGCATTGAAGGAAAAGGGGATTTTCTGTAAAGGGGATTTTTTGTGTGTTTTACTGATCACAGAATCATAGGAAGGTTCACGTTGGAAGGGGTCTCATGAGGTTTCTAGTCCAACCTCCTACTCAAAACAGAGTCAGCTGTAAGATGAAACTAAGTTACTCGGTGCTTTATTGAGTTCCTTCTTGAAATCTCTAGGATGGAGACTTCACAACCTCTTTGTACAGCCTATTCCACTGCTTGGTTCTTCTCATGCTGAAAAAGCTTTTCCTTGTATCTAGTCAGAATCTCTCGTTTCAACTTTTACCCATTATTTTTCACGCTCCTGCCATGCACTATTGTGATTCTGTCTTCTCGACAGACTCCTCCTGGCTGGAGAAGGCTGATTTTAGGTCCCTGCAAAGCCGTCTCTTCTGCATAATGAACAAGTTTCGTTCCCTCAGCTTTTCCTGTTAAGACAAGTGCTCCAACTTCTGGTCATTTGGTGACCTTCCACTGAACTTACTCCAGTTTACTGATGTCTTGTGGTATCTAAGACTGGAGTTCAGATGTGATTTGACAAGTGCTGATATTAATATGTCCCTCAATCTAGTGGCAGTGCTACTGCTAATGCAGCCCGGAATCCTGTTGGCCATCATTGCTACCAGGTTCCTTGCAATGCAGGCTCCTATTTGGCTTGCTGTCCACCACGACCTGAAGGTCACTTTAAGTTGCTCCCCAGCCTGCATTGTTTATTCCTCCTTAGCTGCAGGACTTTGCATTTGTCCTTGCTGAATGTTGAAAGGTTCTTGTTTGCCCATTCCTTGAGTGTGTCTACATGCAGACTGTAGCCCTGCCCTTGAACATGTTGGCTGGTCCTCTGAATTCAGTGGTGTCTGCAAACTATGCATAAAATCATATAAAAAGAGATCCACTGATATCTTCTCTCCAACCTTTTACCAGCATTATCATGCCTTTCATCAGTCTTGTGTTTGTTGAAGCATTCAATTTTTTTCAATTTTCTTTTGTCAGTTATGTTTTCTAAACCTCTGATACTACTAGTTATCTTCTAGCCTATCCTTTTCTTGACATTGTGTCCAGAGTTGGATGCAATATTTCACCTGAAATGTTTCATGCCAGTGTGATATTTGCTTTTTTTGTTACAAAATAAGCTTGATTTATATTCAACTGTGATCTACTGTAACTCCTTGATCCTTTTCTATAGAACCTGCTACAAAGCCAGATGTTTCCCATCCTCGTGCAGCTGATTATTCCTTCCTTTGAACTTGTCATGGTACTTATTGAATTGCGTCCTATTATTTTTAGATTGTTTTTCATTTTATAATCTAAACTGTCCTCAAATACTCTTGTAGTCTTTACCAGTTTGTATAGTCTGTGAAATTAATTTAACGGTTACATTATATTTTGTGATCTAAGGCAGTCCTTATAAAACTATCAAGTAAAGCTCGGCCCAGACAAGCCTCTGAAAAACTTGACTTGAAAAATCTGTATGTATTTGTATGAATTATATTTATTAATTATTATTTTGAAATAATATTCATTAAAATTCAATATGAGAAACAGTGCTCGGTTGCGGGGATCTTTTCCAGATGTGAACTCCATGAAAACAAGCACAACAGAATCCAATTCTAACTTTATTCGTTGTATACAAGATTCTCAGGAATGCCTGTTTTGAGTATTCATTACCTGTAGCCTGGTCCACAGCCTCTGAAATGCATGGAACTACCTTCTTCTTGACTTCTAACCATTTTTAATTTGTCCTTTGAAAGTTAAAAAGATTGTTAGTACTTCTTGCTTGGCTTCTATAGCAGTAAAGGAAGGGAGCTGGACTTTCTTCCCAAAGGAAAGCAGAGATGTAACAAGTTGGGCAAATGTATGCTTAAGCTGTTTTTTTTCTTTTTTTTTTTTTTTCTCCTCAGGAAGGGAATAGTAAACTACAAATAAGATTAGCTAAAATAAAAGTCCTTCTCCAGTGTGATTTTTCTCTTACCATTAGTATGAAACGCTTTTTAGATTTTTCACAACGCATATGCAGTTTGATGTATTTCTAATGTAACTAATTGTACTCTTTCCTGAATTGCCATATTTTTCTCCCTTTGTAGTTCATCTAGTGTCTGAACTTGGAACACACAGAGTGCAGATGAAGTACTGTAGTAAAATTTGTTTATTACAGTGGCTTACACTGACTCTTGTTTAATTCCTAAGAAGATAAAATGTCATTAATTGTAAATGCCCTATTTTATTATAATAATAAATTAGACTAATGCAGATTTTGCCATATTAAAATATTTTTACAACTTGTAGCATTTTAAATGTATCTTTTTCTTTAGGGTATTCTTTTGGTTTATGATATTACCAACTGCCAGAGCTTTGAAAATTTAGAGGACTGGTATAATGTGGTAAAAAAAGTGACTGAAGAATCAGAAACACAGCCACTTGTGGCCTTGGTTGGAAATAAAAGTAAGTTATTCATATTTAAATATTAATTGGAATACTCTGGATGTTGCTCTCTAGTGAAGAAATGTCACAGGGCATATATCATTAGTAAAACAAAACTAAATAATACTGTCTTGTGCATTACTGCTGTGTACAGATGACATATTTGGGTGTACCTCAGGGTTCTGGGCAGTTAAGTTGAGGAACTTTTTGCAGCCTATCTGCCTGTGTTTTCTTTATTTAGAGAGCAGCACACAGCAGTGGAGAGATGTCTCATCCATGTTTGAATTTGATAGGGCTTTAGGATATAGCTATGGCATGCATCTAGAATGGAGACCCTAGAAGCATTCCTGGCTCTAATAACAGATATTATTTCATGAATATTATTTATACAGAACATTTCATGGTTCTGTAGGTCAAGAGACTGGTATGTTAAGCACTTGTATCTGTTACTTAAAGTACACTAGACACAATATTTGAGTTGTTTATAAGGCCTTTTTACATGCTATCTCTGATTTTGCACGAGTTTACTTATTTCCTGTTCTCTGGAATTTTTTTAACTTGTCCTCTTATTGATCATGTAAGTACAAACTAGCTCCTTTAAATAACAATCACCTCATTAGTTCCCTAATTAGCTGGATAACAAATTCCCCCATTTCCAGTTAAGAAATTTTCAGAAATATTATTAGCATATCTGAGGTCTTGATCCTTGTTCTATTACCCTTTTTCTATCAAAGATAAGAGCAACATAAAACAATTTTATAAATAAATTCAAGTGGTAGAAGCAGGTACCATTTTTTAACAATTTAAATATATTTATTTGAACAACATACAACAGACTTTTTCTTTTCACTTTCCAATTCCTTTGTGTCTGTGTCACAATGTCCACATCAAGAACAAATCTGAAAAAAAAAACAAAAAACCAAAAAAAACTAAACAAACAAACAAACAAAAAAGCCATTCTCATCCAGAAAGGTAATATTGTTTAAAATAATTTTAATACAATCTAGAGACAACGCTTTCATTCAGAAACATTAATGTAATGTTGCTACTATGATGCTATAACATTTTACGATCTTCATTGTGAAAGAAAACAGGGAAGACATTGGGAAGAAAACAGGAAAGCTCTTAGAGTTACAATATACAGATAACATTTCTGAAAGTATAACATAGTGTTGTTCTGCATCAGACCAAAGTCAATAATACAGATTCTGTTGAAATTCATATGAAAAACATATTTCACTGATTTATATTTTGTCCCAAAACTGTACTTGCTAACTGGAGTTCTGCAAATCTTAAGAGGCATTTGTAGTAGGATACTTTGTAACATAGGATAAGTAAAATTCTTTTGCTAGAATGACTCCGTAGAGGTACTAGATCAAACTCTGTTTTTCATTTGCAATTAAAGGACTTTGTTTTGTAATTATTACACCTTTAGTATGTATTTTTTTCTCACATACATGCCTCTGATTCTTTAAAATCCAAGTATTTTTTGGGGAGCATCTGCAAACAAAATATGGTTTTGTAGGTGAGTTTCCAGATAAAGACTGATGCTGACTAGGGAAATGGTTTTCGTTTCATGGTGATGGCAGCTGAAGGAATAGTGTACTTGCTAACTTGCTGTTCATCAGAAACTGTGTATAAAGAAAAAAAGCAAGCTATTGCTTTTGTGTGGTCCTAAGGATACTTGTTGGTTTTGCACACATTGAACCCCTTGGTATCTCTCAAAAGAAGGCAGGCAGGAGGTAGTTTTACAGTTGTCATGCTTTTAATTTTATTTCAGCATGATAAGAAGTTCAGCTTTTAGAACTGCATTACTTTCATGAATTTGATAAAACAGAAGAATATCTAGGGAGGGCTTCCCCCTCAGTACTTCAATAGCCTGTGAGAGGTTACTGATGTTACAGAAATAAAAAACAAGGTAAGTGTTTATATAGAAGTATGGTATTGATTCTTGCATATTATGAAAGGATAAAGCTACTGATAACAAGTTCTTCAGATGGAATCACTGTGTTCAGAATAGCTCAGCTTTACTCAGTAAATTATAAGAGATCTATGCATGACATAAGAGCAATAGGTTTGAAGTCAGTAAAAGCCATTTGATGAACTAACAAACTTATTTGACCTTGTACATTGTAAAGAACAAATTTCAGTCAGTAGTTTGGCTCAGAACTGCACTGTGTTTTTGGAGCTGTGTGTGTTTTAGAAAAATATCCAGCTATATTCGCATCCCCAGAGAAGTGATTCATAGAGTCATAGAATGGTTTGGGTTGGAAGGGACCTTAAAG
Organism: Aythya ferina; assembly: GCF_964211825.1. Classification (NCBI taxonomy): domain Eukaryota; kingdom Metazoa; phylum Chordata; class Aves; order Anseriformes; family Anatidae; genus Aythya; species Aythya ferina. The sequence goes on along the minus strand of NC_140300.1, from coordinate 14,847,209 downwards.
ATCACTCAGTTCCAACCCTGTTGCCACAGGCAAGGACACCTCCCACTAGACCAGGTTATTCAAAGCCCCATCCAGCTTGGCCTTGGTGTTGATGGCAATCTTGCTGAGGGTGCACTCAATCCCACTGTCCATGTCACCGACAAAGATGTTAAATAAAGCAGGTCCCAATACCAGTCCCAGCAGAATGCCACTCATTGCTGATCCCCACCTGGGCATTGAGCTGTTGACCTCAGCTCTTTGAGTGTGACCATCCAGGCAATTCCTTATCAACTAAGTGGTCCATCCATTAAATCTGTCTCTCCAATTAGAAGACAAAGATGCCATGTGGTCTTCTCATGTTGGCTGTCACAAATCACCTCCCTCTTTTCCATGTGCCTTAGCATGGTTTCCAGGAGGATCTGCTCCATGATCTTGCCAGGCACAAAGGTGATATTGACTGGCCTGTAGTTCCCCAGGTCTTCCTTTTTTCTCTTTTTAAGAATGGGGCTTATGTTTCTAACACTCAATCTAATGCTATTCTAATTCTATTTTTCTGGTAAAAGTTTTAAAAATATTTCCAAGAATAAATGAAGATAATTGTGTGGCATTTGAAAAGTTGGGCCAGCATTTAGATCCCTTTAAGAATTTTGAAACCTTGCTGAAACCGTGCATTTTGAAATTTGGGTGTAAAATAAGTGCTACTCTTTTAAGCATACTTAGTTAAGTTTTGGCTCTCATTTGAGTTTTTTCACTTATCCGTTTCTTACAGACAGTATTTTTCTGTTTTGGGGTGAACACATCTGGGATCTCTGTTGTAGTGCTTCAGGAAAAAAATAAAAGGAATAACTATATTAAAAAAAAAAACAACAAAACAAAAACAACAACAACTCAAAATCAATTGTTTTCTCAAATGATCTTGTTCTTAAACACAAGTTACTTTAAGTACAGTAGTGTATGGTGTGTAATCATGTACTAGCTGTTAATTTGGCTATAAAACTTCATGATTTATTGGTGTTCTGTTACATCAATTTGTAGTCAATCTGTTAATTTTTTTAAGTTTCCTGCAATTTCTTCAGTATTCCACCAAACAAACAAAATGTTCAGTGGTGTTTTAAATTAATCAGTGCTAGTTTTGACTATTCTATTTTGTTGTACATTGCAATAGATTGGAAGAACACACACAGTAGGTTACTGTGTGTCTGTTGAAAGCACGACAATTGAGCATCCCCAATTGAGTGATGGCAATTCATTAAAATGATGTGATTGTAAGAGGTTAAGATTTACTTATGAAACAGTAGAAAGATAATTTTTACATACAGAACTCTAATCAGTCTCCAGTCTCATCTATCAGAAATTTATTTGAAAATAATGTAATATTATGAATTGGGATCTCCTAAATTCTTGAGAATTTAAGTCATCTTAAGGTGCCTATTCTCCTGCTGGGTGCTTAGTTTTATTCTTCACTCTTCCTTCCCATACATTTTTTCTCTAACAGATTCTGTAAGAGAAAGTAAAAAATTGATTTCATTTGGACCTGCTGAAAGTCAGACCTTACCCAGACCTGCTTCCTGCAGTTATGTCCTGTTGTCAGTTAACCTGATCTTTCCGTATGCATTTTGTGGATGAGCAAGGAGCTCATCAACAAGATCAAAAAGCAGGTCTATGAAATGTGGAAAAAGGATCTGTCCTCTTGGGAGGAGTATAGGAGTATTGTCAGGGCCTGCAGGGATGCAACGAGGAATGCTAAAGCACACCTGGAGAAGAAGCTGGCAAAGGAGATACAGGATAATAAGAAAGGTTTTTTAAAGTATGCAAACCTTAAAGGGAAGACTAGGGATAATGTGGGTCCCCTGCTGAATGAGGGGGGTGTCCTGGTAACAGGGGATGCTGAGAAGGCAGAGATACTGAATGCCTTCTTTGCTTCGGTCTTTGCTTCAAAGACTCTCCCCTGGGACCCCTGGACCCTGGAGGGAGGAGAAAGAGTCTGGGAAATGGAGAGCTCTCATCTGGTTGAGGAGGAAGTGGTTCAGGAGTGTCAGGGTGGGATCAATGCACACAGATCCATGGGCTCCAATGGGATGCATCCACATGTGCTGAGGGAGATAGCAGAGGTGATCGCCAAACCGCTCTCTATCGTCTTTGAAAGGTCTTGGAGAACAAGAGAGATGCCCCAAGACTGGAGGATAGCCAATGTCACTCTGGTCTTCAAGAAGGGCAAGAAGGAGGATCTGAGAAACTACAGGCCTGTCACGCTCACCTCTCTGGAAAGGTGATGGAACAGCTTGTTCTGGATGCCATCTCCAAGCAATTGGAAGAGAAGGTTATGGGGAGTAGTCAGCATGGATTCACCAAGGGGAAATCATGCTCGACCAACCTTGTAGCCTTCTATGATGGCATCACCAACTGGTTAGATGGGGGGAGAGCAGTGGATGTCATCTACCTTGATTTCAGCAAGGCTTTTGATACTGTCTCCCATGGCATCCTGCTAACAAAGCTGAGAAAGTGTGGGATAGAGGAGTGGACAGTAGGGTGGGTTGAGAACTGGCTGACTGGCTGAGCTCAGAGGGTGGTGATTGGTAGCGCAGAGTCCGGCTGGAGACGTGTGACTAGCGGTGTTCCCCAGAGGTTGATGCTGGGTCTGGTCTTGTTTAACATCTTCATCAGTGACCTTGATGAAAGAAATTTGTCTGCCCTCAGCAAGTATGCTGATGATACAAAGCTGGGAGGAGTGGCTGACATTCCAGAAGGCTGTACTGCCATTCAGTGAGACCTGGACAGGCTGGAGAGATGGGCAGGAAAAAAACAAATGAAGTTTAACAAGAGCAAGTGTAGAGTCCTGCACCTGGGAAGGAACAACCGCAAGTATCAGTACAGGCTGGGGGATGACCTGCTGGAGAGGAGCTCTGCGGAGAAGAACCTGGGGGTCCTGGTGGATGGCAGGTTGGCCATGAACCTTCAGTGTGCCCTGATGGCCAAGAAGGCCAATGGCATCCTGACGTGGATTAAAAGGAGCATGGGCAGCAGGTCAAGGGAACTGATTTTCCCCCTCTACTCTGCCCTGGTCAGGCCTCACCTGTAGTACTGTGTCCAGTTCTGGGCTCCCTGGTACAAAAAAGACAGGGATCTCCTGGAAAGAGTCCAGCGGAGGGCCACAAAGATGTTACGGGGCCTGGAGCATCTTCCCTATGAGGAAAGACAGAGATCTGTGTCTGTTCAACCCTGAGAAAAGAAGACTAAGTGGGGATCTTATTAACGTTTATAAACACCTTAAGTGTGGGAGACAGAAGGATTTGGCCAACCTCTTTTCAGTGGTTTGTGGGAACAGGACAAGGGACAATGGCCACAAAATGGAGCACAGGAAGTTCTGCACCAACATGTGAAAGAACTTCTTCATGGTGAGGGTGATGGAGCACTGGAACAGGCTGCCCAGGGAGGTTGTGGAGTCTCCTTCTCTGGAGTTCAAGGCCTGTCTGGACGCCTACCTGGGCAACCTGCTTTAGGGAACCTGCTTTGACAGGGGGGTTGGACCTGATGATCTCTTGAGGTCCCTTCTAGCCCCTACAGTTCTGTGATTCTGTGATTTGTGCATTTGATAATAAATAGAATTTTAAATGTGTAAAGTTGAATTTCTTTTTTTTGGTTGTTTTATATTAGTTATAAATTGTAAGATGATGCTAATCCCAAAACTTACAGTTAGCGTGGAATCTTAAATTTAACTTTCTTTGTAACTTACTTTGCAGTAGTTTAATTTTATTTAATGTCACTTATATCTGAACCATGCTTACTTCTGTGTGGCTATGTACAACTTCAGTTGCACCAGTGATAAAGGTTTAAGGCTTATTGTGAAGATTAACAAGTACTTTTGAGCTTCAGTGCAGTAACTTTTATAGACATATTACTGTGAAATACTTTTGAGTTATATTGTGTAGTATAAATTAAGCTGTGGTCATCAAATGAATGTATTTTTTTCACTTATGATGTTTACTTAAACTTAGGATTGATTTAAAGTTCAGTAATTCACAGTGGATCTTCTAGTTGTTAGTGTGAGTTAGAGAGGTTTTATGGTGTTATGTGTGACTGATGTGTTTCTTTCCTTTCTACCTTGACTACTACTATATATATTTTCCTCTGCACTAATCTATAGGCAGAGTCCTCAAGTGTCCTACCAACTTTTTCAGTGGATATATTGTAAACAAAAATTAACCCAGGTTGCATAGGAGCTACACTCATTTTGATTTATAGCTACCTAGATGGTCTTAGGGCGGTGGTTATCTGTAGCTTATATAGGGACTAGGAATTATCAGGTACTGTTGTATAGTGGATGGATGAATGATTTCTATCCCTAGAGATATTAACCAGACCAACTCCTCAATAAAGACTAATAACTCAGATTTTTAAACAGTCTTCATGACAGATGAGGGCACAGAGGAGAATGCATCAACACTAATTAAGAATGTTGACCATTTGTTCGTCTTAGCCATGATTAATTGATCTTGGAGTGCTATCTCTGAACAGGAAGTGATATGCTGTTACACTGTGAAGTTGAAAGGTTACATTTTAGTGTATCCTTTAACTTGCATTTACATACAATGTAAAATCTTTTTACCTATCTTATCTGAGTGCGGAAAGAAACATTTTCCAGCCCTGAACCCAATGAACATTTGGCGTACTGTGTACTAATGTGAGTCTGGCTGGTAACAGGACATAACCAGCCTGCATTTGTACTTGGTTACTGCCTTAGCCACTTAGTCTCCCCAGTTGTACTGAGAACACTACTTCATTAATACTCTTTCTGGGTCTGGCATATTAAAGTTCAGCACTACACATTTATTCTCTCGTCCTTTCCCACCTCCCCCAGCTGTTTTCTGTTCTTGTTTCCTGTGGGCTTGCACTTGTTAGGTCATTCACCTGTAATTAAGACAAGTGTTGAACAGTAAAGCAAAGACCCCTGTTCTTTTGAGTCTTATGCCTGATTAAACTAAAGTTCGTGTATGTCTGACAGCAGGTCCCATATGTGCTCCTGGGATTGGAGGGTAACCTACTTACATGTAGAGACTCCCTTAAAAAGAAAACCTTGTCCTATGCTACGGTCAATTTACCCACTCATTTGAATAAATGTAGAATGCTACCCTGTTTTAAAATATGTATAGAATGTTTGTCTCGACTAACTTGTAAGGTTAATAGAAAATCACAGTCTTATGTATTTGTTTCTTTCAGTGGTCAGTTAACTCTTTAAAAATTATTTTTATCAAGACGCTGAAATTAACGAATGGGAAAATCACAGGTGAAAATGGTCTTTTATTCATCGTAATGATAAATTTCCAACTCAGTGTCTGAATGTATTTTGCATTACTTTAGAGATGGGAGCAAGGTGAAAACATACAAATTCTGGAGTGATAAAATTGCATTGATTGTCTGAGAAAACATCTGTCTTGAAAGATTTTGATCCTAAACCGTGCTTGTTGTAATAGTAGTGGAGCTGGCTGTCTTCAGTGCCAAAATGGTCTATTTAATTATTTCTGTTACGTTGTCATGTGGGCAATACTTAACTGTGATATATGCCACACAGGGATAGAAGCCACAAGTGTGATTCCTTAGAAGGTAACTAAGCTCACAGAAATTTGTATAGAACAAAAGGAAAGGAACGTGTGGGGAAGGTTTACTGGTGTTCTGTAGTATTTACTTAGTATTCCATTGCCTGAGAAGGGAAACCAGCTGACAGGATATGTCACAAGGATCTGGACATACATACATAATGAATTCTGGCCCAGATCTGTTGTGATAAATGTTGCTTCTGGCCACAAATTAAATCACAGAAAATCACAGAATTGTAAGGGTTGGAAGGGACCATGAGAGATCATTGGGTCCAAGCTCCCTGCCAAAGCAGATTCCCTGCAGGTTCCTTGGCCACCAGGACACACTGGAGGCTCACGGTCAACCTGTCATCCACCAGGACCCCCAGGTCCTTCTCCGCAGAGCTCCTCTCCAGCAGGTCATCCCCCAGCCTGTACTGATACTTGCGGTTGTTCCTTCCCAGGTGCAGGACTCTACACTTGTTCTTGTTAAACCTCATTTGTTTTTTTCCTGCCCATCTCTCCAGCCTGTCCAGGTAAAAAATTAGCCCATGTTATAATTGTAGCCTTCACAAAGAATCCTTCGTAAAGTGGTCTTGTACATGGGAAGTCACAGAAGACACAGCAGCTGCTGAATCAGGTAGTTAAAACTAAATTTCAGACTTTCTGGACTTTCTTCCATTGCCACAGCCATTACTGTAATATCTATACATGATGAATTTTGATGGTGACTCTTCAAGGATGAGAGCAAATAGTCTGTGCCAGAGTGCTAACACACGCACATGCACACACACACACAGAAATGTTTTCTGTTGTGTTGCTCAAAAGATCATTAATGGTCATTGGCATCATTGTTGTGCAAACTGCTTGCTGAAAATGACATTTCCTCATTCTAATTTTACGGTGCTTTAACAAAAAAAGAGGGTAGTTTTGAACTAGTCCAGCCAATAGACTGTTCTTATGTTATGCTTCCTTACTTCAGTGAGTGTGGGTAAGTTGGTTTCTTCTCCTTCCTGCACTTAATCCCGAGTCTGCTTGTCACTTTTTTTTTTTCATTTGCTCACATAAGTTTTGCCTGCTAAGACCAACCAAGAACTGAGATCAATTTCAAAGACCTGGTAGAATATTATTAGTGTGGTTGGAACTCAAATGCTAATGTGACAGAAGTGCCAGTAAATAATATATTCTCATTCACTAACAGTTATGCTTAAATTCAGAAAAATCTTTAAAGATGTCATTGAAAAATGGAAATAGAAGTAAACCGTTTAAATACAAAGGTTAGAACAGTATATGTATCCTATTTTTACAATAATACACAAACGTAATGCTGAGAGATCTCTTACTGTTTCCATGGATTTTGTCTTTAGTTTATTTAGCAATGTAGACACACGTCTAATAAAAAAGATGCTGCATAAACCATAGTCCAGGCTGAATGTGCTTCTGTTTTTGGTTTAGGTAGAAATGTTTTTTCTGGCTGCGTCCTTCATACTTAGGTCTTCTTACAACAAATGGAAAGCCCTTAATTGTACCTAAGGGAATAGTTAATCTACGGTGGACATATGGTGGACAAAAGCTGAGTCTAGTAAATGAAAAAAATTATAAACAGAAAATGTGTGAATGTCTGCACAGTCTTGAGAGTCATGGGAGATATTGTGCTGTAGCATTTTAGCTTATCGTAAGTTATTCTGCTATTCTTTTCTATTATTATGTTAATGGAATTCAGTGCAGGATAAAATATGCGATTAAAAAAAAAACAAACAATTTCTTATCTATTTTATTGGATTGAAAAAAATACCTGTTTTTAAGATAGGAGAGAATTTATTTTCTTTGCAAGTGTTTCTGCTCCCATCTTTGCCACGTGCTGTAAATGCAGTTTGATTTCACTAGTCGAGTGAAGCTCTCTGAAATTTTTAAAAGTTATGGCTTCTGATTAGGGGCAGTTAATCAGTGTTAACCCTGAACAGCTCTTGGGCTTTATGGATTCAAGCATTATATGTGGTTGCACTGCTCCAGCAAAAGGTTAAGTATTAATGGAAAATGTTCACAGCTCTTTTACTCAAAGAAAACATGTTACTTGTAAGTTTTCTTTTGATTTTACTTTTACAGTTACATTGAATGTCTTCATTCATTTAGCCATCCATAAAGCAAATATTGTTGCACATGCAGTGGATAATAAGTCTTTTTAGGACTACTTGTGTGGTATGTCACAGATCATTAACTGCAAGTAACCACCTGACTTGAGGGAAGTCTGGAAGCATCATTACAGTGAAATAGGCTTTTATTTCTGTATCACTGCAGCACATTGATTTGTAGGAATGTCTCCATTAGCTACCGTGGAAATATATTCTCATATATTATTATTGAAGGAAGTCGATGATAGAGGATAACCAATGTTCAGGTGTGAATAGGACATTAGTACTCGGATTTCGGACAAAGCGGGGAAAAGAGACAAGTGCTATTGTAGCGTTATTTTCAATTTAAAACCTAGATAAAACTTATCTTTTTGTAATGCCTCATAGTTTTAGGGTCACACTAATAAAATACAGTAACAGTTGCACAGTATTTATGTGTACACTACAACTTCAACTGAAATGTATGCAGTAACTGAATATGTTTACTACTCTGTACAGGCAGAAAGTGTGGAAGAGAGGTTTCTTCCTAACCAGCAAGGAAGACTTAACCTTTCTCCATTTAGTTCAACAAACGCTAAACATTTCTGATTTTTATCAGAAGTAACCAGTAATTATTTCAGATCCAATTAGAGAATTAGAGCCTATTAGATAGGCTTTGTCAATTTGGAGGACAGTCATAACTAATAACCTCCATTAATAGGATTAACAACAGTTTGTAGTATGCAAAATACAATTCTGACACAATGCCCCGAAAGTACTTTAGAAAACTTGAAGTTCTTACAGAGATTAAAGTTAAGATAATACTATAGGATTATCTTGCTATGTTGATCTTTTGCAAAGTAATTTGCTGTGAGATCCCATCTCATCCAGATGAGTATTTTTAATGCTTATTTTTTTTTTTAATAGTGTAAAATGAGCCATACCATGTTTTCTGCATTCTTTTGTTCAGTGTGGGGAATTGTTGGCTGTAGGATAAAAATTGCAGTTGGTTATGTACATATAAATGTGGAGCAATTCTAGGGACTTTATTTAGACTGCTCCAAGTTTACTCTGATATATTCATGACTAGCTCATAGATTGTAATATTCTTGTGGATTACTTTTTTTTTTACATACCATATGTTGTTTCTTTTTCATGAAATATCATCCAATAGGTTTACTTAATTTTGTGTGATAATAGTGTAGATGTATGTGATGATAGAATCCCTTAATATTTTGAATATTTTGAATTAATATTTTGAATAAAAGAGAAATAACATCTTTTTCTGAGACTAAAGAACTTATTCCTAAGCATTCCTACATTTATAAAATAAAAATCATTTGAACACTGCCATCAGGTTTATTGCTATTATTTTTTTTTCAAACGCTGAACAAAAACAAATTCAGAAAAGGTGTAGGCTAAACAGCTTAGTGGAACACACAGAATACTAAACTCCCTTAAGAAAGGCTTGCTTTTGGAAAATACTACGAAAATTATTTTGGAAAATCATTATGTGTATTGAGGGCAACTTTAAAATGCCTGATTCTGAAATCTTAAACATTTTTGTGGTGGATAAGTTAATTTCGAATGAAGGCTGGAAAAAGGTTAAGATCTGTACTGATAGTGCACCTTTGATATTATTGAAAGAAGAGAAGAGAGGCCCTCAGTTGCTAAATGTTTACTTTATACATTTACAGGAGAAGTTTGTATGAAAATTCATGTGGTGTAGTCATGCAAAGGAAAAAAGCAGGGTGTAAGAGTTGTTGGTCAGGCTGTTAAGTAGGACTGTTCCTAAAAACGTTTATGTTCTATGTCCACATAGAAAATTGTGGCATTTTGGAGTCTACTGAACACTCTTCAAAACCATTACGGAAAATCTTTATGTATTTTGATTTGGAGATGCCATTGCTATATCATGGGAAGTCTCTTCCTATTCTCCTACAGGCCGGGCTCCTTACACTGTGGTTATAAGGGCTGTTTTTGTTTTGATTTGTTTCTGTTTTCTCTTTGTCTTCCATGAATAATGAATCACATTGTCTTAGGTATGGTAGGACTTTGTCAGAGTGACATGTTACAAATATTGTCTGATTGGCAAATCCAGACTTGGGAGAAAACAACAGTGCAAGACAAACAAAGACCCCTCAGACCGAGCACCATAGAGATATTTCTGAAACAAACTGTTCTCCTGGTTGGAATTTTTTAAGGAAGTTATTTTTTTTTTTTGGGAAAAGGAACATTTTTGAGCAGACAAAGCAGTTTTCAGTTAAAGAAAAAGACCAACTAGTAGTTCTGGCTAATGATTCTGGACTTGTCCAGTTGTAGAGTATTGCCAGAGGTTTTTTTATTTTGATCCATTGTTCAATTCTAAGAATGCTGTTGGGGTAGTTTATTTTAATAACATAACCTGTACTTGCACATATTAGGGGCAAAAGAAAAAGCTATATTGCAATTCTGTGAGCTTAAAAATTGAAGGGTATTAACAGCTCTTTAAGAGGAATATTCAGTAACTTCTCATCATGCTGTAAAGATATTTTCTAGAAAGCACCATTTAAGGAGTCATAAAGTATGCAATGCAAGTTCAGGGTGTAGAAAAGTTCTGGGTTTTCCTAGAAGTTATTGTATTCTTTACTCTGTAAATTCTTTTCATGCTAAGTAACTGTAACTTTCTACAACACTATTAATGTTTATCAAGAGCAGTTACTGAAAATGTGTGTACTTAATGACATTTAACTTGTAGTTGTTTTGTTTGTTTGTTTGTTTGTTTTGGGAGGTGTTTTTAAAGTGAAGGCTTTTTACTTCTTAAGTTGTCCCAAGCTACAAAGTACGAGTAATGGAAACAATATAATGGAAGAATAAAGAATGATCACTGTAGAAATCTCTTCATTGCCAGCTAATGCACTGCAAAATTGATAATTGTTAATTTTCTTGAATTGGCTTTTTAAAGAACATACATTAACAGCTCTTCTTCGTACACAGTAAGTTTTGCAGTTTAGTTTTGGGAATGGTGTATCCAAAGGGTTTTTAGAGAATAGTTACTGGTGTAGTTGCATGTTTAAGTGGTTGATCACTAGAGCAATAATGCTGGTTTCTGAGCACAGCCAGTACTTTTTCCAGCTGCTTTATAGTGATATCTTGAAGCTTAAAATGTAATCTATATGGGTAAGCCACAAAAGCCACTATATATTAAAGCAGACTCTGACAGTAAATCAAAATTGAACAGCTGGCAACACTACTAAAGTCATAAACTTATTTATTAAAAAAACTAAACAGAAGAATTATATTAAAAAGAGAGGAATATGTTCTACAGACCAGTGGATATAGCTTAAAACCTGGAAAGTGCTGTAGATTAAGGGCCCAATTTATGAACATCTGTTCTGGCAGTTTCTGTAAGATTCTCATGTTCTTTACAATAAAAGTGTGAAACATGCTTCCCCCCTCCCTCCCCATACTAACCATGCTTTTCTGCAGTTCATAAAAACTTGCACTTGAGCCTTATGTAACTGGGCCTGTCTGCTTTACGCACTTGCTGGAGTAATTACTATTCGTGAAAGAGCAAGGACTACAGCATCGTCACAGTCCCACGGCATGTAGTTCTCCTAGCTTGTTCCAAGCGGTCTTAGTGACTTCAAAAGCAGTGAATGAACACCAAAGTTTCCTTCATATATTTAGACTTAAAGTGTGGCAATGAATAATGCAGGCAGACCACTAGAGAGCAAAATGGACAGAAAAAACATCTTGTACGTGGTCATGATGTTCTTGAAATGTACTTAAGCGCATTGAAATGTACTTACAAATCAGCTGTTTTGCTCTAATGTATTTCATATCTTCAGACACTTCAATAGTCACCAGAAATAACTGCTAACACCCCTCATCTTCTAATTTTGAAATAAATTATCCTATAATGAGTAATAACATTTTGTTTGTGATATTTCCACTGAATTCATTTTTTTGTCATATTGACAACTGTTTGGAGATAAGCTTTAGGATGTTCTTAATTCTGCTTTGAGAAGGAGATGAAAAATAATGCATTCAAAACTGAATGTCCCATTCTGCTGTCACTAGTGCTGTTTTGCCTTTGACATCAGCGTGACTAAGATTCATTTCAGAGATTTTAGCTACAAGCTCCTTTTTATAATGAAGTTTGACCTACGCAGCACAGGTGATAATATTTTGCCGGCTAGTTCTTGCTTCATGTCTGGTATTTAGATTGCACTAGAGTAGATCACTGTCAAATGTCAGTTTTATTCTCACCCAGTGCAGCATCTGCTAACATCCCAAGCACTGCTGCCATAAGGAGACAAAGTCTGTCTCTTTACAAAGTCAGAGATTAGGAAACCGAGGTGCAAAGAAACCGCCGAGCAAATGTACAATAAAACCACTTTATTTGTCCTAAGCAGATTATAGTCCTTTATTGATGAAAATGGTTATGCTTTCTTTTCATTTGAACTTGAGTAGTTTCACCACATTATGCCTTTGTTTATTAGGTTGGATATATGTTGTTATAATTGTTTAACCTGAGAACACTTCTAGCTTACAGCAGGAAAAATAGAGTATTTCTGTTATCTTTTGGACAAAGAAATATCATATGGGATCGAGCCATTTTCTGTTTCCATGTCATCCACTTTTGAGCATTTTATAATGTGAATACATCCCTGTGGTCCTATTTATTGGGCATATCCATTTCTCAGAACATTTAGCCATTTTTTTTTCTTTTAAGCTAACTTATGGAATATTAAGGAATTGTATTTCTGCCAAGTCTTTATTGGTCATTGATAGCTCCTTATGCCTTTTTATTAACTGATGCTATAATAATTGATTTATATGTATTTGTAGGGCTGAGGGGAGCGCTATTAGACAACTGAACAAAAAGTTACTTTACTTAAAGTTACTTTTATAACCACTTCATAGTTATGAAAAATATAGTTGGGAAATTATTATTTTTTTGGCCCTGTCTAATATGAAACATGTTTTGTTAATTGGTTCGCTGTGAATCATTTTATCTGTCAGGGGTGTACAGTATATTAATCTCAGTTCTCAAAGCATGCCTTCATTCAGAGAAGGTTCAGCAACATTAATGCTCTATTTGCTTTATCAGCATGTTTCCCTGTAGTGAACTTCTGTTTGTTGGGTTTGCTATGTTGAAGTGCACCAGTGTAACTTATATGCACCTGTATAAAGTATTTCATGTGACCTCTGTTTAATTTTCAAATTGTGTCTTGGTTTCAGCAAGGGACTAACCCAATAGAAATCAAGGCTTCGTATCATCAAAGACAGTATCAGGTTATGTCTCTTAGGCAGGGGTCTGAGTTGTAGTGTGCTTATTGACCTGGCTAGAATACTCTGGATTCCTGGTTTTGATTAGGTCAGCTGGTCAAATTTGTTGTGAATGCTTTATGTCTCATCCTTGAGTCTCTTGTATGTGTGTGGACACTGGAAGGAACAGAGATCACTAAAATTTTCCACTTGCCTTCCTCTACTAGTCACTGCTGGGATGGATTACTTCTTACTCTTCCTACACTACTTTGTCCTCTCCATTCTCTCTATGCTTAGTCCCTTTTACTTAGTGCAAAGGGAGTGCCCTTAGTGTTGTTGCTTTTCTTTTTCATTCATAGATTGGTGCTTCATCACTAGGTGTGAACACCAGGTTCTTGTTCTTTTTAATAGTATCTGCTTTTGAAAGTACAGGTTGTTCTGCATACTTCTTTAGTATATTAGACATCTTCTAAAAATTCTAGCAGTTTCTTTGGCTGAGTAAACTTGATGGATGAACTATTAAGGTCTTCTGGTTTAAATGGTATATGTACCGCTGCACTGAAAAAGATTTCTTCTGGAGCTGCTACAGTCTGCAGTGTATATAATCCATGGGAATTAATGTGGCATTTCCTTCATAATCCTATGAGTTTTCTGCCTTAAAAATGTGTGTATGTTTTTCCTGAATGTTTGAGTAGAAAAGACCCTTTAAATACTGTGAAGATATCTAGAATTATTTTATCGTCATTGTGTGTTTTTGAACTTAATATGTATATGTTGAACTATGTGTAATGTGTATATGTAGAAATATGTAGCTTGACATTTTTACTCTCCTTTAAAAAAAAAGTCTATAGTGCTATTTATTAAGTAATATTAAACTTTCATGAATTTGCCAGTGCTAAGAAATGTAGATAGCTGTCTGATGGGATTTTCAAATGTAGCTAAACCATTGCCTGGTTGCCCAGTAGTTGCTTTGGTGCTTTAAAATGTCCCTCTAGGCATGCCTGCATGCATCTTTCAGTATCCCAGTACATTTGCAAATCTGATTAAAAATGTTTAATTATTCCAAGAATGGATGTAAGTGGAAGTCAAATTCCTTTGAGAGCCAAAGCAGTAAATATATGGCAATATTAGTGAGCTAGTGCTGATTTGTGTGTCACATAAGATGTATTTGGGAGTAATACTGGAACCTGCGAACTCACTTCATTCTGGAATTAATTTTAGGATTGCTCCGAAGGAAGAGCAGAGCAGGTAGCCAAATTCTATTATATTTGCAAAATATGACAGTTTAATTTTCGAAAATATTTCTGAAGAAACATAGGGTTAACTTTCCACTAGCTAATAAAGTCTCATAAGTGTGGTGTGCACTTAGTTTTGTGAAACTTACTTGGTGTGTTTATTCTACCTCACTTCTTGTTCTGGAATTCTTTTCCCTAGCATCAGCACAGCTGCATCATCCATTTCCACAGTCCTTTTAACCTCCGCTTTTAATTAAAAAAAATTAAATCAGATGCTGTTTAAAGCTTCCCGTTTAGTTTTGGGAAAATAAAAGTTCACATCTAGCTTAGGCGTGTGTGAACAGCTGTTAAAAGCCACAAGCAAAACGATACTTGTAAAAGTGGTGGGGGGAATTTTAAGAGCAAGCTGCCAGTCTGACTGTACCTTTCAATAGCTCTTCACTTTCAGCCAAATGGTTTTAACAATAATTTTCTTTGAAAAAAAAAATATCCAACCTGTGTTTTATAGAAGCAGCAGCCCAAGCAGTTAGGCCAGTGGTAATAGGAGGCAACTTGCCATTTCTCTTTAACTTTTTATGAAAATTTGCTTTGAATCTGGGGAAATTGCTCATTAGAGAGGTTGGAAGGGCTGATGTCCATCAGCGCCCACCCACTGCGTGGGTACATCTGTCTCCATCTGATTCTAATGAGGGACCTTGTACATTGAAATTCCAGAGTTCCAAGTCTAGGCATAGGTAATACTTCACTTGCACTGTATTTTACAGGTATTATAGTCCTGTTCACAACCGCAGCATTTTAAAGTAATTATAGAATTTCTGTTTGAGTCTGAGTTACCAAATTTGGTTAATCTGCTGGATAGAAACATGCAAAGAACTTAATCAGATGCTGACTATTTAAAGGAAAGAGGAAAGACTTAGAAAGTTATTTATCCAGTCCACAACTTTCAGAGGCAAAAAAAGAAAATAGATTTCCTCCAAAAATGCTTTGGCTTTACTGGTGGTGAGGGGCAACAGTGTGAAATAACCTGTGTCCTAATAAACTTATATGCGTATCTCTGGAATTAGTGTGGGCAGTTTTCTCTGGGCCTGTGATAGTCTGTTCTATAAGTGAGGTGTCTTCAGTGCAATGCCTCCGAGAGAGGCCTGCCCCGTCCCCGAACAGGCTTGCCCAGTCCCCCCACGCTGCAGCATGGCAGGGGGAGAATAAATTGGCTTTGCTCAAGCTTCCTGTGTCTCTATGCACTGGTACTCGTGCAGAGCATGCCTCTGGCTGTAGAATCATCTTCATGCAGTTTGTAAGCCTGACAGATTTTTGGCTGTGGAACCAGCCTGGGCAATGTGTGGAATATGGATGTGAAGCGTGAGTGTGACAGAACAAGCTGGTGGTAACTCATGCTGAGCCACTGAGGTGAGAGGTCTGCTGAGCCACACTTTCTAATTAAGTCTCTTGACTTTAACATGGGGCAGCAGAATGATAATAAATGCTTTTCAAATCTCTGCAAAGCTGCAGTTTTTTATTGAGGTTATTGAGGTGTCTGTTTTCTTTTAATCTCAGCGGATTATGGCCTATGCTAACTGGTGCTGTCAGTAAAATGGCTTGGTATGTATTGCTTTGTTATACTGGTAGCTGCTGTGTTGGGGTTTCCATACTCATGCTATGCCTTCAGTATCACTTTTGTTCACAAGAGCGTAGCCCGCAGTGTGCAGCCTAATGTTTTGTGTTTAAAAGCTCAGCATGGCTGTCATTTGACATGGCTGTCTTTAGAGTATGCCAGTGCTTTCTTTGCTTGAGCAGCTAGTGAAGAAGTATTGGATAGCAGTGTTAACTCTATGAAATTATTTTATGTCTTCACATCATTATTAGCAAGCAAGATTCAAAAAGATTGTTAATTATTTCCAACTTCTTGGATGTCTCATTTTTGCATCATTTAGTCAGAATTCCCTAAAAATTTCCCACCATCTTTTCTGAAAGGGAAAGAAGAGATGAATACAACAACCAAAAAATGCTAGGTTTGTTATTTCCGCATGTGACAGGGAGTATCCCTCAAGCCATATTGCAAAGCTCCTGTAGGACTCTGTCTATACTGGAATTAGATTTTTGGGTATAAACCCCAGAATTATCCTCAAGAATCAAGAAAAGTTAAGGTGGTCCCAGGCTGCACAGTGTATATAGGAGAGCAACAATAATCAAAGGAATGGAACAGTTTTAGTATGAAGAGAAATGAAATAGTTGGATTCCTTATCATTAGAAAAAGAGACAAATATGTGTATGCTGTGGAGAAGAGACTAAAGAGCAATTATTTAGCATCTTGTCATGAGATTTCCTTAGTTTTTGAAATTTTGTTAAACAGCAAGCCTTAAGCAGATTAAATTATTTTCTTACATGGTAATTAAACTGTGAAAGCCAAAATAGCTGTCTGTTGTAAAAGCCATGCATATGGGTTCAGAAAGGGACTGCAAAGATTTGGGAAGGGCTGAACCACCAGTGGCTAGTAAATATTTCAGCTGTATTCCTAGCAGGTCAGAGATGTAGTATCAGGCTGATGGTGTGTATCAAGGAACAGTCACTATATTAGCTTATTATTTGCTTATGTTGCTTTCTAAATATCTGTTACTGACTGCTCAATGAGGCAGGTTACTAACTGGGTAAAACCAGACCTTCAAATATCATATATATATATATGTATATATATATATATGATTTTTTTTTTTATATTCCTGACCTTGAGCAGTTACAACCCCTGCTCTCCAGCCCCTCCAGCCTTTCCCTGTACGTCCAAAATAACAAGAACAGCCAACAAAACCAACCCACTCACTGTTTTGCCATTCAATGCCTTACGTTGTGTAGCTGAATTTATATGTATTACTTTGTGGCTGGTTAGTGGGAACAATTGAGATAAGTGAATCTGGGTTCTGGCTGATGGGCCATGGTCTGAACTGTTCAATACAATTCAATGTTTCAATGATCAATGTTTTTGGATGAAAAACTTGAAAACTAAGAAGTTTGTGGGCTAGAGAGAGGAACTCTGTATTTGAGCAATCACTAGTCATTAATGTTATCTCCTCAGGTTCTTTACAGTATCTGCTAGGAACAAATTCAGCTGTGGTAGTCACTCAAACTCTTCTGAATACCCAACTTCTTGTCTATAATGTATTAAAAATGTTTGTTTCACTGGGAAGATCTAGAAACCTAATGTGTTGTTTAATACATTTTTATAAAAGTGTTTTAGATGGAAGTATGTTAAATGGTAGCCTAAATGGATGTCCAATCATTAGCTAAAGCCAAAGCTTCTTTGCCATTCTAATTATGAAAATCTTGGCCGTGGAAATTATGCCCTCCTAATATATTTTAGAAGAGGAGTGTATTAAGTCATAAAGAAAATAGGATAGGGCCACGCTAAAATTTTAATAGATAATATCTTAGGGTTGCATACCCCAAGATATTTCTAGCTTCTTGATTCATTCTCCCTTTCCTTTTCAAACCTAGCAAAGGAAGCGTGGCTTATCCTTGAGGGCTCCTACTTATAAAAAGTAGAGTGGGTTTGTTGAACTGTTTCAGGTTGTGACAGACCAAAGTGATCTGGAGAAACATGCTTACAGCATCTAAATTCCTCTGTAAGTCAGATGTAGCTGATTGCTTTTCTGTAACTTCAATAAAAGTTGAATGAGGCAGAAACTCTTAAAAAACTTTTCTTTGCTTTTAGAATGATTTAGGGAAAAAAGTTAAAAAAAAAGTTTACAAGTAGGAGTCCCAGATTAACCTAACTTGCTTGCTTAATATTTCCAAATAAAAGTGATTCTTGACAAAAATAAAAAAAAAAAAAAAATTGAGTGCATACATGTGTGACATTCAACTGCTCTCAGCGTCTTTGCAACACTCAGGCTCTAAGAATGTGGTTTCACAACTGATTTAACTCAGTTTTGCTTTTGTCAACTGTAGGCATGGTAGTACTGCACAGAGGGTTCAGTTCATTGATCCAACCTAAACTGAACAGAACAAAGGGAGGAGCTCTTATTTGTATGAATTTATGGATTTATCTTGTGTTGTGGTGGTGCTGTCACATAAGAAGATTTGGAAGTGCTTGGCCAGCAGCAGCAGCCAGGACCATCCATTTGACTTGCAGTTAGCTTAAACTGCTGAAGAAATGACTGCTTTCTAACCCTAATTTCAAGCTAGCCTCTTCAACTGAACATTTCTTGAAGTAGGTTTTTTTCCTCAGACTAGCAGAGTCTGAGGAAATAGGATTGCTGTGCACAGCCAGGTCAAAGAGGTAGTTTAGAAAAAGAGTATAAGAGGCTGCTTTGTTAAATCTGTAACAATCAAATAATTTACAAAGTATTTTTCTTACGTCTTTGGATTCTTTATGTATTATGTATTTTGTTCAGTCCCTTGTAAATAGCCTGATGAGTTGCTTCCCCTTTCTCATCTGCGAGTTGGTAATACTGTAATGTTGCAAGTGTAAGTGTACTCTTAGTTTATCAACTAACTGATGTTTTTAGTTTGCTTAGACAAATAGTAGATACAAATATTGTAGAAGATTTTTTACATTTTTTCTTCAGTATTTTATATTGTATTCATTATATTATATTCAGTATATTTTCTTCAGTATAATCAATTATAATTTTCAATTAAGTTAATGAATTTTTGGACTGAAGTGTTCATGTCATGATAGAAATTTGTCAAGAAGAAACAAGCTATATGCTGATTCTACTTGGAGATGAGAACAGCTTTACACATACTGTGATGAATCCCTTATTAGTAGATGTATTAAGTGAAATTATTATTATTTGCCTGGGTAACTCCTTAGTATATTAAAATACATGAGGTAGCAAATGTGAAATATTTGTACAGACCCACTTCTACTGCCTGGTTTGAAATCATCCAGTTGTTGAAATATAAATAGTCTGAATTCAATTCTTTGTAGCCTTTCAATTGCCACAGATTGGTTTAAGAAATAGCTAATAAATTTACTATCAATGATCTGAATATACTTGATGTTATTTTCTCATTTTATAGTTAATCAAAGTATATTTCTTTACTAAGCAGTTTTACTTTTTATAAGAAAGATTTTATAAGAAAAATTTTTCACTGCCACTTGAAAACAGGTTAGCTGGTTAATAATTAGTTACAAAAGCTTCCAAATGGAAGAAAATCTGGGCTGCTGTCAAGGAGGATTTGATACACATGGAACAGTTAAGCAGTAATAAATTGCTTAGTAACTGAGTAATTTTACTCAGATATGTGCCAGTCTTGCATCTACATTGGAAAAAGTTTGGAAGAAGAACTGAAGTGATGTTTTAAATTGCTTAATGCTGGAGTTTTATTATAATAATAATACTGACTTGGACTGATCTTTGAACATGTAAGGCTTGTTTTTATATCCTAGTGAATGATTTCATGTTCATTTATAATTTTTGTTGTGGGAGAGCTCCCAGAGGGCTATGTAGGAGAAGCAGTAAGTGTCTCCAACCCATTATAACATCTTCTGGAAGCAACAATGGAATCAGGCATGGAAGGGCCCTGGAGGTGACCTAGGCTGGCTCTGTTGGGAGCAAGCAATTCAGAGTATTGGATGAAAACACCACACAAGTTTTTTAACATGGCTGTTTGTCCTGAAATGAACAGAAATATACCCAGAGAAACAGTCTGTATAGATGGATGCAGCAGTGGCCATTAAGAATGCTGGAGTGGCTCCTGTGAGGAAGTGTTATTTATTAGGTAAATGCTTTTTATAGGGAGAAGTTTCTTATTAATTTCCATGTCTTCATGAAATATGTTACTCTTTGTTCCTACCCATTCTGTTGAGAGAACTGTTCCAGGAAGTGCTATGTAAGGATAAAGCGTTAACCTTGATGTTGTAGTATGTCTGGACTTTCTATTTTTGGAAGAAATTACTTGTACAACTGTACCTAGCTTACAAGATGCTATAGAATGCTTGAATATAGACACAACTGCAAATGTGCCAAACACTTCAGTGTAATTAAAACAAAAGCAAACAAACAAACAAACCCACAGAGAACCATGTAATCACAAATTGCATCTAATCTCTTAATAAGGAGATATCTACCTTTAATAACCTGAAAGATTTAGTTTTCCATTTTCAGTAGTGAGACTGACTTTGTTAACATGCCTGCTCTTTTGAATGCTGACAGGAATTCAACCCATCAGAGTTCCTGAAGGCTCTAGTTCCATGGTGGTTGGTTTTGCAACAAAGCTGGTTTACAGCTTGATGTTAGCACTGGTGCCCCACAGGAAATCAGAAGGGTGACTTGATCTGGGTTAAACAGAAGATAGCAAAAAAGAAATGGTTATTTTTAAGATGGATCAGCTCACTGAGCTTCATAAGCTCATACAAGCTGCGTGGCCTCCTAAGCTGGTGAGGAGAGAATAAGTGCATTGTGGCATGAGGATGAGAATGAACAACCAGGAGTGAGACAGGATGGTGATATTTTTTGAGCTTTGGTGCTGACATTAGTTTGTCTTGAAACTGTGGCCAGAAACTCCTGTTGTTGCCTGTAGAAGACAGATGGGAGTGACTTCAGGTAGGATTCAAGAAACATACAAGTCTTCACAAAGATCCCCAAACCCTGAGTTTACAAAATTATAATGAAATTTATATTTGTTGGTTGTCAATTCACTAAATCTTCATGAATTTGAGAATGACAAAATCATTTAGTAGTGTTCTTAGCATTTAACTAAAGGTGATTATACCTTTTCCTGCTATTGACAAATTCAGCCATGAGGTAGTAGATGCATCAAAATTAGTTAAAATATTTGAGAGATGAAGAGAAGCTGATCCATCTGTGGCTTGCAGATATATTGGACTAGCACCATCTTCTGAATGTTTGCTACATTACAGCTTAATGTCTTCACTAAGGTATTAAAGACCACATTAAAAAAATCACTGAGCTTTGAATTTCAATGATCATAGTACTGTAATACATTCCTTTTACACTCTGTTGAATTTATGAACTTGTTAAATTAAACCAAGATCAAGAACATCTCCACTTGAATTAATGAGAAATCCACATTTTTAAACACTTTATCTTTTAATCTGCGTCCTAAAAAGCAGATCTAATCTTACAAGGAGGGAAATTATTTTGTGAAGAAAGCTATTGAAATATAGCAATTTGTCATTAGTAGTTCAACTCTATCAGTATAAGCAGTTTTTAATGTTGTTTCAGTAATTCTGATTAAAAAAGTTCATGCTGAATAAAAACAGTTCTTGTTTTTTCTGTCAGTAACTTTTGTTTTAGAGCGTTTGGTCAGTTATTAACATTCAGTATGGGAAAATTTGAAAACTACTTCCAAAAATGTTAATGCGTAATCTAAAGAGCAGCATATGTTTTTGAGGTTAGGCTCATAGAAATTCATTTGCACAGAGGAGTTCATATGAATATTTAAAAATGCATCTTGCAGTCATCAGTGTTAAAAATTTTCTTACAAGATTATGAATCAAGCATTCTGTACTTCTCATATGTTGTTCTGTGTTTGTGAGAGGAAATGTACATTCTAGATGGCATAACTTTTTCTTTCAAAGTATTGCTGAAACACTGGCAATTAGAAAATGAAATACCATTTACAGCTTTTTTGAGTGTTTATACTTAGTTATGTCGTTATGAAGGATGCTGGAGACAAAAAGTGAAATATTGCGCTTATTATTTGTAGAAACTTTTAAGTATGTGAGAAGAAATGCTGCAGCTGGAATTTTAGAAGTACAAAATAATTACTACAGCTTTTTGTGCTGTATTTCAGTAGAGTTTCAGTATTTAATTAACAGAATTGCCGTGTCCATTAGGGATGGTCACCCTAATGCTATTATGGTATTATTTCTAATTCCACTAGCCTTTTCATTGTCCACTGCCAGTGTGTTAGAGTGGGACAGAGGGGACTGGAATTCCAGTCCCTGTGTGATGTGTTGATGCTGGGCATCCTGGATTATGGTTTGCGTGAGTATAGGTTGATTTGTTTTGTTTTGCTTTCTTGGTGTTGTTCAGTAAATAAGTCTTTCCCGACTGTGTTCGTGTGCCATGCTGTCTGTTGTGCCTGCCCGGTGATTTTTATGGTTGAATTAATACAGCAAGGAAAATCCGTCTGGAGGTGTTCTTCTCGTCTGGCCACACTCAGTTCTTTTTATCTCCAGGAAATAGCTATTTATAAGGATGTTTGAGTCCAAATTAGCAGCTTTAACTTAATAAGGAAGAAGAACTAATTGCTATCAAAGTTCTTGTTGGCACAAGGATTAGGAGACCCAGCCACAAGCATTAAAGAAGATGAAAGATGATTTAATGCATAAAGCGGTAAAATTATGGTTCAGTGAAACTTCATGTGATCTTAGGCAAGGCTTCAAATTTATCTTTTCATCCGTATTTCATTTTTCATTTGTAAAAATATGGACAGTCTGCCTGATTTACTTGGAAAAGAATTAGTCAGCAAATAATCTGTTAGTAATTGCAAAATGCTTCTAAATGATGGTGATAAGGGCTGTGTAAGAATCTGACTGTCTAGATAAAAAGCAAGTGAGCAAACGGTCTTTTCTCCTGGAGTAGTTTATAATCTCAGCACACATTTCACTGTGGAAAGTAAAAACTAATTATCCAAAGGTGTGAAAATAAAGAAGGTTAAAGCCCTGTGAGATGATGCTTTTGAGAGAGAGTGGCATCAATTTGCTCACACTAAGCTGTTCACACTCCATAACACTATCCAGAAAAAACGTCTCATGTTCTTTCATTCACACCCCCACTTGATGTCTTAAACTTACCCTAAGGGCCTGCTTGTTTAGCTATGTACACTGCAGACAGTAAACAGAGGTACACGATAAGTTCATCTGGGCTGCCACATCTACACCCTTTGTGACCAGGTTAATGCACTTACTTGGTCATCTCTTTGTTATGTCACAGTCTGCAATACAGATATATCTTCAGTGCACTTAGTCTCACTGGAGTTGCAGGACAGGGAGATGCATTTCATCTTCCTCTTGCTTTATGTGTCCTTATGATACTCTTCTAAAAGAAAAATAGATAAATAGGAGAATAGTTCCAGTAATATTTTAATCCTGAGCTAATATTATAAAGTAACTCAATTGCTATATTTTTTTAATAATATCTCTTTTGAATACTTGCTTCCAAAAACATCTTCACTAGGGGTAGGGATAAGGAGTATAGGTGCTTAACAGTGGACATTAGATTGTAACTATTAGTGCAATTGTAGTCTGTTCAAATGATAAATGGTTGCAAAAATTTCTGCAAAGAATGTATTGAAAAATAAAAATGGGAATTGTCTAACTGAGAAAAAAAAAAATGTATTCTCTTTAACTGTCTATTCAAGCTGTGTCAGCCAATCATCATCTTATTTTTGAAAAGAAACTTTGGTGTATTCTTTTATTCTTTTTTTTTTTTTCCCTTCACAATAAATTTTACTTTGGTATGAAAAGATGCCTGCAGTTTATATTTGCAAAGGTTAACATATCTTCTTAAAAATGACCTGTCATCTATCAAACATACATGCTTGTTCTTAGGTGAGAATCTTGTCTCATTGTGTCCTCCATTGTCAGCTGCGCTGGGTTTGCTGAGTAGCAAAGACCTGCTTCTGGCTTTTTCTCTTGTTATTTCCTACATTAGAAAGAGCTATTAGGACCAACCTGATTTTATTCATTTACCTTTATCACATGAGCTCATTACATTTTTTTTTTTTTTTTTGTAATATGTTCTTTAAGAGGAGAGAGAATTCCACATAAGCTCTGTACAAATAAATGCAGGCCCATAAGAGAGGTATGCCTGAAAGCAGGCAAACCTCACTTAATGGACAAGATGCCTTCCTGCTTTTAACTGAAGAAACCTGGGGATTGCACACCTTATATTTCCTGTATTAAGCATACACTTTTTTATTGTTTATTGTTATATTATATTATTCTTTATTGTTTCTGTAGAAATTCATGTCTTGGATCAGAAAGAGCTCAGATCAGAGATTTGACATTTTATAAGGTTGACGTACATGTTTGTTGATAATTCTGATTTTTTTAGAGGAGGAAGTGTTACAATGCTTTGTGTAAATCACAAGAGTTTTTAAGCTATCCATTTTTTTTCTTTCTGAAACCAGTGATTTCCTGTTGTAGCTGGAAATGTTAAGTATAGTTTTTTAAGTATTAAAGTACAGCACCAGCTATTATTATTCTGCTGTAGCAAGTCTTCTAATACAACGTTTGATTTGTTACTACATCCTCATAGGGAAGCTTCAGCAGTAGAGTGTACATGACAGTGAGAAAGTAAACACATGCTTGCAATCAAATTAATGTATTTCATCTGTCTTCAACTAATAACAATCTGTCATGCTATCTATCTGAGAAGGGGCATAAACAGTTTATTTTGTGTTTGGAATAACTTCCTGGAGGTAGTTAATGTGACACGTAGTTTGTCTGACATGAGTATAACCAGATCAACACTCTAGATGTTTTCTTGATAACCTAAAAAAATTACTGAGAAAATCTGTACTGGAACTATATTTATATTTCGTTGAGCTTCCTTAAATCAGACTAGAGGCATAGTTTTCAGGACTTCCATGAAGGAGTTTTCTTTTCTTGGCAGCTATACAATTTTAGTGTGAGAAAAAGATTGAAAGTACTAAAAAAAAAATATACAAAAAGTTGCTGTTTGTACTCTGGCATTTAGAGTGTTGAAAATTAAGTGCTATATTAATTTAAAAATACCAAATCAAAACTGATTTTTTAGAAAGCTAAGTAATGTACAAAGTCTTTTAATACTGCAGACTCATTGCAATTTGTTGCAATTGATTATTGTTTCTGCATTATTCTAGTTAGTCTTATAGTATTATGTCAGAGATTAATTAGTTATAATTAGTAATAATATCAGATAATTACTATATCAGATAATTATTTACACAGAAATAACCTTTGTGTCTAATTAGAAAATGAAAGTGCACTTGCTTGAAGTTCCAAGTAACCCATTAAAATTCTCTTGAAAAATTAGGGCTTAATTAAGCTGCATCTTTTAGTGAGAAGGTTACTGGCAAGCTGGACAATAAAAAGCTGGGGAAGTGCTTTTTTGTTGTTGCTTTTTTTTTTTTTTTCTCTATTTTCTTCAGAGTGACGGCAGGGCTGGAAGAAAAGCTGGGTGGTATCATCTAGTACAGACGAGGCCTGGATGACTCTTGGTGGCCAGCGCTGTGGGGCTGACCAGGCCAGGCCCTGCTGAGGGGCCTGCAGAGCCCACTGCTCCCAGCATGTGTAGGGATTTCTGGTTTATTCTTTCGAATAAAGCACATGTCGGAGAAAGCCCCTTTATATTCCCTTTTTCAGGCACTTTTACTTAGGTAGAGGCGAAGCAGAGCCTTCATGCTCTGCATCAGCCGTGCATGCTGCGTGAAGTGCTACAATACCGCGTAGCACTGCTTTCTGCACTGCTTTGTCAGGGCTTCAGGTGCTCAGGCTAGGTTTGTTCTTAAGAAGTCATTTTGAAATTTTAAGTCATTTTGAAATTTTAACAGAAAAAGGATGAAAAAATTTTTCATATACAGCCCCCTCCTCCCCTTTTTTTTTTTTTTTTACAGCCCTGGAGTATTTTCAGAAGGGAAAATATGTACATAATTTTAAGCACATGTAAATCAAATTAATAAATTATTAAAGCATTTTACTTGTCATGTCTGTGTGGGCTAATCGTGATAGCTCATTATTTAAACATTATGTAATTGTATACCTTGTGTGAACAGCTGCAAATACTTTGCAGAAAGATTTATATTTCGTTTTTCACAGCACACTATAAAAGAATATATTTTTGTGCACTACCATAGATTAATATAGATGTTTACTCATAACTTTCAAACCACCTTTAATTATACTAAAATATAAAAGTTATGCATGATAATTATGGATCAAAATAGTTGTAAATTTATGTAAGTGTTAATACAAATTTTAATGGTAGATACTATAATTATCAATAGATAAGTTCAGCTTAAACTGGAGAACTAGCCCTTTATAACAGATTCCCTCATAGTTTTTACCCTTGCAAGCTTTGAAAGTGAAAGACTATCAGATTTGGGTAGAGGGGTGTCTTTTTTACTGAAATACTCTGAACTCTAATATTTCTTTTCATAGACATGGTTTAGCAAGATTAGTTATCACTAGTATTATCAACTGAAATGACTGTATAGTGCCTTATAGTTTGCAAGTATAATCTCAGGGTCCAGGAGAAATGCCAACAAACTATTAAACATTCAGACTTGCTTAACATGCATTATGCATGCCACTCAGCTGTTTATGGCACTCTGAACAAGTACTGTCACTATTTTTTTCAGCTGCCTGGAAGTACCTGTACAAGTTATATGTTTGTTTTTCTTCCAGACTTACCTGAAAGAAAGATTCTTGCAAGAATGTGTGTTTTCTGACTTAAAGGAAGCTTCTAGTTTTACATGGAGCTCTTCTTCAATGAAAGAAGACACTGGCAGTCCTTTGGGAAAGGGAGATAAATAGCAGAAGTAGCAGCCTTTACATTCTGCATAAATGATGTTCTGGTGTCTTTTTAAAATATGTGCAGTTATTTGCTTTGGTGACAATATTTAAATCAGAATAAACTATTATTATTTCTGTTTTGAAAGATGATGAAATCAGAACATTCATCATTTCACTGGTTAATGATGCATATTTTAAAATGTTTACTAGCTTCCTGTTTTTCCCAGTTGTATTACTCTGTAAATTGTTATACATATTTTATTAATACCATAATTTTAGACAATACAGCTCTGGGATTTGATATCACACTTTATTACTTGAAGCATTACTTTATTACTTCTAGTGAGCTAATTATGTTTGTGATAGTTCATTTCAGTGAACTAAACTAGTATTTATGCTGCTTGACTATTGGTTTTCCACTTACAAGATGTATTGGAATGGAAAACAGAATATCCTGAGCTGGAAGGGACCCACAAGAATGATCTCTTGCTCCTGCACAGTGGTGTGAAGTGGCTTGTTGCAAGCCTCTGTTATCTTAGAGTGGTATATACGTAGACTAAATAGTGTAACAGAAACACATTTGACATTAATTTGTTTACCTTTAGTAGTTTCAGAGTCTCAAGTAAAAATAGCAGAATGAATCAAGATTGTATTGCTATTGAATGGTTACGTGTGGTGGAGATTGTGAGACACGTATTTCTGTTAGCTAGCACTTTCTAGTCTCTTTGTATTTCCTTGCTGCTAACCAATAAACTCAGATGTCTGTGGTTTACTCCTAATTACTCATGTGAAGTTATATAAGAATTTGTCTTACAGTAGACTAGCTTATATTGTCTCAAGTGTTTGCTCAGAATTTTTCCCATTGTCATATGCTTTCTAGCCTTGCAGACAATCATTTAAAATACACATCTACTCTGTTTCCTTTTCTGTTTAAAATTAGCATTGTCTCTCAGCGATGTATATCAGCAACTTGAAGGATGATGAAAAAGTTGTTTATATGTCACCTGAAGATAGGATCTAATTAATTTTCTCCAGTTCTGACTTAAACACACTCTTTTGTTCTTGTCTTCTTTGAATTGTCATTTGCTTTCCAAATGCTGTGATGTTTACATCTTTTTCCTTATATTGATTCTGCAATTTTCTTCTTACCTGCTTTTCTTCACACACTTTCAGGAATGTCTTGGAGGGGATATCTCTGGAACTTCAGTGGAAGATCCAGACCTCTCCCCTTGGTTCTGTTGTCTTTGTTCACTTCATTAGAACTCTGGTCTCACCTACAAATCAGAATTGAACTCTGCAGAGTTCATGAGAATCAAGTCTTATGGCAAGTCTCATCTCTTGCTACAGCAGACTGATCTATTCCAGTTTCATCTATGAGTTCCACTTGTATCTATCTGGCTAGGTGGAAGTCATGTCTGAATTCATGAAGTTCCCAATCTACTTCCGTTGTGCCATTATTTTTATAGGATCTCTGTGCATACTACATTTATAGATATGTTACTTAAGGAGCAGCAATTATGTCCAAGCTTTGACTGAAGTGACTCTTCACACCAGACAATTTAAAGGTAAATGTTTAGATCCCTTTTTGTTTTTTTTTAAACAAAAAGTTAGGTTCTTCACTAGTTAGAAACAAAGTTGCACAAGAGGAAAAATAAGGCAATGGAGATAATTTTTGGAGCACATATGGGAAAAATGGTATTTCTGTAGTTGTCACACCAACTTTTAGTGTGTATTTCAAGAATAAAAAATGACCAAATGGCAGCAACCTGTGTTGTTCTTAGAAGAGGACTTCAAAATGACTTCGGAGGCTGATGAGACCAAGACCAGGTTAGGTGAGGCCCTGAGCAACCTGATCTACTGGGTGGTGTCCTTGCCTATGGCAAAGGGGTTGGAACTAGGTGTGGTCTTGAAGGTCCCTTCCAACCACAGCCATTCTG
Organism: Aythya ferina; assembly: GCF_964211825.1. Classification (NCBI taxonomy): domain Eukaryota; kingdom Metazoa; phylum Chordata; class Aves; order Anseriformes; family Anatidae; genus Aythya; species Aythya ferina. Next base: position 14,818,658 of record NC_140300.1, on the reverse strand, counting down.
TAATTCTGTGAGCCCCTCTTTCTGTCCTCATCTGGCCAGTGAGGGAAACAATACTGGGACTTCTCTCTCACTCCTGTTGGTTGTAATACTACTCTGCTTCTCCTGCTTTCAATTTTATTGTGGTCTATTACTCCATTTGATGTAAAAGTACTACATTTAATGCAAATGTGCAAAAGTGGTCCCCGTATAACCAATGAATTAGTAATGTTCTTGTATTCCTATTAGATTTTAACTATCACTTTACTAATTTTTATACTATCTACCACTTCCCCTTGGCCCCATTTTTAAAACCTTTAGAGTTTTGAAGATATATAAAAGAAATATCCTTGTTGTATTCTTCAAAATTTACTCATCTTGGAGTTTAGCTTTTTATGAACAGAAACCATTACTTATTAATATAGATAACACAGTTTGTATGCAAGTGTTTTAACCAGAGTACCGGTTTGTAACATTTATGTATTCTAGGGTTGTGATGTTTGTGAACCGTTAAATCTCTTTTCCCTTTTCAAACAAAATCCCCGTGTCTCCTTTTGACATCTCATTGTGGATTTCTAGCCATAAACATCAATTCTACTTGGTAAAAATGGAGCTATTAATTTCCTCTTGCTATTGTCTTCTCCCTTGTTCACTTCAGATGAGGAGGATGATTGAACCATCTGGCAAGTAAACTTCTCTTGGCCTTTCTCTAAATGTTTGTGTTCAATCCATGTCCAAATCTTAAACATTCTTTATTCATGACCTTTATTAGATATGGCCTATGATAACTGCTATCACAGTTAAAACGTTCTTCTTTTGCTTTGTAATTGCTGAAATTCCTTAATTTTGGCAAATGCAATGTTATCTAGTCATTTAGAATATTCTGCAAGACCATTTTCATGGTTTGTAAAATCAAACAGTATTTATATATATAATTCTCTTCCTTCTATCCAAAAGTTATTTGTCTTTGCCATCAAACTTTTCATGGCTTAAGTGCATCCTTGTTATCATCCTTCATCCCAAAGATACCCATTTAACTGGCTCATCATACCAGACCACACTGGCCAGCTGTTTTTCTTTTTTTCTTTTTTTTTTTTTTTCCTATGAAGTTCCTACATTCTTTATAAACATCTATTCAGAAAATCATTTTTCTCATCCATATCCCTCCTACAGTCTTTTACTGTCATGTCTAAAAAAAAAAACTGGACGAGAATTATCTCCTGGTAACCAGAAGTTCTGCCTGTTTATCTGACCAACGTCAGATGTTCAAAAAATCAAAATAAAAGAAAAAAGAAAAGGACTGGAGGGTAATTGCTCACTTCATTTTAGCAGATCTTCAGTGACTCTATGATTATGCCCTTAGCCTGTGGCAATGCAATGTAATTTGAGTTAGCATAGTCGTCTTTCATTGACTGCAAACAGCAACTTTTTATAGTTAAATATTTATTAACGCTTGAAACCCTTTTCTTGTACTAAAACTGTGCCCTCTTTCATTGAGGGCTAATGTAACATGAATTGCCTTGCATTTACTGTGGGCTGAGAGTGTGCTCATGGACAGTTACCTGGCAGTTATCTAGCATAACACTAACTGTACAGTTCACAGCAGACTGCCCATAATTCAGAAGACATGAGCTGAAATACTCCTAAGTGGGGAGAAGGACTGATAATTGCACAAAATTCAGAAATGCAATTTCACTTTGATTTTCACTTCCATTCTGTTAGATTTTTATTTGCTTGAATAGAAAATAGGAGGCATTTGGGGGATATGATTTCCTACATGGCAGAGGCATTTTCTTCTTGAAAATTCATTTACATTTCTGCATTCTCCTGTGTTCCTCTGGTCCCTATTCTTTCCTCCTTGGGGAAGAGATTGTAACTTCTAAGTCTGTAATTACAAGCTCACATTAGTATGCCATGGTATCATCATGGTATCATGGTATCAGAGTAAATATTGGTTGACTGGATCAATGGTTGTCATTAAATTGAAATTGTGTGGGGGTTTTTGGAGTTTTGGTATAGTTGAAGAAATACAATGATGTGAAATTTGGAGGTGGGGTTAAGGTTCTTCAAATAAACATATTTATTGATTAATTTTTCCCAAAAGATTAATCTTACTGTTGTGCTTTCCAGGCTCCACTTAGCATAATATATAAAGAGTAAAATTAATATTTAATAATGACATAGTTTAGATAGCATGCTGTGCTTTTTTTTTTTTTTTTTTTTTTTTGTTTTCAAAAAGCATTTCAACAGAGGCTCTCTCCCAGTAGTTACTTTTAAAGGAAAAAGTTAAGTAGCTGTTACACAGACTGCATGAGGTTTTTTTATCGACTTTGGGATTTAGCTTAATAAATGTATTTGTTCTTCCTGTTTTTTGTGAAACTGTATAACCTACATTTAGTATTATGAAATACAGTACTACAAACGTTCGTGTTAATAGCTTAGTATTTTAGTCCTTCACAAATTAATGCCTGTGGTAAATGGATGATTTTAGGCCTGTTCTTGTAAACAAGGCCTTACTGATGTGCAAGGAACAGTAATATGTGGCAAAAACTCCACATTAACCAAAGTAAGCAGTATAAATGGGGTATAGGAATCCCCTGTTAGACTAAAAATCTCCAAGAGAAAATCTCCAGAGCCTACAAATTAAAGACCTCCAATATCATTTTAAAATAAAGCCTTTTATGTAGTATGAGAGCATTTTTTCAGCTGATAATCAAATGACACTATTATGCAGGCTTACTAGATTTGCAAATTTACAAGTTTTTACAAGTCAGTTGGGTCCCTTCCTCAGGAAATCAGTTTAAGTTTTTTTTTCCTGTATTGACTCAAAGAGCCTGGTTGTCCTTAAATCCTTCTGAATATATTTGCCTTATAATTTGACGGCATTGAGTCAACACCCTTATAGGAACTGTAATGCAATAAAAAGAGAAACTGTTCAATATAGTTTCCAGTTACCTTAGGATCAGATTTGGAGAAACTGGAATGTACACAATAAAACCTGTGCGAGACTTGAGTTCCATGTTACGTTGTAAGCAACCAGGGATTTTCAACAGAAAATGCCATTTGAAAGCTTTACCCTGCTTCCAATGGTTATAAAATGATAAAAATGAAAATGTGTGAGACTTGAAATATGCATTTTACTATTCTTAATTTTTGGATTCATACCTTTTTGGTACTGAAAACTTCACGTACAAGTAAATAAGCACATCAAAGTTTTTATTCAGTTCTTTTTTATTATAGTGAATGTTTTTGCTTTACCGTTTTCTGCAATAAAATTCTTTACAACTCATTTACATTTTTTAACTTAGAAAAAATATGTAGATTTATCTGTACCTTGTGAACTCTATTTTAGAAGAGTCTTTACATTACAATAGATATCCAGCATACATCGTGCTGGCAAATGGAATGCACAAAATTTAATTGTCTTTTTTTTTTTTTTTTTTTCTTCATGTAGTTAGCAGGAAAGTTTTTACAAATTGCTTGTGTGAATCCAGAAATAAATTTGTCTTTTAGTTCAGATATGAATTTGTTGCATTTGGTTGCACAATTTTAATTGTGGTTTCATTTTTATTTATTATTATTGTTTTCTGGCATAAGATTATAAAAAGAAATGTGTATTTGCATATGCAAAGAAAAAGAATACATTTGATGTATTTCCATTGAATATGTTTTCTAAGACAGGTAACTAAATAAATGGTCTCTACTGTAGTAATTTATCTTTTTTTCTACTTGCTTTTAGTTGATTTGGAGCACATGCGTACAGTGAAAGTTGACAAGCACCAACGATTTTGTCAGGAAAACAATTTCAGTAGCCATTTCGTGTCGGCCAAGACAGGAGATTCTGTAAGTATGAAAAATAAAGTCCTTGTAGATTTTTTTTAAATTTATTTTGTAGAAAGTTATTATACTTCACATATTGAACACTGAAGAACTCTGGCTACTGCAGGTCCTTTTTGCCAGCCTGCTTGCATGAAAATAGATCTTTTTATGAGTGCATATGTTTTTTACAGTGGCTTCTCATCTGATTTGTGGTTTGAGGTATAGATCTTAATATGGAAATGCTCTGGCTTATACATCAGCATGAGAAATGTGACCCGCTGGATCTCTGCTGTCAGCCGGTGACTAAACATGTTCCTTAGTTCCAGATGAAGTTCCATCTCTAGAGCATTGATACAGAAATTTTTAATAGTCGATAAAGTCACAGGATCCTGTTATTATCACAGTTTTAATATGGGTCCTGAGTCAGTAGTCATTCTCTCTCTGGGTCCATTGAAATTTGAACATTCTGGTATTTGTAATGCTTTGCAGAGTGTATTTTTGAACAATCATTTGACTCTGACCTAGCTGGGATATTTGTTTTAGTTGGAAGTGTATGGAAGAAAAGGTTCTCTTTCAGTTGACTGTATCCGTCAGATTAAATCACATTGTATTGTTTTGCTTGATTTCTGTCATATGCCTAATGACTTTGTCATTCCCATGAAAAAAAATAAATCAGTATGTCTCAGTAATGGTATTTATGACAACATAATTTACTTTATTTTAATGTTATTGAACAGTAAGACCATGATCAATTATATGGAAGTATAGTTCTGTAACACGTGGACTCACTGATTGTTTTAAGATCTTTGATGAAAGATCATTTACTTCTACAATGGATTGTCAAATTTTGTAAGTTAATTATTGTGTTACACTGCTGATACAAGTGCAGTGAATCCTGATTCTCTTTAGAATTTGTGTTAAATCTTTGGCATAATTTTTTTGTTTAAATGGGAAAATGGCTTTTTATGCTAGAAGAAGAAAAATTTTATAATACTTTATGCAGTGAAGCTTGCATATGATAAAATATATTTATTTCTCAAGGAGACAACTGTTTGGTGGGAACTGGTAATAGGAAAACCAGCATTTTTATAAGATTGATATAGTTAACATTATAAACTATGAAGGAATCTTTATTATGTCTTTTTAATTGATTCATGGATTGCAGCAGCATCCCACTATATATACTGATTATACTTTTTAACTTGCTGTTTAAAAACAAAAGGAAATCTGAATATACCTAGAAAACACTAACCAGAAGTTTCTGTTTAAATGGCTACTAACAAAAGAAGGTATGAGCTATAGTTTACAGTAATTCATTTTGAGTTTTGGTATAGATTTGAATTAACTCTTTCTACCTACTACTGCACACTGGCCTTTCAAAATCTTCCTAGTTAATATATTTGGGTAGTTGTGTGGAAAAGACAGGGTGCCAGTGATTTGAGAAGAGGCCGTCTGTTGCTACTGTGGATAGAGACTAGGGAGTCTTACATACTCAGTTAAGGTAGATGAAGTGATTTGTTTGGTTTACCTCAGATCTTTCCAACAAACTCATTTGCAGAAGATAATTTTATATACTTAGAAAAACCCAAATGTCTCCTCAGAGGAGAATTGATCTTCATGAAAGACTTCTTGCTGCTTAACCATCTCACTGTCCATCAAACTGCCTACCTAAAAGGTTGAGCTCATGCCTCATGTTTTTGTGAACAAAACATCCTCATGGTAGGTGATCTAGTTTAGTACACCTGAGAGCCTGGTGTAGGTTAAAGTAGGTCTCTGGAGGTCTGCCTGCTTCAGGTTGCCTTCCTTGCTGTGTGGATGCTAGTAAAATAGACCAATACTAGACCAAGGAGGGCAGAGTAAGAAAAATGGTTTTTGGAAGCTACTTTGGCTTGTTTGTTGTGCCACTTATGTGCTACCAATTTCGACCTGAGCTGTAAGAAAAGACTGCGTGAATGGTAATTTTATTTGACTTTTCATTGAAAAGGACTTTTATAGAGGCCTTACCTTTTGGGGGTGGTGGCTGTATGATGAAAAGCAAGGTATGCTGGTGGGTTAGGTTTTGTGCACCGTGGCACAGCCACATAGGTAGGATGCAGCTTAACAATGCAGTGAGTTCAGCAGTGATACAATCGTAAGCTGTTCCTGTTTAATATCTGTTCTGTTCTTTAATGTAATTTAAAATGCAGCTGCCTAAACAGTCAGATTGGTGGACTGTATTGAGATGAAGTATAGGAGTTATTTAAGATAGCCTTGCCTCCCAATGTTATCTGTCAAACCATGTTTGAAGTCTAACTCTGATAGACTGCTTCATGCCATACAACATTTTGCTTATTTCCTAAATACTTCAGTTCAGTATAACGCATTTAATGCTTTGTAAGACTCTTGAACAAATGTATCATTGCTTGGCATTGGTGTTCATAATGTTTTAAAAACGTGTGCAGCAGAGATTTTTGTGATGCTGATGCACAGTTCCGTTGTTCTTAATTTCAGAAATCTACATCTCTGTTGCACAATACACCGGTAAAATATTTTTGTGCTAAACATTAGTGAATACCCTTATTCATATTTTATAGCACTGAGAGTGGTATTTGAGAGGTGGGTTGTGTAAAAGCTTGTTTAAACTTGAGTCTCTGGAGGCAGAGTAGAAGTGTTGCCTAACAATCTAGCATACTGTTCATTCCTCATACCATTGTTGAATTATTTTCTCCAATTTTTAAACAAAATTGAAAGTACCAGATGAGGTTATTTTCAGATCTGCTTTGCACAGGTCATAATTTTGTATATCTCATTGTTTACAGTTCAAGAATGGTTTGATATATTTGAAAGAACTTCGAGGATGTCTGTTTTTAATCATTTAAATGTGATTTAATTTTTTTTTTTTTCCCGTAGGTCTTCCTGTGTTTTCAGAGAATTGCTGCTGACATCCTTGGCATCAAATTAAACAAAGCAGAAATGGAACAATCACAGGTGATTTCCACAAATACATGTTTTTCCTTTAATATTTTGCTTAGTATTTAGAAAAAAAAACAACACAGATCACGTTGCAAATTATTAACTGTCCTATAAAGCAAACTACAGCTATTGTTTTAGAGACAATGATTTACTTTTACAACAGCCTTTTAAAAACATTATCGATCTTTATTTATCCATCATGATAAACATGCTGAAGTAAGAAAATATGTGTTCAAAAAAATAATAATAAAAAAAGGTTTTAGATCTGTTTGTTTAAAAATAGTACATAAAAATTTCTTAGAAATTAATGTGTCTATATGTTTGCATATACAGGTAGCATGGAAGATACTCTTCTATATACATGAATTACTGTACAATGATGTCAGATACAGTTTTTATGATAACCTTCCTTTTTAATTCTTTTAAATATTAAATTTAATTTTAGAATACTACAAACTTAAATGATAGAAGGCATAAATTGTGAATGGAAATCTTCTAAATCAATGTTCAGTGTAGAAATACAGGAAAAAATATTATTTGTCAGTCACAGAGTCAGGAATTAACTATGTAAAGTCCTTTGGTTTGGATTTTAGTCTTCATTGTGTGCGTATATAATACAGGATAAGGATACTTTCCTCAGTGGTGACTGCTTGCCTCAGAGAAAGAATGCTGATTTTGTAAAAGCACTATTTCCAATTTTGTTTCTGATCTGCAGATGAGAAATGAATCCTGTTCCGTTTCAGTATAGCCATTCTCAACTGTATACATACCTGTGGAATCACATATTTTGGTAGTTATTGTGTCTCCTTGCCGTATGAAATTGTTTTTTTCACCATACCAGTCCCAAATAATCTCCCCCTAAATGAGTAGTGTAGTTTTCTTCCTTTGGACTTTGTGTTTTGTTCTTTGCAGTGAGTTGGGGATTTTCTGCCATCTCCTCTGCTGTATGAAAGGGCTGAGAGAGAGGACAGTGCTTCCCAACAATAGGTGGGAAGGTCATTAAGAAGGATGTCCCCCATTCTCTTATATTGGTTAGTAGTGAGTTAGGGATATGAATGCAGTGATTTTACTGTGTACACATGTCAAAACCCTGTTGCATGTCCTGCTTTAAACTGTAACAGAGCTTTTTTATTTTTCTTTAAAGAATATTTAATGTAATTGTATGCAAAATAGCTCTAATGAGGGCAGTTTTATAACCTTTTAATTTAGTGGGGAAAAGATGTTTTCAGTATTTTTTTTTTTTTTTTTAATTTGAACTCTAATTTGATTAGCTGCATTTAATAGAGTTAAACCATTTATTTAATATCAGTGAATGTTCAAAAATGTGTTAATTGTTCAAATAAGCAAGCAAGCAAGACATTTTCCACTATAACTCCTTTTTCCTTACCACCTCCTTCTTCCTAGTTCCTGCTTCTAAAAATAATTTTGCTGCCAGAAACCTATATGCATAGGTTTAAACCAAAAGGATTTTACCAGTTTCAGAAACCTCAGAAACAAAGATTATACTACTGAGACAACCTTTACTGTATAAGGACGTTTAAGATTACAGTACACTTACTATAAAATTATTTGTTAAACTAAAAGGTGGCTGAGCTGCTGGCATGGTATCCTGGAATTGCTAGTTGCTGTTAATATTAAACAAGTACTCCAAAAAAAAAGGCAATAAGTTTATTTAAAAAACAAACAAACAAAAAGCCAACACAAAACACTTCTTGTGTATACAGGTTGCTCTTCTGCTTTTTGAAATATACACTGAATATGTAATTTCTGTAAGTGTTTCAGCATGGCAGCGTTTACAATCTTTGTGGAAGTGGTCAAGAAAACTGTATCGCAAACAGTAAAATGGCAAAATAGCGTGCACATCTAACAAGTAAAGCAGAAAAGCTTCAAAAAGCTATGATTTATAAGTAGAGAAATATGGAACATATCTTTTTAATATTCTTTTACTACTTAGTCATCATTTTTCTGTTGTTCTGAACCCTATAATGGCTTGTACTTAAATAATTTATCACAAATATTCTTTAATTTTTCTTTGGATGTTTAGCTTGGATTGGAACAGTAGACTCAGATCTGTCTGTGCTATTGTGTCCTCATAAAGGTGTAAACTTGTAGATAGGTATGAAAATGCCTTCAATTATAAAGAGAACATGAGGAATGAGGTTATACAGAATATTGTAGCTTTCTAAAGAAAGTGTCTGTTTATAGGTTATTTTTAAGGTAACTGATACTGGCTTTTTCCTTTTTACCTTTTTACCTTCGTATAATAATCACAATTTTTAATTATGTTGACCAGATCAATGGAATATAAAATATGAGGATAGGACAAGGTGGATATTAAGCAAATTACAGTAGCAATAGCCTCTAAATAATATGCATAATATAAATACTCACTGTGGCCCACACATTACTGTTAGTGTGAATCCAAGTTGTCAGAATTAAAAAAAAAATAAATCTGAACATAAACAGTAAAACCAATAACAAAAGAAGAAAGAAAGCCTGTAAATGGAAGTGGATAGAAAAGAAACTTAACTGTCTCATCATTTAGGTACAGCAGAAGTCACTATATGGTGATATGCTTCATGTAGCTAAAAGGTGTAAAGAAACTGTCCGTCTTTGAAAGATTCTTCTAATCAACCATAGTATCAATCTATTCTGAATAAGCAATAATTTGCCGTTAAAGCTATAATGTTTGCTCCCTTTGAGAGTGCTATTTTGAGTGGGCAGTAGCAATTGTCCATAATTAAGTCAGTGAGAAACCAATGATAATTGTATTTGAGAGTCTGTCTGTTAGCTTTATCTTAAGGTTCATTGTTGTTCATTTGGTATGGAACCAAATAGTCTGGTCATTTCCTAAGAACGGGAAGGAAAAGTCTGCTGGGGAAGGAAAATGTTAACCTTCACAGCTTCAGAGAGAGAAATAGAAGGATGTTTCTTGAGAGAAATGTATTAGTCTGCAGTGGAGAAGCCTACCTGAAGTAATGTGTAGATGCTGTTGTCCAAAAGCATGGGTCTGGTCTTTTGGCTGGGAGGAGGTGATGTTAAATGATATTACCATTACTTGGGTACTGGTTTACTACAAATGTTTTTGTATAATAGGTATAGATTCTACAGTGTGCGTAATGGGGGGATGTTTGCTTTTAAATTTCTCTCAAGTGGGCATTAGGCTTCCTTAAATTGTAGAATGGCTATATGGTCATGCTCCTAAAAATTTCTGGGACTTTAATATTCTACCTATTGTGCTATAAAAGTAGATGCTATAAAGGAACAAAACAAAACACAAAAATAAGTGTGACGTATCCTTATCTCAGTAAATACGTGAGTAATGAATTGAATTTCATCTTTGATCAAAGAGTAGAACACATTTTAGTTTTACAAGAGTGCGCTGTTTACTACCTGGATTATATCTTTGAATTTTCAGTATTTTGTGTAATGTGAGGTTTCTTCATTTTGGAAAATAAGAAGGTGTCTGCTTGAGTATGTTTGTCGGAGAACATCAGATGTCTTAATTCAGTCTAGGAGGTGACAAAGTGTAAAATGAAACACTGAGTTTGAGTAAAACACGAACAGTGGAACGCTGTGTGCTAGTTACAATCTGTTATGTATTTATTAATTAAAAATCATTTCTAGCACTTGTGATTCTATGTCTGAAGATGCTGTTTTCTCTGTTTAGAAACCAATTCTAATTATTGCAGTCAGTAAGAGGACCCTAGAAGTGAGTCACTTCATTGGAAACAATAGGAATCCTAAACACATTATTGGAACTGGTGTGAATTTGTGGGGGTTGACTCATGTCTTCTGAGCTTTGATAACTTGCAGAACTGCAGCAATCCATGTGAAAGTAGATGGGGTTCTTGGTCCCCTTCAAATTAACGGCTAAACCATTAATTAAGTGCAAGAACAAACCATAGCAATTGAACTATTTACCATGCATTGTTACAGAAAATGGCTGCAGCAGTTTAACGTGTAAATGCGACCAAAGCTATTTGTTACTGCCCTTTTGCTGGAATTTATCGCTCCCACAGCAGAATCACAAAATGGAAGGCAATCATGTGCCTTGGCCACATCAGGGTGAAGTTCAGCAGCTTAGCTTAAACTGCTGATGAAAGTTATTTTTAAGTGAAATTGCCAGACTTTGTGCTGAAGCGGATGAGGTGCAAGTACACGTTACATTCCACCAGCTTTCCTTTGGCAGCAGTGATCTCCAGCAGAGGACTGGAATAGACATTTGGGGGTGGTAAGTTTTTAAGCTATCTCAGCTAGAGCTACTAAATCTTGTCTGTTCCCATGCTGAGATGACTGTTAATCAAACCTTTATTTGGTCAGAACTGTGGTGAAACAAAGGAATAGATTACTGTTTGTGTGTGACTGGAACGTGTTTTTGAAATGGAACAGTTCCAAAGTAAGAAAATTGCAGATTCTGACTTATTTTCAGTCCTCAAATTCCTCTCTTTTAAATCACAAGGGTCTGATGAAATTTGAGGAAATAGCTCCTTTACTAATCAAATGTTTTTCTTTCTATATTTTTTACTTTCAACCATAGTATAAAAACTGCATGGGGTACAGCTTTGTTCCTTGGCATTGGCAAGAGGTAGCGTTTTTGTAAGTGATGTGTAGTTTTCTCTTTAACTACATGCCAGTTCAGCAAATGAGGGTGTGCATGTGCCAGCTTTGTACAATAAAATGTTTGGCAGATAAGTCAGATTGGGAATTCGGAGCACCTGCACCAAGTAAGTTTCTTTCTCATTACCAACAGTGGTTTGAACCTTGGCAATGATATGCCTTCTACAGATACAGATACAAAGAGGTTTTTAATTACTGTGGAGTTAATAAAATAAATGCTGCAGTGTTTTTTTTTTTTTTTTTTTTTTTTTTTTTTTTTTTTTTTTTTCTAACTCTTATTTAAGTGAAATTCCTTGAGAAAATCCACGTCATTTATGTTAGTCAGCTTCTTGCTACAATGTGCCTAAACAGGGGTCACTAACCTAGCTCTGTTTACATGATGGGATTTAGCCCAATGTTTTGAGGAACAATTAATTGCCTACTGATTGCAAGATTTTTTTCTCAGCTCCAGTCAAAAGATTGGTATGAAGAAACTAGGTCCTGTGAGGTCAGATAACACTGTTTAATGCTAAAACTCCTACTACTGCCTTACATGGGATTTGGCAACCTTTCCCTTGATAACATCAGGCTAGGAGTCTATTAAATCATGAGCGTTGTCTACTAGATAAGATAATACGAACGTGATCAATTAAACTCAAGAAGAGTACATCAGCAGGTAATAAATCCAGATCCTTTACCAGGCAATCTAATTATTATTACTTGTTTGAAATATAGGTTTTATGTACAGTGTACTGATTATATGTTCATATAATCCATTTATGTATTCTTTTCTTCAACATAATAACATAATTTCATTTATCCTAACCGTGAAAATATGTTGTGTAAAAATCAAAGTATTTTAAGAAAAAATAATTAAATTGGTTTAGCATATCTTTCATAGCAGACCACCTCTGTAGCTTTTTTGCTCAAGTTATAGTATGAATTTTTCTCCCCTTTGTATAAACACTGTGTTAATAAAAAGCTCTTAACAGTTTTGTTTGCCTTTAAGGGGAAAAACGACTTTTTTATGTTTTTGAATTAAGTAAAAATCAAAGCTTGCAGCACTTTGATGTGAGGTTTTAAATTTGTCACTGTTTTTTGATTAATATTTAGTTATAATGTAATAGCTATGTAATGGAAAAGATTGATGCATACCCCTAGTAGACTTGTTACAGTTGCTGATAGGAATCTGACTACTGTAAAAAATTTATGTACTTTATGCTTAAAAGAAGAGGCCATTGTCATCTTTCCTTCCACTGTATTGCTTTGCCTTTTATTCTGTCTCTTCCTCTGCTTTAACACATTTTTGTTGATTGCATGTATGAATATTTCACTTTGATGCTTTGAAAGTTGCATGTCCTTGAAGAAGCTTGAGAACCAGCTCAGCTGCTGTTAGTGATGCTTTCAGCTAAGCTTGCTGCTCTTGTTCAGCATTCGACCAGAAAATAAATGCATTTTGTTTTTGCTTCTGCATTGTCATTATATGTCATTCATTCTTCCTTTTCGGCTACTGATCAGTCTTTCCATTTTTTTCCGTCTCTTCTTTTTGCCTTCTTCTCCTTCACCTCTATCCATTGTGTTGATACATCATTAACAACAGCATGTTGTCAGGGCAGAACTAGTGAAATATCCCGAAGAAGATAACCAACATCACAACACTTCCAACTGCCAGAGCAAAGTCTGCTCAATGCAGTAGTTCAGGTATTGATGTAAAACTTGTATTTTTGAAAGCTGCTTTGCTTTTACATGAAGTAACAACTACAGTAAGTTCTATTGGGAAAACATATTTTATATCTGTAAGCAGTAATAATACTTAATAGCGTATGAATTTGAAACAGTATGCAATTACGTGGTATTTCTAATAACTGGTTAGTTCATAGAAAATCTGTAATAATTCACAATAGTATTAGGAAGGGCTTTCAGTGCTGTATGTTCGAAATGCTACGCTGCTGCCTCAAATGGAAATGGAGACAAATTGGAATCTTTTTTCTCTCTCATATATGAGAGACCAACAGTCCTGTCAAATGCTTTGTAAATAGAATGTGTAACATCTGTTGGATTTATAATAGAAAATAAATATTTATAGTATGCAGAAGTTCTTTTTTTGTTAATCTTTAGTCTGCATGCCTGTTGAAGCTTTTTTTTTGAAGTATGGTTGTATATGAAATTTGCTTTGTATCCTATCTGTATTTCCTCTGAAAGTGCTTGTAGTAAAGAGTGAAAGACAAACTTGCCTACAATTTCCAGTTATAATTAAGGGAGTTATTCTTAAAGAATGCATACTATACTCTTTGTAAACTTCTATTATTTACATACAAAACAATTCTCATAGAAGAATAACTGTATTCATTGCTTTTGCAAAGGAGTTCTGTTTTGTATTAGTCCTGTAAAATTGTTATGAAAACCAACCTTCCTTCTGCTTGGTATGAATAGACTGGTATTTAGACTGAGACCTGATAAGACTTTCTATAAGGTGCTGAAGAGAACTGAACTGTGACTGTTTTGCCTAATTGTTTTTTTTTTTTTCTCTTATGTTTCATAGTAAAATATCTCTTGAATGCTTTGCCAGCATCAATATTGTATTTTGTTTCTCATTATTGCTGTGTTTTCTTTTATGACAGAGGGTGGTGAAGGCAGATATTGTCAACTACAGTCAGGAGCCTGTGACAAGAACCGTTAATCCTCCTAGAAGCTCAATGTGTGCAGTTCAATGACCATATTATTTCCCTTTGGTTTGATACCTTTGACTGTTCTCCTACCTTGACACAGGCTCTGGGATTTCCAGGAACTTTTAACAGTGACCATCGCTACAATGCAATTCAAAAACATGTTGTACCATTGTTCATTGAGAAGCAGCAGGCATTTTTTTGACTGGCTGAAATGAAATGTTAAACCACACACTTTGAAATATTGAGGTCTATATTCTTTTAAATTATATTTCAATAAAACAGTATAACTGTGTTTATAAGTTTTCTCCTACCTGTTTGACTGGTACTGGAATACAAATGGATGAAGAAGTCCTGCATTTGAAAGCTTTTAAAAGCATCACTACGGAAGGGTATTTTGCCAAAGTGGTTTTTTATTTTTTTTTTCTTAGTCTTTTTTTGCTCCTGTGATCTAAACTAACATTCAGCAAACTGTTACTTGGAAAAGCTCTTGCTGGAATAATTTTAGACACTAATATATTTTATCAGGATAATTTGGAAAGTACTCCATAAATGTATCTACATAGTGTGAAATGTATAAATTGTATCCAGGAAGAAACAGTGCTTGAAATAAAGCTGTAATATAAAAATAGTTACTTTTCTGAAGTCTCAAATTGTCTTCATGGATGCTCTGGAAAATGCTAATGTTTTGTGTATTTTTATTAACCACATCAGCATTACTTCTTGCAGCAGCAGATAGGCTCATATGTCTTCATGAATATGGATGAACCTCAGTCGGCAGTTTGGGCTGTAAATGTTGAGTGATATATTCAGCATGCATTAGAAACTGTTGATAGATCAATTAGGATCAGTCATTTTTAATAACTAATTGAATGACTTACTTTTGGACTGGTATTCTTTTCTTTCTAGTTCAGAGTAAAAATAAAAGGTGTCTCCTTTGTGATCACATTTCTCCTCTGTTCTTTTTCTAGCAGTCTCTTATACATGCAGTTCTCTACTGCCACATCTAAATAGAAAGGTAAGGTGAGAAAAAAAAATCAAGCCAACCTAATTCCAAGCTAGAAAGCTTTTCCTGCTTTAACTCTAGAATGTGTGTTCTTATAAAGTATGACAAAACATCGTGAGATTTAGAAAATTAATGAGGCTAAACAAAGGAAACTTGTGTATTGCAAGTGGAAAAAATGAAGAGGTCCTTTAAGAAAATATTTTTGTTGAGCTGTTCAAGAAAGGGCCTAACAGTTGGAACAAATATGTTAAAAAAATTACAAATGGCATGAATACGCTATTTATTATCATTTTGGTATACTCAAAGTTAACTGAAAAGCTAAATCCATTTTTAAACTGTCCAGTATGCAGCTTGATGCATAGCTCTATAAAGTCATGATAACGACTTTGTGTTGTGATATTTTAGCATCAAATGCGGGAAGTTTTCTGAAACAATCTGTGTTACTGAGAGCTTGTACACTAGAGGTAGGTGTGAATTTTCAATAGATTATTAATTTCAGAACTATAGTCTGTGTTCTTGCTTCTGTCCCATGGAGCTCATGTCCCACTGCATAGCATTTACCTTACAGTTAAATGCAACTGAACTATCTTCCACTTGCCACCAGATGAGAACATCTGCCTCAAACATTTATTCTGAAGTAGCTGATGAATTTATAAGTTTATATACTCCAAAGTGTGTGGTAAGTTTTTTTTGAACCCTCAGATTTTTTTTTTTTTGTGTTCGTGTCCTGAACACTGCCCATATGCTCAGATATTCATGAGAACTAAGAACCTCTCTGAGATCTCCCTAGATCTTTTTCTAGCATGTGAGTCAACTTCATAGTCCTGCTTCCCAAGTAATATGTAACATGGTCTTAAAATGTTTTTTGGCATTCCAAAAACTTTTCCCCACATTTTATAGTAAGCTAAAATCAACGGTTTTTAATAAAGTTATTTGAAAAATGGTAGAAATAAGATGCACATCAGTTTGTATTGAAAGCCTGTCAAAGATGTTCAGGTACTTAACTGGCAATTATCTTCCATTCTGTTCACTCTGTTGGTGTTGATGTTGAGGAAGTTCTGTGTGCAGGACCAAGACAGCAAATGCTATGAAATTTGTTTGCTCCCTGTATGCTTTTGGCATGCAGGTTCAGACAGTGGGAGGATTCATAGTCATACAGACAGGTCTACTGAAGACTTTTTGCAATGTAAATTGAGGCATCCAACTTTGAGCTACACAAAGTCAACATGACAAGCCCTTAGCAATTTCGATTAAAAAAAAAAAAAAGTTTGTTTCTCTTAAAACTTTTTTGTAATCTCACTTTTCACAAGAGAATATTTTTTTCATAACTTGTTAAGCAAAGCCCCTTACTACCTGAATAGTCAAAAACTTCTGCTTTTACATTTCCTGGTCCAGGCTATTTTACGGATAGATTTTGTCTCTGTCCCTTTGTGATCTTTTATTCTCAATGTGTGTTTTTCTAGCTGTCTTTACTTTTACTTCCTTTTGTGTTTTCTTCCCATTGATCTCTTCACCATTTTTTATGTTTCAGTCCTACCTCCTCTGAATGTGTTTTGTTTACATTTGCAAGCCATTCTCATTCTTCCTACCTAACAAGCATGTGCATTATTTACGCTAACCATGAATCTCTTGTCTTCTATGCCCCCAGCCCCTCCTCGTGCTGCCCCTCTTAACCTCCTCAAAATTTCTGTGTTGTATACTCACTTCCACTCTCCCTGCCTTTCCCTACCTTAGCCACCCCATTTAGATCCATTACCTGTCCACATTTTAATCCTTACAAATGAGCTTTGCTCTTTTTTGCTCAGCCCTGGGGACCCCACCCTGAGCCTTTGGATTCCAGCTGCAGCCTAAATCCTTGGCTGTGGTAGCTGCCTTTGAAGTATCGCAGCAGCTGTTGCTGGAGATTCACGGGTGCTTTTGCCATCTGTATGGCCTGTGCTCCACCAAGCTGAGCAGAGAGGTCAGAGATAATTCTGGAGGATTAAGCTACGTGGAGAGAGGGAGTAGCCTGTTCTGCAGACGAGGCAGGGGCTATCTGGAGGCTGAATGATAGGGAGGAACTGATTGAGTCGGCAAGGTGTGTAGTGGGGAAGCAGGCAATATCACCTTCTGCAGGTAATATTGCAGATCTCCAGGGTGTGCACACAACTGAATTTAAGCGTGTACCACATCAATGAACTTAAAAGTTTCTTGCAAGGTGAGAATGGGTTGAGAGCAATTCAACAAACAGTAATGAGGTTAAATAATGCAGCACTCTCCTGAAGTGAGGCGACATATGCTTAATGTCCATTGACATTGGGGGGCGGGGGGGCAAGCATGTTCTTTCCTGAAGCTGAGGCCAGATGAAGGGAAGAGGCTTGTTTAGGCCCTGATCTTACACAGATGCACGCTGATGAAGTGATCTGCCTGCTCAGAGCTGTTGTAAGTAATCACTGAAGTAACAGCTCTGCAGCTAAAAATTGTTTTTGAGTTCAGCTTGCCACTGCAGTTAGCCGCACGTGCTGTCCTGGATGGCAGCGGCTATGTTCTCGCTGATGGTACATTCAACTACCAGTGTTTTTAAACAAGTATTTGAAATGTTGTTGTACACATGCAACTTTTTCCTCTTGTGGCTCTAAAATTTGGTAGGGCCAAATTTAGTCTTTTTCCTGAAGTTATTTTCCCTTACGACCAACTGCAATGAGTGCCAGAACCTCTGATGAGTCCTGGATCTCCTCTCCAAGTATATTGTTCTTTTGACAGTTCATAAAAGCTATGAAAAGACATGAATTTCTTTTTAACCAAATAACTTTTTTTTTTTTAAAAAGGTTTTAAAGGACACATACAAGGTCAAAATTACATGAAGTATGCTCTTTTGAGGGTTTGAAAATTGTTGGTGCATCATTATCTGCATCATTAAGCATCTATTTACCTTAAGAATTTGTTCCATAAAGCACTGATTGGGTTTCAATTAAAGTAAAGGGCTTTTGGATTAGGTTGTTTCTTTGAAATGAAGAGCTAAGTTGATTGTCATAGTAAGTGCTGGCAAATTCACCTCATGATGAAACTAGTAGCCAAAGTTTTGTAATAATTTTATAATGAAAAAGGGCACAGTGATATTTGATTAAAGTTGGCAATTCTTTTGCTTTTTAGATGATACGGTAATTTAAATAAATCAAACTGTGTTTTTCCTTTTTACATCTACCCTGTGTTAGGGTTGCATTTTAAATGGCTGTGTTTTCATGAAAGAGCTTTGTAATTTTTGTTTCAAGATTATCATGACCTTTTCATAGTAGTTATAGCATGGAGTACTGTTTAGGAGAGGCCCCTATTTCATCACTGGCACAGGCTGCCCAGAGAAGCTGTGGCTGCCCCATCCCTGGAGGTGTTCAAGGCCAGGCTGGATGGGGCTTTGGGCAACCTGATCTGCTGGGAGGTGTCCCTGCCCATGGCAGGGGGTGGAACTGGGTGGTCTTCAAAATCCCTTCCAACCCAGACCGTTCTATGATTCTATGATTTGTGTGTTGACCTGAGACCCAAGGTTTAGGCCACTGGACAAGAGCAGCAGGCGGCACTGAAGCATGGTCAGTATGTACCTTTGCTCTGGTCAGATAATGGCTCTGAGCTGGCACAAGAGCTGTATTTTACTGGTAACAAAACAAAACCCCTTGTAACTTGGTGTCTTTAATTCTTTTGAAATACATCTTGGTATATGTGACCAGAACTGTGCTGTTCTGTTTATTTTTTATCATTGACCAAAGACTAAACTGCTGTTCCTTAACATAATTAACAATTCTACAACACTGGGAATTTTTCTGTGAGAGGATTTTTCTCATTCAGAATACTTGCATTCATTCCTGCTGGTAGTTGAAGTAGCTGGTAGTTGTATGCTGGTAGTTGTATGATGGTTGTGCTACAGATGTGCTTAAAGCAGCAATGACTTTTACAGAAATTATGTTTGCAATACTGACATGATTAACTGCTGTCTTCTTTCTTCTGGAATTTTAGTGTTATTTCCCAAGCAAAGTTGTTCTTCTACAATGTTGGACTTGAATTCTTATTTTTCTCAGTTCAAGTACTACTGCTTAACATATAATCTGATTTCTTTAGGCTGTCTTTACTTAAAAACAACTCATAACCACTTAAAATGTCAAAATAGCTGAATGCTGCTGAAAAGAAGCAGCCAAAACATATCCGTGTTTGCGTAGGGGTAATGGCATACATATGAGATTAAAACACCAGTCCAGATAATTATCTGAAGGAAGCAAATTTATACTCTGATTTCAGACACTATGAATAGAATGTGATTAGAATTTAATGTGCTACAGCTTTATTTACAAAATACACAGGTTCTATATAAAACTTCTTTTTATAATGTACTCTCAAGAAGCCTTGGGGATCCCTGTTTAACTTGCAAATGCCGAAGTTTGATCTTCCCCAAATAGAAGATAGTGAAGCTCCTGAGTTCCACGAACTGTGATTTCTATTTTCAACTTCCCATAGAGAGCTGACTGTTCAGCCAATTTAAACTTTTTTCTACTCCACTTCATCTTCATTCATTTTGGCACCGACGGGGCTTTTGAACTGGAAAATTTCCAGTTAGCTAATTGGCCATTTGCCTTGTTTTATGTGGGGGTGATGTCAAGTGCTGAAATAACCAATTGACTGAAAGCAATCTTGTTTCAAAGGTTGGTCAGAACCAAACCTAAGAAGGTACCAATTTCAGGTTTGTTTTGTATCTAACCGCTACACTGAGTTCCTTATTCTGGTGGACAAACCTCTGAGAAGAATATAGATTTGAGGTCAAGAGCTTGTGTTTGCCCAGATACCACATTTAGAGCACTGAATTCTAGGGGAAATAGCTAGGAATCCAGATCTTTTTTTAATTTCACTTTCAGGACTTTCTCTACATCTGCTCCCTAATATCATATTGACTATCAGCATTTTCATAAAGACATGGATTTAAGTCCCTGTTTAAAAAACAAAATGTGGTAATTATACATTTGTTCAGGATTTTTGGACCAAAGTGCACATGTATGAGGTGTCAGTGGAATAGGTGAAAGTGTTTGATACTTACTGATAGCCAGCTTTACTAGTTAAAATAAGCTGAATATTCCATATTCTGCTTTTTACTTTTATTTTAAAATATGTCCTAGAATGATTATGGATACCAAAAAAGATACCAGACTGATTTTAGCTAGTTTCTACTTCAGAAAAATGGATCCTGCAAACTGCTCCAGGCAAACATTTTTTTCTTTGCCAGCTAAACTCCATTTCTGTCCTTTCCTGGGCTGATCCATACCAGGTAGCTTGCAAGATCATGACCTACTAATCCTTTTTGATTTCTGGTGAGCTTTTAAAAACAAAGTAGACCAAGAAACATCAAAGGAGGATTTAAAAGACACACACCGTGCCCTGAGAAGTAAATGTTGCTTTGGAAAGCATTCTCTCCTTTACAGAGACCTGAATGCTGTGGTTCAATACTATTCACCAAAAGCACTTAAGCATATGCTCAAAATTAAGCACATATTTAAGTTCCCTTGAAGTCTACAAGATTTAAGTACACACTTGAAGTTAAATACATTTTGGCATACTTTGCTGACACAGAAATTCTGGCTTCATTGAAGTAAATGTCTTTGAGGCTAAAGTTCATTCAGGAATTTCAATGTTGTTTCTGAAATTTACTATCCATTGTGAAGGGTATAACCTAAAGCCACTCCCAAGTTCAAAAGAAAAAAAAAAAAAAAGTGGAAAAGGTGTTTTTCAGATATTCATTTGTCTTTCTGATGCCTTTTCCTAGCAAGAATGATACAGAATGTGGAGAGAGAGAGAGAGAGAAAAAAAAAAAAAAAAAAAAAAAAAAGAAGGTGAGAAATTGAAATGTGGTTCATCAATGTGAGTATTTACTTGTCATTGGGTGAGTTGCCATTTTTGGAACAACTGCTCTTTGGATCCATGATGAACCAGAAACAGAGAAAATAATCTGGAGAGGCTTGGTATAGGCAAGTCACACTGAAATCTGAATGCTGGACCTATGGTGCACCAAAACATATTTGTAGCGTCTGAATTGCAGATCTGACAAGGAGGATAAACAAGAGCTGGTACTTGTTGCTCAGATTTGGAGAGGTATTTGATCATCATTTTGGAAAAAAATGAAGTGTGATTTCTGGATATATTCCAGTATTTGTCAAAGAACGGTGAGGCAATGTTTAGCTGCATAATGGAAACTGGAGAGAAATTTTGACATCCCACTCATCAATCCAATTGCTTTTTTATCTCCCCACTGTCTTGGAAAGAGAGTAAAGTGTAAACCAACATTTGGCACAAATGGGCTGTCTGTGCCGTTTAGCAGCAATTAGCATGTAATTGGTAACAATTATACAGACAACCCATTTATAACAGAGAGTGAGCTAACAACCTAGCATAAACTACAAGAAAACTAATCATATCCCCCAGGAATCACACACTGATGTAAGAAAGGAAATAGATGTCCTTCAGAATAACATCTTTTCTGGTTTTATCACCCAGAAATTCAGGGATGGAAATTGGCCTATTCTTGACAGATTACACATTCTCAAAAGTACAATTTGCATTTGCAGAGAATAAGCTCAAGTGCAATCAAGAGTCTTGAGAGAGCTCCTTTTTTTTTTTTTTTTTTTTTTTTTCTTCCCCCCACTGTGGTTCTGCTATGCTTCCTCCTTTTAAAATTTCTTGTCTTGACTAATTTTTCTTTCCGACTAAAAGGGGAACCTTTGAAAGTCAGAATGTGAGTCTGTCACCATGCAGTTAAGAGCCTGATCTCCTCAGTCAAGAGGACCTGGTAGCCTGCCGGGTCCCCAGCAGCAGAGACTGAGATGACAGGCGGTGGTGTCATGCTTGGGGAAAGCTCAGCCAAGTTGTGCGGTTGCAGAACTGTATGTGATCAGTTTGACTTGTACACAGCAACTGGCAGCTGAATGTCTTCCACTCTTCTGGAGAAGAGACAAACTGATATTTTTTTAAGGGGAGTAGAAGTTTACTGTAGTTCTGTAATTACGACAGCAGGCTGGATTTTTCTGCATTATCCTGGGTGTGTGCATAGTCTTCTCCTCTTTGGGTGAGAAAATCATAGCGGTATAAAGATGTTAACTGTACTGATTTTGCCTGCTTCTGTAGGTCTAGGAATTCCAGGTGAATGTTCCCATTTCACATGCAGAGTAAATCCAGTTCCTTGCAGCTATTATATAGGTACTTACATGATACCTGTGCTGTTATATCATAAATAGTCATCTCCTCTTTTGCTATATATATGTACTCCATAAGAATGTGCTTGAATTCATACAACGTAGCCCTATTAATGGTTTCATTAAAATAGAAATAAGGGAAGAACTCCGAGTGAATGACAGAACTGAGGAAAATGCAACAATTTCAAAATGGAGGTGCTTTTGTGCACATCTGCTCTTTACCATACTGGCGTAAATCATACATGTG
Organism: Aythya ferina; assembly: GCF_964211825.1. Taxonomy (NCBI): domain Eukaryota; kingdom Metazoa; phylum Chordata; class Aves; order Anseriformes; family Anatidae; genus Aythya; species Aythya ferina. The sequence continues at coordinate 14,796,191 of NC_140300.1, read as the reverse complement.
AAAGAAGGTTGTGGTCAAGGTCCATGCAGAGCCTTCCGTTTCATGCAGGTCCTACACAGATTTGTGGAGCTGACCATGTGGAAAGGTAGAAAAATTCTAGACAGGATCAGTGCAAGAACTGTGCTGTTGGCTCTGCATTTAATTATAGGTTTTTAACCTTAAATTATTTTAACTGGTTTTGTACCCATTTTTTGATACTTCAAAGTGACTAATCAAATTATTACTATTGTAAGTGCACATAAGCCTCCATTTTTTATTAGGTATTTTTTGCAGGCAGATTTTGTGTGTTTGGAGCTGGGCTTTGCAGGCAGGCATTTTCAGCAGAAATTGGCAAGACAGCATCTCTGGTGTACAAGGAGGAAGTACAAGTGCTTCCCGTGTGCCCTTGTACAACACTCAAGCTGTCTGGATCTCAGGACTTTCTGCAGAGTGACCATAACCCTTCACCCAGCAGGACTGCTATGGACACGATGGGGGATGCCCTTTGCTTATATACTGTGGCTGTGGAGCTGTGGTTTTGACTGGTATATTGCTGAGACATGGGAGGCGTCAAGCAATCTTGTCTAGGTATTATTGCTAATGCTTTCATTGTGCAACTACGCAGTCTGATGGTGTCTCTGCTATAATCACACGCGCAGTGGAGAACTGGGCCAGATGTATTTCAAGTGGAAAATAGGTTCAAGTGTACAAATTATCCCTGTGGAGTTAGCTGACTCTTCGCATCACACAAACCATACAACATTAAAAAAGTCTGTTTCTGTTACGCAAGTGATTGCTGAGGTATTTTGGCAAAGCCTGGGGACGGATGAATGGTTTGCTTGACTGCAAGCCATGTAAGTCAGTCTTGGGATTCTTCTGAATTAACAAAAGAAAAACTAGTCTTTTTACTGTTTTGGCCCTTTCCCTAATTATTCTAGTAAAACCCAAGAATTTAACAAAACCACCTTGTTAAAATGCTTAACTCATTAGAGCTGTGGTCTCTTGTATATTTGGCAACTTCAGTCATCTAAACAGCAGCCATGTATCTACATATATCTATTCAAGCCATACAACTGTAGAAGAATTGTTAATATTAGCTTACATCATCTGATTTTTGTTGTTTGTTTTTGTTTTCTTAAAGCATTTGGTCTGAAATCTTCGGCTTTGTTTCAAACTATGGTCATTTCAGCTACCATTTTTCTGAAGAGCACAAGTAGGGTTCATATTCTTTGGAGTCTATTTTTTTCTGCTCTTTAAATCAAGCAGGTAATGTATAACTGACTCTTTCCTTATCCTTATCTTCATTTAAGCATGAAACTTCCAATATGCACTTTTCAATGGAAAGTTAGGTCTTGGATCTGCCTCATCCAGAACTTGATTTACTCTTGCAAGTTCACAAATACATCCCTAAGTTTCTTCTAAGCACGACTGACTCTTTTTCTTGCTGAGCTCTTTAGTGGGACATTATATTGCTTATACCCACACAGATGTGTGTGTATAAGTATATATAAATGTGCATACTCTTGCACATGTATGTATTTCATGGTAGTTGGTGTTAGTTGTTTTAGATGATTCTCTCCTCACCTGTCTTTTCTTACTGATTTAACATGTGTTTTTTTTAAGTACCGCTAAAATTACATATTAGATCATTTGGCTAAAACTTGGAAGTACCTACAATTACTGATATTATGTATAAAATACTGCATTAAGTATAGCTGTCTCTACACTATGATAACTATATCATTACAGTAGATTAAGCAGCTCCAAGGAATGCTGCTGAGCAGTGGTGCATTGTTGCTTACACTATGGTGGTGTAGACTTGACATGCCTGCTCAGAGCTCATTGACTTCCAATTACATGTTGGGTGCAGTTGCATGGTGCTGGAATAAGTATAGAAATGGGAACATGGCTGGGGAGTAATTGTCAAACTATGTCTTGTTCTCATTTCTCCAAAACACTTGGAAATTGCCAGTAGTATCAGCCTATAGTGTTTCAAATCCTCCTTCCTCTTCACCATCTAAGGCAGCACAGTTACTTGTCTGGCCATGTTACAACCTGGACTAGAAAAATGAGCCTGCCAAAAAAATGTGCAAGAGGAGCATAAGAGAATCAGTTTTTATTAAAAAACAGGAGCAGAGTGTGGAGCAACACACTTTCGTTAAGCATAGCTGAGGGAACAGGGAGCAGTGGCACAGACATACCCTTGGTCAGTATTTCTGTGAAGGCAACTTCTCATGGAATTGTAAACTTGGGAATATGTGTGGGTCTTTATGACCTGCATTCCTCAAGCCATACAGAAGTTTTAAGGAAAATTGACCTTCTTCTCACCACTGTATGACCTCCTCTTGATGTCTATTCACTTGCAGAAAGTCACTTTGAAAACACATCCTTTCCTGGGCTCCCAGATACTCAATTCACAGTTCCTTGCATGTTGCTATTAATGGCAAGGGCACAGAAGACAATGATTTTCAAGAATTTCCTCTTCTTTTGCCAAGACAGCTGGCTTATCAAACAACTTCTGGCACAAAAAGACAGACCTCGCTTTGTTCTGTATATGGATTTCTTTCGTGAGTATGTCTGGACAGGTGAAAATATCAAAAATAAGACATTGAATACCTGAGCATCTAACAGTAGGACTCGGGTTACTCCAAGTTGTACAAACTGATCTCTCTCACTTTGTTCTATAAAATCTTGCTTTTTTTTTTTTTTTGCTTTTTTTTTTTTTTTCTTCTTTTAATTCGATAAAGAAAGATAATTACAATAAACATAAAATGACCTGTTCCTTCTCTTCTTCATCTCTACAGTGGTTTCTTGAAACAGCAAAGGAAAGAGCAAGAAATGCTCTGGGATAGACTTTCAGTCTATCTGAAGTCTGTTATAAAGAAATACTTTACATTCCTCTCTGGGTTTGCTGGCTTTTTTTTTTTTTTTCTTTTCATAAAAGGAACAGTTGCTGTTCTTAACATACCTGGCTTTTCTCTTCTTCCATCTGATTGTGAATAACTGACTTGAGAAAGGGAGTGCAACATCATGCCAGTGATGGCTCTGTACTGATAACTTTCTTGTTTAATTCTGCTCCTGGATCAAAAATGTGTGTGAGAAATGTGTATGCTTACTTCAGTATAGTGACTTGCAACTGAAGCTCATGTAATTGTGTCTACATGCATCAAAGCTGAAGTTACCCTCTCAAACAGAAACTATAGTGCCTGGGCATAGCTTGTTAATTTATACTTTGGAGTATGTTATATACATAAATGCTTATGCCATGTAAATGACACACATTTATCCAATAATTCAAACCGAAGAGTATTCCCCTCCTGATTGTTTTGTGTGTGTTTGTTTTGGGAAGCACAGAAATACATTTAATTGTAATCTTTATCAAAAAGCGCTAAAAACTCTGTGATCTGGAACTCCTGAAGGTATGTTGTTCAAATGCAGAAAGAAACACGTTTGCCCCAAAGAGCTGTCATCATAGGCAAATGTAGATCTCCCTCATAAGCATAAGTGTAAGGGGAGGAATAGTGTACCTTTACAGGTGGAAATGGGAAGCTCTCTAGGTTGGTTGTATGACCAATGCAACAGCTCACTGTTCTACTGTATCTGGGATGCTTGGTGGCACTGATTTTCCAATTAAACTTACTTATTAGATTCTACTAAAGACTGAGAAACATTTCTGTTTGCCATGGCTTCCACCCTCTCAAGGTGGAGGCCAAATGAGGCCTCCTGGATTCCCACAGAGACCAAAGGGAGTCTGCTCAAGCTCCTACTGTTCAGACAAGTATGTTTGTGTATGGCGAAAATGGTGATATCAGCATCATATATTCAGTGTGAAGGTCTTGTACCTTGCACTGAAAAGCTGGATGGAGGTGTTACACAGAAACTGAATGGTGGTGCTGCAAACATCTTCCAAATAGGAGCCTGTGGCTGGGATCTGTGACTTGTGAGTTTGTTGGCATCACATGAGCCATCTGTGCTAAATTCAGAGAATGTGTTAGCTGCACAGGGGCTTCTGTGCTCCTGATGGAAAATTGTCCTGTTCTGTGCTTAACAGTGGCATCTAGTCAGATATGATATGAGTTTTATGTTAGGATCACAAGGTTTCTTTTCTTCCAAGCCCACATTAATACTTGACAACCCAAGGAGATAGCTGGAAACGTAATCAGGTGGGTTTATGTCCTTCACCTGGAAAGCATCCATTTTCGAAATGTTAAAACCACAAGCAGTACAACTAATTATGGTAAGAGAGCAGAGGCTCCTTGATTCCAGGTTGTTTCTACACTAAGCTAGATGGTTTAGCCTTCAGAAGAGTTGCTAAATTTTAATGAATAATCGATGCATAAATGACTAAGAGTTTATCCATGCAGCTACACAGTACTTACTACTGAATCTAATACTGACTGTATTGAGTCAGGAAATGGATTTCATGGAGTTGGACTCCTGCCCCCAGATTGCTAATTGGTTACCATTTACACTCACAGAGTCATTGACCTTTCAATTTGTAATTTATGAGCCAGTCTTACATCTGATGATACTTCAAAATATTTTAGATCTTACTTTTTATCCAGGCCAGCTGAATAAATGTTCTAAAAAGTCACAGGGATTTGATAAAGCTGAAATAAACCCAAGCATATTATTTTTTGTCAGTGTGCTGCTCTTTTTTTTTTTTTTTTTTTTTTAACTTGAGGCATTTCATTTGGTCTTAAAGTTGCAAGTAGGAAAACTGTTTCTGTTGTAGTCTCTGATCTTACAAGTCTTTATGGCACTCCCCATGAAGACTGAGTGCTCCTGGTTGCTGTGAGGTTTTGCTGTATGAATTTGATAAAAGGAAAAATTAATTTTGCCTCACACCTCCAACCAGGGTATGCTACCAGAGCTGATACTGCACAGTGGAGGACCAGCATCTCTGTGCTTCTGTAGTCTCATTTGGTCTACAAATGAAGCTGCATAGCTGTAGATAATACAATGACATACCAGGTGTTTTGGAGCTCCAAAGACCCACCAGTGACCTAAGGAGTACAGACAGGCCTTCGGCCTTTAGACTGAATGCTGCCGATCTCTGCACTGAACATCCACACTCTGACCATGAACTCTGGGATGTAAAGGCAGTGCCAGGATTTCCTTCAGACTCAGAGGCTTAAAGCAACTGATGGTGATGGAGTGTTTGAGAGGCCTCTCTTCAGAAGCCAGTAGAGAGCAGACAGCTTGATTTCAGGACAGTAAAGATTTAAATAAGCATTTCCTACATCCTTCTGGTTTCTTCTTAGGATCTAGTGTAATTGATGTGCAGAGATACTGCAGAAGATGTGTGTATGATCCAAGGCATGCACCCACCACTGATACATCTGTACTGGGTAGCTGTGTGTGTCTGGATGAGGAGAACCTGCAGCAAGGGATGCAGAGAAACACAGGTTTTAAAAAGCGCATCTGTTCTTATGCTTGTGGCTGACCAGCCCATCAACACGAGTTGTTCTTCAACATGCAGGAGTGTGCTGATTTGACAACCAAAATGCAGGTTAATGTAAGAAATTTTCAAATAATTCTTTTTCAGTTATTGTAGAGATGAGAAATTGGAGCTTGTGGGAAAGGAGAAAAAAAAAAGTATAATTTCATGTTACTGTTATTTTAACAAAACCTCAAATCTACAAAGATAACAAGGGTTAGCTCAGAATGTGTAATATACTTTGCCTTTTTGAAGAATTAAAAAAATGTGCAGGAACAACACCTTTCACCACAACTGTTAGCATCGCCTGCCTTCAATTGGATCATCTTTCTTTCCTTGGAAGGCTTTTCTGGGAACTGGCCCTTGAAGTGGTACAAAATGAGGCACTCCTCACCTTGGAGGTGGCCTTTGCAAGCGAGTGCCTCTCTCTCTTCCATGTGGTGATTTTAACCCATTATGAATTTAATAATATATATATATAAATCAAATATATAAATCAAATTCCCTTTCCCCAGAAGTTAGTATTTTCTTCTGTAAAGACTGTCTGCAGAACTGCTGCAGCTCCTGCAGTGATTTACCACGTTACGTTCCCCCTTCCAGTTCCCTGCTCTCAGTTCGTAAAAAAAAACGTACTTTGCAGGAATGGGGAGAGGAGTTTCACCAGCAGGGGTTCAAAGAAATCAGGAGAATAACCTAAAGTGTTTTTTTGCCCAGAGTTGCGACTTGGATGGAAGCCTCACTGTCTAGGTGTGGCTCAGCCCAAGGCTGGATGAGGAATGGGGTGAGTGGGGCGTGAGAATGCGCAGAAGGTGAGCGTCGGCCAAAGGGGCTGGGGCTGAGTGAGGTGACAGAGGATGGAGACGGGGATGCCACGAAGAGGCCAGAAGCAAGCAGGTTGCCATGGTGATACTCAACACAAAATAGCCCGCAGAGAAAATTAATTCTGCTCTCGCAGCAAGGTTTTCATTCAGGTGCAGTAAAGCGAAGGATGTGCTGCACCTCTTGGTGCTGTGTCTGAGGGATGGTGCCCAGAAAAAAGAGTGAGTGGCCGTGTGATGGGAGATGGTGCCGCAATGCATGGGCACAAGTTGCCAGTGCTAGGGGAGAACAATAGACCCCGACTCTGGCTTTCTGCTTACTTTTTGGTGTTTGGCTTCGGAGCCTTAAGGTTCCTTCCGATGGTGTCTTTGAATTCAATATAGGTGGAACCTGATCCACACATATAAATAATTGCTCTGAGGTGGAGCCAAGCCTGTAAGGCAATGTGTAGTAGAATTTAAAGCAAATTATCTTGTGTCTTAATTGAGTTTTCAGATAGATTGCCCCAGCAACGTTGTAAAAAGGGGCACTTTCAGCTGTTTAAAATATATCCCTCAAGGTTATTTCAAGTTACTGCAAACAGACTGTGTGGGGAATGTGTTCATATTCTTAACGTTCAATCAGTAAGTAATCTGTGAAAATTCATTTTACTCCATGTTATTTTTTTCTTCTTCTTATACTGCTTGCTACAAATGATCCATGCCATATGATCGTTCCTTGGTTTTGCACATTATTCTTTTTGTTTCCTTATGGAAAGCTTAAGACTGAAAAATGTGCTATCTTGTTCTCTGTTTCCAAGTTGCCTACAGATTTGTAATGGTTATTTCTATACTGTGGAATAACAGCTTTATTTTTCCTGTAAATGCAGAGTGTGTATCCGTGGTTTGCATGGGATGGCTTTTGATCTGTGTGTGCATGGTGCTGGCTGGCTCCGCGTGAGCAAGAGTTTGTGCACACAGGCATGAGCAGGATCCAAGACAGGAGGGAACAAACAGGGTGCAAATACCAGTGCAGTGAATCACCAGAAGAAATAATTGACAAGGGGATAGTATTTGCAAATAAATGTTGGCGTATTAGCCAGCATGAAATAAAAGATCTGGAAATATTAACTGCTGTGATTATCTGACAAGTGAGCAAAATTGCCAATAGTCACTACCAGTTAAGCTTGGAATTAGTTAGTCATAGCAGACTGAAGGGTAAAAAATTAAAGTACCAATATGAAATGCCAAAAATAACTCCAGATAAAAGAGAATGTTAATTTTTTTTAACGTTCTCTGGCCTCCTTGCCCCTTCCCATCTGGTATTAATTTTAATTTTATTTTATTTTCAATAATCTTTAAGACATCAAGGGCATTAGGACTTTGCAGCTTTGGAGCTCTGCTTTTCACATTGAAGTGGAAAGAGCACACATTTGAAGTGCACTCATTCATGTTTAGAAAGGAGTAACCCTTCCCTCCCCCCCCCCCTTTTTTTTAACCTCAGAGATTTTAAATATTGTTTTGATAAATGAAGTTGGAAAATGTTTGGGAGCAGTTTTGTTTCCTCTTGAGCCTTGCATCAGCCTTGAGGGGAATGCTGCCAAGTTAGAGATGGATGGGGAAATGCATCTAGCAAGTGATAGATTTGAATGAAGTTCTTGCTCCCACACAATTCTGTGATGACGGTCTGGATTGCACTGCATGCTGGCTGCTCCCTAGCTCTCAAATTGCCTGGTACTTCCCTTAGTGCAGAACCAGGATAGTCACAACCACAAGACTGCATTTTTATGCCAGGCAAACTTTCTTCCTATGGCTTCTCCCACTCATGGTGCTTGAAAGAGTAAGAAGTACTGCTTCTTTCTCAAATGCATCTCACTATGAAGCATACTGTGACAGCAGTAAGGTAGCATGCTCTGCTAGGAAATAAGCTTTATTTTAAAGGTTGCCTAAATAGATATGATGCCTAAATAGACATGGTCCTCCTTCCTGCACAGTATAAATCATCTGTCAGAACCTTCCCCAGGAAAATATCATCTCCCTAGGTTGGATTTTGCTTTCATGTTGCAGTATTTGCACATTTATTTATTTATTAATGGAAAAAGTGAAATCAGGCAAGTGCTGTGACATCACATGGTAATGGTGGTGCCTGCCTTTTAGGGATTTTCACTACTTGCTCATCCGTGTTAGTGTGAGTTATGTTGCAGTGCTGCAGGGCTACGAAGTTCTTTATATGAATAAAAGAAAATGTTTGAACAAGAACAGTGCGTGTGTGTATATATATATTTAACCTATCCTTTCTTTGCCATGGTTAAGAATGCTACATCATTAATATTCTATGTAGTAGATAGTTTTATGAGGAAGGGAGCTATTATAAGTGTAAGATTTACAATTCCTTTGTCTAACTTTGTGAAACAGTATTAATTTCTCAAGCTACTGCCTAAAAAAAAACATGTCACTGTTGATTTATAGCCTTTGGTCAAATACTCACATAGAGTTTGATCCATCTGCTAGATTGTACAAATTTTTAGAAAGATTAATTGAAGCATGTAAATTACATCTTGGTGAGGTTTCTCCTTGTCTAACTATGCATCTGTCAAATAGATAATTACACTGATTAAATTTGTCAAAGAAAAGGAGTTCTAACCAGATGCATGAATATTTTTTTGTGCTTTTATAACAATTAAAATCTTCTGTTGATGCAGCCATTTAAGGAAGCACTGAATTAATTAGACTTCATAAGAAGGGGGTACTTCCGTGAAACCACCCATGAGATTTTACTGAAACCAAAATATTTAAGATACATGTTACATTTCATTAGGATAGTTTCACATTTCCTCTATGATTCTCTCAGCTCAGAAATACAGGGCTTTGAACAAAAATATGTCCACCTGGTTTTAGTAAGTGTGTTCCGATGAGTAATGTCAGACCTGTTGTACTCAACATGTGATACAGTACTGTTTATGGATTGACTTGTATTTATTTAGGGAACAATTGAATCTTTAACTAACAGCAGAATAAGAAGCAGTAGGAATCCCGTAGGTTCTCTTATGCTATGGAAAGCAGATGGGCCTGATAGATCCTTTGCACAAAGCAAAAAAGGTCAGTGATGAATACTGAGAAGAGGAGAGAATAAAATGTAGAAGAGTGATTAGCCACCATCAGCACAGTTCTGAATTCTTCATATATTAAGTGAATAGTCCCAGAAATTGTGGTGAGAAATGCCTTTAAAATATTTTGCTATAAAACTCTAGATTCACCATGAACACAAACCAGCTAATTCAAAATGTGTGCATCTGTTCATGTTATCAAGAAAGTGAGAACAAAACTGTTGTCTTGAGATGTGAGGTAAAGCTCAGCAGAGCTGATTTCTAAGTATCAGGCACTAGAAGTATTTAATCTCCAAATTTCAGTGGGAATTAGTATAAAAATTAGGATATGGACAAGTGAACACCCTTATGGAACCAGCCTTGACCGAATTCCAGAGAAACAGATGAAACTGTGTGTGCTGACACAACATGTCATTAGGTATCCTCATCTGGATACATGCATGGCATGACAGCTGAGCAAAAATAGCCTTAAGGATAGATTGTTTAGTTGGTTATTATGATTGAAAAATAGTATGCTTATGTTTCTGACTGTGTACATTAGTACAATTTTAGATAACTGATCCAAAGCCTGTATCTTCTGAATCCTTCTAGAAGCATACAAGACCCTGCTGTATGGATGCTCAGAAAATGGGAAATTATTTATTGCTTTTACTGTACTTCAGCACTGGGAATGGACCATAGTGTTTAGCGTTACAAATGATTTTCATCAAAATGACTCAGTCCTGTCTTCTTGAGGGAAGTACCAATTTTACCAGAATGTATTTCAGCAGTGGAGCAACTCTACCTATAATAGTCTAAGGAGTTTTTGTAATCTATCTCCATCTTTTGAACAAAATTCATCTTTACTTACCATGTCAGGGATATATCTCACCCAATATTTATCTTATGTTTGTGTATATGGGATAATCATAATTCTGAGCTATTATTTTATTATTATATAGAATTTAGGAGTCTGCATTCCACTTGCTTGTAATTCATGGCATGCCGAAATTTAGTCTTGCTAAATGACCTGTTCATGATGAATTGGTCAACACTATTTCTGGGTAGAAGAACAGCAGAATTAGAGTCAATTGGATTTTTACAGTAAACTTGAGAAACCCTCAGCTTCTAATAGAAGAGTAACTACAACTAGATTATTTCAATGTGCCTAACAGTACTTTTAAGACAAATTAGTTATTTTTAGTCCTGTCTATCATAAGGAATTTTACATGACAGCTGGCTGATGAGGCATAAATTGGCATTCTTCAGTGTAACTGAGACGACCCTTCCTTGCTTCCAGTCTTTGCCGTCCTTCTGCTAATCTGACAGCTCAACAAAGGTGACCGGTGTCTTTGGCTTTTAAAGGAGTTCAGGTGATCTAAGCCCAACAGCTGTGTGTTTTCTCCTGGGAACATCTGGCACTCATCGTGGTATGTATTGTTGTATGTTTTGTTTTACGTGTGCCAATACTGCCTTAAAGCTACTAGAAGGCCAAAGTTTATTTTGGCTGAGTAGTCAACTATTTAGAATACACAATAATTTTAAATTGCTCATTTCCCTCCGAGCTCCTACAGCTGTTTTGGTAAGTTGTAAAGCAAAGAGGAAAAACTAGACATGACTGCAACTATAAGATGGATTCTCTGGTGCATCTGCAGTGGGCTCACAGCCTGGGTGGTTGCAGGTCAGATATATAAAAGAAAAGGGATCATTTCGCACTGGTATCCATCATTAGTAGTAACTTAGGACAAATATTAATATTAGTGAAATCAAAGCTCCTTGAGTTTTAAATGGGCTAGTTACATGTAATAAACTACTTAAAACATGATGAATAGCTTTAGAGTTGTAGCGTCTTCAGCAATTAAATGTCCATTAAATAAAATTTTGGATCTTTTTGATCACCAGATTGGATTCATTAGAATTCACTATATTAAGATGAATGCATTCATGGTAGTGATGGTCAACCTGCCTGTGGTTAAAATAAGGACGCCTTTCCTGAACAAAGCATGTACGGCTGAAAAATGCTTCTGAGGTATTCTTTTATTATAATAATTTCTACACATTTTTTGACTGTAATAGCTTCTCTAACAGGGCTACCAAAAGAAAAATTCTTAAATAAAAATCTCCACAGAGATTTACTTCTGTCTAAATAAGATTCCTGAAAGCAAAAAAGATTAAGTCACAAAAGGTCTGATAGTAGGTCACCAAGGAGAAGCTATTCCAGTCTGTTTGCAGAAATGCACATTTAATGTCATGATAAAAATTTATTCAGTAGCCTGTAATGGAAACTTCAGGTGGTATGTTCTCTTGTTCTCTTTCACACATTCATCACAAATTACAGAACCACTCAGTTCTGTGCAAGACACAAAATGGAAACAGTCCCCTGCTCATTGCGTTCAGTGCTTAAGGATGGAAAGAGAATATGCGTTGGGAAGCCCACTGGAAGGATTAGTTTACAAGTTATGTTTTTAGGCAGAAGAAGATAGAATTAATTCAGAAGTGAGGGTGGCATCATATTTATCATAAACTTCAGTTCTGTTTCCCTGGTATGAAATATGTCAAGTTCTCCATTGGATAAGCCACTTCAATTACAGGCCCTACAGGACTTGCCATCTTTGGGTACCCATAGGGCAGAAAAGGCAATTTAGCATAGTACGGAAGCCTGCTAGCAATTATACATAGCAGGGGGAAATCAAAGTGTTTTTAAGGGGATTCTGCCCTTTTTTGGTTGGATGTTCCATTAACTTTATGGTAATGTGGAAAAAGCCACAGTCAGAAATAAATATGAGATGGGACAGCTAGAAGATACCGCTGTCTGGGCGAAGAAACAAGATGATTGTTAAGTGGTGCCTCGAAGGTAAAGACGAGCTTTGTTTTGCTTGGAAATGCTTAACATAAGGGTGTTAGGAGAAAACAGTAGTGGGTGTTTGTGTTAAATGGACTGGAAGGGAGAAGCATGGGAAAGTTGGGTGTGTTTTAAGTGTTTCTACATTGTACTTATACTTTCAAAGCTGTTATCCTGCCTCTTGGGTAAATAATATTTAGAAAATATTTATAATATATACAGTCAACTTGATGTTTTGGTCTTTCAGAGCCTAGAAAAAGAAGGAAGTAGCAGTAGTGTTAACATAGTTCAACACTTGTGTACTGAAATTGTAAACTCATGGAGGAAGAATTGTACAGGGATATGTTTGCACAGTGCCTGATACAGCGGGTTCCTGGCTTCTGTGTCTTATTATGCTTCACATAGCAGACGAGAAACATAACTACATTACGGCCACTGCATTTTAAAATTATACTTCAGACACTAGTGATCAAACTGGTGGTAAAATGGGCTTTCAGTCTGTATTTTCACATGTATAATTTGAAATTAAATCCTCAAATAAGCCAGGAGAAGTATAGCTGTAGTGAGAGCAGATGATTGGAGATCAGAGGCCAGATAGTTTAGTGGGAGGAAAAATGGGATCTGGGGCTTCCTTTGTTTCACCCATGCATTTTTGTAACCCATATAGCTGCAAAATTACCTTAGTTTGCCCAGCTACTGCCTCCCTCTTCTTCCCCTTCACTGTACATGGCCTCTTCATACCCATTCCAAGTGCAGCTGCAGAGCTAGTAGCATGCAGCACTAATGCTGGTGTTGCACCAGCCTTGTCATTCCCATGCTTATTCTCTGTAGTGCCTGCACGGAACCTTGATCCCTGGAAGTGAAGATTTTTATTTTTTTATTTTTCTAATGATAGCATGAGCAGATAAAATCTTGGTGAGATTGCACAATCAAGCCATTTATATGTTTTTGTTTTGTTTTGTTTTCACAAGCTTTTCCTGTTCTCCCATGTACATGACTGGGACGGGCATACTTGTATTTGTGATGCTGGAGAGATGTGAATGTTTCAGTGATGACATCCATGCTGGTCTTCCTGGGCAGCCTTGTTAAAATCCAACTTCTTCCCCTCTGGAGTCACAGAGGTCTCTACTGGGCTATTTTGCCTGCTCTGGTCGAGCAGGAATCCCACCGGCTCTGCCCACGGGAGGAGAGCAAACAGAGATGAAACCTGGTGTGCATGTGTAAGAGGGGAATTTTGCTTTAGGCACCTGAAGTATTGTGGGAGGCTTAAGATAAAAGTTGTTTTTGTTTTAGGAGTGCAGCTGTGGAATATCTGACCTAAGGCTCAATAGCTACCAGGGACTTTTACCTTCATCGTTTGTTGGTATAAAGTTTCAAGAGCACCGATTCTGCCCCGCAAATGCCTTAGGTACAGTGGATGATGCCTCTAGTTCTTCAGACAACTTGGCTGGAGGGCATGATCTCAAGAATTTTTCTCTTCACTTTATTGGATAAGAGAGACTGACACTGGCTTTATGTGAGGATGAATTTTAAGTATCACTTCTTAAACATCTCTTTTTCCACAAAGCCTACAAAAAGAGGCAGGTATCAGACAAGCAGAGACTGCTGCACCCCAGGATGACCAGTTTCATCTGTCCACCTGCATTTCTACCTTCTCGTCCTGTACCTCATTGAGATGTTTCTGTCACGGGGCCTTTCTGCTCAGGGTCTTCCTATACCTCACACACTCATGTCCATGTCCAGTGCTTGTCTTCCCACAGCTAGTAAAAATACAGTCAAAAATGAGCTGAAGCATGCTTCAGGAGCTGCAGTCAGCAAGCACCTCTCTGCTGCTGATGCCTACACTGGCTGTTGCTTACAGGTGCAGACTAAGTCCTCACAGTGTAATTCTTCTTGTATGCATGCGTATGCTCATATTCCTCTTAACACAGTGCTTCACATTACCAGGGATCTGGGACTTGTTCGTTTTTTTGTTTGTTTATTTTCCCCCAGAGGAAAGCAGGAAAATGTTCTCCATCCCAGACAGAAGCAGAGCAGAAAAAACTTTTTTTCCAGATCAGGTCAAGTTGCAGAAATGATGCTCACAGTATCTTGTCTGCGACTTCATTTTGTCTTTTCATAGCCATGATGCAAAGGCTATATTAGCTGGCAAAACTGTTTGTTCAAAAATGGCTATATTCACTAAGAATCCAATGAAGTTTTAATTCAATCGGCTGCATGAGCTCTCCCAGTGTGGAGTCCAAGTGTCTCAGTATCCCAAATACTGCACAAATTTATTGCAAAAACATTCAGTGCTGTTTGAAAATATGTCAGTCCCCAAATCTCCGTAAACAGATTGACACCTTCCCCCAAGCACTTAAATGGAGGGGGTAAACTCTTTTGTCTAACTTCAAGCCCACTCAGATGTTGTGGCTTTTGAGGTTCAGCTGAAGTTTGAACATTACCATGCTCATGTTTCATTCCAAGATTGAGGTAGTCAGAGAAAAAAAAATGCAGTGAAAATGTAAGCCTACTGAGTGCTTCTTCCTCTGGAAAAACAAATATGAAGGTGGTAAAGGATAAAGAAACAGGACTAGAAAGGGCAGAAATCAGTTTGAAAATGTTCTTTGTACTGTGTGGGCCAGTCAGTGGGCTGGGTGTGGAGAAGTATCCCTCGCTGTGCAGAACAGTTTCCATTTAACTGAACAGTTGAAAATACATTACCCCTATCAGAACAAAAAAGGTTTAAAGAGGAAAGAAAGAAAAAAATTGAAAACTTTGAGCACACTTAATACCAGTGATCAGCAGGAGAAATTTCACAAACTTTTTAGCTTGGGAAAAGTTGTTCATCTCTTCTGATCAATGTTTCGTTTTCTTCAGTTTTCCAGCTGAACAGGTGCTGCATGTCTAAGTCTGGCTTGCTAAGGTGCGACAGGACTAGCTTTCAACACTTACATTACAGTCTTTTTCCCTATATTTCTCTTTCCCTATATCTCTTTTTCCTTAACCCTTTTTTACTACATAATATGATATATGGCAATTGTGGTGCTCCTTATTCTACTTGGTAAAAATAATTTGCAAGTATGTTTTGCTTTCTTGCTTGCTTGCAACATGTTGCTTATATTTCTTGCTTGCAAAAAGTATGTGATGACTGTTGACTACAGTTCAGCTAAGTCCGAAGGACTGGCTGGGAACAGCTGAAGGCTGGAAAATTTATTTTGTTTTCAGATGGGCTTTTTATCTGAATTTTTATCTGAATTTTTTTTGCCTTGTGTTTGGGGATCCCTGCTTCATGTGGGTGCATGGCCAGGGAAATATGAAATGTGGAAGCCCTTAGAAAGAAGACTGGAAAATCACAGGATTGATACATGCACCCGATTCTTCTCTCCAAATAATTCCCATATCTGGATGTTCACAATTTCTCTGTTTTTTAGACCAAACTAATTGTGCTGGATTATTATTTTGTGTCCATATCCACTGATTCTGTACTTTTATCAGCCTGGCAGGAGAGTTGACAATGACCATGTTTTTTGATTTCCAGTGTCAAAACCTAGCAAGGCTCCATAATCTTTTCATCTTATACTCCTAGACCTTACTTCCATGTTGTATTTTTTTTAACTGACTTGTAATATACAAGCACCCCTCTCTCTGTATGGACCCTGATACTATAATCCACTAACAGTATTTAGGGGCAATGGTGTTCTGATTAGCTTCCAGTGGTGATTAATCTTTTTTTTTCTCTCTCTTTTTTTTTTTTTTTTTTCCTCCCGTATTGGCAGTTGTTTATATCATTGATAGCGCTCTTAGTTCTGACCAGCCTTTTCTTATCAGTCAAGTCCTTTTTCAACACCTGGACCTGGCAATGGATTTCATGCATCAATGCCTAAGAGCTATTTTAGAGCCATTAGCCACACCAGTGCTTACAAATGTAGATGCTGCTCTCTCAAAGCAACATCCTGCTCCCCAGTCTCCATACTTCTCTTCCTTCCTCTCCCTATTCCCTCAAATAATTTTAAGGTAACCCCAACAGTCAGACTAGCCTAGCAGCTTTGGCAGCTGGTCCTGCCTTTCCAGTTTCCAACTGTATGTTGCCTTCAGTTGAGGAGGGAATGGGGCTCAGAGGGTCAGGAAAAGGATCTTTCTTTTTTTTTTTTTTTTTTTTTTTTTTTTTTTAACTGGTTTAAACATCTGCCTACTATTGGCACTGTCTCATCTGGAAATTTAACAATGCTGTACTCAGGGTTGGCCAGTAGGTGTCAAAATAACCTGTCATTTGAACAACTGCAGTGTGTTACTGACAGGAAACTGATAATCTTTTGTCTTGGCTATGTTTTATGAAGAATTGGGGTCAGTGAGTATCTTGCATCCTTACCCAAGAACAGAGCTGATATTGAGGCAATTTACGAAGAGTTTAGTCCTGCTGTAAAAAATAATATTACAGACACTGTCTCAAATTTGGTTCAATAGGTATTGAATATTTACTTAGCATGCTGGATGTGTGCTTTTTAATAGTCTGCATGCTGTGCTCCCGTAAATTTAGATGAACACTTACCTTTGCTGGTCTTGTTGATTTTGCTTTCAGCTCTTTTGTCCCTCCACAGTTGACCTTAACCTTATTTCTTGAGCTTCTTGTGCCTGAGAGCAGACCACAGGAGATGAGCCCTCAGGGTGCAAGGTTGCTCTTGGTGACCCTAAGAAGTGAAATAGTTTATTCGGATTTGGTGTCTCACTGAAACACTTGGGAGACTATTTACATTCTTGGTGCATTTGGATTAGGAACAACTTGCATGGTCTTTGAGCACTTTGGCTTAGAAAACAGAAAAATAATTGACTCCCCGCCCCCCCCCCCCATCAAAATCAACAGCTCACAGAACTTTCAGGTGTAAGTTTATTCTTTTCAGCCGGAAGTTTTCCTATTTAATAATGCATATGAGTATATTTTGTGGTCTCAGTGTACCTGTATGTAGGTGAGCATGGGTCTGCTGCTGTGCTAAAACTTCATCTGCTTGTGCAATTCTGCTTTAGTATTGTGAAGGGGGATATTTATCTGCATCTATAGTAGTAGATGTCATAAACCATTTTTTTTTTGTGTTTCAGTTTAAGGAACAGAGTGAAATACACAAGCTGTGAGCAGAGGTTTAACCTGTCTCTTTCGGGATGTATTTTTATCTGATTTTCTAGTTTCCTCAAGATGTCTTATGTGTCTGTATATGGATTGCCTGACCTTTGTGAAGGGTGCTGCTACTATTAATTCCAGTTTATTTCAAGTTTGGTCACCCACATGTGGCAAAAGAGGCAGCCTTTTGGTTTCAATGAGGATTCCAGGCATAGGTCTGACTGGAAGATCTCTCTCCTAAAAATCACCCCCCTCTCTCTGCTTACCACGGTGATGGACTGAATTAGCTACAGTAAGGAAGAGAACTAATCACTTAGCAGATGCTTCACTGAAAAAAAATCTGGTTTTATTTGGAGTTTTTACTGAAAGAGAAAATAAAAACCAAGAACAACCTTAACACAAAGAGATGGATATAAATTGGTCATAAATGCAGACTGGAAATGAGAATGTTCCCACCCTTCAGAGCAGTGAATGTCTGAAACAGTCTTCTAACACAATGAATGGGAGAAACAAAACCCATGAAAACAAAACAAACTTATTATTATTTGAGATTATTTGAGAGGAATAAAAACACTTACCTGAGTTGATACCTGTGAGAGCCAGAGCTGGATCTGATGACCTAAAGGGTACTTCCAAGCCTGCTTCTTTGGAAAACAATACTTGAATCTGTGTTTCCTCTCAGGTGCTACAGAAAGCCTGTGTTCATGTCACAGGATTGCCCAGTGCTAAGTACCAGGTACCATGCTGGCTTTGATGAGTGATTGGTAGAAGTCTCTTGGTTTGTCTCTCTGACACTGTGGCAGGAATGCAACCCTGAAACATCTTGCACAATGGTGGGAAACTTGGCAAAAATAAGGATGTTTATTATTGTTTTGACCTATGATAATTCATTGGCTTGTGTGTTCACAACTTGTGCTGTGTGTTCCTCTTTACTGCCTTAAGTTAATGGGTGATTGTGGTGAAAAATTTGTTTTCAGGTGATACAAGACCAAAATCAATAGCAAATATTAAAATATGGAGGAAAAAATCAACCATGAAGAGTCCAGAAATGACTTTCATAGGAGGCATACAAAAACTCAAAGATCAAAGTGAATATTTTCAAGAAGCACTGTGATCAGCAGTGTTTGGTTTGAGCGAGAAAATTGCAGCTGATGAGACCTTACGAGTCACACATCCAGGGGGTCTGCAGGTACCTTGGATTGGTGAGGAAAATATAATTACTTTAATAGGATTTAAAAATGAAGTACAGTGCTTTGAGTTGTACTTTATAGTATTGAATATTGAGCCCTTTCAGCTTTCACTTTTTTTTTTTTTTTTCAGATGAGTTTCTGATCCTTAATGCCACACTACAGTAACAATAAAAAAAACTTTTTAATACCTTATAGTAGCTGCCAGTAATAACACTGGTTTATAATGAAGCCAACAAGTACTGAAATTTGAACAATTTGTGAAGTCAGTAGAAAATGTGTAACCACATACTCAGGCAAATAGGCTTTTCTTATATAATAATCACCCTACTCTTATAAGAAGCAGATGCAATTTCAAAGCAATAGAAAATGTGTGCTGCATACTGGAACACACTTATTTAAGAAATCATCTCTCAAGAAGTCCATGGCTTCATGTTTACTGTCTCTGTCTCATCCTTTTTCTCAGTGAGGTTGTTCTCTGGTTCCCCCCGCCACCCATCGAAGGTGCACACCACCCACCACGATCATGCTCCATTAAGCTCTTGCGTTAAACAAAAAAGTTCTACTGAGCTTTCATTTATCAACCTTCCCCCAAAGTGCTTTACGCATTTCATCAGGGATTTGCAAAACTATTCACAGCTTCGGAAGCACAGCACTGGAGGACCGTGATCGATGGAGGAGGAATTCAGTAACTGCCCAGTGCTGTGGAGCAGTCCTGGGTAGTGGTTTGGGACAGGAAGGGAAAGAGCAGCAGATAACGAGCTGAGGTAGTTGATAGGGTCCTTGTTTAAAATGAGTTGGGATTTTTAAGTGCTCTTAGTCATTAGAGACTCACTTTCAACTCTCGTTCAGAGGTGTTTGTTTTTGAGAAAGCCATAATTTAACACGCTGCTGGGTGTTGGTCCAGGCCTGTCCCAAGTAGATGTTCAACCCTGCAAAACGAGACAAAGCACAAACATATTTCATTTCTTCAGAATATTTCCTGTATTTATATACACTAATTTTATAAAGATGCTGATGGACAGTGATAAGCACACATGTAAAACCCTGTGAAAGATGGATACGACTGCTTCAGGACAGAAAGCCCTGTAAGCACAAAGTTTTGTTGTTTGGATTTCACTTAAGTACTCCTACCAAATACAGTCATAGCTTAACACTTCTTATCTTATTAATTAAAATAGAAATGCCTTTGTAGGCAACATTTTTTCCTTCTCTCCTTCTGGTGTAATGTCAGTGTGATCTGTCGGTACTGGTGTAAGGGGTTTTGTTCTTGCAAAGAACTGAGGGTGTCTGCCTGAGCCCCTTTATTCTGCAGTGTAGATGTTTGGAAAGCTGCCGTGTCTCCTCAGCTGGGTATTCTCATTGCTTAGCACATTCCCCACAGCCCCTGACAAGAACGTTACTGTGGGAACAGGGGAATGTCCAAAGCACACTATGTTCTGGCAAATCCCAGCTGGCAGGCAGCCCTCTGGGGTCATAGTTAGCCAGATGTGACGTGGGCTGCTCTAAATCAGACCATTGGCAGGCTCGAAGGACCAAGAAATTTTTTGCTGCATCCACTTACCCCCAGCAGATACTGGGGCAGCTGAGGTTAGAGGCTAACATAGTGCTTCTTAGCAATTTTGAGGTGGAACATCGATCACTGGTTTCCATGAAGAATTAAATGGTACATTGTGTTTATTGACATGAGAGGATATATAAAAACATTTTCTCTCATACTTGAGAGAGAAAATTATGATGCTTGAAGCATTCATTCAATCCAGTATTTCTATCACAAAAACATGGGTCTGACAGCAATGTTGTTTACAATATTAGTTAACACAGAATTAAATGGGACTGTTCTTGTGGCTGGCCATAAATAAAGCTGAAGTCACTATAAATAGAAGTTAAATTATTTCTGGAAGCACCTGAATCTTGTATCCAGGATCGGGGTCCTGTTGTGCTGGTTATTTTTAAGCACAATAAATTAGAATAGAAAGAATAGAAAATTCTTTCTGAGAAGTTACTGGAAAAAAAGGACATGGCATGACATGGACAAATAACCAACCAAAGGTGAAATAACTAAGTGACCATATGAATGAATGAAATGATCTTCACAGCCCCATGTTAATACTCTTTTTCATGATCATGGGTAAAAATGTAATTACTATGAACAATCCATAGTTGTTTTTTAAAAGTACACATCTTATTTAAAAGCAAACAACAAACTACTGGAATGAAGGCACTGCAGAATTTTATTAAATATTATTCATTAAAGTTTTTTAAAAATTCTTATACGGATGGTATTTGTCTTTTTATAAATGGTTATTTGCCATCTATTATTTCATTAAGACAGCTATGTTTTTTAATAAGTCTTTTAACTTCCTTTGGGTTGTTTAGTTTAGTTGTATTGTAATCACAACCCTACTCAAGTGGTGCAGGATAAATAGTAGATAACAATGATGAATGAAGTTGAATATTGCAGAAAATAGGTGTCTTATCCAGCTTCTGCTGAAATCCATGAATAGATTCCTATTGACATTGATGAAAATAAATGGAGAAAAGATCTGTCACTTCAGCTTGCAAACTTTATTATAAGTTAGTATACAGATTTAAATCACATAGACCCTCAGCCATAAGAAAGTAGTAGTGCTATAATTTTTAGACATTCAGAAGGGGGTTATTAATGGAAAACTTTGTCTGATAGTAGAAGAGTTGTCCTTTTACATTATTGATTATGGGTAATTTAGGAAGACCTGGGTGGTCTTATGAAGGTCAAAATAAATTATCACAGAATCACAGAATCACAGAATTTTCTAGGTTGGAAGAGACCTCAAGGTCATCGAGTCCAACCTCCAACCTAACGCTAACAGCCCTCCACTAAACCATATCCCTAAGCTCTACATCTAAACGTCTTTTGAAGACTTCCAGGGATGGTGACTCCACCACTTCCCTGGGCAGCCTGTTCCAGTGCCTCACAACCCTTTCAGTGAAGAAGTTCTTCCTAACATCTAGCCTAAAACTCCCCTGGCTCAACTTAAACCCATTCCCCCTCGTCCTGTCACCAGGCACGTGGGAGAACAGGCCAACCCCCACCTCACTACAGCCTCCCTTGAGGTACCTATAGAGAGCGATAAGGTCGCCCCTGAGCCTCCTCTTCTCCAGGCTGAACAAGCCCAGCTCCCTCAGCCGCTCCTCGTAGGACTTGTTCTCCAGGCCCCTCACCAGCTTCGTCGCCCTTCTCTGCACCCGCTCAAGCACCTCGATGTCCTTCTTGTAGCGAGGGGCCCAAAACTGAACACAGTACTCGAGGTGCGGCCTCACCAGAGCTGAGTACAGGGGGACGATCACCTCCCTAGCCCTGCTGGTCACACTGTTTCTGATACAAGCCAGGATGCCGT
Source organism: Aythya ferina (assembly GCF_964211825.1). Lineage (NCBI taxonomy): Eukaryota > Metazoa > Chordata > Aves > Anseriformes > Anatidae > Aythya > Aythya ferina. The sequence goes on along the minus strand of NC_140300.1, from coordinate 14,774,385 downwards.
TGGCCTTCTTGGCCACCTGAGCACACTGCTGGCTCATATTCAGCTGACTATCCACCATCACTCCCAGGTCCTTCTCTGCCTGGCAGCTCTCCAACCATTCCTCTCCCAGCCTGTAGCTCTGCTTGGGGTTATTGCGCCCCAGGTGCAGGACCCGGCACTTGGCCTTGTTAAACTTCATGCAGTTGACCTCAGCCCATCGGTGCAGCCTATCCAGATCCTCCTGCAGAGCTTTCCTACCCTCAAGCAGATCGACACACGCACCTAACTTGGTGTCATCTGCGAACTTACTGAGGGTGCACTCGATGCCCTCGTCCAGATCATCGATGAAGATATTAAAGAGGACCGGCCCCAGCACCGAGCCCTGGGGGACGCCACTAGTGACTGGCCTCCAACTGGACTTGGCTCCATTCACCACGACTCTTTGGGCCTGGCTATCCAGCCAGTTTCTAACCCAACGAAGCGTGCGCCAGTCCAAGCCAAGAGCAGCCAGTTTCTTGAGGAGAATGCTGTGGGAGACGGTGTCAAAAGCCTTGCTGAAGTCAAGGTAGACCACATCCACAGCCTTTCCCTCATCCACCCAGCGCGTCACTCTGTCATAGAAGGAGATCAGGTTCGTCAGGCATGACCTGCCTTTCATAAAGCCATGCTGACTGGGCCTGATCGCCTGCTTCCCCTTCAAGTGCTGCATGATGACTCTCAGGAGGATCTGCTCCATGAGCTTTCCTGGCACTGAGGTCAAACTGACAGGCCTGTAGTTTCCTGGGTCTGCCCTCCAGCCCTTCTTGTAGATGGGCGTCACGTTTGCTAGCCGCCAGTCGATTGGGACCTCCCCCGATAGCCAGGACTGTTGATAAATGATGGACAGTGGCTTGGCCAGCTCCTCTGCCAGTTCCCTCAGTACCCTTGGGTGGATCCCATCTGGCCCCATCGACTTGTGCACATCTAAGTGCCGTAGTAGGTCACCAACCAGTTCTTCATGGATAATGAGGGCCACATCCTGCTCCCCATCCCCTTCCACCAGCTCAGGGTACTGGGTATCCAGAGAACATCCGGTATTGCCGCTAAAGACTGAGGCAAAGAAGGCATTGAGCACCTCCGCCTTTTCCTCATCTCTTGTAACTAAGTTTCCCCCCGCATCCAGTAAAGGATGGAGATTCTCCTTAGTCCTCCTTTTTGTGTTGATGTATTTATAGAAACGTTTTTTGTTATCTTTAACGGCAGTAGCCAGATTGAGCTCCAGATGAGCTTTGGCCTTCCTAATTTTGTCCCTGCACAGCCTCGCTACTTCTTTAAAGTCCTCCTTAGTGGCCTGCCCACTTTTCCAAAGCTTATAAACCCTCTTTTTCCTCCTAAGATCAAGCCACAATTCTCTGTTGAGCCAGGCCGGTCTTCTTCCCCGCCAGCTCGTCTTTGGGCACGTGGGAACAGACCGTTCCTGCGCCATTAAGACTTCCCTCTTGAAGAGCGCCCAGCCTTCCTGGACCCCTCTGCCCTTCAGAACCGCCTCCCAAGGGACTCCACCAACCAGTGTCCTGAGCAGCTCAAAGTCAAAAAAAATTATGACAGAGATAGTGTCTATGCATGTATAGATGAGGTATACCTGTTAGGTATATCATATAGCAGCACTACATGAAAGTGAATTACATATTGCTTTTTATTTATTGCCTAAAAATACTGTAAGAGTTCTTAGTCAATAACTTTATATGATAAGAGAACAAGAGCAAAAACAATGTTTCTGTGTCTTTCTGTGCACTCCTAAAGTGTTGCTTATTTATGGAATGTAATATTGTTGATTTTTAATGTTGATACAGTTGTTTTTCTTTATCTTCATAAAGATTATGCCACATTAATTTCTAACATGGTGTGGCAGAAACTGCAGAATCAAAATTCCTCTGACAAGGAGCATAGGATGATACATCTTGATCATGCAAAACTGATAAAGTCATTCTGCTCGAGAACTTTCTCTGGATCACAAATTTAACTGTAGTTGTGCTTTTCTGTTTCCTGAAGGAGTTGTAATAGTGAATTGTTCTTTTTCTGTCCACTGTCTCTGAAACTTGTTTATTTCTAGTTGGGAGGCAGAGTATTTTCCTGCTTAAATCTATTAGCTATACATAATTCTTGTAGTTCAGTTTGTCAGAAAACAGAATTTACATATAAATGACTTACTGAAATGTTCATGCTGAAGTCTTCACCAGCTCTAGGAGAGGAGTTTTTTGAGGTAGGGGTTCACTAAAGGCTCTTTAACAAGTGGCAGAAAATTAGGGCACAGACCACAAATATATGAACAAGTGTCTATCACTTCACGCAAAGACGTGAAGTGATAGACACTTGAATAAAGGTCTTGTTGATTATCAACAAACAGATACTATTTTGATGATGTAAGAAGAAAGCTAGAAGAATACTTTAGACATATACTTGATGTGTAAAATGGCCATGGTGAAAATTACTCAAAAACAATTGGAGGATGTGGAATCTTGATAGAGACAAAAGATTATGCTAAACACACAGTTCCCTACAGAGAAGAAAGCCATCCAACACATGTTTCTTACTTGAAAACAACTCTGTAATGGGTCTGTAGACTGGAGAGGAAATGGAGATAGAAAGGACAGCCAGTTTACATAGATATGGAAGCTCAAGTAGAAAAGGCAGGTAGAGGATAGAGTATTTGGATCATTTGCTGAAAGTGGGAATGAAAAGGAAGGAGTTATTCTGACTAACACATTGAATGCATAATCGAAAGGCAAAAAGTAGAAGATTAGATGTAAAGAAGAGAAGCACAGCAAAGAGTTAATAAAAGCATGTGAAAGTTGAGGGACCATGAAGGTAGGGCAGGCCCATCTAGCTTCAGGTGGGAGGTATGCTTCACTGTACCTGGAAGGATGTAATTTAAAGGGAGAAGCCAGGCTGGCCTGAGTGAAGGATGAAATCGGCAAGGAAGACTTCAATATAGGTTTTCATGGCAACTGTACAAAAAGTAGGATAAAAAGGTGGAAGACAGAGGATTTTTTGTGTCTTCTTCACACAGTGTAGAAGATTAAGGCATGTTTGAGTCAAAAATGTGAGGAAAGTAATGTGAGTGAGAAGTTAAGGAAAGGCAGGGAGAGTAACGGGACAGCAGGGAGAATGGACTGGGTCATTGTCTGATGGTGGGATTGTAACAAGTCACACAGTCACTGTGACAGAGTGAAGGAGGAATAAAGTTAATATTAATAGCCTTCCCTTCCAGCGTGCTTGTTTCTCTAATGGCTTTACTTTATGACACTGCTGATAGCCTTCTGACTTCCCCCAAAGTCACAGCCAAAAATATGAGCAGTCCGTAGGCTGTTCTCCTGTTATGCATACAATGCAGAGTGTGTTCCAGTGTTGTGTCCAAGACTAATGTTAAAGGAAGGCTCTGCTTTTTATTTTCAAGGACTCAAGCTTTCAAGGCTTTGGACTGAGTGCCAAAAACAATTCATCAGGAACGCTTTACAACTCAGCAATACAAAACCTGTTAGGACACAGATCACCCACAAGACAGAGTTTGAGGAGGAAATATGTAAAGCACTGGTTGACCTCAGCATGATTAATGGTTTTTAACACATTGAACTCTGTTGCTTATGATGTGAATTTTTACACTGGCTCACCCATGGTTGTTTATTTTTATTTTTTGAGGGAGGGAGAACCTCCATTAATTTGTGAGACTTCCATTCATATAGAAGTTAATGACAGTTCATGTATAACAGCAAAATATTTATTTGAGACACAAATGTCCCAGCAGATTCTACTATTCCTCAGCAGTTTCCATCCCTCAGAAGCAGCCCGTAACAATTACAGCCCTTTACAGAGTTTGTGTCAATCATGTCTGTCCCAAAAGGATCATTTACTGGATGAAGGCAATGAACAAGATCTCTTCCTATAACTAGGAAGCCACTCAGTCCCAATCTCCTTGGATTAAGCTACTTAAAGAAAAGATGAAATCATTTTGATCTTCTGGCATAGCTCAGGCCTGTGGATGGTCAGTAGGCCTGATTAGGCCATTGTGATTCATAAAGCCCAAAGGCCTAATAAAGCGAAAAAAAAAAAAAAAAAAAAAAAAAAAAAAAGTGATTAATGTTGCATTTGATGACCTACATTTGAATGACACCAAGAGTACCTGTACATGTCTAGGTGCCTGTAGTGATGGGCTCCATTACAGCCAGAAGCTTGGCCCTGTCAACATCTCTGTTCACAAGGCCTGCAAGAGGTCCCCAAAGAGCAGCAAGTCCCTTATGATGAAGAGACTTGCCATTTTGCTTAATCTCACCATTCCTTGTACTCAGTGCTGCTGCGTGATATCTACTTGTTATCCATGAACCACATACGCAGTCACCTGGAGGGGAGATTTCTGCACCAGGACAAAAAATTAGGGGTTGATCCTCCTTCAAGTCACTTTAACATCATAACAGCGAAAACCATGAGCAGATGAAAAATTACTGTGTGAGAAATGCTCTGGTACTAGCTGAAAAGGAGGAGGGCAGCACTTGCTTCATATGTATGTACCTTTAACCTAGAGCTACAGCTTTCATGTGGTTGACCCCTTCTATAAGTAAAAAATCCAGACCTGCTATCCATTTATCTCCCAACAAGCCAGTCTCCAGATTTCACCCTTGCTCTGACTAATGTTACTGGTTAATCCCAAACTAAGATTATAAGAGTGAACGTGTTACACAGGGTTAATACCAGCTAGTTCAAGTCTTCTAGCAGTTGGTATCTTTGTAAATTAACTTAATGAAGAAGGAAAAATTTGACTCCCCTTCAATTTTTTTTTTTTTTGCTTGTTAGACCCAAACACTTTACCTCTCCATATATGTATTAATGTTTTTCATTATTGCTTAACTGCATGTTCAAAAGTTACGTGCTTAAGCTCCTTAGAAAAAAAGATGTTTTTAGGAACACTGCATAAGATTTTGGAGGGTGTATTACTTGCTCCTTTGTTGGGGAAATCAAGCAATTGGAACTTTACAGAAAAGCACTTACAGGAGTATCCATTTGCAATTTTGAAATGGTAATTTAGAGTCAAGCCATTATGATACACTGTTGAAATATACTGAAAGTTCATACTGAAAAAAATTAATGGTACTATTTCAAGTGGTTAATACTACTGTCATCATTGTAACCTTTCATACTTATTTACTACAGAAATCATCATAACCATGTGATCTAGATTTTAGATATCAGGCATAATCTGGGAGGAAATGATACTATGCAGAAATATTTATATGCTCTTAGTTGGCTAAGGCTAAAGAATAATATTGTGTCACATCAGACCTACAGCAAATTGTTTTCCCTAGCAGCAAGACGAAGCATGCAAGAGTCCTGAGTTTTAGCCTTTCTTTCTGAAGGATTTTATGGACAGCATGTTCAAGTGCAAGCATCAGGTTAATATATAAAGAAAACATGGACCATGCCTATGGACACAAGGCGTGAGAAAAGAACGTTTCTGCAAGCATAGAAGTTAATGGAGGTGCTGAAATAAAAGTCACATTTCAGATGAGGTGATGATATCACATCAGATGAGATGATATCACCCTGTTATATCGATATGCAACATGAAGGTTTTGGGAGGGTAGAGAAGAGGAAGAGAGCATAGTGCAGGGGCGAGGCCTTCAGTCTCATTTCAGGACAGATTGCAGTTTGTTAAACTAAGTCACTGCTCTGTTGAGCTCCGACATCAATCAACTATCTAGATTCATCTCTTAATGGTTCTGGAAATGAAAATTTCAGCTGGTTGGATATATTCTGATTATGCATTTATTGTTAGAGAACAACAGAATAGAATGGAAAACAAATGAGATTATCTAAAGAATAAGGGTACTTTGAGTATTGTAATAAAAACAAAACAAAGCAAACCAAGCCTTTTCCCCCTGTTTAACTATTTTCCAAACGAAAGTTTGTGTGTGTGTGCCTTTTGATTCCAGTGCAAAGTTGGTTTGCTCTGAAACTGTAGTTGAGTTGTGAGGGAAAAAGTGCATATATTTAGCAGGTCAAACAGCAAGTATTTCGAAATGAACAATTCAGTTTGCCAGCACTATTATTTATTTGCTAACCTTTTTTTCATCACTTTCACTTTTCACTCTATTTTGGACTGGCCAGCTATTTTGTTGTCTGTAAAGAGTGCTTTTAGAAGATCGATGAATATTTAGAGAGATTTTCTTCTATTTGTGCTTATAGCTCTTGATATTGTACATAGTTGCTGATTTCTAAAGTAGAGTAAATGAGGAATCTTTTTTATTTGATTTACCTGCTGTGAAATGGGATAGACATGCAATGAGTGTTTTAAGTGAATGGTTATTTTGAATTCCAGAATAACATTTTTTTTTCCTGTTCCACTGATGAGAATATGTAAAACCATAGCTTGGTTTCTGGTGTTCATTTGTAAATGGAGGGTGGATACAGCAGCATAATAAAGATAGCATATATTTGATTTAACATAATGCTATGGTGACACTTGATACAAATCCTGCCTACTTCTTATTGAAACATGGCACTGATGCAAGAATAAAAGCTTTCCCCCTGCCCAGAGTTTCATAGTCTGAATTTACCCAGTTCAGGGCGCAGTACTGCTGAGCCCTCACAAAAGGGGTAGGTTGCTGGCTGTTGACATGTACATGTGTTTCTTGCAGGAGTATCCCCCACCATGAAAACTTGTGGAGGTAGAATTCAGCTCTAGTTCTGTAGCTGTAATTTCTCCAAAATACTTGGCTTTCTTTCCTTGTAAGTCTCCCATCTTGAGGTTTATCATTTTCGCTATTAATTCAAAATGAAGCTTTGGCCCACTATGTCTACTTTTAGGACAGTGGAGGAAAAAGGAAAATAAAAGAAACCTCAAATGGAAGATTCATTTCCATTTTTGTATTATATAAGGTGATATGTGGCATATAAAAGCCTGTATTGGTAGCTTGGGATCACATGCTTGTGTTTCTGCTCTCTCTCATCTGGAATGAACTTGGACTATCTGTGTTATGGTTTGGACTGGAGATGGTTTTTCCCCTTCTGTTAAACTGGTGACTACAGGATGTGGCAATTCTGATTATACTGAAAATTGCTGTAATTGTTATCAGGCAATAAACATTCAATATATATTTTTTTTAAGATTTAGAGCTTAGTGGATGTTTTCAAGTATTTGAGAATAATAACTGGAAGAGAAATGGTAAGGATACAAATTGAATTTGGACTTTGAATACTGAGAAAGTTGGCCTGCTTTATTCTGTTAAGAAACCAAGGATTACTGTAACACTGCAATGCAAGACATGTTCTCAGCTACGAATGAATATGAATGTCTTTTTTGTATAAAAACACATTGTAAGTAGTGCAGGAATGCATACCTGTCATAAGCATAACTGCTGTACAGAAAACAGAACAGGAATGTGAATTAAATGTACTTACAAAGGACATAATTTTCCTTTTTGGTTCTCTCATAGCCTATATATGGGCAACTTCTATCAAACAAACCTGCAATAAAAACTATGTATTGTGTGTTCACCTTTAAAGAAACCAAAAGATAATGCTTGTATAATTTAGGTGAGAGCTCTTATTTATTACTCTGAAATTATAGTGCTTTTTAAAGTACTCCATATGTGTAGATGGGAGTGAAGATTCTTAAGTTGTTAACATTTGATCTCCTGTTATAATTAATCAGATCCAGAATGTAGCTTAAATAATGTGTTTATATAGTGTTGTCTAAGAGTTTTACTTACAGTCCTGCTTTGAAACTGTCTGTATTCAATGGGACTAAATATAGGTGCACTCTTTTTCCTTTTGATAAAACACATTTCCACCGGATATTCCTCTTACTTTATTTTAAGAATTGATGATTTTAGAAAAGGTAAAGCTAATTCAGAAATCCTGTAAGTATTTTATCGGCCTAGTAATGCCCATAACTCATTCACTTGAAACATTGCAGGATGGGAATTAGGTTCTTGGATTAAAAAGCTCCCTTTTAAAATAAACAGGAGGAAACATAGGGGAGAGACAGAAAAGTGTAACTTGTTTAACATTTAACAAGCCTCTTGATCCGTTTTCTGGACCAGTTACTATGCTTTTGAAGATAAAAGCAATTACATTAGATATGGGAGTGGTTTTTGTGCGCTGAGGGTTGAGAGAAATTGGTTCTTTACAGAAGCAGGAATGTGAATACTTGGCTCTGTCTCTGTAGTGATTTTTTGACCATTTTTTCTGAGTCCATCTGGGATAAATCCAGACCTCACTGAAATCAGTGAGACTTTGCTCATTGCCTTCAGCAGGGCCAGGATTTTATTTGTGAATTCTCTACTTTTCAGTCACTGGCCAGCTCCAATGAAGCTACATTTAAGCTTTTCTTTTTTACTACTGCAAGTTGCCTCATCCTGGATCTAGACAGCAAAATGACTCCCAAGAAATTTTCTTCCTGGAAAGTACATTGTTGATGATCTTAGCATGGACTCTTGTTAGCTGGAGCACACCAATATTTTGATGAAAGACTAGGGACCCAATAATAAAGCCTGAACGTTTGCTAGGCTGTGGGTTGTGTTAGGCTGTGCCGGGTCAAAGAGCTGTCTTGTAAATGTGGGCCAACCAGTGAAAAGCTTCCGCGTGGGATCTGAATGTTGGCCAGGTCCCGTGGGATCTCTGTCAATGCTGTAACATAGCTAGCAGTGACATTAGATGGTGCAGGGGAGGATGTTTGAAATCTGCAGGTCTTGGACAGTGGGGGTTTTGCTTTATACTGCCTCTGTGGAGAGAAAGAGACATTCAGTCAATGCAAATTCATTCAACTGGGTCCTCTGATCTGTGCTTGTCTCCAAAATGCTTTGTAGGAAACAACACACAGAAGCTAACTCAGAGACTTAGGAACTTAAGGAATGTTTTTTGAAGTCTCAGGTGTTTAGGCCTAGCCCTACTGCAGGCCAGTGGATTTTGAAGTCCTTGATACATCATTTGTATCTGAAAAAATGGGCCTGGTCTCCAAAATCATTTATCTACTGATAAGCAGAGGCAGAGAGGAGTTTAAGTATTCCTGTGCATTGTCTATGCCTGACCTCTGGCCTCTGCTTTTAGGAGACAAGTTTTCAAATTCAAGGTAAGTGCCAGGAGTCATCTCAAATAATGAATAAGGAGGATCAGGTACCAAAGATTGGGTTTGCAGAAGGTGAATGAGAGTTGAGTCTTTCCATTTGGCTGTTTGGTCCCTGCTGAGACCTGGATGTGGGATACCTATTTTGAAGGCCTCTAATGAAGTTACACAGTTACACACAGGAGGATGGTGCTGTAGGTACTTTATGAGGCCAAGGTGACCAGAGCAGTTGGGTCAGGATGTGTCCTGCCCATGCAGCACTCTCGCCTGTACGCTGTCCTGGTTCAGTTGGGGACTGAACCCTCTATTCACTGCTAGGCTGCCATCTTTTCAGGTCTGACCTGGACCTTGTGGATCACTGTCTCTTCATTCTGGATTGTTTTGAGGAAAAAAAAAAAAAAAAAAAAAAAAAAAAAGAAAACTGAATTTGAATGAAACTGAATGAAAACTGTATTCTGTAAATCCTTCTGCTATGATGTATCTTCAGTGGAAGAGTAAGCTGTCTTCCAAGATAACTCAAATACTATCACTCATCACAAAGGTTACCTTCAAATTTCAAGTTACCCTCCTAATACAGTTACAGATCTGTTGCAAAGTCATCCAGCAGTTGGATGTCAATGTCTTCCAGTTTCTACTAATCACAGTATGTTCTTTGCTATTGGGAGGTTATGTAAAATTGTGATTGGTTGTGATCTCATTTTGTTATCTTGTATAGTTACTGGAGAGCATAAAGAAATGGGTGGGCGTATGCAGTCTTTCTGATAATATGAAAGTGTCGATAAAGGCAATTTAAGTTGCAGTGAGTACTCAAGGAGGTAAAATACGTAATTTGCCCCTGCCAGCTTTCAATATTGGTAATGTGCTTTGGATTTAAAATATTCAAACAGTTACAATAACTGAAACTATTACAGTCCTCTCTCTGTGTTGTCAGTTTGCTGCTCTGCCAATCAAGTTTTGAGTCTGATGCAATAAATAGAAACTTTTATTTTTACTTTCCTTAGGCTCTATGCAGCTTACCAGCCTGCTGTGTGTTAGCCACAAAATGAACTCGGTGGCAGGTCAAAAAGAAAGCTAACAACTTTGCAGCTAGGATGCCTCTCTTCCAACTATTTAGGCTATTCCCTTCTCTTTCCAGCATGGCACTGGAGTTCCCAGGTGCTTATGACTCCTGTAATGTTTTCCTCCTCTGTTAGGCCTCCGAGCTTCTTGGTTCCTCTGTTTCTTTGCCTACACGAAGCAGCTAGAGGCAGGTCTGCGAGGGAAGGCAAAGGGCTGCTTGAGAGTGGACAGTGTGTTTCAGATAAAGGAATGAAGGGGGTGAGGTAGCTCAATATATTACTCCAGGAAGGGTTTGCTGGAGCCAGGAAAATACAGCTTGTCCAGACTGGCTCTGCTTTCCTTTCACCCCCTCCTGTGAGTAATGTGAGTTGTTTATTTCTTCATCCCTGCCCTTGCAGAGAACAACTAGGCGTTCATTTCTTTTCCCACCTCCTCCTCTCCTAGGCCCCTCTTTGTTCCTTGAAGAAATGGGGAGGAGCACGGGAAGGGAAAATACTGCAAGGAAAAACACTTTTTCTTCCTCTGCTTGCTGGTTCATGAGCCTGGGGGGGAGGAGGATAGAGGCAGAATCAGATGAAGAAGAGCAAAGACACTGAGGGATTTGGAGTAATATCTCCCTGTCAATGGCATGGAGCCTGCCCCAAACCTCTTCTTCCACACCCAGCATGGTGAGAGCCTTTTGCTGCTCTACTGCCTCTTGCTGCTGTCCATACATTTCCATACAGCACCCTATTGGAGATTTCTGTTAGGGCAGGTTTTAAGATAAATTTGAGCCTTATCTTCCTGCTCCTCTAATAGTTCTCACTACCAATTTCATTACCCTGTTTTTAAAATTCTAAGTAATTACTGAAATAGATGTTTATTTGATAATTTTCAGTTTAAAGAAGAGTTTGAAAATAAATTAATTTAATTAAATTGGAAGACACTATGTAATTTCTTCAGACATTCCAAGTTTCCTCTTAATATTTTACGGTATTTGTACTATTTACTTTGTATCTCTTTTCTTGAAAATGTTTATTTTGGGTGGTCAAAACAAAATTTTACGTCTCTCATCAGCTGTAAGATGAATGCATACAGTTGGAACAAGTTCCATTGAAGCTCTCATGCAGAATAAACAAAGTCCTGACCGAAGGCTTGACTCATGATAGATCTTTAATGACTATTGTCATGAAAAAGTAGTTAACATGTTCTCCACCAGAAAAAAAAAAAAAAAAGAAAAAAAAAAAAAAAGAAAAAGGGTGTAGCTTTGCTGCGGAGTCAGCAACACATCAAGTTGGGGGCAACCAAGGGAGAGATTCAAAGGGCAAGGCAGATACGGCTGATGGGCATTGGAGTGAGCATTAGCAGCTGTGTGTTCATTAACGAGGGCAATGCAAGTGTGCTGGGGAGGCCAAGTATGTCACGGGGAATTTCTGGTGTTACAGGGTCAGGCTCTTCAGATGGATCAGCCTGTAAAAATAGGTAGGGTGCTGTAACCGTGGAGTCACCACTTACGTTTTTGTAGGCTGTATCACACTACCCTGTGGTAAAGCAATTTTGTCTCAAATATTCCTGGACTCTGTGGGAATCCAACATGGGGATTATTTTGGGAAGGGAGATTTGGTATTTCTGCAGATGGAGCTAGAGAGCAGGGAGATGCCTGTGAAATCACAGCACATCCTTAAACAAAGCAGATCTGTTTCCACTGCCTTTCCTACTGGTGTGACAGTTAGCGTAACACTTGGCAGTCAACAAACGCTGCATGCTGCTCTTGTCATCATGCGGTGGGGCAGGAAAACTGCTGACATGGAAAAGTGCAGACAAAATCAAGCAAAATGATTCATGGCTTGGAAGGCTGCTGTGTCCTGGGGAAAAATTAATCAGAACTGGCCCAGAAACCTCAGGGATAGTAATATACATGTGTATTATAGTTACTGGGTGATAGAAAAATATCTCTGCATGGGCTGGGCCACATTCACAGATGCTAGTTTAGGAGGTACATTATTATTTTTTTTGCAGTTAGGAAAAGTCTCTCATGTAAAAGTCTAATCTCTCTGTGAGCGAGGGGCGAGGAAACCTGCCTTGTATAGCTTACAGACCTACAATGTTCATAAATAGTCCTAAGGACTGGGTGGAAAGTCACAGAAAAATTGCACTTTCAGATCATTGCTTAGTGAAGAAAAGATGCCATGAGAGCTGTGGGACAAGCTTATCAACAGGAAATAAAACACTTTGGTTCTTGAAGAGTTCAAGGATCTGAGAGTGGTTCAAACTCTGATCTCATTCTCTGTGGCAGTGAGAGATTAACATTCTCATTTTCATTTTAGTGCTATATGATAATCTGTACATTTTGGTAAGGATGCATTTGTCTTTCTGTAGCCTTACCTATATTTGAGATGTAGGACTAGAGGAAGCAGTAACTGGAATAGTCTCAAAGATTTACAGTTAGTTAAAAAGAGAAAACATCTTTGAAACTAGTGGGAAGATATACACAGGTGATCTAAGAGCAGGGAATATTTCAGACTAAATTTATAAGGGAAGGCACTTAGTAAAATTGTTCTTTTATTTTGATCAGAGAAAAATTTTCAAAATAATAAATTCCAAACCTTCAGGCCAATTTTAACAAAACGCCATTACTTTCTTAGAATTACAGAATCACAGAATTTCTAGGTTGGAAGAGACCTCAAGATCATCGAGTCCAACCTCTGACCTAACGCTAACAGTCCCCACTAAACCATATCCCTAAGCTCTACATCTAAACGTCTTTTGAAGACTTCCAGGGATGGTGACTCCACCACTTCCCTGGGCAGCCTGTTCCAATGCCTCACAACCCTTTCAGTAAAGAAGTTCTTCCTAACATCTAACCTAAAACTCCCCTGGCTCAACTTAAGCCCATTCCCCCTCGTCCTGTCACCAGGCACGTGGGAGAACAGACCAACCCCCACCTCGCTACAGCCTCCCTTGAGGTACCTATAAAGAGCGATAAGGTCGCCCCTGAGCCTCCTCTTCTCCAGGCTGAACAAGCCCAGCTCCCTCAGCCGCTCCTCGTAGGACTTGTTCTCCAGGCCCCTCACCAGCTTCGTCGCCCTTCTCTGCACACACTCAAGCACCTCCATGTCCTTCTTGTAGCGAGGGGCCCAAAACTGAACACAGTACTCAAGGTGCGGCCTCACCAGAGCTGAGTACAGGGGGACGATCACCTCCCTAGCCCTGCTGGTCACACTGTTCCTGATACAAGCCAGGATGCCGTTGGCCTTCTTGGCCACCTGAGCACACTGCTGGCTCATTTTCAGCCGACTATCCACCATCACTCCCAGGTCCTTCTCTGCCTGGCAGCTCTCCAACCATTCCTCTCCCAGCCTGTAGCTCTGCTTGGGGTTATTGCGCCCCAGGTGCAGGACCCGGCACTTGGCCTTGTTGAACTTCATGCAGTTGACCTCAGCCCATCGGTGCAGCCTATCCAGATCCTCCTGCAGAGCTTTCCTACCCTCAAGCAGATCAACACACGCACCTAACTTGGTGTCATCTGCGAACTTACTGAGGGTGCACTCGATGCCCTCGTCCAGATCATCGATGAAGATATTAAAGAGGACCGGCCCCAGCACCGAGCCCTGGGGGACGCCACTAGTGACTGGCCTCCAACTGGACTTGGCTCCATTCACCACGACTCTTTGGGCCTGGCTATCCAGCCAGTTTCTAACCCAACGAAGCGTGCGCCAGTCCAAGCCAAGAGCAGCCAGTTTCTTGAGGAGAATGCTGTGGGAGACGGTGTCAAAAGCCTTGCTGAAGTCAAGGTAGACCACATCCACAGCCTTTCCCTCGTCCACCCAGCGCGTCACTTTGTCATAGAAAATTATTAGGTTCCTGTTTATTGTGAAAAAATAGAGCTAAGAAAGTCGTGAGTACCCCTATGGAAGGAAAAGTTTCAATATAGACCATAAGCCAGTAAGCCTGCATATCCTGGCCAGCCAAGTGGTACACACAGTGCTCAGAAACAGGCAGGGTGTGTGCTGCCTCTTGCATGACCTGAAGCTGATGGATGTAGGAGGAATGGGGGGTGGTGTGGATTGCAGGGAGGAGAATTTATCAAAGGAATATGGAAAAGGGGTTTGGGTTGTTGCACTATGGAGAGGGGAATGATGCAAGCCACAAATCTGTAGGAAACTGGGCTTTATTAGTTCCACTGCTTTTGGAACAACTTGTTTAAACTTCCCTTGTAGGTAATTAACTTTCTAATGGCACTGTGAGATAGGCCACCTGCAGAACCCTTGGGCAGGGGGATTCACAAGCATGTACGGTTCAAAATAGGGCCTCATGGAAAACTAGGCAAAAGTGTGTTAGAATAATATTTACATTCAGTAGCATTAAGTACATCTGTTTGTTATTAGTGGGAGGCTGAACTGGCTAAAAATCTTTCACAAGAGAGTGACCCAGCAGCAGAAGGCCAGGTACCTCTGACAGCTTTTCTACAGCTACCAATAGGGCTATTTTCAAAAGCTTGACAAAAGTTCCCTCGCAATGTCAATTTGAATACAAAGGAGGTCAAATTTTGATTACTGAAATATGCAGATATTTCTGTTCTGTCCCTTTAGGTCCCTGGTTTTGTACTTAGTTCTTTGCTACACCTATGTTTACAGGGGTGTGTAGTTTTCATACAAACTATGGGAGTGCAGCTCTGGTTGAAATCAGTGCAAGCTAAAGATGGTCAGTGTGTCTGAAAAATCAAGGGAGATGGGTCACAGTCTTAACCCTACTAAATTTAAACAATAGTTTTAAGCTTCTCTAGAGTATTATTCAATGGAAAAAATATTATTTTATCTTAATTAGTCAAAGTGAGATGCAGTACAAGATGTTTTAATGCATATAATTCAGTTTAGTACTCCTGAACATAACTTTGATGTCTGAAGATTGTACACATAATTGCTAACAAGGATTACTGATTTTAGTGTAATTGTGATGATGCAAACTACCTGAAAACAATGCTTATCTTCAGCTGGAAACTCTGTCATAACTGAGAACAGCCTCTCAATCTTCTAATCATACATCTTAGATGTATGTTATGTTTATGTGTGTATGTACAAAACAGTATTAGAGAGACGGGCTATTATTGTTTAGAGGTTAGGAACTCTGTTGTAGTGCTATTGAGGCTTTTGTGTTGCATTTCCTACTTAATTATGGATTTGTTTGATGTAAAATTTAGTAACCACCTCTTCTTTTGTAATTTTTATAATATGTACTTCTTTCTCTTTTCTCTTGATTTGTAAAAGCTTGAAGGACAGGAAGAAAAAACACTCTGAGTGTGTATGTTTATATGTGACACACAGCACATAAAACAATGGAGCCCCCCACATTTGCTAGCTGACTCTTTCAAATCTTTTGTATCCACAAGTTGCAGAGAAGTTTCTAACTGAAAACTCTTATTGCAGACTTCTTTTAGTCACAGATTATTGTGATCTTTTCTCTCAATTCTTAAAAATCTCTCCATCCAGCCACTTTGCAGGTTTCCTTTCCCTTTAGGTCAACACTCACTGTCAGGAAACAGCCTTATTCAGTAGTCCAGTGTCTGCTGTCACAGATCACTGAATGTTGTGTATTTCCTGGCCAGTTTGCATCTTCAGTGTCTGTATAAGTATGCCCAGAAATTATGACATTACATTACTCCTTACCTAACATTACCTTACTCCTTAGCTTACATTACTACTTACCTCAAATCATAAAAGTAGATATTTATTATTTATGTAGAATTCTGCACTCTAAAACTCTCCCAGGAACTCATTCCTGAAGAGAGGAAAAAGCAAAAGCCATTTTGATTTGTCCAAATATGGAAGAAATCTATCTCAGTTATGCTCAAACTGAAATGAGCATTGGGAAGTAAAACATCTCCAAAGAGAATTAACACAATAGCAACAGATGTAAAGAGCTGTGTGTCTGGAGCTTAGCAGCAGAAGTAACCACCTTATCAAGAGACTCAGAGTGTTGTTTTGTGGTTTAGAAAAGCAAGTAGGTATGACCAAAATTACTGTCCTTTGGGAAGACGGAGTCAAAGGGCACATGCTTGAGAGCCACAAATATGAGCTATTCAGAAAACAAACAAAGACCTCTAAACTAAAATGTGCAGGTGACTGAAAAGGTCACCCGGTGAAAAGCACAAAGAATGAAGCAAAGCAAGGTGATGAGGTGTGTTCGAAACAGTGGCCTCATCTCCTGTGCAAGAGCACCAGATGAGGAGTGGTGTGGGTCAGTAGATTCGACACTGAGGTTGGGATCCTCCAAGCTCCTCCGGTGTGAACGGAGCACTAGGACACAGCTGCTCATTTAATGGCCAGTAATGTGGGTGGGTAATGTGTTCAAAATGTGTAGGTTTCTTGAGCTGTGCTATTTAAACAGTGCAGAATGGCAAGACTTCGAAACAAATCTTAACATTTTATAAGCTCTGTAGCTGCTTGAGAAGAGGAAGAAAATATTCATTCAAAAAGGGGAGACCACCTACTTAAAATGTAACCCTGCGAGTAAGACAAGCATTTCTTAAATAAACTCAGTGTGCAAGCGGTGAGTCACCCTTTTGCTTCTATAAATTTTTGTGTGGTGTGTTTCTATTGAAAGTCATTTGGTTTCAGAAAGGTGTGGACTTGATTCTCTCCTTTGTTGTGCTAACTCATATTCATACAAAGCAGGTAGATTACTCATTCAAGGGCTTACTCCCCCTCTGACCCTGCCAGCTGAAAGCTGATGCTGTGCTCTCCGATACCAGCTCCATGCCACGCTGCCACTTGTTTCCTATTAACCCTTTTCATGCTCAGTAAATCTGAAGGCTCTGCTGAAATCACACACCCTTTTTCAAATCACATTTTGTATCAGTAACATAAATTCAGCTACACTCAGATCTATCAGATCTGCACTAGTAGTATGCTCACTTTAAGTGTGCTGTTTCTTTTTTCTTTTCTTTTCTTTTCTTTTCTTTTCTTTTCTTTTCTTTTCTTTTCTTTTCTTTTCTTTTCTTTTCTTTTCTTTTCTTTTCTTTTCTTTTCTTTTCTTTTCTTTTCTTTTCTTTTCTTTTCTTTTCTTTCCTTTCCTTTCCTTTCCTTTCCTTTCCTTTCCTTTCCTTTCCTTTCCTTTCCTTTCCTTTCCTTTCCTTTCCTTTCCTTTCCTTTCCTTTCCTTTCCTTTCCTTTCCTTTCCTTTCCTTTCCTTTCCTTTCCTTTCCTTTCCTTTCCTTTCCTTTCCTTTCCTTTCCTTTCCTTTCCTTTCCTTTCCTTTCCTTTCCTTTCCTTTCCTTTCCTTTCCTTTCCTTTCCTTTCCTTTCCTTTCCTTTCCTTTCCTTTCCTTTCCTTTCCTTTCCTTTCCTTTCCTTTCCTTTCCTTTCCTTTCCTTTCCATTTATTCCCCATCAATGAGTTACAACTGTTTTGATGAGTCTCATTTTGTTCTGTGTGGTCACTTATCTGTTGCGGCCCACTTAGTGGCTTCCACATGTTGCTAAAATGTGTTTGGAAGAGGGGATTAAGTTACTATTTCTAGCTGTGAGTTTGTTTGGTCACTTGGACACGTTCACTGGGATGTGAGATCCGAGAGCCCATGTAGAACCTTCCAGTATGAGATTTTCTATTTTCTTTCCTCACTATGGGGGACCTCACACATGCTTCCCCTGTAAGTCCTGCTGCATGTAGTGTCAGAAGTGAAATCTGTTCAATCCAGCTTCTGGTTTCCACTGCTTTTGGCATATTTTTTGTGGTGCCTTCCGCCAGAGGTAGGAGAGGAAAAAAGAATTGTGAAAGGTCTCTCAAAACACTCAGAGTCTATTGCAGAAAATCTTTCTTGAATAATTCTTGACAAAAAATTAAGTGAATCCTTGCTTTTGTTTGAGTTAAAATTGGGAAATCAGGAATTCAAAAAGGATGTTTAGTGACCAAAAAAAGCACCACTGTTCCCAGATATATATATATTTATCCTTGATGTTCCCTGTTAGAATTTTTTCCTACTAATTTCAATGCTTCTTTGAGAATGTAAGGGTTGTAAGCATTGACTGGGTCACATTTTAGTCAACCATATTTAAACATATTTCCTTGTGAGTGTTATGACTCATCTAGATTTCACTCTTTACTGTCTTTTTGCTGTTGCCTTCGTATGAGAGGTTTTTGTACTTGAGGATGTTTGAGGAAGATGTTTTTTCATGTGATTTCTCTTGTGATTCTTAGCAGTTAAATGTTTATTAAAAATAAACAACATGCAGTGACATTGTTTTTATACAAACAGGGATATTTACACAGTTCTGCATTAACAGTCTTTGGCCATAGCTTGGGAGTGAAGAGTTAAGACAGAGGCAGAGATGAAAAACCTATTTAATTTCAAGCCAAGTAAATAAACCTAAACAGCACAAGAGACAGGATACGACTCTTTGGGCTCTGCTCTCAGTGGTGTTTTGCATATATTATGTATGACACCTCAATCATCACCAGCGTGGCCACATGTTGCAGTAGGAGAATCACCTTCATGGACATGTGTGAGCATTGTGCATAGTGCGATGCTGTGCAGGTTTCAGCTTTCTAGCCTCTTTCAAATAGGCTGCTCTCCTGGGTTTTGTACAGTTGTGTTCTTCCAGCACACTTGGAAGATACATTAATTTCCTTTGCATAGTATTGAACAAGGCATAACTCAACAGTTTCCCAAGGCCTCTAGTAATGGAATTATGAAATAAAAAACCCAAGAGGAACTACTGTTTTCTTTAAAATGTTTGGAAATGTTTGCTGATTCGGAAATGAATGGGTGCTGATGCAATGGAAACCAGAGAATTCAGTCTCTGCTTGAATAGTAAAGTATCTAATTATTTACAGTAGTATTTTATCTGAAGACCTGAATATGAATTGATGGAATATGCAGTAGCTTCCTGAAAGCACCAGGCACCCAACTAACTGAACAAGCATGTTATGAATTTGAATGTAACTTTCACATCTAGGGCTGTGTATGTACAGGCAATTGCTTGTGTGAATGTGCAGAGGAAAACAGAATGTAATGTCTGCTAGGCAGCCAATAAACTTGAATTATATCTTTCTGTTTCCCTCAGCCAGGAAGTCACCCAGCTATTTTTAAATCTGTATCCATGAAAGTAGTCAGACATAAGGCTCTTTCTTGAGGAAAAAAAGTTCAGGAAAAGATTTAAAATATCCTGAAATTCCCTACCCCTGTTTATCTGTTGCTGCCTCTCTCTTTCTCTCAGAGGGCTTACAGGTTGCATTTTTTTTCCAGCCTGAAAGCAAGAGTTCAGGAGTTTTTTTTCCAGAAATGTACATTTTAAAGGGGTCTGTAATATCAAGTAGGAAATTGGCGAGTCTTTCACACAAGTGATTCTACCTTTGGCACCTGGTGCATCTCTTGGCTAGTTCCTGGGACACTTCCTAATAGCTAGAAACTAGAGGATAGCGATGACAGTCAGATGACAGTGGTTTTTCAGTGGAGTGGTCATTACTCTCTGGGGTAGTAATCCATGAGACAACATGGGAGTATGAACTGTTCTCAGCTGAGTTTTGCAAATGGAAAAAAATAAAATGAAAATGTAAAATTTGATCTTTTAAGAGGTTTCACAGGGGTGAAATCCACTTCTGTCTTTTTTTGTTTTGTTTTGTTTTGTTTTGTTTTGTTTTTTCCTTGTTTATCTCTGGAAGAGAAAGCTTAGCAGGTTAGTAAAATATCCAAGTTTAATTTGGGAGGTCTATTTTTATTTATTTATTTATTTATTTTTAACATCTGGCTCCAGAACAGAGAAAACACAACACTTTGGGCAAGGTACTCAAAACCAATCATACAGTTGTAAAGCACACACACACACAAAGAATTCCTTTATTCTTCACTGCTTTGAATGTACATTTTAAGGTAGCTTCTTTAGCTTGTGCAGCCCATAGCACAAATGAGAGTATCTTTCTCCAGGAATTAAAATTAGAGGAGACAATTTTTAAATGAAAATAATTTTCTATGGAATTTGATATGCTGTTAATGTATGCATACACTAAATACACTAAATCAAGACAGACTTAGGAATTTTCTGGTGAAAAACAGTATATCAAAAAATTCTGGCTTGTGGAAACAGAAGCTATCTGTGAGAAAAACATGGCATAGCTAAATTTCCTAATGCAAACTTTTTTAAAGAAGAGCTTAAAGAAGGGTTTATTGAAATATCTTTCTGACTTTTCTGAAAGATAACGAATTCCCCCTTTTCAGAAAACTTTTTATTATGAAATTTTAATGTGCACTGCTTGGTACAAAATTTGTTGATCTGAATTTTTGTTCGAGTTAGAGATGGAAAAGAATTCAAAATGTTGAAAAAATTTTATGGAGTAACAAAACAGATTCAATACAATGTTCCAAACTCTGAGATCACCCAATGAATAAAAAAGTAAGTTTCATTTTCAAACAGGCTGAGTTATCATGTCAGACTTCTTTGTGTAGATTTGTCAATTCTATTAAATATTTTAAATGGATTACAATGATTTATATTTTAAAAATATATTAACATTTCATTATTATTATTATTATTATATGTTGTTGAGTTCCTACTAGAGGCATAGAGAATTTGCTTGCTTTCTACTACTTGGTGTTTATTAACACCAGGAGAAGGATGAGTCATGTATTCATTTTACAGTTTTCTTAAGGATTATTGTTTAGGCATGTGCTTGCTTAAAAATATGTAGTACATGGGTGATCACAATTTAATAGTAATGCATGTTCGTGCTAGAGGTAAAACTCCTTAAACCCAACAAAGGCAAGTCAAAGGAAATGTGCTGTCACACATCTCTGTGTGTTGTAGAGTTTCTGTTTCAGTCTGGATTTGGAACCTCTCATTTGTGGGTAGTTCAGTAACTGAAGAAATTCAGGAGATCTGAAAAGTTCTCAGCATCATGCATCCCTTCCTGGATCTAACTGAAAAATACATGTATGTCTTTGTTAGGGAAACTAAGTAAATAGCTATTTTAATGAAATGCATATTGCTCCTGTGGTTGCTTAGTAAGTGTATTGCCATTGTTGACAAAGAAGAGCTTTCAGTTATTTCAGTTCTTAGTATAGTGTAAATTAAAGAATAAAATAATAATAAAAAACCTTCTTTTGCCTTCCCACGTGATGAGCACCAGTGTAGCATTGGAAAATTGGTTGATATTTCTGTTTAAGATATAAAGTAAATAAAACAAAGTCCCTGGGGGGGATACGTCTTGCTGTGTTCTCTCGGAAGACTCCTGATGGGACAGAGCTGCCCTCTGTCCATGCACGGGTGCTGTGATCAAACGCATGCGGGGAGTTAATTCCAGCAGACTTTATAGCCACCCCTGCATAATAACAATAAATAATGAAATAAATGCAGAACACTTTGGTTGGTTGGTTCTCAAAGCGCTCCACAGACCACTCACACAGAAGCGCATTGATTTTTCTCACCCCTGGAATACAGCAATCCTGTGTCAAAACATGGCTGCCATTTAACGGCACACAGCAAAACTACACAGTGCTTAGGGCAGAAATTACAACTCACTGTAAAAATGGCAGGGCATTTATAATTATGCAACATATTAGAGTTATGAAATGCAGAATATGTCTGTCTTTTCTGATATATGTCTGTCCTTGATGATTGACTTCAGAGTGTCAAAAGAAAAATGTAGAAAACTGTAGGAAATGGCTATATTATCAATATGTAGTCACTTAGCCAAGGCACTTCTTTTGCTCTTCCGTGAATACCTTTTTTTATTTTATTTTTTTTTCTTCTTCTTCTCTCTCTTTTTTTTTTTTTTAATTTTATTTATTTATTTTTTATTATTTCTTGTACTGAACTGCTTACACTGTTTGTTCATATCTACAGCCTCTTTCATGCCAATAGCTGAGCCTGATGAAGCCAGAGATGTGATCTCAGTGTTGTCAGCCACATTGGTCAATTTTATGCGTCCAGCTGGGTACCAAGAACAGAGGAACAGAGGTACCTGAGACAGAGCATGCCTCTGTGCTGTGATCATGCTTGTGAGTGCACAGCACAACCCTCGTATAGTAATTTTCTATGTTTCACATAGCACTGAACTCTACGGATGTTAAGCTGTCAGCTCTTCCCTAGTGAACTTGGAGCTACCACTTAAAAAGCCTTATTCAGTATTTTGTCTTTGATCCAAATGTATTTGTTTGCATTTGATTAGACTAAATGCAGATGTTTTTGTTTTTACTTGAAAATCTTAGTATCTCTTTTTTTTTTTTTTTCCCCCATTTATCTTAGTATTTCTTCTCAGTGAGGCCAGACTAAAAACTCATTAGCTTTTATTTCTCTTTTTCATGTGTGTGTGAATGCATATCTATCCCAGTTATTCAGTTTATAGAAAAATGTTTTTCAAAGCTTTCTTGGTAATACTAACAGCTCCTCCTAAGTTCTCTGAAATCCTGCATTAGAAATTTGAATACGAGTACTTTTTGATTTCTAGTGCTGAGTTGCCTCACCACCATTTTCTCCATTGGCTCCTCCTTTATTTATAAGATATGTATGGAAAAAGTCTAACAAAATTTACCTTGCATTTCTTTTTTAAGAAAGAAAGGGAAGAGTGTCAAAGACTGAGTGGTCTCTTCCCCATCCCCAGCCCTGCTTTTATTTTCCCTGAGCCCTGAAATATCCTTGATAATGAATTCTCTGTCATTGAAGTTTAAGAATACAATTTATACTCTTACCTCAGATAAAGTTGTACTATATTATTTATTTCGATTCATACTTTTTTTTTTAAATTATTTTTATTTTTAACGGTGAACTCTAATGACACACTGTTAGAGGAACTACTGTGTGTTCAGTAGTGAGGAATGAAGCTCTAAAGGTTTGGAAGTTTGGAAAAATTCAGATGCTTCAAAATGCTTGGATTCCTCTCAAAAATTTTTTCTTAGCTGTATAAATCTACCACCCAGCTGTCATCCTCTGAGGAATTAGCAAAAAAGCATATTTATAAGACAAATTGTTTGGCTGATGGAGAGAAATATGCTAGCAATATTTTTTGATTCCCATTTGAAAGTAGACTAATTCTTCCATTGCAGTCAGAAGTCAGAGCTGCAAGTAGGTTCTTTCCAGCAGACTTACAAAAGCCTTTTTCTTTCTGCAGGCATTTAGCCACACCACTGTGGGCTGTGATCTTGTCAGTTCTCATAAGCTGGTAACACCAATGGTAACAAAATACTTTCCCTAGTTAGAGGATGTACATTTCCATGAATTGGTTTGGTTCATCTCATATATGAAGTGTCAAATCTTTTTTTTTTTTAATCCTGAATCTTTTTTTTTTTTTTTTTTTCTTTTTTTTCCCCTCAAACTAGAAGCTAGTGGTATGAGGAGAAGCAATTTCATATAAACAATTCAATAATGGCAAAATCTGTCAGGCACAGGCTTAACTTGAGAGGTTGGTAGCACCCTCCTCTGTAGCTGTCCTGGCAACGCAAGCTGACTAAATAGACAGGATTGGGCCCAAATAATGTACATGAACCAATAATTCACACTACAAGATTTTGCATCTTCTGCAAAACAACCCAGCATCTCGGGTAATAACCCCTGAAAGGACAAATGGAACGTGGACTCTCTCTTGTTGGCTATATAAGCAATTATCATTCAGGTGGATTTAAAAGGGCTTTACAGCCCAGCTCATTTATACAATGTGTTAATGTGTGTTACTTCTCCCGCCACTGAAAGCCAGCCACTTATGAACTGAATCATGGCATCGGTTCAACAGCGTGTAGCAGCAAGCGGCAGCATGGCAGGCAGCAAGCACAGAAAACATCTCCAGCTGAAACAGCCCTGGGAGCCTTGGGAGGGAGAATTTACATTGCACAGTGTGTGTTAGGTAGGACCTGCGACCCGAGGCTACTTGTGGGAAACATAACCTGGGGTTGATAGTGACAGTGGTCATGATGAGCTCAATCTTGAGCCTCGCTTAGTGGACTGCTAACACTGCAGACCCAAACTGCTGCAGTTTGTTGTTGAGGGCTGAAGAGGGAAAGAAATTTAGAAATTGTTGGCAGCACTGCTAGCAAGAGCAGTGTATTTTTCTCCTCTAAGTAGGCCCAGCCTACTAAGTAGACACAAGTCTACTTAGTAGACTTAGTAGATAAGTCTACTAAGTAGACTTTCCTATCTAAGTAGACACAAGTAGAGCTCAACACCTGAGTTCCTACATCAGCCCTATATTCGTTTTGTAATATTTCCATTTGTCAGAGTTCTTTGAATGGGCAGATTCTTAGAGGGAGATGCATTTGCTGCTCTGCAGCTATAGGTCTCTCTTCCTGTGAAAGTGAAGTATTATGAATGCAAAAGACTTTTCTTGCTAACACTGTTGAGAGGATGGAAGTTCTGTTGGGAAAACTTCCAAGTGAAACTTTGGCTTCACTCAGCTGGAGTGGCACAGTCTCCATACTAACAGCACCTTCCCCAATCCTTCCCCCCCACCTCCTTTTTTTTTTTTTTTTGAAAAACCACAAACTTCCCCGTGTCACAGCTCTGTGCAAATATTTCCCATATGTCAGCTGGCTGATCCAGTAATCACTTAGGGCTGGAGTGTAAATTACACAAGCAGCAGCACACACACAAATATCTGACTTGTACGATTCTGTAATTCAGCTAGATTTAACTATGGTGAATTGAACTAATCTTAAATTAAAACATTTCTTTTCATAGCTGTATAGATTCAGTGCTAGAAGGGCTATTATTCCATCTTCCACTTTACGACTGGCCAATGCAGAAAGTCTCGCTTGTGTTTTAATGGTGCCTCTCTTGCTGTTTGCTTTCCCTGTTTGCTTTCTTTTCTATCCAGTGTGCTGTCATTACGCCATGAACTGGATTCTTTGGGTAGGATATATCTTTTTTTTTTTTGAACATCTAGAATGTGCATGGCATTTTCTAAACAAATTAATTAGTAGCGTATGCTATTGCTTATTTTATTTCTGTAATACCATTTGTGAGAAGTTGACTGTAATGTTTCAGACAGGGTAATAGCCAGGGAGTATTTTGATTTTAGGGAATTCTGGGAGGCTTTAAATTAATCTTTTCCTTCAAGGTGGTAGGAGTGCGTTCCTCAGCATAACACTGCCTGAGTATATGCTGGCATTCACGGGAGGCAGAAGAAATATAATGGTGTGGGAGGCTTGGATTTCTGAGACTTTTTAAAATGAAAAGTCTTTTTAGAAAAGAATGCTTTGAACAGCCCTGGCTGCAGGTTTCGCTCTCTGCTTGCGTGCACGTGTGCCTATGAGCACAGGGCTCCTCCTGCCTCCAGCACTGACTGCTCAGCATGGAGCTGGTGGGCAGGCAACGAGCCGGTGGTGGCTGCAAGGCTGCAGGGTGGAGCTGCTCCTGCCTGCCTTCATTTGGGGCTGGAGGAGCCCCTTCTCCCAGCTACACCACTGTCTGCAGCAAGAACACCTTCTCCCTTATCCCTTCATCACTTTTACTATTTTCTCTGCACCTGCACAGATTTACAGACCAGTCTTTTACACCAGCTATAACTGTTCCTGTGCAGAAAAATAAATAAATAAAAATCTGCTCCCTTACCCTCTTGCTTTTCTGACCTCGGTTTCCAATTTTTCTTAGTTTTCTGCAACTTCACTATCTCATTAAAAAAAAAAAAAAAAAAAAAAAAAGGAATAGAAAAAAGTTTATTTTTCTCCTGTCTCCCTCTTTTATTCCCCAATATTTTTTCTTTATAATACTGTTGCAGGTGTGGACTTTGAGTGCTGTGGAAAAATATAGTTGAAATGGTTTCTGCATTAAAGAATTAGACTTATTTGACCTTTCCCAGAGCTCATGTTCATCCTCTCTTTCATGGCTATTTATGTATAACAAAGTGTACAGTTTGCACTGAACAATATTGTGAATGCATGTAGCCTACGAGATGTTGTGAGTAGATTCAGTCACAGTGATTGAAACTCTTGTTTGGTTACAGCTGACAATAAAGAGGTTGTAAATTTGAAATTTGAGTTCTATGGCTCAGCTGCCATTTTTTCCTTCCTTCTGTCCTTCCATCTTTCCATCCTTCCTGAAGAGATGCAAGCTCTCTTTCATATTTTTAGCTGACTGTTAAAAAAGAATCAGTAACTTAAGGAAGGGATCTAGCCTCATTCTCAAGAAGAAATGTGGTATTAGAAGGAGAAAAAGCCCAAGCCCAAGAGGTAATGTGGTAGAGTTTCTGTACAATCCATTGCATTTGATGTGAATTGGCTGTGTGCATCCCCGAAAAGAACATCCAGCAACATGGACTGCTATGTTAAGTGCCTTTTTGAGTAAGTACACGGATGACCATAACCTTTCCTCCTCTGGGCAGCTGCCACAATCTGAAGATGGAGTTAGCTTTGCTAAGGGTCATCTAAAACAAGCTGTCTGCTGCTGATATACAAGGCTCATTCAGTGCACCCCCCAGGAAGTTCTTGTCCTGGAGCTTGTTTGGGGATGGCTGTGTTCAGGGAAGCATGGAAAAGAGGTGGAAGCTCTGTGCGCTCTTCCTTTAGCAGAGAGAGAAGCCCTTGCAGAGAACAATAGCCCTCGATCATACAAACCCCATCTCCCTGCACCTGCAAGAGTAAAACTGGCTTGTGATGCTCTTTTGAAATTGATTTTAATGTCTCTGTAGCAACTCTAGAAATTATGTGGGAAAATGAAACTCTTGTTTTCAGTTGCAAAGGGAAGAAGCAGCAATAATTATTTATAACATTTTCTAATTCGGGGTTATTTACTATGGCAATTGTTTCTGGGAGCTCAAAGTCATTTTAGTTGTTTTCTATTTATTTATTTATTTCCCTCTAGCAAAACCTGCAGAGATAAAAATGGCTCTTGCTGCACTGGCACAGTGGCAACCACTGCAAAGCAAAGTGCTCCCCTGAGATGTGAAACTCAGCAGTTTCCCACTGAGTGCTGGACCAGCTGTGGAAGAAGGAAGAATAAAAGGTGATATGAGTTAGATTTATGCTGATGTATGAGGTGAGTGTAGATTTTTTGCTTAGAAGTTGCTAGAAGGTCATGGTATTTTACCAAATGAGATTTATACATTTGAAAATGAACCTCCAAATGGGAATGTATCCAAAGTCTAATAAAGCAGGGCTATGCTCATACACTGACCTTGGCAAGCCTGCAGGTAAGTTCCACAACTTCTACCACCTTATAAACACTAAGATGGGTTATATAGAAAAAACTATAGAGGCTCTATTTAGAGACTTATGGTAGCAAGTAGGCAGAAAAACTTCAAAACCACCAATTTAATTTATTGAAGGTCTCAACAGGAACATATAGGAAAAAATTCTGTCTTCCACTGCAAATATTCCCCCAGCAACCCAATCTACCAGCCAAGAGTACCCAGAATTGAAGGGGGAAAAGAAAACCATGTTAGACCTGCTCAGTAATACCACTAAACAAAACTCAAAGGATGAACATGAACCTGTTTTTGTGTTTTACCTGTTTAGCTCAGCAAAGAAGCACACAGCTGAGTTTTCCTAGCTGTACTTTACCATTGATGTAATTGTAGATCACAACTACTGTACACAACACAAGAGAAGAGGCACTGTGGTTTAGGCACTTTATTATTATTATTATTATTATTATTATTAATTATTATTATTTAATTCTCCAGCCTGTCTCTGGATTTCATAAAGGCTCTTAAAAGCTCCTTTTGTGGATCCAAGTCAGGAAAACAGGTGTGATCAAGAAGTTTTTCCTAGTTTCATGTAAAGTGCATGTAACGCCATTTCAAGTTTCAGGATCTCTGTTTCCAGAGAGGCAAAGTGTGCCAGAAAAAATGAAGGCTAGAAGAGTCTGGACTACTCCAGGGTGTAAATTAGAGCAGGCCCTTCCCTCCAGTGTCTTCCCAACCTGTCGGTGCAGCAGGGCAGCACAGCTCTGCCTGCGCTGGCTTCTGGCCACTCCTGAACTCTAGGAATGTCTAGGGGCCAATTCATGCTGCCTCTGCTCTGCTGGAGCACTATAAAGAGGCCGCAGTGGGTGATGGGAGTTTTTGCATGTATAATTCCAGAAAGTGACAGGAATCACAATCTTCACACTCATTTGTAATAATTTTGTATTATATCATTACTAGGTTCTTCACTGGATTGTTTTTCAGAGTGTATTTTTTTCTTGCGTTACCTAGCCAGGATCAGAAGAAATCCAAATAATATTTTACAGTAGTCAGACAAAAATACTGTTTCAAATTTTAGTAACAAATCTTATGATATGTTGGGTTTTTAGATTTTGTAATTCCGAGATGGACCTACATGTATAACTCTGATATATTTCAATATGAAAAGGGGCTCTTCTAAATGACTAGGAGCTGGTAATGAATCTGTTGTGTTTGAATGCAGCCTTCTGCTGTAATATGCTTTAAGAACTACCCCTTTCATGGTCTTTCAAGTTCTGTTTGCCCAAGAGATTTATAATACTTTATAATACTTTAGCATGAATAGATAGATAGAGTGAATAATATGATAGAGTGAAATAGATAGAGTGAAAAATATGATATGAATAAGCACGTGTGCTCTTTGTAGCTGACGGCATGTTTCACCTCAGTGGATCTACTGAAGAGCTGAGGTTATGAATATGGTCCCAGCTGCAGTAATATTTGTTACCTTAAATAACTGCTATAATTTATTTATAATTGTTTTTCCTTATTGCATTTCTAAAAGTTATTTTTTGTTATATCTTTAACTAAATAAAATGTACGAGAGGTTGCTGTTCAGTTTTGAAGTTTATCTTGCATAGTTCCAAGAAACTGGGTCATACTTCAGGGCTGAGTTTATTTTGTAGGAGCGTAGTTCACTACGCAAAACTGATCTGAGTTGTGGAGTCCTGCCAGTATTACCCATAAAGCGGACTCTCACCTAAAATAAACTTTTTAGGGCTTATCCTACATCTGTGATTCATGATTTGTGGAACACACAGACCTTGTGCTAGGGCATGTATGGAACTCCCAGCTGGTTTCATTAATGTAGGTTTCCAGTTGTGTGTTGGAGACCTACTTTTGTCAATGCTGAACAATGTTTTTGCAAAGATTTTGGCTCTTCTAGCTCAGACTTTGAAATACTGGAATTTATCCTCGATTATATTAATAGAAATATGTATGTGTATATATAAATATATATATGTATATTTTAGAGGGAGAGAGTCATATTGTTGCTCATATAAAGGAAGCATCATTCACCTGATCCCTTTCCTTCAGTTAGAAGGACTGATCTTACAGTTCCATGAAACAGTTTCTGGCGAGGCAAATAGGGACCTTTTTCATTTAAATGTATTTGCTCTCTCATGAAAACATGAAAACAGGGTTGGTTTTTCCTGCTGGACTCCATATTTGTCTAAAAGAAAAGACAGAACCTTTTTTTTTTTTTTTTTTTTTTTTTTTTTTAATATATATGTATTTGTTTAATTATCCAGCTTTGAGTAAGAGGTCCTACCTTACTCTAGTGCTGAATCCTCCTGACTACATCCACTTTGTGTTTTGTGACTCAGACCTCCACTCAAGTGAAAATATGTCATTTGTCCAAACTGTGTGACTGTAAGCCCATAAATTGGTGTGGCCTTAATTAAGCTTCAGTGCTTGCCAGATGAGGCATTTTGGGACTAAGATACGTGTCAGTACAGATCTGAGTTTGTCCCTCTCTGGAGAGAGGACCTGCCAGGTGCACTGCAATCACAGCTTTCCTGTGGTACTGTCATATGGTTCATGTCAGGCAGATAAGGTGAAGGCAGAGTCCTCCTAGAAGGAAGCCAGTGAGGCGGGTGGAATGTTTAAGCAACATGTGACATAGCAGACCTCACACTACTGAGGATAGTACTGTTGTAACACAGTACTGTTGTTCAGTGCCCTGAACAACATATTGGCCATTAGAGTGCTTAAAACCAGCTGAGGCTGTGTTTTAGGTTTTAGTAATTTCTTACATACATGCCTTCCTAATGTGCAACACAAACAAAACCTTTTTAACCAGCAGGACTGTTTCATGAAATGCACTCTAGAGGGAACTGAAGGCTATAATCCCATGTCTGTTTCACTTTTAGTGATTTATTTAATTTCTACTTCCTCTCTGCTATAATTTTATTTTATTTTTTTCCTACTAAATTAGATGTATAAAAGATCTACTTTTTGTCTTTCCCTATATTGCAATATTGGAGAAGCACACATTATTTCCATTCTTTATTACCATTACCTCATTATTAATATGCAAGAGTATTTGTACATTATTTCAACTCACTTCCACAGAATCCTTTATTCTTTGGAACAAATTTTTCTATATCTGTTCTTATATTCTCATCCTAATGTATTTAAAGCAGTGAGGCCTACCATATTGTCAACAGTTGTTTTTGTTGGTCAGTTTAAATGTACTCGTATAATACAATTACAAAGGGGCAGCAGCTTTAAACTGTGTGACTCACTATATCACATGCAATGCAGAACAGTACATATCAACATTTCTGGAGATACTTTTCCTGCAGATATCCACTGTGCTTATAGTTCATTAAATATACAAACCCCACATCTTTAGACTGAATATCTGGGGCCTGGAAGGTGAAAAAACAATCCACTGATGTCATTCTTCACATCAGTTTCCTCTCTTATCCATGATACCAATCTTTAGACATGTTTGGATATACTGTATACAAAATTACAGTTTTACCTTGGGGGACAGGTGCTCTAAAACTATTGCTCATACCTTTGGAGATCAGGGAAATAATTCTACCTGCTCTTGAAGGACATATCTGTATTAGTAATTTAGTGTCCCGGAGGAGTCTATTTGGTATAGAGAGCTACTTTTCTGAAGGTAACATAAGGAATAAGAGTTGTGCTGTGAACTCAAACTCAGCAGTCTGTAATGGGTGAGTGTATCACTTCTTACATTGCTTGTACCATACGTACAGAACAGTCATATACGTAATCAACTTTTCAAACAAAGTTTAAAAGCTTTAGTGGGAGATAATTCAGTATTAACGAACAGTTGCAACGACTGTGAGAGGGTGGACTAAAAAACCGTCAGCCTCTGTAAATGAAGTAGAGGATAGCCTCTGTAAATGAAGTAGAGGATATCTTGGCAAAGCCATTTGACAACCTGCAACAGATTTCTTGGGAGTAAAGAAATATTTTTCATATCTTCATGTATTTGAAATGCCACATCTAGCTACTGTTAATCTTTCTGACTTTTTTTTTTTTTTTTTTTTTTTGGAGGGGGGGGGAAGGTGAGATTGGTTAGGAAGATGACTTTTTAGGTGTGTAGGTGGCACTTTATGAAGTAAAAATAGTGAGGCAGGTTGAAGCTGTGGATGTGTCAGAAAGTTCAGCCCCCTGCCTGGGAAGCTGCTACTCAAACTTTATAAAGAGGATCTTTTTTCCTGTCCTGACCCCTCTCCCCAAGTCTAGCATTTGGCTTTATAGCACATACATGCCATACATTGGTCAGTTCTTCAGTCAGCATTTCCTTGAATGTTTATAGCTCTGCTTTAAAGGTGGAATTCTCATCCTGAAGATGATAATCCTTCATCATGTAAAATGACCGTAGTGTAATAAGATCTTCTTGCAGGGTGCAAATGTGTTATTAGGTGTCAGTCTGCAGGCTTGGGTCATCCACCAGCTGTTATACTGCACAGGTTGTATTTTTTTGCAACATTTGGTGGAACATTTCAGGACTGCAGGATTATCTGAACCAGATGTGAAAAGCCATCTCCCTGACACAAGTGTGCAATTAGTCATAAGTGATTATCCATGACCCCTTGTGTGCAAGGGGAGGGAAACTTAGGGTTAACTGCTGTCTGCACCTTAGCTGAAGAGGGCTATAAAAGTTTCTCTTTTTTTACTTGTTAGAGTTCAGCCAGTTTTCTGCTTGCTCTTGCTTTTCAGATTTTCAAGGACATGAAAACCAGGAGAAACCTGAGCCCAGCTTGGAAAACTGTAGCAGAAAGTCATGGGGAAAGAGAGACCCGAGTTCCAATTGTTCTGCACGTTTCTGTCATTTGCAGTTGCAACACCAGTGTAATATTGCATCTTCTCACCAGTGAAGGGGCTGGATTTGACTGCTAGCCCAAAGACAAGAAAAAAATAAAGGACCTTTCTCTGGCTAAATAACCTGTCTCTTCTGTATGGATTAGGACTTCATTTTAAGTTACCTCTGCCACCAACAGCTCTAGTATCATGACAGTAAGTATGAAACTTTCATAGGGCTTTACCTGTCAGTGTCAACACTTTTGTTCCTCTGGAAACTGACAAGCAGCCAGCACAGTTTCTAGACCACTGCTGAAATACCATTTCTCATGGTGAATATACTACTTTAAAACAGTCCAACTCAGTTTCTGAACAGCTCTAAGTGGCAGCTGTATCTCTGTGCATGCGTAGGGCTCCTAATACAGTGGGCTACCTATATCTGTTGAGCTATATATTTGCTCATATTGTAACCCAATTACATGGTTGTAATGGCATTAGGAACTGTATGAAGCTTTTTATGATTTAGGACTAAATGAAAATTTGAAATGCCTTGGGCAAGCTTCATGTAACTTATGTTCTTTGCCGATTAATGATGTTCCTATGTACCACTGGGGTTCATCTTCACCTCCCCAGCATGACACTCACACCTACTTCCTCTTAGTTATGGCTGTAGGCTACAAGTTGATCAGATTTCTACATTTGTCTGTGAAAGAGCCACAGCTCAGCCACAGTAAAAGAAAAAAAAAAAAAAAGGTAGCTGGTGCTACATAAACTTTGAGCAGCAGGTGGAGATATAAGCCCCCACAGGTTGCATAGTTGTCAGAGGAGATACATGTAGGTGCAGTCAGTCAAAGATGACTCCTTTGAATTGTTTGATAGCTACTTTCTTCTCTTCAGCCAAAATTGGCTCAGATTTACCAACACTGAGCCTTACTTCTCAGTTACCACACGTCTCTAATGCAGGTCATCTACAGCTCAGAGGATGCAGAGGAACTGGGCAACATGAACTGCTTTCTGAAAACACTACATAAAAGCAGAGCTGCTCCCTGACTCTTTCAGGGAACCTATGTCCAATTGTCTCAAGACAAAGCATGTCTTATAGGAGAGCCTCAACACTAAGCACAACATTTTCCCATGACATCCTTTGGAAAAGAAAAAAAAACTTCAAAATTTTGCTGTGGTTGGTGACCTATCTAACAGCTCAGGAGCTCTCAAAGCAAATACCGGCTGAAGCATTCGACCTTTACCCATAGCCATGAGAAGACATGCCAACAGAACAGCTCATAGCTCCTGCCCTGCTCAGGTTATAAAGGAACAATAGTACATGGAGAATTCAGCCCTGTGAGAGTTGTCTCATCACAGCTACTTCTGTGGAAAGTGGAAATTTGAACTGTATGAACAAAGTGATGGTTTCTTAAGCATAGTGCCTTTGTGGGAAACCAAGAGTCTGCCTTCCCTCAATGAGGTATTTAAAAGCTTCACTAGCATAACTCTTCTTCCATCAGTTCTTTACCCATCAGAGTGGGGGCATAAACCACAGTTTGGCCAGTAAAGACTTCCAGGCAGTTTTGGGTTCCCAGTGCTCACCAGGCTCAGATAAAGAAGTTTTGGCATTTGTTTCCTGGAGAAAATTTCATCCCTTCAAAAATGGTCAGTTATTTCTGAATCTGCAAGATTGTAAATAAGAAGAAACATCTAAGTTCAGATTTAAACCTTTCACCATCTTTCTTGAAGGCTTTTTTTCCCCCCTCAAGCGCTTACCATCAAGGCTGGGCTGCATGAAACACATTTACTTCTGAGTTTTCAAGCACTGCCTGCACTGTAAAATTTAATGGACATCAAGGGAAGAATATTTGTTGGTCAAACAACATTTTTTCAAGATTTATAGTTTCTATCACTCCTGGTTGTGACCTTATCCTCTATCTTAGCCACCTCTCTCAGCATGCAACTGAATTTTTCCAGTTTCATGGTACACTTGAAGTCCTTCAGAATTCAGCATTCATACAGAGTCCTGACAAAGCATTGAGTGTTCACCCAAATGTTCAGATAAATATTAGACCCTCCATATGGAGAAAAAAAATCAAAACAAAGCAAAAAACCCTTTGGAGGTAAGGTCAACTCCATCCAATGCTTCCTTGTCAGCTGTGACAGCTCTGTCCTGTGTGTAGACCTTAATCCTTGTCTGCAGCCAAATGGCTCTGGGTACACCCTGAGAAGAGGACAGGTGAGGGATGGTTACATCTGCATGTGGACCCACTCCTCAAGAAGAAAGTAAGATGTTGTTCCAGAAATGAAGGATTAGCATGAGTGAAAGAGAGCTCTGACTGTAATTTCCCTTTGGCAGCTTAGATGCACACTTAGCTTTGAATGTGTGAGCAGGTTTGTGGCAGCAAAACAGCCCGTTCACCTCCTCGCAGTGTGATACATGCTGGAGCTTTGTGGGATCAGCACTCTTGTTTGGATTTCTGAACTCCTGCCAGATCAGGGCATTTAGTTTGGACCATAAGAGAAATAGAAGCTGTTCACAAGGCTTGGGTCCAAATTTCCACACCATTTGCTGTGTTTGGAGATCAGTATGGAGGTTTGGTACTCATAAAAGTAGAGGGAAAAGAAAGGAGCATTTAATAAAGAAATGAAAAGTGAACAGGAAACATAAAGAATAAATGCAAAGGGTGTCCACCCATGTTCTTTAGTAACACTACACAGATAAAAAGGACAGATGAGAGACAATGGAAGATAAAAAACAATGTAAAATGAAACAAGTTTTCAATGGCATAGTGGAAGTAACTAGGCCTTGATTCATCTGGAGTTAAAAGTTATCACTGAAGACTTCTTTGGCAATTTCTGGCTGTAGGTGCTGGAGAGTGGAAGAGGGAAATGGAGTGTGGCAGCTGTGAGACACTGGTTTTGCACCAAGACAAGGTGAGTTCCAAAAATCTCTTCAGTAAGGACAGCTCTAAAGTTCCCAGTTTGAGTCCTTTGTGTGTCTGGTTGAATAAAATATCAATATTCCTGATGTAAAGAACATACTCGGGTGATGGGGCTGATTTCTCTAAACATTGGTAATGAGCATTGTCATGATTAATTAAAATTGGAAATTGGAGGATTAGCAATAAATGCAATATAGTAATGTTTAACTGGAGAAAGTATTATCTCTGTTACCCTTTCAAATCAAGCTGCAGAAAATTGCTATCAGATGGAATTACCATGTCCATTAATTTAATTGGAAAATAACTTTAAGAAGAAAGGTCTGGTGCTTCATAATAAAGGTGGTGTCAATTTTACAGTAGTTCTTCACAGCCAAGAAAAGAAAAAAGTTTAATGGAAACACCTATGTTTCATTGCATAAATGCCGAATCAGGAGCACAGTCATGCGTTTCCTTCTGAACACCACTTCCTTACTTGGAGTGATTTTCTCTGTCTTTCCAAAAAAGCTATGAATGTGCTTCAAAATTTAAAGTTGCCAATGTAGCAGCAAGAGGTTTAAATATCATTAAAGTCCTCTTAATTCAATAGAACAAGTAATATTATGTGCTGTCAAACCACAGAAAGTAAATGATGACTGAATCACCTGGCACTGTGTCTTTAACACAAGACCTTCTACTTCTGAATGTGTGGGGTGGTTTTATTTTCCTGTCTTGGGGCTGCTGCTTTTCTGTTGCCCTCTCTTCCATGTGATTTTATTTTCCATTCTGTTTTTTTTTTTTTTGGTTGTTGTTTAGGTAGGTGCAGTAATGGCATTCCCAGGGCAGAGCCGGGAAGCACTGGCTTCCTTTATGGAATACGAAGGCAAAAGCTATTCCGAAGCTGAAAAGTTGATTTTGCAGAGAACCCTGCATTTGGGGCAAATTTTCATGAAGCTAAACATTATATGCTACCATAGACACTTCTTCCAAAGACCAAGAAGAAATATATATTAAATTTTCTGAGCTTTAATCCTTGGTATTAGATTATTTATTTGTTTTAGGCAATGAGGGATGTTATTTGATCTTTTGCTCACTGACACTTGTCTTGCAGTCTACTCTGCAGATGCACTGGGAAAAGATTATGTTCCTTCATCTCCCAAATAAGTTCTTTGTTTGTTTGTCATAGCTTTTGTACAGCTTTCAAGCTGGAGATTCTGTGTGGGCTTAAGTAAATTTCTATTCTCTTTGAAGCTAAACAATACAGTAACCTCCTTAAAGGAATCGAGCTATGACAACACCACCTTTTTCTTGTGTACCAGTTAATCCACAAGATATTTAGGACTGTGGTAGCTGAGTTGATACACCTTTGAAGGACAGAAAAAATAATTTGAGGAAAGGTTAATTTGTATAAATTTATGTAAAATACTGAAATCATAGAATCATAGATTATGGAATAATTTATGCACAAGAAAAAGGTGGTCATAGCTTGATTCTTTTAAGGAGGTTACTGTATTGTTTAGCTTCAAGGAGAAGGTATTAAGACTTTAAAACTAAAGGAGAACCTAAATAAGACTTTAAAAGTGTTTGTAACTTCTCAATATATGAAAACTATGTGTGACTCTCTCAAAGCTGTAGGTCTTGAAAAATAATGTTTCCCTTCTCTGTTGAAAGTTTTTAATGTTTTCCCTTAACTCTTCTTTGTCTTTAACTCATTAATCCTTCTACACTTCCCTGAGGAAAGAGAGTATTACTACTATTTTATATGTAGAGAGCTGAGGCAGAAAGATATTAAGGGTTGGGCTCATAAGGGAGTTTTGTGGCATAAATCCTCCAATTATGCTGATATCTGTGGGACTTGGATGCCTGTATCCACAAATGCCTGGGGACTTTTGTGATCTGAGCAGAAAATTTTTGGCCAAGAAAACACTGGGAGCCTTGGTCAAGCAGGAAATTGAAGCTGAGATCACACAGAGATGCTAGGCTAGTTTTCTAGCCATGGTGTAGCATTCCTTTCTGCCCCTCTCTCCACTTTTGCTTCCCACCTTCCAATCCTCACAGGTGTTTGCTCATAATGTGCCTACATCATGGTGTTGTATGAGCAGGGTGTGATCATTTAACTTGGTGTACATTCAGGGCAGCTCTAATTCAGATTCTACTCTTTGCAAACAGGCATTGCTAGCAGGCATCCAACATTCAATTTGTGCTGAAATTAAGGTAAGAGACTGAGTAATACAACAGCATAAGCTGTGGTACAAGTTCCAATAGGTTGGCTATTGCTGAGCTACTGATACTTGACAGCCACTGATACCTGGAGCTTTACGAGAAGTCAGTCCTCTTGCTGTCCACAACATGTAAGATATGTCATAGATGCTGTTTGAATTTTTTTTTTTTTCAGTTCCATTTTCAAGCTTTCCTTCATCTCCACATTCTGTAGCTGAAAACTGCCAGTTGTATTAGGAGCTTTTATTCCTTCGCTCAGACAGATTGTTGACTTAAAAATTACATAAATTCTACAATCCCTTGATTCTTTGCAAGGGAAAGCATAGGAAAGATGATATTTTGGATTAGAAATCCCAATTGAAGTATCACCATTTCATTGTTTACTTAGATTAAGCTAAAAACATTTGTCATTAGGAACGCAAGAGGTAATTTCCTGCCAGAACACCCAAACCTCTGACATTTTTCCTTCAAAAATCCTTAAATGTGTGATAGAGTATCAAAGCAATCTCCCTACCATCATCAGCAAAGGTCAATGGTTTCTGACAGATGCATATTAGGCCTGACTTAATTATGACTGAGTGCCACACTGTTTTATAACATCTGTTATCCAGTGACTAAAAAGTATCTATAATTCTATTTTTTTAAGGCACTAGCAGATGAAAATGGCAATTTCAGTTGGGAAATTTGAACTGGCAGAAGAAAAAAAAAAAAGGGAGTCTTTTTTTTTTTTTTTTTTTTTTTTTTTTTTTCTCCCTGGAATATTTCTAGTAATTGCTATAATTTTGGAGCAATGCAAACTTCAAAAATTCCCACACGTGGCCTTGACAAGGTCAGCAAGGCCTCAGTAACTTTTATGTTTCCTGCATGATCCCTGCAGGTTAAAGAGAGGGCCTCACTGAAAGGAGACCAGCCTGCAAAATAGAAGTCTTCCTATACCTCTGAGGAGCAGCTGCTCTTGGACAGCTATGACCATGCTCCAACAAGCTCATTTTCACAACTCAAGCGAAAATCTACCCGCTGGATCACTAAAATGTCACACAGCTCAGGTCATGTAAACAGTTTCACAAATAAATATTGCTGCCTGAGCTCCAGCATTCAGGAGAAGAGGCTGAGTATAACTCCTGTTAGGGCACAGCTTGTAGTTACGTCATTTTGTGGTATGTCAAGTGTAGGTTGCTATTCACCATTGCAGCACTCGAGTATCTTTCATAGGAAAGAAATAGTAACCATCGAGACTGTAATAAACTTCATGGGGTCCTTGGGTCCTTGTCTGTTTTTAAGAAAAAACTGTGTTAAAGTTGTGGCTTTATTTATTTATTTATTTGTAGATTCTACTCATTACTCCATTAGGAGAGCTTTAGTTTCAAATGAAGACACTGCAATGTGAGGGAACCAAAGTTGCGACTTAGAACCAAAGTCGCAACATTTCAGCAGATTTTTCATGGTCTGTAACAATTGTGGTTTATATTTTAAGCACAGTGTAATGCAAAGCACTGTTAAGTCTGAGACTCAGGACAGAGTCTGCAGCCTTGGATTTCTCTGAACTTGCAGCTAGGAACCCTTATGAGATCACATTTTATTTCACTGGTCTTCTAGGGAAATTTGTCTGAGCTTTCTCTCAGTATGCCTAAATTGCTAAAATTTGTGATTGTTAAGCTACATGCACAGAATCCTAATCTAGAAGCAATAATAGGATGTGAGGCTTTGCACGTTTCAAGATTTGGGAGATGCAAACTTTTCTGTTGAATATAAATGGCTATTTATTACTCAGCAAATCACAAGTAATTTTTCTATGTGGCAAGTTCTGGAGCTAGCAACTAATGGAGTGACATGTGAGGGAAATTACAGGCCATTTTAGAACTGCTGCACAATTCATCAGGTCTTGCTTCATTTGTCATGTATGTACAAAAGCTGCTATACATTATTATGCCCTTGCTGTACTGCACTAAAGTACCTTAGGTGGGGATGGCTTTGATTATTTCCTTTTCCTGATGGGTAAATATTGAGCTGCTATTTAGCTTGAACAGTTTTCATATTCAGACAGATTTCTCAGTAGCTCTAGCTGGTAGAATGAAGTATTAGATAGTTTAATACATAATAAAAGGGAATGGAGCTTAATGAAGTAGCTAAAGGGGATGAAGAGATTAAGATTCAGTACTGACTGTGACTGGCGAGTTTTTTAATTTTCTGGGTGATCTTAAAGCATACCAGAACTGGTAGCTTATTTGTTTATTAATGCACTGTATGATTATTGCTAGTATGTTATAAATATTAACTTCTATTGCTATTTACAGTTGTTATTTACAACAACAAAAATTATTATTTCTTTATTGAAGTTTAGCTGTAGGCATTTGTTAACATTACAAAGAGCAACCAGTATGCTGGGTACTAAGTGGTTTTATCCAAATGTCTGATGAAAAGTAGAAACTGTCAAAGGAGAGGAGATTGTAGGTCTTGTTTCTGTATCTGTTAATGTCATTGTTTACTGCAACAACACCAGCTGAGATTGGATCTCACTGGAAAGATAGGACCATTAATCTCTGCTGTGTTTGGAATAGGATATACTGCTGGGGGGGAGGGGAGGGGGAAGGAGGAAGGGGAGAAAAAAAAAAGACAGAAATCCCTGAAAAATGGAGAACAATTCCTTTTGATTTTTTTAATTATTATTATTATTCATTATGCAAACATAATTCACCACTTTGTTTTTTTACATTTATGCATTGTCTGTACTGAAATAAGGGTCTGTTATGTTAATGAGAGGATGGAGTAGATTTCTGTTTGTTTATTTTTTCTGTTGTTTGAGACATGGAAAGGGCTGAAGGTCATGCACGTGGCAGAAGTCTCTAACCCCCACCTGCAGGAGCTACTGGTAAAATCATTCAGCCAGGGTGAGATGCAGACCCCAAGTTGCCACTGGATGTTGGTGGGTCCTGACCCACTTGAAGACCAAGACGAAATCCTTACCCACTGAAATGGAGTTGGAGACTTTAGATGTGGGCTGTTGTTAATGATTTCTTTCATCCATTCTTTTCTCTTGCTTACACTTCTGTACATTTTTGTTTCTACTGGCAGTGTTGAATAGCTGATTTTCAGCCTGACCATTTTTGTTCAGGAAACTAGTATCTACAAGTGGGATAAGAGTGAAAGAATACATTATGTTACAGGTGGCATGGGCTATGTATGTCAGGCCTCTATTCTTTGGACCAGAGTCATAAGTGAGGTTGTAGATTAATTGTGTAACAAGGTGTCAGAAAATATTCCACAAATAAACAGAACATGGTTAACTCAACACTTTGAATTTATAGAAAGTCTAAATTAGATCCTTAAAACAACATGATTATTGCTAAGTTCTAGCCTGAAGCTAAACTGGGGTTCTCCTGTGAATGAAGGAGCTCCCAACTGGCAGAAACTTAAAAGGTAACTTAATATGCCGCACTACCAGAAATATAACAGACTGCTTATTGGGACATGTTTAAAAAAGAGAATGTATAATAGTTTTCTGATCTCACTGATACGTATTTCTACAAATAACACCAGAGACGAGTGAAATCTGTTTTATGGTTCGCAAGAAATCAACTGGACAAAACCCGAGTTTCAGTTTGAGCAGCTCTACATATACAGAGGACTCCCAGCAGAATCTTTAAAAATAAGCATATGTTTCCCCAATGACATCATATTCTTGTTATCTGCATTGTACCACAGTAATTTTTTTCAAATAAGAGACAAAGAGAGCTACAGAAAAGCTAGACACCATAACATTTCAGTTTAGTTCTGTTTATTCCTACTGGTACATTTAAAATATTTTGATTAAGTAATGATGTAGTTAAAAAGCAGGGATGGTGAGTACTTCCAGGGCTGAAAAACATAAAATAGTGCAGAAATTGGACTTAATCCTAATTTTCCCTACAGACTATACAGAAGAGATCCATATACCACCTCTCTGAAAATAGTATAGCTTCAGAGAGGTTAACAAGTAGAGATTAATCTTCTATTTCTTTTAGTTTATTTAGTTCAGTTAAATCTTTAGCTTTATTTTTAGTTCTTCTGATGGAATACTAGGGTTGCTTCTGTTGAACTGGTAGGCTATGTTGGATGAGAAAATAGTATACAAGAATATAGAAACTATGCAGTAACTAGTGTAATTCATGTGCAATAGCAAATATGTAATTCTAGGTTATAATGCTCTCATCTGAAATTAAAGTCTGTATTGTGTGACATTACTGAGGATTTTGTTTCTGCAATGTGTACAGGTTTATTAGAGATATCTGTGTTAAGCATATGTGAAATGGGAAGGTTTTTCCGGCACGAGCTGAATCTAACTGTTCTATGGCTGATAGGCAGGAGCAGCTCCTTTCTTTTAAGATGTGTGCTGTTTCTAATAAAAATCTGTGTGAAAACCTGTGAATGAAATTTGGTATCAGTGACTAAACCACAGGTTCTCATCTGTTTTACCTTTTCTCTCTCACTTGGCAAAAGGGTGTACTGGATTATTAAATTGCAAAATTTAATAAAAGAATGAAAACTGTTAGACACATGAATACAAAAGTGCCAGTAGCTATTTCTTCTGGCACAGAACATGGAGTGCCTTTCTAAGCCGTTTTTAAAAGGACACAGGACGGATGTAGTGGCACTAAATACACTTAAGAAGAGATACACCCATTATGTGGAGCACAATGAAACCTTGCTTTGAGGTTATCTGATAGTATGCTGGTATAGAGAGATATACAGAAATGCCCTGCAGACCCCTATGGGCCAGCATTTTTTGTGACACGCACAAGTACAAACATCATAGCTGCTGTAGAGGTACAGCATGAAACATCTGTGTCTGACTGTGTATCAGTCAAAGATACTGGCTTTTGTCTGTAAGACTATTCAACTGCTTCAGCTCAAGCAAATCAGCACAATGTCCCTGTTTTCAATGTGGTTATACTGACCTGTGCCAATTAAGACCCTAGAAGATAAGTTGCATGGAAATTGGCAATTCATGATTGCATTGGCCTAATTTCATCCCCTGTGTATGTTAACTGTTATTACCAAACCTTCTTGTGCATCAGGTTAGTTTAATTTTTTATACTTGAGTATCTAAATAATCTGCCTTATCCTAGGCAGAACTTATATAAATTTCAACATCCATCCCAGTAAATCAGCTCAAAAGGAACATTTAGAAGACACAATAAACATTTCCAGAGACAGATTTGCGTTTGGGATCAAAGGGTTTAAAAGAGTTAAAAGATGCTCCCCCAGGTGCTGCATGGGGGAGAAATACCCAGGATTTTGAGAATATTTCCATTTACTTTAGTACATCACATCTTTGCTTTTCTATCAACTTGCACAAAAGGAATACCCAAGTAACTACAACAGGAACTGCAAGTGCAATTTAATGTCAGAATTTTCCTGGTATGAGCTCAGCTCTTGGTGTTATAGAGGTAACAAGGAAAAACAGAGACACAGAGAGACAGCAAACCTTAAAGCAGTGATCACTGCTGTCTTCATGATTCAGTCCAGGCCATCCATGAGCATAATGCCGTATTTCCATCCTCTGCTTTCACTGGAAGTTGTGCTTGGCATGACTGCACTCTTCAGAGCATTTGGACAAATAAATAACATCCCTCTTCATTATTTATTTGCTTTCAAATTTTAATCAGTATTTGTGTAATCAGTAGTAATTTACTACATTCCTATTCAAAGAGATTGGCACAGTGTTTATATATAATCACCAAATGTAGCTGTTTTATTTAAGTACTGGGTTCTAAATACACATAAATTCAGCAATTATCACTGGAACAAATTTTAGACTTTGAAGTGAATTATACCAGGAGGAGTTTTCTGTAGTTGAAATTGGAAAAACAAACAAAAAAAGGTTTCACTTGCCCAGCTGAGGAATCTGACTGTGACTTTCACGCGCATGCACTAAGTGTTTCATTTTTGGGTGCAAATTGTATAGAACGTAAGGAAAGCTTTCAAGTAACAAAATGCCTTCCCTCAAGCCACGTCAGTGCCTTGTTTGGCTTGTGAGGTTGCAAAATCTGTCTTTTCCTTTGATTGTTTTTGCTTCCACTTAAAACAGCTAAACCAAACACTGAATAAAGTACTGATAGTATTTTAGCCTTGTTTTCTGCTCTGGACTTAGCAGGTGTGGGCATCTGTGCCTGCAGGATCTGAGGCTGTTTGTTAAATGTGCCTAACCCTCTTCACAAGGGTAGGGCTATTCACCTGAGCTGGGGCTGATGCGAATGAGTTCCACAACACTCTGCACTAGAGCAGCTCAGGGATATGTCTTTATACTGTGGTTGGTTAGAGCTGGGAATAAAGTGCCAAAGTCAGCAGCTGAAATAAGTAGAGTAAATCAAGTTAAGAGGGAACAGGACAACATTTTGGAGAAGGAGGGAATACGGGGTAAAACCATTTCCTAGAAGTTCAGGGTTAAGATGATGAGATATAAATTGATTGGTATTTCCTGGGTTTATAAGGTCAGGCCCTGGTGGATGACATCATCATCTGCTGGCTCTTTGTGTTGTTGAGTACCCACTTGGGCTGCCAGGATGCTTCAGATTCTGCTCTCACTTTGAAAGCCACAGGAATTTTATCTGACCAATCTATGCAGGGTCAGACCCAAGGCAACATTTTTAAAAAAGCTTATGATGGTCCTAAGTCATCTGTGCTGATGGTCATGGGGTATATTCATGCAGAAACCAACCCTATGAATGTGCTTCTTCAGGCTTTGCAGGTACATGAGCTTGCAACAATTTAACTACCACAGTTTAATGTGAATTCCTAAGTCAGCATTCACATTTCTGATCAAGTGGCTTATTACTGGTTAGCTTCATTGCGTTCCCAACTGGCTCAAAGTTGCCTAGAAATAAGACAGATTTTAACCAGGGTAGGTCATTTATTCTAAATTATCCTGGTTGAAGTGTCACCTTCAGTTGAAGTTGTGCAGTCTGTA
Source organism: Aythya ferina (assembly GCF_964211825.1). Classification (NCBI taxonomy): domain Eukaryota; kingdom Metazoa; phylum Chordata; class Aves; order Anseriformes; family Anatidae; genus Aythya; species Aythya ferina. The sequence goes on along the minus strand of NC_140300.1, from coordinate 14,730,275 downwards.
AAACATTTAAGTGATGATTTAACAGATCTAGGAAAACAAGTATTTTTCTTCCCAGTGAGAATTTTAAGGCCATATAATATACAGATGGAACATACAAAAAGAGGTTGATGTGGTCCCATCATAACTGTGAGGGCTGTAGAAGTGCACCATATTGTGTGAAACATGGTCCTAAAGTTCAGTTATTAGGACAATTCCTTCTATTGCTGCACTGTCTTTATTCATGAGGTGTCTGTTCCTTGGTATTTTATTCAGCAGTGTTTTGGTGGTAAGGAAGATTTCTACCTGAGGAGACAGAGGTGGTTGGAAGCAGGCAACCCTCAGAAGTCCCAGTGTCCTTTCTTGGCCTTTGGGGAAACAAGAGGTAAAAGGACAGTTAATAAAAGAGCTTGGGTCTCCTACCAAGAACCCAATTAGAGGACATAGAAGGCTGCAGTAAAGAAAAAGTATTTCACGGCTTTCAGGAGTGAATAAGTCTGGTGGACTGAAGATTCAAGATCAGAAAACAGGAGTTATGGGAAGTGAAATATTTTTCTGCATACTTGTCCTTAAGTTCACCAAGAACACCAGATATTCAGGCCCACAATGAATTAGAAGTTGCATTTTGTGATTCAGTGTTTTTGCAGGGCTCTGCTGTTCAGGCATTTTTAGTCCTCAAAACTTTTTACCAGTTTGGTTTCACTCAAATATTAAGAAAGTTTGTTGTAAATTTAGAGGAACTATATTTGGTTATGGGGTTACTTTTTCTGAATGCCCTCACAGACAATAACAGTAATATTCCAAGACTTTTTTCTGTTAGCATTGGGGAAATAAGCACTTGTATCCCATCAGCTGACAGCTGTGACATGCACAAGAAAGAGACTGGAAAGTCTAAACAAGCATCTGAAATGCTGTACAATCAATAGTACATATTGAGGTTATCAAAGCCTTTTCACATGATGTGTTTCATATTGCCTGTCACTGGCATGACGGTAATGGCCCCTAAGTGCTGCAAGAGGATTTACAATATTGTATGCGATTAAAATAGGAGATTGTGCTAAGAAATTTGTATGTATTTTCAGAATTATTTGGTACAGTTGGAAACAGCTGAAAGCATGACTGCCTTCAACTAGCATGTTGCCAGAACTAACTCCTTTGATTTCTTAAAACTAGATGATGATTGTTTGATCATTTTATTAAAAAAAAAAAAAAAAAAAAAAAAAAGGAAAAGAAAAAAAGAAAAAAAAAAAAGAAAAAAAATCTAGGTGTCAAAGAGTTTCCTTATGTCTAAACAAGTGTTATTAACTTCAATTATGGCTGCCAGGTGGAGAACTGTGCAGTTCTTTTACCATGTTTCAAAATATTTCATTTAGACATCTTGGAAAAACATACATCCCTATTCATAACCCCTGTTACTGTTCTGATTTATAAGTTCTGCTCCACTGTAAATCATTCAAAATGAAAAAATTAAATTTTATGGCATCAAACTTATGTGGCATCGTGCCTGAGCAAAGGGCAGAAGGAATGTGATTCTTATACTGCCAATTACCATTGAACTTGATTTTTTTTTCTTAACAGATGGCTGAGATACACATATAAAGAAATGTAAAGTATACTTATTCTTTATTTGGACTTTGAATTAAAAATAAAACACCCTCTTCAATCATTTTTTCAAGTTGTTTATAAAACGTTGACTCTTAAGTATTATTATTATTTTTTAAATTATACAAATATTTGCATCTAAAACAGAAAATTTTGGTTTCAGGCCATACACTTTAATTGCTGTGGATGGTAAAATGTAAGACTAAATTCATTTAGTCTTACAGGCTTTTTGGGAAAAAGGGGTCACTGTGTGGGAAATGGCATTGGGAAAAGTATGAAATCTTATCATTTTTAAGTGGAGAGAGAATCTTGAAATATAATAAAAATGTGGCATGTGTTCTCTGATCAGTAAAAGATTTTGGATGAGGATATATGACATTGCATTTTTACAGATTCTGTAAAAAATTGTTTTATTTATTCCCTAGTACACTTTATCATTGGCAGCAAACATTAGTGACCTGGCATGATTCCTGGTTATGAAGAGGCTCTTTTTTGGCAGAAGAAATTTCTGCTACAGTTCCTGAAGTTTTCTTGAAAGGCATGATGGCATTAGGGGCTTAACAATAACTTTAACTCACAACAACAGTGCAGGAACTGGTTTTAAACTACCTAGTTGAGGTAACTAGTGACATCAGTCTAGGAGCATCTGTCTCAGGACCTGTCAAGGGTATACTTTTCAGTGATTCGCAGATTTAAGAAGTCACGATTAAAAGCTTCACATGATGGAAATTCACTTTAGAAATGTAGAAATGGATATCTGATTATATCTCAGTCCCCTCCCCTGCCACAAAGGTTCCTGTTTTAATGAAGTTCCCCTTGCTTTACTTAGGATATTTCTTCATCAGCTCATCCTACACCTTCCCTCAGCCTGGCCAAATCCCCAAATGTATGGGAGCATCTGTGATAGCTTCTTAGGACCTTATTGGCACATGACAATGTGTCAGGTTCTGAGGGAGGTTCTGCTTGTATTTTTGTCACCTAATGGGCACAGTCTTGGTCATGTAAGACATGGGAGCATGGCAAGGTCCCTTGCACCCTTCATTACTGTAGCAAAATGGTAAATAAGTATTTTAAGGAAACTTTGAGATGTACCTGATAGAATTCCTTCTTGACTAATATAAAGTGTGAAAGGCAGTCCTTGGTGACAGCGCTGAAGATCCAAGCACTAGTAATCACACTCTATCTTTCTACATGGACTGTGGACACCCTTTCAATGATGGTGGATATTTTGGCTTTAATATAAAACTGGATTGAATAAGGCAACCAAACGTTTTAGCTATATTCGTATTATAAGACTGTGATTTTCTGATCATTTGTAATTCCCTGTATTTCCTATGTTGTGTTAGTAGAGAAGTTTGCAACCATTTCTTTTACAGCATTTATGATTTTATCTCACTTTGATTACCTGATGGCTTCTCTGGAATCTCTGTTGAAACTTAATCTATAAAATGAAATGAATATTGAAATATCTAATCTCCATGTTGTAGGTAACAAAAACAATATAAATGTTAACAGCATTTCTATTAAATACAGAATCAAGCATATTAAGTACCTTGGGGTTAAGATTTTAACTTCCTTAGATTTATGGTAAGAATTAAAATATCCTCTCTTGTTACATTTATAAACATAGAGCTCATTAGATGAAGGAAATTCCCTTTATCATTAATAGGTCACATTAATGTGATAAAAATGTCTATGCTATCCATAAATTTTATTCTTATTTTAAGCAGTTACCACATATAGTGTTTATCCTTCAAAACTTTCAATAGCACTTTTATATACTCCAATTGAAATAATAAAAAACAAAGAATGAAAAGAAGCAAATTAATCCTCCCCTGGGAAACAGGAAGACTAGCACTGCCAGACTTCAAGTCATAGCATTGGTTCACAAACCTTAAACATTTTCCTCTCTCTTTCCATGATTTTAATGGAGACATGAGTGTGTGTTGTACTGAAGGATCTTGAAATTAAATGCAAAAATTGGCTTCCAAGAAACAACTTTGTGTAAGGGACCTGATACTTCCTTCTACTCTGCATAATTCTGTTATCCAGAATGGGTGACTCTAGAAGATGAAAGAAGTAAGAATGTAATTTATTTTCAGAGATAGTGATTATTGTAACAGCGTAGAATGGAGAAAAGGCAAAGCTGGATGAGATTTAGGGACCGTATAGCTTCTATTCTGATTCTGATAGCAGCCAACCACAACTGTGATTCAAAAGCTCTATTTTTCTGAAAACTTGGCCATATTAAATTATTTTTATTGATTCCAGGTCCAGTTTCATTTGGAGTCAATGCCAAGATTCATACTGGACATAAATAGAAGTCAAACCCTGTGTTGTCTAGGCAGCAATTCACAAGGTCTAAATCCAGTATATTCACAAATTGAGACAGAATTTGTTGGTGGTCTGCAGAAAGCAGACTGGTCAATCTGTGTGGGATTTATTTCTAGTTTCTAGCTGCTGTTGAATGTTTTTAGTCTATTTACTGTGAAATGAAATAGTTCACTGGAGTTATAAAGTTATCTGGAAACAAGGGGCCAATCGTACATAAGATAAAGACTAAGAAGACAATAACCAGACCTGCAGTAAGAACTAAAACTGCAGTGGAAAAGCGATTTTTTTCAGAGAAGTGAATGAAGCAAAAGACTAAAACTGCCATTGCAGAAGACTCAGCTGAAACAGCATGGAGACAGAATGGGTGAGGAAAAGGGGCAAAGATGTCTGTGATCTGTGGGAATGAGTGAATGCAAATGTGTATCTGTATGGGTGTGCAAGCAAGAGTGAGAGACTTGGAAAACAACAGGTGAGGGAATGATTGTATGGCTCATATTTTTCCAAAAGTGAAAAAAATCCCACCCTTATTGCAATTGAAAACTGTGGACATTCCTTCCAGTCAGAAACTGGCTTTTTATCAAAAAATATTAATCTGGCTGAATTGGTATATTTTGGTGGAGAAATGAGACTGTCAATGAAATTTTATTTTGAAAAAATGCAAATGAAGTGTTGGGTCAGGAAGGTACAACTTCATTTTTCATTTAAAATGACTCTTCTGGCTTTGAAGGTTGTTCTACAATAGCAAATTGCATTTGAAATATATTAGCAAATCTAACTCTGCAGTTAAATTTGGAACAATGGTTTTGGCTGGTCAAATTCACAGGACTTGATTTATAGGATTTTTTGAAGCCTGGCTTTTTATTGTGGTTGGAATTTTTTGAAAATATTGAAATTCCTCATGTACCAGAAAATCAGTGTATATATATATTTAATTTGTATTCCTGATATTATTTTACTACTTCAGTAATTATTGTATTGACCGCAGAATAATTATTAATACAGAAGGAGGTGACTGACTTCCCACCTACCCCTCTAAGAGTCTCTAGTAGCAGAAAATGCTGTAATAAGGTCTTCTGTCTCCTGAGCAGTCAGAACAAGAGTATGGATGAATGGAGGCAAGATGCAAGGCTGATCTTTAGTCATGATTATGTTCATTCAAGTATAGCAACAGGAAGCTGAATTTAAATTCTGCTTTATCCCTCAATGTACCAACTCCTTGTAAAAGAATTTAGAAGTTGGGAAAGCACAGTGTTACCAAACTGAAGAAAGCTTAGCACTGAGCTGCAGTCCATCTGATGATAAAACATATCATTGAAATAACTGTAATTTCTCTAGTGATGCACACATTACATTATATCAGAGCATAATTGCCAAATTTTCAGTGCCAAATTTTAACCTGTAATTTGTTTGCTTCATAAAATGCTTTATATACTATTGTACATTGTAGGATGGAGTCTGGGAAAATCTCTCTCTCTTGTACATGACTATGATAGCAGTTCATTTGATATAGGATAAATTATCCTAGCCCTGAAAAGGTAAAGCAAGCAGAGGTTTATTGCAAGGTTTCTCTTGGAGCATTGTCTAAAACATTTACTTGCAAAAGAGGCTAAATGAGCCTGGCCCTCTCCGCACTCTAATGGCAGTGTGTTTTTAAAATGTTAAGGCAAGAAAAAGCAAGGCAGTAAAAATATTGGTTTATTATTTATTTCAATTTGGAGGATGACATAAGAAGCAGTAATCCCTCATTAATCACCATGATCTTAAATTTCTAGACTGATAGAAGCTAAATACATCTCAAACCTAGGGGATGACAGCCTCATCGAAGCAGGGACTCTGGACTGCTAGTCTAGAAAATGTCCATTGGGCATATGGTAGAACCAGTAGTTAAAGGATTGCACAGTATTTAAAACAGAAATAAATACTTCGTCGAGGGTTAGGTGCCTGTTTAGTACTCTGAATTTGATAGGTAAACTACAGACAATGCAGACTATCATTACCATTAGTGTTTAGCCAGCAACTTGCTTGTATGTTTAACAAGAACTTCCTTGAATAGACTGTATCTGTTCAAGATCACCACTTGGGTTCAGCAGCTGGTTTTGTAGCAGATCTTCTAGCAATAGGCGAATCTCTGGGCAGCTGATTTCTTGAGTCAATGTGTGTATGGTTTCGTGTCCCCACATGAGGGTGTGTGACATGGGATCTCACTTAGGGATCAGAATAGCTGTGGACAGCACAGGTGCCTAGCAGGGACAGTCCCTGAGTTATTGCTTAGGGAACTAACTCAATGTACCACCCCGCTTCACATTGTCCCCATTCCAGTCTGGTCACAAGTTCCAGAGGGGTGTGATGTTAAGATGATAATGTTAGATTTGGAGCTAGATTGTTTTCTTCATTGAGAAGTTCTGCTAAAGTCAGCATGTTAAACTTGATCCAAAGTCCATGTGAGGATGTGAGGAGGAAAGGGCGGGGATGAGAAGTACTAGGGTGCTTGGAGCAATTCACTCCAGCATCATTTGCTCTACTGCTAGACTTGGGACACTAGTATCTCTGTCTAACCTTCTCCACATCTGCTGTTGAGCAGCCACAAGGCAAATCACGCAATAGCAGCATGCTTGCAATGGTTGGAAGTGTGTGTGGGGGTGTGTGTGTGAGGTGGTGTGTGGGTGTATGTGGAAGATGTTGATGAATTAGATTTAATTTTGATGTGCTGATTTTTTTTTTTTTTAATTTTATCTGAGAAGAAAGTACATAATATTGATGGTAATAAAGTTATAGTCCCAATTGCAGGAAAACAGGTTTGGAATTAGGAACAGGAATAAGGTTTAACAGGAAAACCTTTTTATGGTGGAAAATAAACATTTAGGAAAGAGCTTGGGCAACAGATGGATCGAAATTTCAGAGTAGTCCTTTAATGTAGATGGAAGAATTACCTGCATAAAATAGTAACCATGCTCTCAGTCTGCAGCCAGGAAAATGATTAGTTATTATTGAGTTTGGAAGAATAAGAACATTTGGCACTATAGCAGTGAAAAAAACGTAAAATACAACAGAATACATGGAAAGAACTATATATATATTTTTTTTTTTTAATCTAGGGAACTAGAAATAATACACCTGCAAGCATAATGAATGGCATAATGTTGGCACTGTATGGGGCACTGAACAATTTGTACCACATTTATAGGTTCTTTCTTGCTATTAATTTAAAATAAAATAAACATTTTTTTTTTTTTTTAACCAATATTTTGTTGTATTTCTGGTTCTCATTTATTGTTTGCCAACTCCTTTCCTTTGTGTTTTGTCTTCTCCTTTGTGAGCTCTTTCTGTTTCTCTTATATTTCTTGTCCATTCTCTTAGCTCTTTCCCTGGCTATGCTCCATCTTCTTAGGTTACCTCCAAAAATATATATATAATCTGTAAATAAATAGAGCACTCAAACATGTACCCTACTGTGGTTTGTTTCACTGATGAGTTTTCTTTAAAAGCACACTAAGTAGTAAATAAATAAGTAAGAGACTTGTAAGAGACTTGGGTGATCTGAGTAGCACAAGGAAATTAAGCAATATTGGATGGCTGCATTTTAAAAAAACTGAAGTAAGAAAAACAATCAACATAAGGGGAATAATCTCTTGCTTTTCATAATGGAATGGTCCAAAAATTTCTTCAAAATAGTATTTTGGACTCATTTTCTTTCTCTGAGACCCTACCTACCGTCTGTGTTATATCTGCAATTATTTGCCTCTTTGTTTTTGACAGACTGTGATAATCTGTCTGTCTGTCTGATAGACTGTGATGGTTCTGTTTCCCACCACAGCAAGGAAGCTTGTTGCTTCAGACCCCGAGTCCCTGTAAAAGTTGGAAATCCATCTGGATAATAGTCTGCTCCATTTCCAAGGTCACATACCTTGCTGGCAAGTTTGTAGCATGATAGTTTTACTGCGTGAATGTATCTTCTTCTCTGATGGTACTACTGTGCATAGATAATGTGAAAAAATATCCAGTGGCCATCCAAACTGAGTCTGCTCTTACTAACCTTGTAATTTAGCTAGCAAAATGAAAAGTAGCTCAGATACATCATAGTATGAGATGCTAACCCACTGCTGACACAAGGCTTGTAAGTCCCAGTGAAAATCAAAAAGTATCGCCTTCATTAGGGAGATGCATATGTGGAATAACACATAGTTCAGCTGGATAGACCTGAGCCTTTAAATAGAGAAGGCTCGAATCTGGCTCACCTTTTCAGGTGACCATATTAACCACCTAGTATGGGAAGGGAGATCAAGGCACATAGGTTTTATTTTATTTTATTTTATTTTATTTTATTTTATTTTATTTTATTTTATTTTATTTTATTTTATTTTATTTTATTTTATTTTATTTTATTTTATTATTTTATTTTATTTTATTTTATTTTATTTTATTTATTTTATTTTATTTTATTTTTTTTAATGAAACAAACACAGATAAAGTACTTTGCTTTCCTGAATATTGCAACAAATCCTGCAGGTTGACTTTTTAATAATTTGTTGTTACTGATATTCTTCAGTTTGGTCACTAGGCCAAGAAAAAGCACCCTGTAGGTATTAAGCCCTCAAGTATGAGATTTACCTACTAAAGTCCCTGTGCAGCTGACAGCTACATTTGTGCAAGCTGGAGCTGGTTAGACCACAGACGTCTTCCATTTTCTGAAACCCGAGGCCATGCCATCAGCAAGTATGCTGTCAACAGAGAAGTGGCTTCTAAGCAATTGCTTTGTACATGCACACCCCATGAGGACAGCCTTAAGTGCTTTCTATCTAGAGCGTGTAGTATTACCGAGGCAAAACATCCTTGAGTTTCTAGTTTTGTGGTTGCACAGCATAGTTGTTTCAGTCAATAAATAGGAGAATGTGATTTTCGGAATCAGAGTCCTACTGTATTAGTCTGGTAAATCCCAGTGTTATGATACAAAAGAAAAACAATATTCTTGTTATTTCTGGAAGTTTAAGGAGATTACCATACCCTGGGATACAATGGTACTTTTCAGCTAGTAATGCTTCTGAAGCTCATTGAAAGTAGTATTCAAATCCAAGAAAGATTACATTGTATTCTGCATGTATTAAATTATGTTCCAGGGGTAAATTCAAAGATACAAGTTCTTTCATTCTTAATTAAAAACAACAACAACAACAACAAAAAAATATATTAGTTTAGGAGCTGTATAATATTTACTTGAATAGACCAAGTAAGGAAGGATGAAACGCTGAACAGAAAATAAAAAACTCATCTCTATTTTTTGACATAAAACACAAAGTTCAGGCAGCTGCTGATTAGTAGGAAGAGCTAGATTAGCAGTAGATAAGGAAGTTAAATATCTGAAGAATTATACTTCGGCCACCATCAGAGATTAAATTAAAAACTGGGAGCAGATTCCTTAAGAGGAAAACAGAAAAACAAGAACTGGAATAAAAACAAAATCATAGAGCCATCTACATGGGCTGCAGTCTCAGTTGCTCTGGCCTGCACAGGCATATGAGGTTCCAGTATGTCATGTGGAGGATATGGGGAGGAAAATTAGCAAGTCATTAAGGAAATGACTGGTGAGCAGTTCGTGATATACTGCCAACATCAGCTTATTTGCATTGCTGAAGGTTGAAACAGGATGCTACCTGCAGCCTGCACAGAGGGAAGGGGTCTGCACTAATTATTAATTCACTTATACCTGCAGGCTGCAGTGTTGCTCTGCTCATTGTTAACAGAAAATAGCGATAAAATATATGTACGACAGCAAATGACAATCAAAGACTTAAGATGCATTAAAATATGAGAAAGATTAAAAGTAGCTGTGAAAATTATCGCACACAAAATGGCCTTACCAGGAGATTGAGAAGTCCATGATGAGGAGGTTTATATAAACACCCTTGTTTGGGTATGTCTCCTTTGTGTAGTTTTTTTTTTTTTTTTTTTTCTTCATTCTTTCTGAGGTCAAAGCAAATCTTTTACAAGATTGACTCAAACAGAAAAGGGCATATGGGACACTATGCAGCAGACTAAGGGAAGGATTTGGTAGGCAATGAGCTGGAATGAGCAATACTGAAAATAACGGACTATATTTTGAAAATCTGAATGCTTGACTTCTGCAGTAACAAAGAGAAGAACTATTGTAAGTTCTGCTGCAAGGTATCTTGAGCAACTCTAAGATGTGAGTAAGTGATATTTTTTCTTTGGTGCTTGGTGTATTATTTAAAACATTGCTCCTGTACTTCACAACCCAGCATATCTTCCATGAATTGTTTGTTTTTATGCATTTTGACTTCCTGACTGACTTATAACACTGTGGAGTCTGACATTGGCCAGGGAAGTATGCGAGGGGAAAATAACATTTATTGATTGCCCCTCTTCTTCAGGCAGCTTGTGAAGCATTGGCGTTCCTCCTCCATCCAGGAAATAATTACAGCTCTTCCTCATGTAAGGATATCTGTAACCTTTTGCTCAGTGAATACACTTGTGAGGGCATCTGTGCTGATCACTAGTTTGTTAAGCACTTTCAAATGTTTTGATCAGAAAGACACTGTGTAAATATAGGTAGCATATCTTTCTTCATATATCTCGCAATGTTTGCTCTAGGGTTTGATCTGTGGAAGGGGTAAAGCACTCTCTTGCACAGTTGGAGCCTTCAGGCTGCAGCACCAGTATCTGAACATGGATAAGGACTTATGGGGAGTTATTAGGTACTTAATCGAAAATTTTTGTATTAGAATTTTTGCTCATGCCAAGAATGGATGAGTTTGTCTCACTTGCTTTTATGCACAGTACTTTTAATGATGGCATCTTTATTGAATTTTTCATTCATGATTCTTCCACTTTTTGAAAAGACAAATCATGGGCTGTCTCCAGGATATTGGGCCCACCAAGCTCTGCAGCAACTTCACAAATGTTCCCTCACTTAAAAGATAACTGATACCTAAGTGGCCTTTTGATCCCTTATTTCAGCTTGCTACAGGCCATCCTCTGCAGAATCATTTTGTGATCTCTGTCACCAGTCCCTGGGGGGCTGTAAGTTTCTTAAGATTGTTTCATAGTGTCAGCTGCCTTTTCTGTAGCAGTCGAACTGGCTATAGTATTTCTTTTCCTGGAGTTAGCATACTTCCGCACCCATATAGCTGTTTCCCTTGTGTCCAATTCAGTCTTTTCTATTAATCGTGCCTTAGAATTTTAATGTTCAAGCCTGTTTCCTGATTTAGGTAAGTTTCAGTTAACCAATTATATCATATTTCTCCTTACACATATGCGGACCACTTGTAGGTCTCTGTTTCGTATTGCCTTTAGGTCTGCCTAGTTTTCTCCTGTGAGATTCTCTCCTCTGTTTTTGCAAACCTCTCCTAAACAGATATGTCAGCAGTGTCTTCATTATTTGAACCCTTCTGGCCCATGGATAGAGCACAGGGATTCTCTCCGTGAATGTCTCTATAGGAAGCTGTGCTCACTGGCCAAGTGGAGCCATAAAAAGTGCTTGAATGTTTGAATCCAGCCAGATGTCTCTATGAGTTGACCTCATGCAAAGTCAAAGGGGTTACTGGCTAGCATGCATCCATATTTAACAAACAAAAAATATGTTTTAAAAGGCCCTATGGGAAACCATTCCAAATTACTTTAAATTATGTTTGAAGCCACCAAGGAAATAGGAGTGTGTCAATTCAGTTTAGGTCTGGGCTTCACAGGCATAAATGTTATTTCCATAGGACTGATAGAATGGAAGGTTCCCACATTTGGTCACCTGCTGCCACATGGACCTGTAATCCCTGGAGTGGAGTGGGGAATGGTTGCATGGCACTAAGCTTGGTTGTGTAGCAATTTGAATTTTATACCCACTTTTGCCACACAGTTTCTACATGCTTTGTGACCTCCTGAGAATGGCAAAAGGAAAAAAAAAAAAAAAAAGCAAACACATAATAATAAAGAAAACATAGAAATAATTGTGCCCTGAGTTTGTATGAATAGCCTGAGAAGGACCTGCAGAGCCTCCTGGACTTGCAAAGCTTTCTCATATTCAGAGTATTTTCCACATTGTTATGTTCACAAGTCAACAGAGCTATAAGCACCAGATCTGTTTTCTCATTAATTCCACTAAAACCCACTCAATGGGGAGCAGCATTAAGTGTTTTCTTCTCTCCTTGAGAAAGTGGTGCCAAGATGCTAAGCAGAGCTGTGGCAGCTGTGCTTGCTCCCTGTGTCATCCCTGCTGTGCTACTCTGGCCCAGGCAGCAGGCAAAACTTCAGGCTGTTTCCCATCAGGAAGGGCTGACGTTCATGAGAGTGGGATCTTGTCTCATCTGTTAAGAAAAATACCAAGTGAATAACCACAACTGCACCATGGGTATCTTCAAAATCCTCTACTCCATATTTCTCTAAGTTCCAGAAATCATAAAGGAGAAGCTCAGTTGTTTTGGACAAAGCTTTTCAGCCTGATGAGCATCCTTAGTTGTCCAGTTTGTGATACTCAAACAGACTGGTCTTATTTTCAAAAATGGCCCAGGGCTCATAGAAATCCTGTAGAATAGCTAATATTATGTATTTTCTGGGATTATTGGATAAACTAATGTATGAATGGTTAAAGCTCACATTTTTTTATAATTATCAGTTCTAATTGGATGTTTGCTGGCACATGCTTCACCAGCATTGTTAAACTCATATATCTGTTTTTTTATTATTAACTTTTTTTTTTTTTTCTCAAATAAACAGTATAATTGTGGAAACTGCAAATGCAGCTCATTGTGCTCTGTTAGAAATAGGAGCATTTCACAGCTAAGCAGTTTTGCACTTACCTAGTGAAAAAAAGCTGTAGGTGTTGAAATTCATCAGAGAAATTCCAGGTACACAACTATTACTGAAGTGCCTAACAATATTAATCTCTCTTAATTGCTTGTTGTTCAAAGTAGCTTTCAAACTGCCTCTCAGAGTCAAACTATTTTCCAGAGACACTTACAAATGGAAATAATACTGTTTAAGGTAATGACTTATGTCAAAATAAATTCTATATGTCGTTAGCTCAGGATTCATTTATTTCAAAGGAAGGATCCCATCCTGCAAGTTTTGTACACTAAATGTAGACTTATTTCAGATGGGATTTTTGTTGGCCAAGTGACATGAGGACTTATGACTTAAGGAGTTAATAGTACACAATCTCAAAACAAACACTATGATCAGGAAGGGTTAAAGTATCTTTCCTGATTTTTGACCTAATATTTTACTTCATCCTATAGGTAACACTCAAAATAAATCATGTTAACAGGTTCCCCAAAAGCGGTCGAATTACAGCATTACTTAAGAAAACCCCTGGGTACATGCATGAGCATTATGTGCTATATCAATGCGGAAAGACAGCAAGCAAGATTGAAAAAGCTATACTTTTTATTTTTGCCAATGAATCTGTTGCACTTTGCAATGTTTAAGTGGGCTTATACAACATAAACATTTGGGACATTTAACATATCAAGCTCAAATAAAAATGACACGCAGATCGTTCACTTCTGAAGCTGCCTTGTGTTCAGTTATTGGAACACTCCATCTCTGTGGTTTCCGAAATATTATAAGTATATATTCCAGATTAAACTTTCTATTTTCCTCAAGGTAGAGTTGCTTTTCAGCCCTCAATGGCTTGGTTTTTGCCTAAAGAATCAGGTCCTATCAGCAAAATCAAAGGCGATTACACAGCTCAGTAGTCATTTAGGATTTCTGTGGCTCAATTAAGCATGTATAGCATGCCACAGCCACTGAGACTCTGTTTATTCAGTGAAAGTGCTCTGTAATTTATTTAAAATAATCCATCTTTAACAAATAAAGAGGCCATTGACTGGCCATCGCTGCAGGCATCCATTTAAATGCTGCCTTCTTGATGGTCTGTTTTGCTGGTTTAAGTTAAATACCTGACAAAAGTGATTCAGTTTTTTAGAACCAAGATTTGTATGCATGTTTATTTTCTTTTACACAAGTAATCAGTTAGAACTTCTTTGTAACAGATTGACCATTAAAAATGATTAATGCTATTCATTGTGATAATAACAGATTCTGACTGCCAGCTGTGTGTGTGTGCATGCGCATTTAAAACTGCTCAGGAATTGTGTCTTTATGACACTTTGCTAATCATGTTAGAACTATTACTGTATACATATATTGAAAATTAGATTAGATGTCTAAAGCCAGTGACAAAAAATCTTTTTTTTTTCCAACATACAACTTTTTTTTTATTATTATTATTTTTTATGTTTTTCTTTTCCCACTTGACTGTTTCAAAAATGAATCATTCATCTAAGCAACACCAGCAAGCTGCCGTAAAGACTTGCCAGTACCAGTGGATCTTTGAGCATCAAACGGTTGCAGTTTAAGTCCCTGGTAAGTGCTGTTACTTGTAGCACTGGAACATGACCAACTCAGAAGAAGCTTTTTCTCTGTAACAAGAAACAGCCATTAAAAACTGTCCTGGGAATAGGGCAAAGTATGGTGCTAAATTTCCAGTGGAAAGGCAATAGAGAAGGCTATTGGTTAAAGGACTGCTTCTTAGGGTTAAGGATAAATAAAACTCTGGTAGCCACAATGGCACCTCCTGTCCAGCAGCCGCACAGTATAGCTGTGTCTTGTCCTCTTTTCAGACTTAAAAAAAAAAAAAAACCCACACACACAACCTCACCAAGAACAACGCCAACCTTAGAGGAGGTGAAACTAAGCTGTTTGTGTTATTCAATAATGGCTTTTTAATGGTAGTTAAACAGAATCATGGACAGCACTCAATATTTCTTTGTGTAACCATCTGTAGAGAATATGTCACACGTTCATAGAAGAGTTTTGAAGTCAGAGCAGCACATAAGCTTTGTTATAGTAAATTTATTCTCACACTATTTTTTCTTTTTGCTAATTTACAGAATTCTTGCTGATTGTTCATTTCCTGATTAAGTAGGAATCATTTATGAGTGCATGTTTGGAAAATGCCTAATTCTATTTTAAACATGAAAATTTATTCAAGCCCTGAAGAATAATGCATTTACAGTCCTAGAGGTTGTCATGTGTTTATATGGACCTTTGTGGTTCTCATAGATGAAGAAAGCAGCTGGTTTCATTCCCCAGTTGAGCTACACAGGACAATCTAGTTGGCTTTCTAGTTCATACTAGAAATAAGACACAGAAACAGTGATTTTACCCATCATGAGGTGTTAATACTCATACAAATTTGCCCTTCCTTTTTTTTTTAGTTAATCACCATTATAGGACTGGAGTCATGGAAGAGTAGCAAAAACTATCTGATAGCTGGATAGCTATGGTCTAGCTCAGATGGCCTAGTTAAAACTTAAAAATGCTTTAATGAGTAGTTCTAATTTATCTTTAGTTCAGAGCGTTGTCATGTCTTTTAAGGTTGTTGCTGGACTTTGGCTAGTACCAGCATTCAGGCGCTATCTTGTATTCAACATGCAATTGAGAAAATTATCTATTTTGAGACATTAGCTGAACCAGCATGGCAGCTCCACAAACCAAATGTCTGTCTCTTCAGCTAGGACTCATGATTGTATTGATGACCATGATTCATCTGTAGCTGTACAGGTAAAACTGTAGCTTTGAGGAGGCAACAGGACCTTATTGTCACTGGGGTTAAATGGTATAGGAAAAAATCACATATTCTAAGTCAGAGTGTTATGTGGTTATGTTTTTCCGTCCACATTCAGGGAGTTTCACTTTTCTGTTATACGTGCTGGATGTTGATATTGAGTTAGGTTCTGGAAGAGTTGACTCATCATTGGGGAGTTTTTGTGTGCTCCTACAGCTCTGCAGAATAGCCCAGGATCCTGCTGGACTCTCTGCTAACATTTAACTCTCTGTTCAACTCTTTGACAGCATGAAACACTTGAGAATGACATCTCCATCTCATCAGCAAACACAAATGAAATACAATAAGGAACATGGAGGTGAAGAGTAGCCTGAAATCTTGCCTTGCTATAACACTAAGAAGTCTTAATGTCTTACTTAGGGCTGCAAATAGGTATCCAGTCCTCTTACTAGTGCTAGGGTCTACTTTAAAAAAAAAAAAAAAGTCAGCAGAAGCAGCCTTCTTTCTTCTGAAGTACAAATATGGATGGTAATGGATGCTGGAGCATTTGTCTAGAAAAATGCTAGTCTGTGCCCAGTGCTCTCCTCTACCTTGGAGGGTGCCCACACAAGTTTTCTATCCAGGGAAGGGTGATCTGTTCAAGAGGTGTATGTGGATGATATCTGAATACTGATCGAGATGAGGCAGGAAACAGCTATGCAGCTCTTCATTTTGGGGAACGTGTGAAATGGGCCTCTTTTAGGAGCTTCCAGGTCACCGAGGGGTGCAGCTGGAATATTTAGTTGCCTCCAGTTTTAGAAGAAAGGTGAACTTGTTCAGCTGCAATTTAGGATTCAGGTACTGGATTCCTGCTTTGTGTAAACTACTCTTTGATCTCAATGGCAATTGGCACAGCAATGTTTCCTCCAGGGTTTAGCACAATGAGAAACTGAGGTACCAGATATTGCTTTAATTGCTTAAGGTCACATGAGGCAATGGGGGAAACACACATACAAAAATGGCCTAACTCCAAGCCTCGTGTCCAAAGTGTGGGATGACGCTGCTGCCCTGAATTGGATCTTTATTTGAGTGATGAAATGTAGCACCCCAAGAAAAGGTAAGAAGGCATTAAGAACACAGATTTCCTTTGCACTTAAAATTCAGAATGTTGCTTTTCATTCATAGTGGTGCAAATATGAAGAGTGGTGAGAAACCAGGGATAACAGGGACCATAGAGCTGGAGCAAGCCTGTGGGTATGCATGGGGAAGAGAAACAGAAATTATGCTGTATGAGGCATTGGAGGCCTTCCAAATATTTTTATTCATTATTACTATTTTTATGTGAAAGGGAAAAACCTTCCAGGTCTGGCTGGTTTGCCTCAGGCAGGGATTTTGGCCATTTCTAGTCCAAATCCATGTTTGAGTGTGTGTATGTGTGCAGGGTGCTTACATAAAGCCCAGAATGTGCAGCTTTTATCTGCTACTGCTCACATTTGCTTATTCCACACTCCCTGGTCAGGGCAACAAGCATTTAATTTAACCGTATGACCTTCAAATTCCAAAGTTACTAGTGTTTTTAGAAGGGAATTCATTGGATAGAACTTTTTTATTGAAACACGTGTAAAAATACCAAACTAAGTGATTAAAGAGCATTTTAAAACTTTTTTTTTTTTTTTTAAATGAAAATATGAAAACTTTTATTACATCAGCTAGGGAAAAAGTGATGATTTTAAAAAAAAAAGTTAACATTTCATTTGAGGTTATGATACTTAGAAGAAAGCAAGAATAAGTGATTCTGTGACACATTCAAAAAATTAAATTTAACACAAAATTTTATTGAGACTTTTTCAGAGACATACCCAAAGTGTGATTTGATAGCCACTGTGTGTTGGCACATTATTTACTGAGATCTTTCAAATCTTAAAAAAAATCTTATCTTTCAAAAAGAAAGTTTGATCCTGTACATAAGTTGATTGAATTTTTCATTTATTGAATGTTACTTGCGTATTGATTTTTGACTTCTTATGTTCTAATTGTAAAACTTCAGAAGTACTTAAACTTTACTGATACAGTTCTGTTATTGATCCACAGTAATACATCATCTATATTGTTTTGCAGAAGGGTATGAAATGCTTTTGCAAGAAAAGCAGGTAGATTTTACGTTTTCAGTGGTTTCTCATAAAATGAGGGAGAGAAGAGAATCTCCTTTTGTTAGTCTTGTTTACAAAGCATGAAACAACTGAAGAGGATTTTACCTAGGCTTGACCTTGACTTTGAGTTTTAGCTTGTTTTGATGTTAATGTCATGTGGATTTTAATCAACACATATTTCAGCCACTATGTCTAAAATTGTATCTTAAAATGATTTTCACCCTTAGATAACCAGCCCAACAGGTGTAATGCTTATGTCCCCAGTCTAACACTGCAAGAAAATAACTGTACTTGGTGAAAAAGCTCCCTGTAACTCTGATTATTACAAATTTCAGATTTTTTGTTGTGTTTTGTTGAATAAAAGTTTCCTAATTCCACAAAGTATGAAGTGAATGCAACAAAGAAAACCAGAGGCTGACGTCCTGAAGACCTGAGGTGCTCTGGATGACGTGCCCCTCAGATCTGCTGCAGGTGGGAAAGGTGGGTGCTGTAAAGCCAGCTAATCTTGGTAATGAAGATTACTTTACTGATTAAAAGTGCATTACCACGGCTTGCGACTCCTGCTGTCAACTCTTTGCTTCTGGGTGGGCAAGGACTGGAAGTCAGCTGCAATTTCAATACCCACCCTGTGGTGAACATAAGTGAGGCAAATGGAGGACCCATGAGGCCTTGGGAGGCCTGGCTGGCCATGTGCACTTTGGTTCTGTCAGACCATTGGCACTAAAGGGTGGTAGCTATTGCAGTGAATACACACATGGATATGGTGTGGTAGCTGCTGAAGCATGTAGGATGTCTTAGAAAGTGTCCGCTGCTCTGATCAGACTTCCCATATGGAATGCAGTGGATCTGGGGTGTCTCAGCAAAGGGACTTGCAGGTGTGAGTAGAGCACAGTGCTGAGCACCTGGGGCTGGGGAAGGCAAAATGCTGCCATCTCCTAGGCAGCTTCAGAGCAATACTTTGTGTGATGCTGTATGGCAAAGCTGTTGACAACAAGTAGGAGTGCACTTCAGGAATTTATTTTCAGTAATTTGAAAAACTACAACTGAATTCTTGCAATGATCTGGGAGCTGTTGTGTGGGCTGTCCATACAAAATAAGTAATTTAAGGGTCATAGAATCACAGAATCACAGAATGTTAGGGACTGGAAGGGACCTTGAAAGATCATCTAGTCCAACCCCCCTGCCAGAGCAGGAAAAATTAGATCACTTCACACAGGAGTGTGTGACGTGATCAGAATCCAGGTGGGTTTTGAATATCCCCAGAGGAGGAAACTCCACAACCCCCCTGGGCAGCCTGTTCCAGTTCTCTGTCACACTCACAATGAAAAACTTTTGTCTCAAATTGCTTTGGAGCAATTAATATTCCTGAGGTAGTTCTGAAGAAGAAAACTTTGTTAAAAGATGGTACCATATTTTCTAAATGATATAATGGGCATCCACACTTTACTGTTTGGCATGTCAAATCATACTACATACCAAATACTAGAACTCCATGTATTCTAATAACATAATCTAGTAATATTTTCTTAAGGATAGCAAACAAAACTTAGGGTTTTTTCTTATACCATCTGTGAAAACTTTTATTTATTTATTTATTTATTTATTTTTTAACAGAAATTGAATGCCTAAATTTTATAAATATTAAGCAGAAGAAAAAGCATGTGCCAGACAGTGAGTATTTGATTGTGGTATTCCAAATAATATCAGTACCAACTGAAATTTTCTTCTTTACTCATTTGTTATTCGTTTCAGTGCTGGAGACGGCATTCATGATATTTTTTCATCTGTCAGCAATGCTATTACACCTGTACTGTCCATACTGTGTGATGATGCTTTTACTCATGTCACACTACTGTTTCCTGGCTGCTGCATCCAACTTTTGCTAATCTACAGGCTGTCTGTTTTCTCCGCAGAAAAATATTAATATTAATACTGACATTACTATTAATTATTATTATTATTATTATTATCATTATCATTATCATTATCATTATCATTATCATTATTTGCTTTGCAGAAACACAAGGAGAGATCCCTTGGATTTACTCTTATGGATTAATTTTCTGGGTCTTCTATAGTGTTTCTAACTGAAGGGCATGGAGTGCAATAACCAGATGGAGTCCTTTATATACACAGGGCAAATGAAAATTAAGTATGATGAGTAGTAAGATGATTTTTACTGTCTTTTCTTTTTCCTGAAGTTTGCAAACCAGACAACCCTTAAAAATATGTAGGGCAGGGCTGGTTTGTGAAGCAGATAGCTTAAGGCCTAGTGGTGTGATTAGCTACATGATTAATATGAAAACAAAGTGTATCATATGTAAAGATAGCCTGGAATAAATTATCCCAAATCCATCAGTAACTTTGGTGGACTATCTGTCCTGCTGAATGTTTCCACATCTTCTGAGGAGTCTTTTAAAGTGCATAGTTATGGAAACTTAAGACAGTGTTGCAAAATTTTACATGTCTATTTATCCAACAGTGGTGTTATTTTTAATAGCAGAGTAAATTACGAGAAGTTATTGGGTGTTCCAAGTGCAAAATATCATCGTCATGAGAAAGGCAGGAGGCACAGCATTTGTGCTTTGCTCATCATGGCTAAATAAGCAGGAGCTAAGGTGCACAAAAACTGGGGGGAGAACACAGGTAGCTAACTTAAATTTGATTTTAACCCAAACTGTGACCAATGAACTGCTTAGGCTTTCATATAGAGGGGTGTTTTGGAAGGAAGAGTAATTTCTTTTTCTCTCGCTCAAAACCTACTGCCAGCCATCTGTTGATAATTATTGTCCAGTCTCTGCTGAGAATTTGTGATATTTAACATTTCCTCACACTTGAACAAATAAGTGATAAGAATTTCAAGGTACTTGACCACAGGAGTAGAAAGGCATATAACATAAAAGATTTAGTGTATGCCTTGGTTTTTGGAAACAACAGCCTTCTATTTGTGATTAAAATAAAACTGATTTCTTGAGGACTTGGAAAATAGATATCGTGGGTTGCACAGGTAAAAAACACAAAAAACTCTGGAAATAAATACAAACAAACAATTAGCAGAAAGCTTAAAAATTATACGCTCTTGTTTATGTTTCTTATTATATTATCCCTTCTCATATAAATGTTGCACAATCTATTTATTTGTGTGTTGAATATTTAGGGCAGGTGAGCAGAAGACATCTTACTTCTTTACAATGTTTATTTTTATAAATAGTCAACATTTTTATAGTTACATTGAGCTCTACATGGTAGGAGTGATGGAGAGCAGAGTTCGTTATATCTGCTTTTAAGAACTGTCTATGAATACGTACAAGAAGCTGTCTGTAATTGCTCTTCCTTCTTTTTTCTTCCTTCAATTATATTAATATTACAATTAATAAACTACATCTCAGCAGATCTCATCTATTAGAATGCATGTTTTTTGTTTTTTTTTTTTTTTTTTTTTTTTTTTTTTTTTTTCTTTCTTTTTGCTTCTTTTGTTTTGGTTTTCTTCAGAAGATTCAGTGGCTACAAACCTGAGTGCCCACAGCTCAAAGCTAAAGAGGTTTGTCGGAAGTCACAGCTGCAGCCACCTCCATCTGTAAGACGGTTTCCTGAGCAGCTGCTCTGGAGCCTTTTTCTGCTTGCCCTCAGCTCCACTGCCTGTTTGCAGGCTGATCTCCATGACCCCATGGATAAAAGACAGACTGAAAAAAAAATAAAATTAAAAAAATGCAGGAATGTTGATTTTTAATCCTTAGTTGAGTATGCATTTCATATAGTTGCCAGGTGCTAGTACTAAACCCCTTCTCCCCAGTAAAACTTGAAATTTTATGGGTGTTTCATTATCAAATTGAAAATAAAACCACTGAACAGGAAATAGTGATTCTTAAAGGTTCATGCAAAATCAATTATATTATCCCCTGATAATGAAAAAGGAACTACAGGTCCGTGATGAAGGGTGAATTTCTTAACAAATACAAAAGGTACAGCACTTATTTTAAATAAATTTATTAACTAATGTGATTTTTATAAGTTTTTTCATTTCACTGAACTTCTCATTTGTAAATCTTTTTCTCATTGCTTTAAAAAGATATACAAATACAAAAAAGCAACCAAAACCCTGAGGCTACCTTTTGACCATAGACTGGGTCATTTTTTCTATACCTGTTTTTCTTGGTTGTTCCAAAGGAGGAAAAAGTGAAAGGTGTCTGGGACATTATGAAGAACTTTGCAATAAAATAAGTAGGAATAAAACGGGGAGATGGCCTGATCTTGGGAGGCTAGTTTTAGCCCATGCTACTGTTTCTTTTTTCTGTTGGAATGTAACAAATATTAACTGCTACTGCTCTGCTGTACTTCATTACATAAATATTTGTGTAAATTCACACTGTGAATATATGAAGTGCTTTGATGGGCAAAGAGGAGAGTTTCCCCATGTGCTGTTTTCTTCTTTAAATGAAGCAGTGGCACTGTATGTACTGACCGAACTTTCACACTCATGCTGTTCCACATCAGCTTGAGTTCTCAGTTCTACTTTTTCCCTCTTCATAGCTGGTTTACTTACCAAAATCAGTCTGTTGCAAAACAGCAGTTCCCAAGAAATTCTTCCAAGCCAGCAATATGATACTTCAACTGTTCCTTTTGAAATGAGCTGCTGATCTGGAGGCCTTTCTGTACCCCACATCCTTTATAAGATCAATTAATACACTATGTTAAATGCCAAGAAAACTCTACTCTTTCTATCCTGTGGTATCTATAAGCCTTCAAATAAGAAAGTATTTGGATCTGGGGGAATTTTAAGTATTCTGCTATTCTCTGGTTCTATTAATGAGAGGGTTTTATTTTTATTTATTTATTTTTTTTTCTGTGTGTGTCTGTTTTGCAGACTTGCTAGTGGAAGTATGCATGCAGAAATCAATGGGGAATTTGTATTAAACAAAGTATTTGATTATAGTTACACATATACAGAATCTGTCCCTATCCCTCTGCTCCTACAATAATCTTAGTAAATCTTAGTTATCAATAAAATAAGAAAAATCTTTCATTTGTTGTATAAACATTGTTGTAGCTATGGTAGTTAAGGATGTTAGAGAAATATGGCACTTAGAAGGAGGAAACATTGGCATAATAAAAGGTGTTACCTTCCCTTGCAAGCCTTGCTTCTTTATTATGTAAGTTGACAGACGCAGAAACTTTCATTAGATCACTTTTATGTGGTGCTGATTCCAGTTCCTCTTGCAAATCAAAAAATGAATTATGAATCTTGAATAAATAAAGGTTTCCCTCATTAAAAATAAATGTATAGTATTATCTTTCACTTGGCATTAAACCAGCTGAGCTAGTCAGTATGAAGAAGTACTTATGGGATTTAACCTTGCTTTCTGTTAATATATTTTCTTTCAGGGGTTCATAGCTTTCAAATTTGTTCAGTCATTTGGAGTAGTTTTAGGAGGTGTATCACTAATGTCCTACTAGGTGTCTCTCAGATGTACAGCCTAATCCTTATACATGAAAAGAGTTTTGAAGAAATTGTTACAGTAATCTATATTTTAAAACTGAGAGGATAGAAATGGGGTGTCTTTGTTTTCTAACTGTTTTTTTCCCCATGTTCAAAATCCCATATACTGCAAAGCACTGTGATATGGATTGGAACTATTGATTTTAAAATAGTTTAAGAATGAAAACAGTTGGGATTTTTTCATGACTATGAAGATATGAGACAGATCTAATGGCTACCTGCCAGTCCATTGGATTGTTAGTGTATTTTGAACATTTGTTGCGACTTTCCAAAAAAATTGGAAATTTGGAAGTGGTGATTGACAAAAATTACAGTCAGATCTAGATAGCAGCAAACAATTCATTTTTTAACGCCTTCAGTTAAAATAAAACAAATCAAAAGTTTTGATGCAAATTACCTGTATAGAATAATATATATCTCTAATAATCTGTATCTCTGCTGCAGAGTAGCTGGCGTTGCCAGGTTTTGTGGTTGTTACAGACCTAGATTCCAGTATTTACTGGAATGTATCTCTATCTCCTAAGTATTAAGGGCTCATAGAATTCAGTCCTCAAGTTTGGGCTAATTGTATTTAGTTTCCAAAAAATTAAACCTATTTCTTCCCCCCAAATGTATATTTAGATGTCAAGAAAAACCTGATTAAATAGTGCAACCTTAGAGTTTTAGGAGAAACATTAATACCTTTGAACATCCTGCTGCAAAGACAACTTGTACTCTTTTCAGCAGGAAAGATATTAGGGAATAATTCCAAAATTTTAGATAGCTTCTGACTTTTGGATGATAGAATACGTCAACTCCTAATACAACTGGTAGTCTTTTTGAGACTAATTGAGGGTGATTATCTGCCTGTATCATAGCATGAGCAAATGCCTGTAAATGCCATATATGCCTCTAAAATTAAAAGATGAGAAGGATTATTTTAATGTATGTTCTCAGTTTCTCATTCTAGTTATAGGCGGAATATTAAAAAAAGTATAAAACTAATGACTCAAGAATCAATATAGTATGGACTGTAATCAAAGAGCAGGGCTCTCTCGTAGGCATCCATCAACAGAAACATCTGACTATCACCACTACATTCACTTTTGGAACCAACCTATAAGCCTAGGTGTTACTGCTGGAAAATATATAATGCTGTTTCACATCGGGATTCGAGAGCTGCCAAGCATATCTCCAGACTAACTTTAACAGTGATTACACTTGATGAAGGAGGTAGAGGAAGTATAAGTGTGTGCCAACAGCACTGGGTGGATAAGGCCAACATTGAAGGTAAAGTACATTTATGTGAATTCTTATTCTACCATTAAACAGAAGTTTTTCATAGGATGAGATTTGCCTACAGAAGTCTCAGGTGTTTCTACTTAGTGCCAGTCTCTTTTTGTAAATATATAGACTTTTAATTACGTCCAATAGGCTACATAACAAGGACATGTTTGAAGACTCTCAAGACAGTAAATCCCATCATCATGAATTCCCCCTGTGATGCTTTGCTGTTCTCTGAATTTCCCAAATGAGATGGGCTATTTTAACATGCATAAGCAGTTTCACATTTTAGTTGGAAGGAGAAGTCAAACTTGTGACAAAGTAAGAGCTTTGCTGTAGTTCCTACAGCAAAGGAGTATCGTAGGCTGCAGTCCTAAGGACTGTGGTATTGTATAGTCCTAGGAGTCCTGTGTATGTAACAGTCAATATTGACTGAAGACATGTACTTTATTTCTGCATTTTATATTAGTTATCTAGTGCTTGAAGTAAACAACCAGTCCACTGCAATCACAGGCAGCAAACAGATGTGTAGCCCAGAAGAGTCTGCAAACCAGTTCCATATGTTCCCACTCATCAGAAGTCACATTAAAAGAGCAAGCTGGAGCTTATTAAAGAATTTCTGTCCAATTCTAACTTCCTATCACAATATATGAAAACCATACCTGTGTAGGAAGCCAAAACTAAATCTGTTCTCTTATTCAGACCTACTCTGATGCTTAAGTAGCTTTCATGTTTGTCTTCTGTGAAGAAATACCTCTCTATCTATGGACTGCATGCTAAGCATGGGAGTTTTTGCTGAAGTGCCTCTTTTTAATCTGTTTTGAATCGGTATTAAAAGACTCCTTAGAAGGAATGTAGCCCCAAAGTGGGAAGAAAATATTGTCCTGGAAAGAAAGAGAGGGAAATCTTCTCAGTAATGGTATGGTGCTGCTTTTAATGCTGACTACATAAACAAAACCCTAAGTCTAAATAAGTGACCCTGCCTTGCAAGCAGGGTTTCTCACTGGGAAGTCTTTCCATTAAAATGATGGTGGAATGATCACACGATCCCAGCTAAACATTTCAGACAAAGAATTAAGCTTTCCTTATGTCTGAATTTAAGTATGGATGGATATGTAATTTCTTTTTATTATTATTATTATTATTATTAATTATTATTATTATTATTTATTAAACAAAATCAGAAGTTTATTTTCTGTTTGGGATGTTATTTTTCTTCTGTTCTGGAATAAACCTTAGCCCAATGGGATGCTATATCATGACAAAGACTACTGCAGTGCCAACAGTCTGTAATATTTTTTTCTGGATAAAGATTGTAAAAATAAATCTGTAAAAATCCCGTTTATGAGAAAACACTTTAGTCTGCATATAAGAAAGGCACAAAATAAATAATTTATAATAAAGAATTCTACAAAGAATTAGTGGAGAAATACGAGATTGCTCTGTCTACTGGAGAGGAAAAAAGTTTAAAAGAGAGTAAAAGAAACCCTCTTCTGTAAGTGGTATTCTCACTGGGAATGGATATTATCCATTTTAGGGCTTCAGATGGAGGAACAACTTTGAAAAACCTGGGATGTTTTAATCAGTTTTAATGAATTTACTCAATCAAAGAAAATAGTTGTTTGATCCTACATTACCTTGCTGTCCTCCATGGTATGAGTGCTTCTTTGGTCAAAAAACAGAAAAAAAATAATTAAAAAAAAAAAAAACAAACAGAAACCAAAAGGAAAGAATAAAGAGATTTTTAGATTTTGAAAACTTGGAAACTCTGAGTAAAACAATAGATTCAAGTAAAAGCCATATTGATTGAAAAATCTTGCATTTTCCCAAAACATAAGAGGACTGATCACCCCTAGTAAAGTGTGGTTATGCAGGGAATATTTGGAATGTTTATTTCTTTCAAGTTATACATTTTTTTTTTTCTTGATCTTGTTTTTTCCTAGTCTTAGCTCATCAGGGAAACTTCAATACATATACACCAGGATATCAGTATAAAGGCATTAAGCTCATGAGACAGGATGCAGTCTCATTCCTTGAAGAACTTTTTACAAATGTAAAGAGACATTAAAGAGATACATGTCATGTAAAGAGTCAATTTTTAATGAGATCAATAAATGGATACCCTCTGATCTCAACTAGAGCAAATATTTTTCACATTACTGAAACATCTGATGCTTGCAGAAGAATATGATGCCATGGCCACTGTCCTCCCCAAATAGTTTTTACAGGTTGCACAATGCTACCATCTGTTTCTTTATCCCATATACTGTACTTTCAACACACTGGCGGAAATTTAGACATTAACAAGCTAATAGGAAACATAAGAAATCCTGAAATCAGCAGTCTGCTTTGCATACCTGCCTAGTTCCTATGGAAGTTAGTTTGATAGATTACATTTGTACATGGCAAAAAAAAGAATAGCAGTCCTTGTCTCTTCATTATTTTTGTATTTTGTACCTAAATACTGCACTTGAATTTGCTTCCATAGAGGTAGCTTCAGTGTATGGATGGTATATTGTAGACACAATTTGCCCCTGTAGCTCATGCAATATATTCCTGAGTGGATTGGTTATGGGTGTTCAAACAGTCTATTACAGTACAGAGCTAACCTTTATCCTGTGCTTTTGTTAAGACCTGAGAAAACTGTTTTGATGTGCTAGACCCATCAGCCAAGGAAATATTTTCTCTGAAATGTGGTTTCTTTGGTTCAGTGCTTTGACAGTAAATATGGAAGTAAGAAGCAAATCTTCACAGGTTCAAACACACATGGCATGTTATTGATACAGAACAGAATTGTATCTCCAAGTAGACACGACAGAAACCAAGGTTGTAGACAGCATTTGTAGAAACTGAGACATGATGTAATCTCAGACAAGGCCATCAGTGTAAAAATGCTCTCTCTATTTATTTTTCAGATCTTTATATAACTGCTGATTGTAGAATGATGCTGCTTCTCAAAATGCTACACATCTCAATGAGGTTTCTGGTATGTTGTGTGAAACTTGCCTTTTTTTTTTTTTTTTTTTTTTCTTTTTCTATTCCCTTTTTAAGTCTTTGTTCAGGAATAAAAAATTATACTCACTAGGAGTATTGCTGAAGGACCATAAAATCTTTCTTCATTTTTTATCTATAATTGTTAGATCTACAGATCACGGAATGTCTGTCACCTAACACACCTCATGTTCTCCCAACACATTTAGTCCTTCTTATTAGTCTATCACTGAAAAGCAATAGCTAACCTACTTATCTGTTGTTCAAGATTAATTTTCATTTATCTAGGATCTAAAGTACTTCTGCACAGATTTTCAGTATTTGTTCCAGTGTTTTAAAAGAATTTTCTTTGCACTTTACTGTCAATAAAAGTGACTGTTAGATGTGATTGGCATCACTGGCTGATATGACCAGCTGAGATGCTGGCAGGAGGGTGATGCCTCCTTTTTTCTTTCTTTATTGTTTTGTTTTGTGGACAGCAACAGTCACTTAGCCTTCTACTTAGGATTTTGGCATATATATATATTATAATTAAATATTAATTTGAAGAACTATTTTTAATAAAGGTTTTTCTCAAGGCTTGTCTTGCAGCTGTGATATGTTTAGTCTCTTATGTCCTCAGAGAGTGAGGAAGATAGCTATGAAAATGTTTCTTTTCTTCCAGTTTGTCTTGAGAAACAAATGGTTCTGTCACATACTCCCAGTGGAGATGAGCAGCTGGAGGAAAAAAAGTGAGAATGGGTGAAGGAATTCCTTGAATGAGCAAATCTGAAGTTGCAATGAAACAGAATGTCCTGTTGAGCTCAGATATTGTTTAGAGGGGAAAATTGAGGGTTTGATCTCCAAAGTTTGTATGCAACCTTGGCAATCACTCACCATCCCTGGAAGTCTTCAAAAGACGCTTAGATGTAGAGCTTAGGGATATGGTTTAGTGGAGGGCTGTTAGTGTTAGGTTGGAGGTTGGACTCGATGACCTTGAGGTCTCTTCCAACCTAGAAAATTCTGTGAATTCTGTGAATTTCCTTAGACTAAGGTGAAGCCAATCTGAGGTAACTCCATGAATGGGACCATACTTGAGCATTGTACCATAAGATGAAGAATATCAGTGGACTGCTCTCTGAAAGGAACAGGGATATAAGGGACTTTTCCTTTGAGAGCAGATTGAACTGCACATGCATAGCACATAGCTGAAGAAAAGTGCTGTTGGGAACCTTGAATGAGGTTGCAAGAAATGTGTAGGGATGGACCATTAAGACTGTTTTGTGGTAGTTCAGGTTAGGAAGGAGAAATCTCAAAATGACTGGCAGCCAGAGAGGAGAAAGAGGTTAAGAGGTGAGACAAAAGCAGAGTCTTCAGGGAACAATTGATTTCCTTGCATTCATTTTGTTTGTGTTTTTCCATCAGTGGGGAATGTGCAGAAGTCCACCTGTAGTTCTGGTCAACTCTACATGACTTTTTCAGTCTGCATACCAGAGAGATGAGCATTTCTGACTTTCAGCAACAGAATGGAGAGGAATTCCATGTGGATTGTGAGAGTGCACATGAAAGTATCTGAAAGTGTGCATCGTGGGAAATGGGACAAAGCCTTTTGGATCTAGTTCACTTATAAAATGTTATGTATACAGTAGCAGAGAATTCTTCATTTGGGGATGGGAGATGGGGTAGCTGAAAGACTGAGGGTCATAAAGGTGAACTCCAAAGGCTTTCTTTAAAATTAGATTTTTACCCTTTTACAAATCACTTTTTGACACGTGAGAAGCTTACATATATTGGAGAGTTAAACCCTAAATCTAAAACATGAATTAAGCTAACCAATGAATAATGATTAAATCTTAAGGTGTCCTGGTAGAATAACTATCTCCACATTTAAAACCTAGTCCTCTATATTTTTTTATTGTTATAATCACTTTTTAAGCCCCCAACCCATTATTCATATACAGTTAAGCCTCTAAAAGCCAACTGTAGAAATCAGATCTCATTGTTTCAAAAATGTCGACCAAGATACCTCATCTACTATTTTCCATATCATCCTAGTTCTTCCTACCATGTAGGCAAGATTTTAAAAAGATATTGAAAAATTATATGAATTGTAAGGAAACTGAATGGTAGATGATGAAAATTTTGAATGGGAAGTTAAATCTTTTGAGTTTCTCCATTTCTGACTGTTGTAGAACAGAATGAAATTTTAAGTGGAATGATAGTGAAAATGACCCACTATCTACTTATTTTTGCTTAACGCATTTAAACTAGTGTATCAGATATTACAGTCCTTGCATTTGGCCCAAGCTGAAGTCTTCCATTTCCCCATTTCCCACATTCATCCATTCATCCCCAACAGACATTTTTTACTGCTCCTAGCAAATTCCATAATTCCATTAAGATCCTTTAAGATCCTTTTTTTTTTTTTTTTTTTTTTTTTTTTTTTTTTGTAATCAACTCCTTCAGAACCTCAGCTCAAAGTTGATCTTAACAGTAGCTGTTAATTCCAGGAATAACTTGCAAGTGCTTCTGGAGCTACTTTAAAAGAAAGCAGAACAACATAACCTCTCTGAATTGAGTGTCTCTCAGATATATTTGGTATGAAGTGTCTTTGAGATATCTTATCAGATATGACAATTTATTTGAATCTGTAGAGTAACCAAAGGGATCCACCATTCACCACTGTCAATTATAAAGAAAGTAGGGTATGGATATCAATATGCATCTGTCATCATTCTCTTTCTCTGTACTTTATCATCCTCTTTCCCCCAGAAAGTTTCCTATTTGAGATTAACATAAATGAGATGTAGTTATAGAATAAATGTCACTCCCCTTGTACATTTTTTATCTCACTGCTATCTGTTATCTGAATGTTTTCTGTAAGTCATTAAAACTTTTACTTTCAAACCTTGAAAATAAGTTTGCCTGAATAATAAAGATCATCAGTGTAAGACACAATGTAAGACTAATTTATGTAAAATTAATTATTACTTTTGAACGTGTACTTGAATGCTTTCATCATATATAAATGCATTGTTTCTACACAATTACCTCCCCATGATGATCTTGATTGAACTACAGCAAGACAAATACTTGTTCTGTCAAAAGTTCTAAGACTTTTCTGTCCATCAGTATGTGGCAGTTGCTGATTAGCTATACAATAGGTTTTATTGTGGTGTTTAACTGCCCATTCCATGGTGGTCCATGCTTTCCAATGACAAATGACTGCATGTAATTTGGGTAGTATATCATTAAGACAAGGAAGGACATTTATGTTTTCCAGTATGTCATGTAACTGTGAGTGCATATTCACCTTGGGGGAATTATGTGCTTATTATGAAAATTAATGCATTTTCAAGTATTTAAGATTTATTTTATTTTATTTTACTTTTTTTTATTTTTATTTTTTTGGAAAGAGTCTCTTCTCTATGTATATATCAAAGATGTTGCTGTGACACAGCATGAAAACTTATAGTATAGCTATCTAAAAAAACTTGTCCACTCCCTATAACATGTTTAGATTGCTTTTTTAGACTCTATAAAATTATAGCTAGCACTAAACATAGAACTTCATTCATCATCATGCAAGCAAAAGCTGCCAAAGGAAGCCTACTCTTCCTGAGCTAAAAGTGGCAACAGTCCAATATTGGCGGAAAGCAAATGAATCATTTCCTGCTTTTAGTTTTAGATAAATAATCAGAAAAGATTGTCTAGATTCTGATCCAAAAGTAATTTTTCATAGCAAGGAACAAGACTACAGCTACAAAGACTTTAAGTGGGGAAAGTTCTGTTAATTACTTCACTGGAAAGGCCTCTGAGGAACCTATAGTTAGATCAAAATATCAAAATCCAATTTAAAATAAAATGTTAAATAATCATATTGGCATTTAAGTAGAGTGAGATGAAGTACATTGAAACGGAGAAGTTTGGAGATTTCATTTGCTCTTGTTGTACTGAATAAATGGAGTAGTACAGGTGCCTGTAGTTGTCTCTCTGGTTGAGAGAGAAGGCAGAGAAGGGTGCTGCTGACAGTGGAAGGTGGTGATTGCAGTGAGCTACATATTCAGGAATTGTCATCTGAAACTCTGTCTTTCATTTTCTTTCATTTCTTCTTTTTCTAGTATCTCCAGCATGAAGAGGATGTCTGGACAGCTGGTGGGAGAAGAGCAGGCTGCTTATGGTTATGGGTGATAAGGGGAGACCTAATTTAAGGGGTTGGAGAAGTACACGATGAAGTAACCCTGGTACCACAAATGGAGACTGAGAAATGAACAGAAAGTAATTAGCAGGCTAAGACATGAGACCAGAGGACAGAGAAAGAGAATAGCAGTATCGCACTAGCAGTATCAGAGGAGAAGTGTTGAGAAGGTTTGAGTTGAAGGAATTACTAGAACTGTGCTGGGGACAAGGGTGGTGAGTGACATAACAGATAAGACAAGAGGACAAATGCCATTGCCTGTTAGAGCTCTCATGACCCTTATCCCTCTTCTGTATTTAATTAATTATATTTAATTTAATTGATAAAATTAATGTAAATTAAAATTTAATTAAAATTAATTTAATCAATTAATTAAATTTAATTAATTACATTTAATTAATTTAATTAAATAATTCTGTATTCTTTTAATAGTCACAAATAGCATGCCTCTTACCCATTTATTGTACCTGCCTGACTTAATGGATGATGACCTCTTAATATGAACTATGAATGTGTATAAGATCCAGCCGTCACCAAGAGTTGCTTCTTTGTTCTCTATGGGTGTTTCTCACATCTTTACCAGCTGTCCCATGGAAAGTGTTACAGATGTCAAATGGCTATTTCATATGATAATTTCCTATTTTCACAACAAAACCTCAGTATTTTTTTTTTTCATAGCAGTATATAATCAAGTCCAGTTTTGCAACCTGACACAACATGAGCTCTAGTGGAGATTGAGTGCACACACAACAGTAACGTTAATATGAATCATTTACTTATGATAATGAAGTCCTACAGTCCATTTTGCTCCTATCAACAGGGATACAAAAATCACTGTACAGCTGGGATTTTCTAGTGCTTACCCAACTTTGAAAATAAGTTTGCTCACATCTGGGCAGTCTCCTACTCTCTTACGGGAATGCTCTGGGACTGGAAATTAGACTTTTCATAGCAATGGAGTCAATCTAGTTATCGTCACTCAAGATAGGATCTGAATCATGAAATATTTCTCTGTAATGATTGCTTCAGTGGAAGAGAAATAATTTGTGTATGTAATATAACAATTATATATTGGATTTGTGGCCAAATATAGATTTTCAGTTTAGGATTTTGATTGTAGAACAAAAATCTATAACAGTGTCTTTTCTGTGTGTATGGTCCCAAACCCCAGCAAGATCATCAGGTGTGAAGGGAATGTTTCTCTGAGATTTTGTTTGGATCTGAATGATCAATCTAGAATCCAAATAACAAGGGTATTCTTGGCATAAGGCAGTTGTGGCACTTGCAGTTGAAGCCACTTAGAAATATGACAGAAAAATGACTTGATATGTGGTTTTGGATCATTTCAAAGAGTAAAAGGTGTGAATGGCTGTCGTTTCTGGAATATAGAGTGCTATCAACTCTTTTCATATCACCAAGAAACAGAAACATAGTACTGCATCTTTTCAGTTTGTGCAATCTCAGCACAAATTTGAAATCAGTGTCAATTTGTGGATGCCAGGATGTTTAGAATCTAACTGTACCACTAGTAAATACTAACATTGCCAAATCTGGTGATTTTATGGCTAGTCTTTTGACATCTAATATTCTTAATTCTGGGCTTCTAAAATGACGTATTACATAAATAGGTCATTTCTTTAAAAAAAAAAAAAGTAATAAAACAATGCCTTAATTATTGGCTGAGTGTCTGCTTTCATGGTTGCAGATGGAAGCAGAAAACATGACTATATTGCAGACTAAGAATAACATAACAAGAGTCACTTTCATTTTAAATCTGAAGTGCAAGCTAATCTCATAACTTTTGGGGTCTGACTCGTTATCTTCAAATGCTTGGGATTGGCAGTATTGACTAATATGCTTAATATCAAAATTCAGCTTCAGAAAAACATAACTTTTACTGTCTAGAAATTTATAGAGCTAGAGGCTACAAGGATATAAGACAGGGAAGGAGGGGCAAAAATTATGGTTGCTTCCCAAACCAAATGCCTTCAGAACCATTTTTGCCCAAGGAGCTACAACCTGAAGGAGCACCCAGGTTTTTATCTTATGTCCTGGCGTAAAGCTTGCCTGACATGGTGATTATGGGTGTGCAGAGTGATCTCTCTTTCACCTCCATACTGTGGCGTCACATCTGGCTCCATGGGGAAGCACTGAATGCCCTGAAACTACCTTTCCTCTGGGCTCAGCCTGGGGCACCGTACTTCTGCCCACAGTAATGAAACCCAGTGTCTTCCAACATAAATATTGCTTCATGGTTACTAATATAAATAAATATATTGCACATCACGTGTTTTGAGAAAAATGTGCAAGACCAACATTTCTGCAGTCGAAAGGAGAGGTCCTTCCTCTCTTTCCCTCCAGCCCTCATGGAGGCAAACTTCCACTTGAGTCACCAGGAATTTACATGACTAAAAATTAGAGAAGCACCCAATACCCAATAGCACTCCATTTTGATAAAACTTTTTATTTTAGAGTAGAACAACCCTGGTAGTGTTTTTTTTTGTTGTTTGTTTGTTTGTTTGTTTGTTTTTCTTTTTTTAATGAAGGGAAAAATGAATCACTTGTTCACTAAGTGGAAAATTAAAGAAGATAAATAGTATAGTTAAGAGTGTGATTTATTAGAGTTCCCATCTTACTGTATGTTCACAAGTTCTTTTAATACTTTGAATAGAAACAAAACTTGGATTCATTCTTTTCCCAGTGAACTTAGAAATATTTTTATTTCATGAAGTTTTACATTCCCTTCTCATTTCATTTATACTTATCTTAATTGTATTCTTCATAACTGCTATAGATGACAGTGCTGGGAAGAAAGAGACAAAGAGAGAAGGAGAAATATTTGTATCACGAGCCTTTAAAAATCAAATAACCGTTTTTATGTTGAGAATGGGACTGAATTATCTTCTCACATCCAAAGCTAAATCTGTGTTTACAAAGAATTAATGGTAGATCAACAATAATGCTTTATTGTTTGGATTTTATTAAGTGAATCACTTGAAGATGTAATAGTGTGGTCCCATTGTGTTTTAAAGAATTCACACCTCTTGTATGTGTAATGTAGTAAGCATTTTAATAACAGATCCTTTTTTTTTTTTTTTTTTTTTTTTTTTTTTTTTTATTGGTGGAAACCAATGTGGTTCCATTGTTGTTGATTTTTGTTTTATTTTTAATTTAGTTATTTATTTTCTGGTTTTGCACAAGGTGATTTGGGATGTGGTATTTTGAAGCTAAGAAACCAAAGTCTCAACTTATGTCATGCTTCTGGTTTCAAAGTTTGTGTGTGCGGGGAAGGAGGTTTGAAAATGCCTTAGGCTAAAATTACTCCTTCTGCCTTTGAAAAGGGGAGCGTTTCACTGAGAATAAACTGTGATTTGTGCTATCTCATGAACTGTTCCTGAGCAGCATGGTAGATCCCAATACCGTGCCAGGGATGAGCTATCAGGATAGATGACAGTGTGATAAGACTGAACACCCAGAGAAAGCAATTAGGATCTGCTACTCTCAAGCAGATCCAAACTCTCCAAGGTACCAAAATATATATATATTTTTTGTAGGTGACTTTAAAGAGACATGTGATCAGGACTGTTATAGCTTAGAGTGGTCAAGTAGTCGCCCTCTTTCATTATTCACACATAGGTATGTCTTTCAGATGCTTAGAAAACCTGGATAGAAACTTACTGCTATTTCCCATTTTTCATATATATATTTTTTTTGATAGCAGTATAGCCCAGAAAGTGAGAGCTGGATAAGGATTTAAACCCACCATAGAAGTGCCTACTTACCATTCTTTAAGTAGTCCAAATAATTCTCTTAGGAAGGAAAATCTAGGAAACTAGAACTTTGAGTCTGTAAATTTGGTATCCAAAAAAAAAAAAAAAAAACCACCACAAAAACCAACCAACCAACCAACCAACCAACCAAAAAACCAAAATCAATCAAACAAACAAAAACAAACAAACAAACAAAAACACATTAATTCTGTTATTGCTCTAAATTTATTACAGACAGAGATTGTCTACAATTGGCATGGCAGTATTTGTTCTGGTGTTTCTGTGCATGGGTCAGATATGCACCTTTAGGCATTTCCAGTGTATGATGCTCTATTTCTACGCAATTGGTTCCCTAAAGCGTTTTCACAATACTGT
Organism: Aythya ferina; assembly: GCF_964211825.1. NCBI lineage: Eukaryota > Metazoa > Chordata > Aves > Anseriformes > Anatidae > Aythya > Aythya ferina. Next base: position 14,694,586 of record NC_140300.1, on the reverse strand, counting down.
GAGAATCAGCTACTGTTTATCAACAGCACAGCTGGTTTGAACTGTGACTTTGGCAGCTCTCAGAAATTATGTTTAAAATGAAGAGTGCTGTACACTTGTTATTTTTGGTTACAAATGAAATTATGGCCTAAGATAAGGTCATGGAAAATCTGGAAATTAAGGAAATTAAGGAAATTAAGGGCTTCTGATCTCTAATCAGTAGGCTGGAGCTATTCTAACGTACCCCTTCATGTATGTCAAGTCTCATTATGAATTCAGCATCCTATCCAAGGATTATGTGCAACAGCATAAAATTAAATTATGGCCAATTCTTGGCTTCTTAGAAAGTTTCTCATTTTCTTAGTGCATGTTTTATAACCTGCATTGTATTAGTAAATTAGTAAGCAATTGTCCATAGCTAGAGGCTGAAAGTATATTAATCAGAAAACAAATCTGAATGGAAACAGGGTGAGCTATGTAATACAGTGAGAAACAAAAAAATATGAGCCAGACAAGCCAGAAAAAAATGGATTTGTCTGCATGAGCAAAACACAGATCTTCTAGCTCTGATCACATGTGAACCATCTCTTTGTAATATGAAAATGAAGGCAGGATTAATAGAACAGCATAATTCTACTAGGATACAAAAGCTATTTGGTATGGAATAAAAGTTAGTCTAAACAGATTTTTTATTTTTATTTTTTGAAAACTATCTTTTTCTAACCATATAACATGGCCTACCAGAGACAGAAAAGATGACAAGAAGTGATTAAAAGAATATTTTCCAGAAGAATGTGGTCTCTTTCTATTCAAAGGTGTGCCTAGCATCAGATGACAAAGCATAACACAGATGAAATCCATCATTACTACCTACTAACTGATGTGAGGTGGAGCAACCATACATGTACATGCTGGGAGCCATTCTAAGAGCTGGAAAATAGGTATAAAAAACCCAAACCCAAACCCAACCAGCCAACCAACCAAACAAAAAAGACCTAAGTGAAATTAAAGGAATTTAATTTGAATTCTAAACCTGAAAATATTGAAATTTGTGAAGAAAAGATCAGACTGAGTAGCTGGTGGATATAGTGGTCAGACAGGAATCTATGAATCTGAGGAACACATAATACAGTATTGCTAGCCTGAACGCATTCACAAATCATCAGTTAAGTCTAGAATTTCATGAGTTTAGGGATCTTTTGATATAATGAATATAAAACTTGTTTTTGTTTTAAAGGCTCAAAATCAAGGCATTTTAAGTCACATTTTTTTTAAAGGAAGTTGAGAGCCATAATATTATGTTCGAAAAGAATGAAAGCTTAGAGTCTCATTTTGCTCAGGAAAGACAAAACAAAACAAAACAAAACAAAAACTTTGAATATATTTGTTGGGTGACTTGAAATAAAAGTCAGAATTTGGCAATGTAGAGATAGATTAATCTGGAAAGTACCATAGCTGAGGAAAACTGCTGGCAGTTGGTATGTGAGAAATTGAACTTGAAGAAATTGAAGGGTTTTTCTTTTTGAAATAAGTCTTCTTTGCATTCTAAATTGAGGAGTCCAAGCTGCTGAGACTTTTTCATCACTCTATTTCTGAATACTCAAAATGTTTGCTAAACAATTTTATATATATATATATACATATATATATTTTTTTTTAAAAAAAAAAGGAAAAAAACAAAACAAAACTTTTTTTCAGCTGGGGAATTAAATGTCATGTTTCCTCCTGAAGGGCACATTTTATGAAGTTATAAATCCCTGAAATAAAGTTTGTAATGGAAAATGTGACAAACTCAACTATGGCAGTGCAAAAATATATTCTTAACACTTAATGCATAAAGGGCTATATATATGAAATGTATTTCCAATGTACTGCATGTTTATTACAGATTAAACACTTAGAAACGGAAAAAAAGGCACATATTCCAACTGTTTCTTAAATATTTGTTTAATATAGCTAGAAAACATTGAAAGTTGTAGGACTGAAGAGTACTCGGTAAGTGTTTAAATAACATCAAATGCAATAAAATGTTTCATTTGAAATGTTAAGCAGGTGATAAAAATGCCATGTAGTATTACTATTTGGTGTGCTGTAAAATAATATAATTAGGAGAAAATGCATAAGGAAAAATTAATCATTAAAACAAAACTTGCCAGGTGTGTTTGTATTTGTTCAGGTATTCAGAGTTCTGCAGCAGGTCTTCACCTTTATCTACAGCTGAGCTCAGCTGCTGTGATACGTTGTGGTGATACGAGACACTTCCATCCTCATGGGCATCAGGACATGTGAACAACGCAGCAGCTCATGGCACACACTCCTGCCCCCTTCCAGCCAGACTGTGTAAACGAAGTAGTAAGGGGAATGTTTCCACACCCCTTCTCAAATATGAGCAAGCCAGAGGGGACAGAGGAGAATTGAAAACATCGTGAATCTCCTGCAAGAGAAGTTGGCAAAGAGCAAGAGGTGCTGACAAAAGAGATTAAAAAAAATAACATGTCTGGCATCTTTAAGTAGTGATTACACTTTCTCACTAAAAACAGAAAGGAAAAAAAAGTGAGTTAGAGGGACATATAACTCATGAGAGGTGATGCTTTGGGTGAGTAATATGGTCTGTCCACTTGTTAGACAAATGGAAAATATGTATCTCCTATGTGTTGCCTTGTATTTATTTATTTATTTATTTATATTAAGTTTTGGAAGGCACAGGCAGGCTTGAGAGACATTTTAACACTAGGTCCTTAATATAACTTTTTTTTTTTTTTTTTTAAATATATATAGATAGATAGATGATATCTGTAGGACAACAAGCATAATTTTAGAAGCTAAAGTGAAGCAATTGGTATCATCAATTCATATATTCCTTCTATTACTAGACCTTCTGCAGTTTCTTCTCCACTGACATTCACTATTTTTTCTCCTTCAGTTGCCTACACTTAATCACCCTTTCCATTTCAAGAGGAGAAGGAGAATCTCTTGCTCTTACTTCCTGTCCTACCAGAATCCTCCTGAATACTTGCTCCTGTTTTCTCTCAGAATACTTATTCAGCTACCTCGCCTGTGCTTGCTTGCACCAAAGAGTTACTGTGCAAGGAGAAAGGTCTTTTCTGTTCGTTAAATAATAGCCCTAGTTATTATTTTGAGAGCAGGCCTGAGTTGCTGCTACTTCCCCTATCCTTTTCCTTAAGGCATAAGATGTTTTCATTGCCCTGCCATTTCTTCTTTCTCCCCAAGGTCGGTTTCATTTTCAGTGGGTATAGTTAGACAAGTCTTGGATTTGATTCAGTTAAAATTACTGTATATTTGGCCTCTGTATCATGGAAGCACAAGAAAAGCAGCTAAACACTGTGGAAAGTTGTTGTTCTGTGTTTTCCCTGGCCATGCATAAAGTTCTGCAGTGTAGAAGCCCAAACATTTTGCTTTGAATTGAGTCTGCTGGAATGATATGCTCTGTGTTCATGTGCTAAACTGTGGATAAAGTACCACTGCTTCTCACTGCTCTTCCCAGTAGCTACCCTTTATGGCGGGATCCAGACTCTGCGTCTAAATCCAGGAATGTTCCCAAGAGCTCTTGAATGCATGGAAAAGAAATGCTGGTATCTTTGACAGTGAAAAAGAACTCTGTCTTCTCTATTCACAGGTACCCTAAAAAAATAAATTAGAAGCAGCTGAAAGAATAACACTTTAAAACAGCCAGAAGATGTCTGCACTGCCTAGCTGCATTCCCTCTTGGCCTTTTGGCCAGTAACCAAACTGGGCAAAGCAAACTGAGCTTGAAGGTGACATTTCAGTTCTCATTCTTGGCAGAGACTTAGTGGTGTGCTATAACTCTAAGTTGTTAGTCATTTCAATAAGACTGTGAGTTGTAAAGAAGAGAATACAGGGATGGGTTAATGGCTTGCCCAAGGACACCACTTGGAACTAATTAACTAATGCCCTTCATCTTTCAAAATTACCCAGGCTTGCAGAACAAGGGTTTGTTTTTCTGTCAGCAGAATTGTGTCATTCTGTACAGCTGTGAAGGACTGTGGTGGCTGCTAGGTGTTGAAGAACCAGACCCTGCTAGGAACAATCTGGAGCAGATGTAGAATTGCAGGAATTTCAGCATCGGTGTCAGGTGTTTCAGCATCGGTGTCAAGGCCTCTTCTGTTATTCAAGGCTATCTTCTGTTCATTCTGCTCCTTTGTCCTTTGTTGGTGAAAAGAAAATGAACAAAGTCCATGCGGAAACAAAAGTTTCATTTCTGTACTTAGTAGTTTTTCTTCAAAAACTGGTGACTTCTTATGAAATATTTCACTTGTGGCAATTTTTTTTTTTGCCCTTTTAAAAATGTCTGATGAACTCAGTTATTGCTTAACTAACAGCTATCTTGGTAAATGTTTCTCTACTCAAATATTTTTGTGCAGCCTTCCAATTTGCATTAAGCTAACCTAATTTTCTTTTGGACTCAATTTTGTTTTAAGCTACCAAAAATACAGGCGCTGGAGTATCATATGCTCTAAAACACTACAGGAAGAAGCAGCAATTTAGCTGTAAATAGGTGGCTAGCAAGGTCTGTTTAAAAATTTATACAACATTTTTTTCATATAAAATGGAGTGATTGACTCTTTATTACTTACAGGCAGTATTTAAGCCTTCTGTGTAATTAATATTCTTTGACAGGAATGCTGGTGGCTTAATGACACTTAAAGCTATGGTAGAAAAAATGCCTTCACATTAATTGAACTTTCTAAATGTCTTGGTTTCATTTATTCTCATTATATTTCATATTTTTTGATAATGGCAATGGCTCTATATAGAGGCATGTGTATCTGTGAAAGGAGCAATATCAATATAGTGGTACTCACATTGTAAACATTTTGGTACAATTCAGGAAATAGAATAGATATTTTATTTCCTTGCTGTCATAAGGACATTTCTGGAATTTGTAATAACCATGGCAGAGGATTGCAGCATTTCTACTTTTCTCATAAAGAGTATTGGAACTGTTAATTGGAAAAGCCTGAAATACACTGTAGATTTTTTTTTTTAATTGTTTAACTAGAGTAATAACTCAATGCCCTATTAAAACTATGTTGATCCTTCCAGGAGTGCTAGTAGGTGTTGACAAAAGCCTTGTCTTATTCATGCAGAACTTGAACATGCAGAACCTTAAACATAACTCATCAAGCAGATTGTGGTATGGTATACAAGAGAATTTGATATGATTGGAAGAGATGCTGTTGGGTTATGACCTCTTAACACTGTGTTTATTAACATGAATGGAAAGATCCATGCTGACATTTTTCTTCATTAGAACTATAATTGTGAATGGAACTAGTAAATGTAAATAAGAATATTGCAAATCATGTAAGAAACATGATACACAAATATAAAACAAAGTAGAATTTATTTATTCAACATTTGTTCATTTGACTGACTCTTTATGAAAAATGCTTATATAACATGCTGAACAGGTTCTATAAGAGCCAATTTTATTTTCACAGCAGTGGGATATCACTAATCACTCAGAGATACAGAGAAGTAGAGAATATAAATAGAAAAGATGATTATAGAAATAAAAATATTTATTTTGTGATAGTTTCTTACATGCTTGCATTTCTTACTGTCCCAATGATCTAGAGACATCTCTATCCTGGCAATCAGAAGATTTGACTTTTATCATAAACTTGCTGCATGAATCTGGATAAATATAATGTTCAGTACATTAGTCTAGGTGACAGAATGACTGAAAACACATGCATGGCTTAGTACTGTTTCCATCATCCATAACAGTAAGACAGATTCATAAGAATACAATAAAATGGAGGTACGAATCTTCTCTGCCTAGACATGCTTAAGGTCCTTGTTTCCAAATTAGGGATATATAATAATATCACGTTGCTTACTACATTAAAGACATTTAATGAATTGATGTCTATTCTCTTACCAAATTGATGTCTATTCTCTTACCAAATCTTGAGCAATTTGAGAATCAGGCTTCAACTGCCCACCACAGAATGAACTAACTTTGGTCAAAATCATCTAATCATTTAATAAAGACAACAGTTCCATCAAAAAATTGTTCTATAAAGTAGGGGAAAAAATCTTTGTAAGCTCTGTATAAAAATGCTCATTATACTTTTATTAACAGGTCAGATTAATATGGTTATAATTACTTAAGGTTTAACTTTGGAAGAAACAGAGCTCAATTCCATGTTTTTCATCATATTGGGTGGGCAAAAATGAAATGTTTGTCAGCTGTGCACTTTCTATAAAACTTAGTGGAGTGACAAAGTTTCAGACAGCCTCATTGCCCGTTCTCTTAACATCTGCTTCCCTTATTTGCTCATTGTATTGAAGTCCTTACAATCAGTACTTTAAGTGCACACAGACATATATATTAATGTACACTAGAGACAGGTCTAACCTATTAGAAATTTAGGTACAACAGGGTTATAAATGTTACTTGATACCTTATAAAGCCCAAGATACCTGACCGGTGCATAGGTTCTGTTGCTTGATGTAGTCAGGTGATAACATATGTACACTTGTGCTGCCTACTTTAGCAAGTGTCAAAAGTTCATGCTAAGTACTACATAAATTATCACCTAATTAAGCGCTGTTATGGTTTGGATTGGGAGGGAAGTGTAAACTTGATTCTCCTTGGAGAGCTATATGCAGAAATATGATGTAGAATTAATTTTATGAATAAAGGTCAAAGATCAAAGTCTGAACATATTTATTGGAAGAAGGAACTGGAAGGGAATCTTGACTTCCTTAATGAAATTCTTTTCTGCTCATGAAAACACTAAGAGGTTAATTTAATTTTATGTGTAATTCCTCATTCTGTTGTGGAGATGTCAGGAGCACTGGCCTGTTACTGGCACTATTTATACCTTCTATACTTTCTGAACTTCCCATTGCTACTCTTACATCCATAGTTACTGAATCATAAGTTAGGTATGCCAAGAAATTATTTTTGCCTGGGTATTTTGTAAATAACACATTAATATTACAGTAGACGCTACTAAAATGATTTATTTGAGATATATTCACCTGGAGGTTGGAGTTTAGGATTAAATTAATAATGCCATTATGGAACAATCTTATGTGAAGGCATTAAAGTTTTGTGCATTTATGTGTCTATCAATTTACTATGTTAATATAAGCTATCCAGATATGTTATTTGTGTGTTAGACCTGAAGATATAGCTACTTCTGCTGGGAAAATGATGATACCGATGACTGGCTAAGAATTATAAAATGTAGAACCTGCATCAGTCCAAACAAATGTTTAAGATCAATAATAATATTTGGACACGTGCAAATTGAAATGAGTCTTTAAAATAATTTTAGCTGTAAGTTATTTGGATATATCACACAAAATAATCATTTTCTCTCTTCTATTTGTTCCAGCAGTTTAGGTGACAATACCACAATATTCATAATTGTAAAAAAATGCCTGTTTGTGTGATTTTACCACTGTTTCCTCTAGCTTTTGGCTTATATACTTTGAAGAGGACTAATACAATATTGAAGATCTGTATGGTTTTGATTTTTCTGGTTATAATATCCGTTATGGCAGGGACAGCAGCCATGTTCAATATAACTAGCAAAATGTAGCTTCAGTGGTGACATTTTCAGTTACTTCTGCAATATAACCGAAGTAAAATATGTTAATGCTCATGGTCCTTGAGAGAGAAGGAAATAGTTAAAGCTATGGAACTAAAGTGAGAAATCTGAAGTAAGGATAAGTTTTAAGAAGCACTTTGAAAGGGACCGAAGTATGAAATTTCAGGCAATAGAGAGATTTTTCTAGTCTGTGATACTGCCACCAAAAGCAACAAGGAAGTCAACATTAGCAGTATGACAGTTGCAACATTGATTCAGATGCTAGTTTAGTTTTTCCTCAAACTAGACAGCTACCTGAAGGCAGCTGAACACCTAGAGACATCTATGATAAAGCAACACATGCTAGTGGAAACACTAAGTGAAGTGTGGGGAGAAAAAGTTTAACACAAAGAAGCAAGGTAGCCAAACAGTTTCTTATCCTAAAATACCTAAGATATTTCTCCATCTCTCTATGTCATTGGATAGGAGAAAACATCAGCAGTGAGATTTATATTTTTATATCTTATTTTTATTTATTTTTTTGTGGCAAGCAATTTTCCACATCGCAAAGATCACTTCTACCATTACTGGCAACTTAGGCAGTCTTTATAAAGATGCCACTGGCTGTGCATTGACTGTAGGGGCTGAGTTGCTTCCTCTTTTCCCCGGGTGAAGTCTGAAGCATGTTGGCCTGTGCTAGAAAATTTATATTGGCATTACTAATTCCAGCAAGAGATTTCCCTTCCTACAGTGTGTCTGACCCAGTTATGCATTCAGACTGTTGAATGAAGGAGAGAGGAACAATTTCAGAGTTCTTGAAGATCTGCAGTGACATTGAACCATCTCAGTGCTGGTATAAGAACTTATATTTTCATTGCCTTTTATGGAGCTTTTTCTTCAGTTGGTTTTGCATGATGTTCTTTTATATATGACATTTTATTTATTTATTTATTTATTTTTGACTAAAGTAACTAAAGACACAAATTATACATATATATCTATAGGTAGAAGGAAATGTGCTTAACCAGAGTGCAAGCATTGTCTAGTTGGAGATGCTGCTCAAGAACTAAGGCCAGATCAAATGTTTTTTACCACTTTACACTAGTCTTTGGTGTCAATGTGTGGATGCCACAGAAAAGTGGAGTACTCCATTTTTCCTTTAACCTTCAACTCTATGTTCCAGACTCTATAACTGTGCCATAGCACATCTATACTGCGAAATTGTGTGTTCTGCTATTTTTGATATACATTATTACCACAGAACTGAAAAGAGGAGGTAACATCTACTCAAAGAGAAGATACTTAATGTCACATTAATACAAATATCTCTCTAACACTGGCATGCTAGCAGCATGACCTAAAATGATCCCAGACTTTCTTCAGAGATGAGGCTGCTTCACACAATGTTTAGAGAGCACCTGAACCCATCTGTGTGGCTTCTTCTTCATGAAATGCTGCTGACATGAGAACAGGTAAGGCAATGAGGAGAGGGCTTACCTGCCATCATTTCCCACTTTCTAAAACACTTGCAGTACTGCAGCCTGATGATGCTTACCTGATCAAGGCTAAGCATCATCAACAACATTGAAGAAAAGAAAAGCATTATATTATTTTTAACAGGGTATCGGAGGTGTCCCCACAAGATACATAGAGGTACCCAGATTTCATGGAGTTCTTCAACTTTGTAGGAGCAGAATGGCATTCAGATGTAGTCCTGAGGGGTCATTTTTGGGGATTATTTTGCAATTGTTTGCAACTGCTGACAAGTCCCACTTCCTTCTTATGGACTGAGGACCTGCTTTTGTTCATTACCATGTTCAGGTAACACTGACAGAGTACTTGGCAGTCACTTAATGTGGTTTAATGAAGTTTTGGTTAGGCTGCTCTGCTGTGTTGGTTCCATGGATGGTTAGAGAAAGAACCTGTGTTGATAAAAGAAAAGCTGCTTTATCTCTGAGTTGTCCTGAAAAGCAGAAAAATCTTTGGTAGCTTTGTAGTATTTGGTTGTCCCCTTCTGAACCAGATAGAGACTTAAGATGAAATTAATTTGATGAAATCTGGATTTCATTTACTTCAATGAAAGAACAGTTATGTCCCATCAGTTGTCTGTCAAGCATGGTCTATTGGCTCTGTTATTTATTACCATTGTCATTGTGAGCCATACATCCTGTTGCATATGCCTTAGTTTTCTTACCTACATGGTCAAGAAGACAAGAACTTATTCTGAAGCCTCCACTTGTACGGGTTTGGGATTCTTTTGGCCAGGGAACAACAAAAAGGCAGATGACTAGTGTTCTCTGTGTCTCTTTTCTGTATGCACAAGCCAGCCAGTTCTATAAGTTTTGTTAAAAGACAGACTGGATGATGAGCAAGTATGATGACATGAAAGAAACTCCACTGTCTGCTCCTTCAAAGTCTTAAGCAAAGAGGAACACACATGCCTCAAGATTGAATTTGGTTTATGGATCTTTCAGTTCCTCAGCTGAAAGCTTACGATCAGTCAGTGTGCTAGAAATCCATACTGGACTCACAGCCAGTGCATCTGCAATGCTTCTTTCAGCAAATACAAACTGAGTTTAAGGGCCTGGAAAGCAGCACAGCAATTCGCTGGCCCAAATGCAAAAATAAACCATGCACAGTATGTCACATTAGCTCTTAACTGTCTCCAGGAAGTGAAATGTTTGACAGGGAAATATATTTGTTTGTGGCCTTGTTTGATTCATGTTTCAGGAAAAGAATTGAAGTCATACCCCCAGTGGAGCACATCGATCCATCAAGGGGAGGATACTGCAGCATACAGGATGTCATCTTCCCACAGCCTCCTCCCTGCTTCCCTGTGGAGGCAAAGCACCATTCAAGTGAAAGAGGCTTTAGAAAAGAGGTGCAATTTTTATTTTATTTTATTTTATTTTCTGTCCAACACCAACAGAAGTGTTTTAGATGGCATAAGAACAACATCTTGCTGAAAAGAAGGAGATCCTTCCCGATTTCTTTAAGGAAAGGTGGCATGCCTTCCTAATCTTTATTCCTTATCCCCTGAGGATATGCTGCTGACTCTTTTCAAGGCCTTGCATGCATCATGGCTAACATGATGAACCAGACATCTAGATCTGGACTGTCACTTACTCCCAATGTAGATAGCAAATGGTGTGACTCTTTGTGGAATTAAATGGATGGGATCAGGATGAGTTAGGTGTAGAAATCTTTCTGTATTAGGAAGGGATGAGTTCATTGTGGTGGATCTCTTCCTTTTGCAACTAAATTTCCACTCCCCTTCTCATCCCAGTAGGAAAAATGCAAAAATATTAGTAGAAACTTGTGCAGTATAAATAAGGAATAACTCCATAAGGAAGTCTGTGGAACTACCCTCACATAAAAGATGTATGCCAGAAGAAACTGGGTCTAGACTGTACTTCTAGAAGGTGGTTTATAAAATGCTCTTGATACAAATCTATAATGCGCACAATCCAGTTTCTAATTTCAGATTTGATTCTTTATATGTTTTCTCTATGTCACTGTTGTATTTTTTAAGGATGCTCTCTCAGACTAACCTCAGTGGTAGCTTTCATGAGAAAGAAAATAAAATTTATTCTTAAAAGAATAAGTAGCACATTTAGAGAGAGGTTGAATGGATATGCTAATGTACTAGTCTATGAGCTATTGGAACCTGTCTTTTCCTTTCTTTGTCTCACCTTCAAATTCTGCTAGTTTTTCCTTTCTGATGTATAGAGTGTCAGAACATTGTAAGGAACCTACCATTGAACTCATTTTATTACCTTTCTACACTGCTGTGATTCAGATTATTTATTTATTTATTTATTTATTTGTTTATTTTGATGAGGGGGTTGCTCCATAAATTCATTAAAGATGTGAGTGTTTGTGTTTTTGTGCCCAAAATACATCCTTAACTATTTTAAGTAAGCAAGCAAGTATGCTAAATTACTAAAAATAGATATTTAAAAATACTTGACCTCAAATTACCAATCCATCAGCAGCAGAGGGTAAAAGGGCCTTTAAAGGCATCTTTAACTTGCATCATACCCTAAGCAAAACCTCAGATTTACAGGCTTGTGGTTAAGGCACATCTAGACAGAGCTACTACCTCAGCTAACATCACAGGAGGGGCCATTTATATTTCAGGTTTCTTGTCATGGGTGTTGCAGGTCTCAGCATAGCACAGGAGTTTCCAGAATGTTCTTAATGAGACAGCACCCTTCACAAAGGCTGTCATATGGATCACATGGCAATAACTGTTTCTGCACAATGTTAGTAAAATGGGTGCCATGCAGAAACATGTTCCCTTTTGAAAAACACTAATCCCACCACCAACTTGTTCTCTTGCCTTTATTTACTCCCTTTCAGCTCTTCTGTATTTTCCACATCTGTGCACAGGAAAGGAGCCAGCTCCGTATGGCTAACCAGTTCACCATGGAGCAACAGGAACTGGACCACAGCTTGGGCACCTCAGCAGGCAGAGGTGCCTGCTGCTCCTCTGAAAGGAGTATCAGATGGAGAATTAAAGAAGGGTGTGTTCTCGCAGCTGCCAGGCGCTATCAACACTATCCAGCAGGATGATCTAGATTTCTGCTGCCCCGTGCCAGATGGCAGCATTTTGATACTCCAGTCTTCATTGCAGGTCTGTGCTCTGTGGTTATGGCAGGACTTCATCTTCAAATAACTGCTCATTTTTTGAAATTCAGGCATGACCTGAACTTATTTGGATATTTCCAGCTGCAAGTTTCAGTTGAACCCATAAGCAGCAATTGGGTTTAAGCAATAAGGAAAGCTTTCCCAAGGTGTGTAAAAGCTAGGCAGAACAATGCCTGTTCACAGGCAGTTTGCTCCATGATGAATGAAAAAAATGTCTGTTGTTGCATGCCTTATACATTGCAATGTACATCTGCAAATATATATAAAGTCAGAAAATTCTTTGAATGCTTATGCTCCATGTAAACCAAAATGTCCTGTCTGAAGTCATAAGTACAGAGGATTATTTAGTAGCTTATGATTTTAGTTTTAATTTGCAACTTGATCTCTTAAGGAGAGTTTATGGTCAAAACCCAAATCCATTTTAAAATTTGTGTTTGTGACCTTCCTGTTCTGAAGACAAGCAATGCTTCATTAAAAAGGCAAATACTTCCATGAACACAGAATACGTAAATCTATGAGCTTGTTTTTATCTTACACTGGGGGTGATATCCAGTATTGAAAGACACTGGGACAGAGAGGAGACTTGCCAGACATAGATGATGGCATAAAACAGCAAAGCAGTAGTCTGTCATAAGAGCAGGCAATGTTTGGGGTTTTGCTGAGCAAATGTGTCTTGGCTTCATATGGAAATACAGTCTTACTGGCAGGACAAGGTTAGCTGAATTTTGGTGATCATATAGGGCTGCAGGGGGCTGGGTCGGGGGTTATTTTTGTTTATAAGTGGGACAGCTTATTTTGCTGTAAGTTCTCCTATTCCTTTGTTAGTGGCCTCACTGTGCTAGGGGAACCTGCTTCACCGTCATGAAGAAGCAAAGCCCTGTAGAAATGGGTTGTATGTCTTGAATGCTGGAAGTGATTAAGAAAATGAATTCAATGATCCTCTTCAATAGATAAGGGCTTATTTCCCTGTAGCAGAAAGTGAGAATACTGTTACGCTGAGAAAGTCATCAGTAGTGATGCTTACTTGCTACACACAAAATATTTTCAGTGCATGTTTCTCCACTAACTCAACCACTGTTTTCAGGATGTTTTGTGACACCACAAAGCAGCTGTTCTTTACTCTTCTGACTAAGATATTTATATTCAACCCTGACATTTTAATCTAATAAAAAAAAAATCTTTTTACCTCCTTGCAGTATAAACAGAGAGCCTCTATATAATGGGCATCTGTGGAATATGGAATTAGTCCCACTAGTGCGGAAAAACCTTCATAACTCTCTTGCGGCTTCATCACTCTTTGAGTTATGAGGTCTTCCTCTCACTTGCGGGATTAAGTCCAAATCCCACAGAAGCTTATTATGTGTCCACTATTTATTAAGACTTCATCATTTAAAACAAAACACTTAAGAAAGACACTGGGAAACATTAAAATCAAAGAGGTTTCAGTCTGAGGAATAGTAGTTGTATTTGAAGGTTTTTCAAACTAGGGAAGAAAAAAATCATTTTATTTCTGATAACCACTGAAGTTGCTGCTTCTGCTTATTTTTTTTTCCTTTTTTTTTTTTTTTTTTTTTTTTTTTTTTTCTTTTTCTCCATGGAGAGATTATGTTTTTCCTTTCTTTCCAACAAGATTTTATAAACCTTTTAGTATTCTTGGGAAGACTTCACTTACTTTTCTCTGCCTTGCAGTCCAGTGACTGGAGCCATTAAACATGAGTGAGAGCCCTTGTTCCCTATCCTACTACTAAGTGTATATATTTGCTGTACCTTGACATTCAGAAAGCCCTTTAAATGACACCCACTGTTTTGCAGAAGTGTAACATAACACAAATGTACTAGCTGAGGCTTAATCCTAGTAGTAGTTTAGCAGTTCTAACATTTTTTACTGAGGTTGTCTTGGAGTTAAGAATGTTTGAGGCACTTTTCTTCATTTCTTCCTACTAGAAAGAAATAGCTGTTATCACCTATATAATTCTCTTCTTCTCTTGCATAGATGTATTTAATTCTCTAAACAGTTGTGAGAAATAAGGAACTTAATTTTATAGCTGGGGAAAATGAGGCAGAGGAGTTTTGTTACTGGTCTGGTGTCATTCTGTCATATCAGTGACAGATCTGGGATTAGAAGCCAGAAGATGTTGGCAGCCAGCCCTGAGCTCAGTGCATGGTTCCCATGGTAAAGTTAGTCAATGTCACGCACTAAAATAGACATACATCATCTTGTAACAGTGAGATGAGAATATTGAAATGTACATATACTACAAACGGAACAGATCTTGCATCAGTAACTTTCTGAATGTTGTCAGATACCTGGAGCTTCATGCACCATGCTCACTTTCTGCTGGTGCTGAAGTTCGATGGAAATCACAAAACCATTAAAAGATGTGTGCCTGGAACCATGATGATGGTAGCCCTTTTTACACCTTAAAAAGAAATGTTAAGGCAAGAGACCAGATGTCCTCTGGGAGGAGTGGGGAATACAAGAGGAAGATTGTGGACATGTAACAATATTTTTTATCTCTGAATAAAAGTCTGATAAATTTAGATAAATTTAAGGGAGTAGCCAAATTATGTGTGCACTCTTGAACTTCAAAGTAAATCTATTCACTTGTTCACATGTTCTTTCAGTTAATCACTTTTCTTTCCTAAGCCCTGATAGAGAAAACATGGACAGAACTTAAGGCAAGGAAATAAAGAGCAAACAGATTGTTTTTAAAAAAGCTGAAGACTACTAGATTCTCACCCTAGTGAGAACTCAGGATGAGCCTCCTTTTATGAGAATCCATAAGATTTATAGTGAAAAATGTATGGCCAGTCAGAGTGCTTCTATCTGATGACAGATCTTTCTGCTCAGTCTTTGCTGCTGAGTGGAACTGAATTAGCACAAAATGACCCTTTTATTCTGCCATACCGTGGATTTATATTCACAGGGGAAGCTCCTCAGTAAGGGTAAATTGTCTTAACTCTTTCAAAAGACTTGAGTTCTGCTGTTTGAGGTTTGATCCCAGAAAAAGGTGAGCACATGTTTACAAATTCTGACCTTGTCTGTGAACACCACCCTTACTATGTGGCACTTCCAATCTAAGTTCCTTGAATTCTTTTAGTCAGCTTTTTGACAACATGAAAAAGAATTCTAACCCATTGTAACGGATACTAATGTAGCCTAGAGGTAATTGTGTTTTCGATACAGTACTTTTTAGATGTAAAATGTGTTGGGATGTAACTGAGATAAACTTTTCATTTGTATTTTGGAATTACTTGGCCACCTCTAGTAAATTCAAAAATGTTGCCATTATTTTGAAGAATTTATTATACTTACATTCACTTTAAAAGAAATCTAGGACTAATCTGTTGACAGTAGTCTTTCTTATTATTATTATTTTCCTTTGTTCTGTGCATAAACAGGTCAGCAGGAAAAAGCTCAGGTTTTGGATGAAAAGAACAGAAACTACAAGCAAAGTGTGGACTGCAGAAGCAAAGGGAAGCAAAAAGGTGATGAAAGTGAAACAAGAATGTAAATCACATTTTTTATGAGTGGCCACCCGGACGACAGAGTGCAGAAGCAGACTGGGTTGTTGTGAGAAATAACAATGAGGAGTGCACATGTAATAATACAAAGTGCCTAGGAGAGGGCTAGGGCTGGGACCGGGGCAGTAGTGGGGAAGGCTATGCTAGAGCAGGGCTGGGAGCAGGCTCATTGCTTACACTGTCTCCCACTTCCTTTTTGGTCCCTCTGCCCCCTCACACCCCCTCCCCCTTTGTTTCTTAAACAAGGTTGATTTTCCTAGAGATGGTCCAAAAAGGCACTCTCTTGAACAATAAACACAAATGACTGTGGTGGTCCTGTCAGCTTTGGATCTTTGTAAAATAGCCAGTGATCCACAACAGTTTCTGGAATTGATTTCACAGGCTTTCCCCCTACCTTCTCACTGACAGGCTGGAAAAAAAATTCTCCTACCACCATCAGTGAATGCTATTCATTTTCCCATTATTTTAAATTCTTACATGCAAAGAGTCCTAAAGAGCTGTCCCTTTGAAGCAAAGGTGATTTTGCTACTGAAGGAGTAACAAATCAAGCACTATGCTCACAAACTCTTACATTTTGAAAAGAACACTTCCAAATGATTAAATAGTTATACATAGCAAGGGCTTGAAACTTTGATGATTTATTCAGAGTCCATAACCTATAGTAAAATATAAATTTTTGTTAATAGTGGCATAAATGTAACATTCTCTCCTTCTCCTCCCTCCCCCCTTTTTTCCTAAGTCTAGGACTTCCAAGATTTTTGGAAGAAAAAAAGCATCTGTTTTTCTGTATGTTTGCTTTTTTTATAGACTTCATAAATCCAGCAAGTTTCTATTTGGACCACTAGGCCCTTTCAATAGAAGCATGTTTTCACTGGGATTTCCACATTCATAATTATTCCTCTCGTTTCTCTGCTGTGAGAAGACAAGCCGTTATTTCATTGCTTTGGGGAAGTTAATAATATGGTAGGCAAAACATCAGGAAAAATTATAATGAATGAACCTATACAAATTGTAGGGAAACACATGCTGCTGTTATAAAATGTTCCCATCATAAATCCTAGAAAATCACTCTGTGCACAAGTGAATAACTTTTTAACACATAAACACTCAATTAATTAAAGGTAATATACTATATATGCTGAAACTAGTGTGACACAGAAAGGACAGATTCAAATAATGGCATTCAGGATTGTGGGCCCAGTCATGTCTGCCACAGTCCTCCTAAGAGATTTAAGAATTATAACACTCCAAGGTAAATCTCTTCTATACCTGAAATGAAAATGGAGTTCTCAGCCTCAGTGTTGCAACACCATATTACTGCATTCACTTAATACATAAATGGGAAACTCCCTACTTTTTTCCTCACCTTATTTCATACCACATACCAAATGTTTCCTCGGAGTCATGTAGGTCACTGTTCCCTCCTCCTTTTCCCTACTTACTCTTAATTAGTGGTATTTCTTTGAGCTTACCAAGATTCTTGGGAGGTTATTCAATGTAAGTGATTCTCCCCCTTTACTTTGCTCTCCTGAGACCCCACCTGGAGTACTGCGTTCAGCTCTGGAATCACCAGCACAAGAAGGACAGGGACACATTAGAATGAGTCCAGACAAGGGCCACGTAGATGATCAAAGAGCTGTAACACTTATCTTGTGAAGACAGGCTGAGGGAGCTGGGGTTGTTCAGCCCAGAGAACAGAAGGCTCTGTACAAACCTTATAGCAGCCTTCTGGTACCTAAACAGGGCCTACAGAAAAGCTGGGGAGGGAATCTTTGTCAGGGAGTGAAGCAATAGGACAAGAGATAGTGGCTTTAAACTTAAAGAGGGAAGGTTTAGATAATGAATAACAAAGAAATTCCTCACTCAGTGGTGAGACACTGGAACAAGTTGCCCAGAGAAGCTGTGGATGCCCCATCTCTGGAAGTGTTTAACGCCAGGTTGGATGGGGCTTTGATCAATCTGGTCTAATAGGAGGTGTCCCTCTCCATGACAGAGGGGTGAAACTGGATGGTCTTTAAGGTCCCTTCCAATCCAAACCATTCTATGATTCTATGATTCTATACCTCCTGTAAGAATTACGTTACTTGCAACGTTAATTTATTGATATTGGTATTGATATTGAGATATTGATATTGAGAGCCATGTTCAATATCAACTTTTCAATAGTTCAATAGCTGGAACTATTTTAAAAATACTCTTGTAATGTGTTTTATCTCTCTAAGAAGGGAGAGAGAGAGAGAACAAACTGAAATGTTTTGAGTTTTGATGGTGTTTTTGTCAAGATCAGAGACTTATCAGCTGTAGAAAAATAACAACCTTGTACACACATTAGAAAGTAAAAAGCAAGGTTCAGTTCCCTGTTGCAAGGGTTATTTAGTTTTCTTTTAATTGGAAATAGCTCCTGCAACAGCTGCTAAGAACAACTGACCAAAAACTAGCTAAAATAATGACTTGAATCTTGAAAAGTAGTGACTCTTATCTTATGAATCTTGAATTCAAGAACTGTTATGTTCAGATACCTGTCTGAAGTTAAATGATATTGCTAGACTTCAGAAAATCATTTGACACCACCTCCCACAGTATTCTCCTGAAGAAGCTGGCAGCTCACTGCTTGGACAGGTACACTCTCTGCAGGATGGATGGCCAGGCCCAGTGAATGGTGGTGAACAGAGTTAAATCCATCTGGCAACCAGTCAGAGAGTAGTCAGGCATTGGAACGGGTTGCTCAGGGAGGTGGTGGAGTCATCGTCCCTGGGGATGTTTAAGGAAAGGTTGGACCTGGTGCTTAGGGACATGGTTTAGTGGTTAATATTGGTGGTAGGGGGACAGTTGGATCGTGATCATGGAGGTCATTTCCAACCTTTATAATTCTATGATTCTATGATTTGGGCAAGTGTCTCTCTATGCTTTCACAGAAAAAAAAAAAAAAAGAATATTTTTATATGGTATTTTAAAGATATAATGGAATGTTTTTGAATTCTTCAAAGGATTCTGAGGTCAAGAAACTTTTTCCATTTTAAAAGTTTAAAATGTATATTTATCCTATGAACCTCTCTTGTGTGTATTCCATGTGACAAAGTTTATGGATGGTGCAATTCCAAATGAAGGAGTGAAGGAGAAAGAACATTTTTGCTTTTACTCTCCACTGCGCTTTTTTTTTTTTTTTTTTTTTTCCAGTTTTTACATAATCGGAGTAGTTATATGTTTATCCCCTTTCACATCACTTCTGTGATGGCTAGGTCTAATAAGAAATGAAGTTTCCACAAGATACAGCAAGTATTTGATATGAAATTAAATAATATTATTAAAAAAAAAAAAAAAAAGATAAATGAGAACTAAGGCTATTGTCCACTTCTCCAAAGTAACAGAGTAATAGCTAAAAGTGATAACTGGGGGTATTTTGGGTATGATCTCCCATCATCCCACCCCAAAACCAAAGTATCATGTGAATTAAGGATTTTTTATGTCAGTAGAAGTTACTTTTAGAGAGCGTCAGTAATGGACTGAACTTTACTCTTTGATGAGGTTACTCATGTTGAGTAGGCAGTGGGATAGGCTGGCAAATGAAGCACAGAGGTACACACATCTGTCCTCTCCAACTGATGCTTCTCCAGTTGATGGTAGACCTCTCAAAACGTGCTTCTTATCTTACCCAAGGCACAGTAATGTCTTCTACCAAAGGTGAGTTCAGTAGAGCAGACACCACTCATGGCCTCCCCAGAATTACAGGGAATCCAAGGTGAATCCTTAGACATCCTACAAGAAGAGTATGGGTTTAGAATAATTAATCACCTTAATAGGTCTCACTTCATATTCTCTTTTTAATCTGAGTGTACTCATGTTAGTTTGTAAACCATTCAGACTGATAAAGACAGATCCCTGTTCCATATGATGGAAGAACAATGATCCTGAGTGCATACCTGCTGGCCTTAGTGAGTATCATTATAGATTAGGAAATTTCGTACTAAATAACTGGCAAAGATGTAGAGCCTACAAATGAACCCACATGGTTGGCCACAGCTACTTTAAATGATTCATAAGCATTTATTCTATTTAAAGGCTTATTGGTTGCTATAAAATTTTATCCTGTTAAACCTTATCCTTCACTTACGACATTTGAAGTCTAGTTCTAAAAATTTATGTCTTCCATTACTCTGCCCTTATTCATCATATTTTGTAATTGCAGTTTCAAGAGCATCTATTTTTATCCATGGAAGTTATCTTATATAAGTATGTTACCAAATTAAATCTATTTTCATGCCAATTTAACACTCTGTCCCCAAAGAATTTTTTAAATCAAAAGGACACTGGTGCTGACATTAGCCATTAGCAAATCTGTAGTGAAAGAATGGTTCCAGTCTAGATTTTGTGAGGAACAAAACCTCTGGGAAGTTTAGTCCTTTGTCTCCTTTTTAATCTGTGGTCTTCACAGTGACCTATGATCATAACTTCCCCAGTTTATTTCTTTGTTATGTGGAACTTGATAACTGATTATTGGCTGGTGGTACACTTTGCGTATTGTAATACTCACTGCAGTGTTCATTTATTTTGTTCTTGTCTTACAAAAAATGGCTGGTCAGTCTTTATTAAAATTAATGTAAAATTCAGGCCTGGCAAATTCATGTTCTAATTAGTTTCTAGAATGTGACAAACAAGTAAAACCAGAAAATCAAAATGGAAATCACTCTATAATCTTTACTTCAACATTTATTGACATTGTTACTTTGAAATCACATACCATATTTTTATTATATTTTTCTTTTGAATTTACTGAATTTTACTGATAATCATAAAGACCCTTTAACAGATTTTTTTTTTTTTAATAAAAAAAAAAAAAAAAGAATGTGTCCAAAACAGCAAAATTTTTGATTTATTATAAGCTGCACTGGTGGCACTTGCTTCACCTTTCAGAATTCTGCCATTTAAAAGACAGGTATCTGATGCCTTTTGAATAGCATTAAACAACAGACCTTCAGGATGGAAAGAGAAAATACTACGTTAGAAGTCAGTAAAACTGAAATGAAATAACTGTAAGAATTTTAGGTACGTTATATGATTACTTGTTTGGAATATATTTAAGCTGTCTGTCATCAGGCCAGTGTGTATATTTATTTATATTTGTATTTGTATTTGTATTTGTATTTGTATTTGTATTTGTATTTGTATTTGTATTTGTATTTATATACACACACATACATATATGCTGCCTTTGATGCCCAACTGCCTTGTTCAAGGCTAAATTGGAGTCTCCTATTGCATTTTGTAGATATACTCTATATGAGCAGCAAGTGCCAGCGTACTTCTGGCTTTGGGCAACTTCTGAAGAGACAGACCCTACCTACAAAAGAAAAGTTTTATACATAATGCATACATGTGTACACACCTAGACAACAACCTCATCACTACTGTAGAACAGCAGGAGAAAAGGAAAGGAAAATAAACCACCCAAACAGGAATAAATGTGACTGGAATTGTCCAGATGCAAATTTTTGTCAATTGAGAACCTGCCCTCTCTTGGAAAAAACCTCCTTGGAAAACACCTCCTGATGAGATGACTTGCTATGGATTTGTGAGGCAAAAGCTTCAATGGAAAATAAAATCCAGCTTCTGCTGTCAAGGCTGAGGCTCATTCCACTTAGCCATTGGCATGACCTCAATGGGAGCGGAGCTGAAAGTCTTCCTTAGTCAATGCATAGAGCAGCTGCTGCTTGCTTGCTGCCTTCCCTCCCATCCTCAGAGACTACCTGCCCCTCCACCCAGCCCCAGGCAATAACACCTGCAGGGATGACGCATCTCGGCAGTCCCTGGTGCCAATGACCAGGCACTGGAAACTCAGCTGTTCCGAGCAAGATCTTGCTGTGGCCTTTTCTGCCACAAAAGATCAGATTGAACTGGAGGCTGACATTGTCCAGAGCTAAAATAAAACGTTTTAGCAATAAAATCTTCCCGCAGAACATATATAAATACCATTCAAAATCCCTCCTCTGGGCAATGTAACAGATTCATCTACCCCAGTTGAATGGACGGTGAAATATTTCCTTATTCTGCACTCCAAGTCTCTGAGGTGAGATCAGATACTAGTGACTGATGGACAGTGTCTCAAAGTCTTTTACAATGTCCCCTCATACAAACATTTCAGATAAAATTTAATATTTTGAGATGCATAATTATTCAGTAAATTTTCAGAGTGCAAATTAACAAATATATTGCATTTGCCCATATAGTGGCACAATAAATATTATAAAGAAGTGCAAATTGTGCTATTTCCAAATGTAAGTATTGTACTCACAAGAATATAGCACATCAGAGCTTAACAGTTCTGTTGGAAGCAAATTTTTTTCTTGTTTTAAAGAACATTTATAATGATTTCAATTGCTTTCTTTTTACAGTCTTCCAGCTGGTCCCAAAGGCAACATTTTCCTTATTTAGTGTCTCCAAAGTTCCTTGAGTTGCTTGGATGAGTGATCCTATGTAAGTGCCAAAGATTATTTTATTCATTGAACTTCAGAACATTTAAAATGTCTTTTCTGGCTATGCAGTGGCTTGATTTTTGGTCATCACTAAGTAATTTTTATGTAGTTTGGGGAGAAGGGGTTTTTGGATTGGGTCTGGTGTTCAGTGACCTGCAGAGTATTACTGAAATATTGAACATAATAAACTATTATGTCACAGAAAACGTATGCGTACATAAGCAAATGCCAGTTACACCTATATTATTAAATTAAACAAAGCTAAGAAACTTCCTGGATACTGGAACTCAGACATCTATGCTACTAAACAGCTGGAACAGTCTCCGGATGGTTTTGGCCCTAACCAGCAAGCACTTTCCCAAGCAGATCCTGGGTTCAATCTGAAATGTAGCAAAGGTCCATGACTAGTAAGGAATTTGCATCTGGTCACCATTTATTCAAAGGCTAAAAAATTTAGTAGTACAAACTCCGACCAGCTACATACATGTTTATAGTGTTGACATAATCCTTATATAAACTTGCATATTGACTTCAATGTTGTTTGCAAGCCATACATTGGAAATAAGTACTTCATTTTTCACACTTTTTGATGAGCAAGCCAACACCTTCCTTCTCTTCATTGCAGTTACCTGGGGTAACTGAGAAAGAGAATATGCTTTTCCTTTAGTATTTATCTGATAAGGGTTGATAGTGTTTGAGTGTGTGTGTTTGAAATAAGGACTACCATAAATTCTGAGATGAAAACATTATACTGATAGTTGCATGTATGGTAAGTAAATTAGTAAATGATTGTACATGATTGGCATATACTAACATTTGTTTTTCAAGCCAGACTTTTTTTTTTTTTTTTTTTTCTGTTAGACTGTAACCACCACTTCTGAGTTGCTGAGTTGGAAATTTTGAGTGTCAAGGCATAACTGTCTGTCTTATCAATTAATCTTATTTGACTCTGTTAAATCGGATAAAACAGAAGCAGAAGAAATGTCATTGTACTTCATAAAAGTTCTGTAAAGGAGATAAACTCACTTAGCTGCTTTACAGTCAACCATCTCAGCTGAATTCAAATACAATATTCGCATGGTAAACTGAGTATGCAACAACATTTCCAGTCTCACGTGTGTGTCTGTCCAATATTTACAGAGATAATGGAGCAACCATATCCATGGAGGAATTACATAATCCAGTACAAAGTCTTACCATTTGTATATAGAAGAATGAGAAGCTGAGACTTCATGATTATCATAGATTAGTTTTCACATAACTGGAGGGTGGTGAAAAATGGTGTCAGAAAGATCCCTCTCTGAGCAAAATAAGGTCCTTATTTACAGAATCTTACTATGATTTCCTCATCTGAAATCATGTTCTTCTTATGGTCATCTTGTTAAAATAAATTTTTCTGAGCTAACTGATGTGTCTTTAGCCATAGTTTACGCTAATTTCAGTTTTTGTTTGATAAGCTAATAAGAATGTATTGGTAGAATCAATTTAGAAGGACTACACTAATAAAACAGAAAATTCTGATGAATCTGAAATTGTGTTCAATTTGCCATTTTTCATATTTCAGAAACAGAAATGAAACTGAAAAACAAGTTCAATGAAGGTTTTGCTGGTAGTGCCAAAAACAACTAAGTCTTTCTTCCTGCCTGTCAGAAAGTTAGATACTTTTTTTCAGAATATCATAAAATTCTGAAGGAGAAAACAATGTGATTGCTATGTCTACACACTTAAACCAGAATAAAATATTTATCTGCAAATGCTAACATTTAGGTGCCTATATATATATATATACATGTATTAAGAAAAGTAGCTACTATGTGGAAAAAAGGATGAAACTCCAATTTTCTCTCACAAAACAGGGTTTCATTGTAAGTTAAAGCTTTTATTCATATTTTACATGTACTTGTCATCCAATATTGAAGATCGGTGGTTATAATTACATGCTTTATTGATTCACATCTAATCTCCATGGAAGCTAACAATGGCGATAGTAAGGATCCTTATGAACAAAGGAAAACAAACAACAAGACCCGTGTAGATACTTGAGGTGAAATTCTGGTCTCATGGAAGTAAATAGTAAAACTCTCATTGACTCCAATGGGGTCAGGATCTCTTTGCCTTTCCCTCCACCCCCAGTGTGTAACCACAGCTGTGCTTTTGCTAAGCAGCACGCAAGAACAACTTATGAATCACATCTGGTGACCCTGTTTGGCATCCCAGCAGAGAAAACATCAGTAATATTAACCCCTTTGTTACATAAATTAAAACAAAGAGACTTTTGGACCCCTTGGATAATGTAAAAACTATGGGAAAAAACAAGAAGGGTCTAAAAAGGTTTTAGAAGAACTTAGAAGCAGGGCCACAGAAATACTGAGAGAAAAAAGCTGCTGAGGCCTTGTAATTGAAAAATTTAAGAATAAACACATTTTTTTGTTCTCTTTTAAGTTCAGTTGCCAATGTAACTTGATAAATTTCTTTGGGTTGTTTCCACTTGTTCTCACTGACGCAAGCTGGCAATAGCTTTTGTAGAATTTCAGGCCCTCTTGAGTCAGTGTCTTGATCTTCAGTCAAAACCTCTTCATTTTCCACATTTTCCAAGAACCTCTTAATTTTCCATTTCCTCTTTGGCAAAGCTTAAAACCATGTCCAAAAACTATATTAGCATTTTTTCACCTGAGACACTGGAATTTCCACCATCACTGGGCTTATTTCCCTTTCTGTCTTTGGAAGCTATCTTGTAAGAAAAGTTAATACCCAACCCCTCCTCCTTTTTCACTTTTTTTTTTTTTTTTTTTTTTTTTTTTTTTTTTTTAAGGGTGTGTACGTGTATTTTAGTCTGGGGAGGAATTTCACAACAGTCTGAAGTTCATAGCTATCCATATCTTGGGCTAAACGAGCCTTTTGGACATAAACATTCCCCAAATGAGGCATTTGTTATCAGAATCGAGAATGCAGTACTGTGCTTTCTCACTGACCAGGCAGCAGTAAAGAGACAAATTTCTGCATTTTAATCCCACTATAAGGCTTTTGGCTAGTTGTTTAACATATATGATTTGTCAGATGCGGATAATTTTAGGGGAGATTCTGAAGCCAAGGAGGACTACAGAGAGCATTATGGACCATACTATACAAAAGCATGTCAGCCTGGTTCTCCTGACATCATTGGAGCCATTGCCTTCACATTGCCGTCATTTATTCTATTTAAACAAATTACAGCAGGCTCCATAATATGTTAATTATATCTCTGGGATGAAACACTCTGATTTGGCACATCTGCCAAGCTATATGAAGTCACAGAGCTGAAGTCTACAGGACTACATCCACCAGAATCACTGGAGTACTGTAAACTATAACTGACTGCATATTGGCGCATTGAACATGCTTGGTTGAAGTAGCTCCGCTAAGTGTTTGATCTTTTAGTCACCTTTATTGAAAATACTGTCTCTTCTGTTGTTTGTGAACATCTGGGTCCTCTCTAATGGAATCAAAGCCAGATATAGTATATCTCAAAGATATACAAGTATTTAATCTGACTAAAATCAGGTTCTTTATAACAGTATTTCAATAAAGAAATACTTAATTACAACAATATACTGAAATAATTTAATTTCTTTAAGTCCTGGAAAGCAATTAAAAATGCAGTGACAGTTATCTCCCAAGCATACAATAAATAACTAATTGGGACTTCTTCATGCTAACACATTAATGTGAGATAAAAGTAAGAAAAAGTAGACATGATCAACAAATAAAATGTGCAATTAAAAAGACCGTTTAGAATGGTTAGTAGGAGATGCCTGTATTTTGAATGCTTGTGAATGATATTTATTTTTCTATTTGTATGACAAGTACTCAGAGAGTACTGGGATATTTTGCATATATATCCATATATAAGTATATGGAACAGAATTGCTTGTAATAATGAAATAATAACACTCTTTCATAATAATGCAGTGAATTCAGTGAATACAGAAGTCAAGGCAAGGAGAATTAAAAGAATATATGCAGAAAAATGTTTCTGCTTATAAGAATACTAGTGTAGCTCACAAGTTACTGACTATTAAATCATTAAAATAATGTTGAGTGATGCTGTTGTGGAATTTCACACCAACGTTATATTTTTTTCCTCAAGATTTTCAAACCTATTGCCCTGCTGAGAATTTTGATATTGGAACTCAATTCAATTTGAAAGCACATGCTACAGTTTTAATAACCTATGACAGAATTTCCTATCGTGCAAAAATGTACTAATATTGAAGTGTGAAGTGTCAGCAGGCACAAATAGGGCAACCAAGGCTAATAAATGGTTGTAATGGGGCATTTCAACTATCTGCACAGAAATTCATCCTTTGCAATGGGAGATTTAGAAAAAGAACTTCTTGACCTCTCAGACTATATTTTTATAGCAGTTAGTTCTATAGCACACATGAGGGAAAGTTATTCTGTCCTATGTAATATACAAGTGTTGGTTCAAGAAGTAACTATTGCTAAACCACTAATTAGTGGTGACCACAGCATAATTAAGTTCAACATTCTCAAGGGAGTGATTGCAGCAAATGCAGGACTGTGACACTAAACTTTTGATAATGAAATTTTTTTTTTTCAAAGGGTAAGTTAGTTAGAAAACCCTAAAGTCAAAAGTGAGGAAATTAAAATCCTTACACTCAGCATGGAGGCTTCTTAGGCATCCCAGGAGCCACAGAGGAATGAATGCACCTTAACAAAAAAAGAAAATAGAAAGCCAATTAAAAGTAAGTATAGTTAGATTGCAAGGTTCAAGATGTTATTTAAGACAAAATGGTAGCCTTCAGAAAATAATATTTTAGTCCAAGTGAAAGAGAAAACAGATATTATGGAAAATGGAAATTATAAGTGTAAAACATAATATATAAAATAAAAAATCACAGACAAAACCAAAAATACTAACAACATATTTGTTCAAATCTCAACTGGGAATAGAGTGAAAAAATAGGCTGATGCATTTTTTCATCCTTGATAAGATACAGAAAATATAGATATCAGAGAAAAACTTAAAACAAAGTTTGTATTAGGACTCTTTTCAAATATAGCTGAGGTATGTATTAAAAATATAACAGGAAATATAAAAAAGGAAATATAGGAAGTATATAAAAGGAAATCACTATCATACAATAAAGTGATAAACTTTAAGGAACCAGTTCACAAAGCTTTCCAAGAATTCAGATAGAAAAGGTGGGTGACTGAACTGTTGGTGGGGAAACACAATTTCATGCTGAACTATGATTTTAATGTAAGATATAGAGCAGTGGCAAATATTTTAGAAGTACATGAGTGATGCTGAGATTTAGAGGTGACAGTAAGCGACGTAATTCATTAGAATAATCAGTAGGAAAAATGATGAAAGAAAGTTGCTTAAGTTTCGTGCACTGATTTCTGAGATGCCTACAAGAAGCACTATTTTATTATTTTATTTATCCCTGTGAAGGATACAGATTTATGATGTACTTGACTTTCCAGAGACAACCTTGCTTTGCAGAGAGAGAAACAAAGAAACAAACAAAAAACAGAGAGATCATACCAGGGTGTTTGAAATGACATGCATTTCTAGAAAAATATAATGTCCTAAAAGAAATGAGCAGTCTGTGGTGTTGATGGAAAGGGTTTACTAGCACTCTAGTCTACACACTAGTTTGTGTAACTTCCATAACTCACTTACTTATAGCTCTGCTTTTCAAGAATAATGCTGTCATTTCAAAGTCATGTCAACAAGAATGTTTTATACCCATCCATAACATTGTGTGTTTTGTGTTTACATACATGCAGTACACGGAGCTTCTATCCAGATAATAAACTGTCAAACCAGGAACCAAAACCCATTTATCTTGTACCTTGAAGTCCTCCCTTGCACTAATCCATTTCCACTGGGACAGTTTTTAACAATCTGACCCTCCCAGCAATTAAAAACAGCTGCCATTTTCTCAAACAAACCTGCCAGGAAAATATTTCTTGCTTTCCTCATGAATGTGGAATTCTGAGCCACCCTCCCACCCCCAAATTACATTGGACTGATTCCCAGGCCATGTAATGTTCAGTCCTGGGCTAATGGCTGGTTTAAGTTTCAATAACCCACAGTTCGTTAGAACCAGAAATAGATTATACTGCTGTAGAGATGGGATTCCCCCTTTTCCAACAGGATATGGCCTTTTTTTTTTTCTTTTTTTTTTTTTTCTTTTTTTTTTTTTCATTGGTTTGGTAGAATATAAAACACCACAGTTTAAAAGTCAAAGCTATGTAGGTGATGGTTAATTGGTTAATGTTTTAAAACATTGTTTTGGTCTGCTGATTACAGCTGCAACTACAGCTGAAGCCCTGCTGAAAAGTTGGTGCAGAAATGCATGGCCACAGACATCCCTTACCACAGGCATTTTTCATTCAAAAGAGGGAAGAAGTTGAAGGGAGGATGAGTTGGTGAAAGAAGCCAATTGCATTCATGCAGAAAGTTAGTGCCAAGCTGTAATTCAGTGCCGTGTCTCAGCTCCTCATCTACCCCATCCCTCCCTTGTACAAGCAACAACGCCCCAGCTAGAAGCACTACTTTTTATCTTTCTATTTCCAGATGAAGCTGGGGCTTGTCAATTTGTGTTCTGTAGGCAATATGGCTTTACAGACACTAAGTAAAGTGGTTCCAACAAAGAGCTTAAAAATCCTGCAGCATGTGTAAACTAGCTTATTTGTGTCATGATGTAAAACACCTGCTGATGTAAAGTGGCCTGAAAATTTTATTGCTGCTCCATGGTCAGCTTAACTCATGAAGTCAGACATACATGACTCATGTGTTCATCTTATTCCCACTGGCACCCAACACTTCATTTATCTGTTCTGTTAACATACACAAAACCTCTCTATTAAAAAAGATGTGAGCCCTGATATGTTTTTACACTTAAACTTCATAATCACCAGTATTCAACTAGTGCCTCTTTCTGAAATGTGCCTGCCTTTGATTTAAATTATTCTCATACCAAATGATATGGCTACACCTCTGCCTGCAACTTGATTGAGAGGCCAGGCAGCAGAAAATATCCTATGACAAAAAAAAAAAAGAAAAAAAAAAAAAAAAGAGGAGCAAAATGATCATTTAACTATCTTAGCTGAAGAAAAGCTATCAAACTGTGTTCTTAATAAAGCATGGGTGTTTTCTCATAAAAGCAAGGGACATAACACTTTGCCTATCATGTGAGTGCATCCTTTGCATAGCATAGGTATGATTGGTGCTGACGGAAAGGTCTCCTGCTTTCCACCCCTTCACTGCTTTGGGAAGATAGATCTGAATGAATCTTTGCTGTGTGTACTTCTGGCTGCGGTGTTCAACTCATAGTATGCAGAGCTAGAGCTACCTCTTAACAAATTATAGAGTTGAGAACATTTTGTAAAGGTTGCAGTAAGTTCAAATTAGTGTAAAGGTGACTTTCCATCCATCTTTATGAAGAAGTCTTTGGCCTCTGCTTTTGGCATATCAGATGCATTTTGAGATTTGCCTCAGTAAATGAAAGTGAGACCAGCTTCTAAACACTATGCAAGAACAGTGAACCATGAGAGTTGAATGCAGCTATTTCTTCTTCATAAAAATAAATGTTTGTACATAGCTTTTTTGTTTTGTTTTGTTTTGTTTCATGCTTATGTGGCTTTGTTTTCAGCAAATCATTAAAAAAAGTGATGACTTACTGCACTGCTTTTTCAAATCTAGTCACAAACCACAATCGCTTACAGGAAATGGAATGTTTACTTGAGTTTATTATACAAGGGTCTGGATATGAGCTGTGGGATTTTTACACCTCATAGCAACGGTATTACAATTTATTTACATCTTCATGTTGGCAGCTGCACAAACTCTTATGAAATAGGACAATCACACCTTAGGGAACGGTAATTATAGGCAAAGGTATAAATAGTATAAAGAAGTGCACGCATTTGGCACTTAAGTTGAAGAGAATAGAAACTATTCTGGCAAATCTTCAAAAACATAGCCTCTCACTCATTATGAGGGCATGAACTAATTAAACCTAACTTGTCAGAATCGGCTGCATGAATAAATTCTAGTCAATTCTGGCACAGTCATACTTCAAACCCATGAAGAGCAAAGTTGTTTTAGTGATGTCATAATTTGGACGTTCAGAGTATGATATCACTTTTGACAGAATTAATGCAGAATTAATACCATATGTATAAGCATTAATAGGTATTGAATTGAACACCCAGTGATAAGTCTGTCAGTTTCCAAAGTAACATTCTGTTTCTTTCTCTCATAGTGCTTACATTAGCATAGTATCAGAAAGCCAATTTAAAATACATTTCAACACTTTTATAAGAAAGTATTTAAGTTTTACATTTCTACCTCTATTTCAAAAGCTGTTTGCATAAGAAAAGCAATTAAACCTCAGTGCCACTTTTTTAATAGTGACAAAATCGGTGTTGTAAGAGAAGAATTTAAAGGTAATTGTAAACTTAAAATGAATTGTCACCATTTGATAGCTGGAAGGAGAATTCCTCTGAGGTTCAGTTGCTCCATTTATAAATAATTTGGTCTTTTTATACAACAAATCTGAAGTTAAAATCTTGTTGCATTTAGTAGCTCGTTAGTTCCTAGTTACTGTCAGCGTCCAGGTGTTACTCTTTCCCAAATGCATTGGCTGACTCCCACCTCCTTCCTTTCCCAGCCTTGATATATTAAATTCTTTCACCCTTATCCACTATGGTTCTTAGGGTCTTCTTCAATTTTCCTTCCCCTCAGATATGTTTTGAAGATTTATGTCTGAAACACAGAAATTACAACTTTGTTTTCGGATCATAAAATCATAGAATATCCCAAGCTGGAAGGGACCCATAGGGATCATCAAGTCCAACTCCTGGCACCGCAGAGGACTGCCCAAAAGTTTAGACCATGTGACTAAGTGCACAGTCCAATCACTTTTTAAATTCAGACAGGCTTGGTGCAGTGACTATGGCCCTGGGGAGCCTGTTCCAGTGTGCAACCACCCTCTCGGTGAAGAACCTCTTCCTGATGTCCAGCCTAAACTTCCCCTGCAATTCCCCTGGATGCAAGTGTGAGTTAAAGAGCTACTGAACAGAGGCTGAGTAAAAATATGGAAGTTTGCTGGTGGTGCTAAAAGTAAGAAGTAAAAATGAAAGTTGACCTTAGGGTGAGAGAAGCTCTCTTGATACCGAGTACCATGTTAATAAACTCAGAAAGGAAATTTAATGTTGATAAATGTGAAGACCTGCATGTGAGGAAACAGCCTCCATTCTACATTCATAGAGGAGGGATTTGAACCAAATGTTGAAAATGGGAAAAAGACATTGGAATTACATGGAGTATGAAAATGGGGTCAGCTCCCTATTCAGTAGTAATAGGAAAAGTAAATAAAATATTAGCAATTAGTAAGAGAAAGAGAAGCAAAGAGGAATTCTGCTTATGCCCATTTGCAGCCCTGGTCTCACCTTCTTAAGGGTGATATAGAAAATAGTGGGAATGGCAACAATGACAAAGTGAAAATAATATAAATTAAATATTAAATAAAAAAGTAAATATAATAAAATAATTATATTATTTTATTATGTTATTTTTAATTAGAATAAGATCTCATTTTCTTCTCCATTGTCTTGCTGATGATTAAAAAACAAACTGAAGTAAAGACTATTTTCAGTTTTTATTGATGCATCTCTAAAATTTGTTTCAACTCCTCTCTATGTTCCATAGTTTAAAACAAAGTTTTAAACAAAGTAATGACCTCAAAAGTAAACAAAGTAATGACCTCAAAAGCAAACCATCGTTCATTGCATTTGCACCTGCCTTGGATTCTGCCCTTTTGTTTTCATACTACCCCTCTGGGTTTCTGATAAATTCATAATGCAATCCAGGCTACTTTTTCATCATATATGCACAAAAACACAGATCCACATGGGAAGTTTTGCAGAATGCATTAAGTATTCAGGATTCCTTTATTGCTCAAGCAAGAAAAGCAAACTATCAGTTACTAGGAAATCAGAGTATCAAAGGGTGAAGCAATAAGATTTAATTATACAGTAGCTGAACATTTGTTGAATCTAGTGGAAGGATTTTACTTCAATTGAATTGTAAGTATTTTAGATGTTATAATATGCAAGGAAAACAGACAAGAACAGTGAAGAGCAAGCACGGATTTTCTATTCCAACAAGCCGATGTGTGTTTTTTGCAGTCCGTCAGACACTAATTCATTCTAAAGAATTTAATTTGAAATATTTTTAAACTACAGTCTGGATCTCCTGTCTTAATTAGTATACTTTAATATTGACTGTTAGTCACAAAACCTCTAACACATTCATCTTCTAGTGATATAGATAAGTTTGATTAGGTATATACTGCTTAGAGTGATTTTTTTTTAGTCATTGCATAGGATTTCTTTCAAGCATAAACATCAGTATGTAACATGACTACCTTTTTCAGTTTCTAGGTCCCTCCCTCACTATGGAGGTTTCCACACTAAAATTTCTAGAAGTCTCTTGTTTTCTTCTCCTGGGAATAATCCTTAGTTGGGGAGGCTGTTGTAAAGGCTGTTTTACATTTTGCTATTAAGCCAGCAACGTCTGGACTTGTTTTGCCTTGGGGAAAGGAACAGGATGGTCAGAGTGAAATGTGAAAACAGTGCAAGTATCAGTATCTGTGGATGAAACATGGCCTCAGTGAAGAAAAAATTCTGTGCACTTTATTGGGTTAGGAATTTCCCCTGGTACCAAGAATAGAGAAAAAGGAAGGTCTTGAGGTAGCCAGGCCAGTGCAGTATGTTTCACAGATTAAGAGAAAAGTCTTGCAATGGCTCAGTTTGTGTGTTCATCAGCTACTAATGTGTCTGTGAGGGAGAAGGGACTTGATTCTTTTTTTTGGAGACACAGCCCTACTGGATAGCAATGTAATGAAATGTAACTGTATATTTCCCCACAGGGCTGGTAACTGAAAGACAGTTCAGTCTGGGATTTTTAAACATGATATTCAAATATGACTTTCATATTATATTTGGTATGTCTTCTCATTTGTGGCTATGAAGTCCAGACTCATTTTCCACTTGGGCTTTACTTAACAAACTCTTCTTGTGTGTTTCTTACTCTGTTTTTAGATTGTTGGAACTATTTCTTCCCCGAATTTCCACTAATGTCAACCTGTCAAAAAGGCATTGTTAGATGAGGGACATGGTTTAAATTTCTTGATTTAAATACAGCTGTTTTAATTTGTATTGAACATTACAATAGTTAAGCACTCCCCCACACTCTGCAGACACACACACACACACACACACACACACACACTCCTACTAATGCTAAACTACTGAATTTGGTGTTTAAATAAGAGACTGTATACTTTCATGTCAAACTCATATTTGAAAATTGGAATCTTTCAGACGGAAATATACAAAACAAGGAGGTGACTGTGACCATGGGTTGGAACCACTATGGTCCCAACAAAGTCACCTGGAAATTTGCCATGAGAATGATCAGTAGTATTACACCCCCAGTAAGGAAGGTGAGATCAATGTGAATGAATAATAGTGTTAATTATCAGTGCTACAGCAACATAAACAACAGGTAATCCAAGTTTTCACTTTCCCAGGGAAATAAAATATTTTTCCTGGCCTCACACAATTTTCTTACACACTTTTTACAATGTTTCATGTAGTTAGGAGATTTTTGTAAGAGGTCTGTCTTTTTTATGATCCTTTTGAAGTGTTTTGTTTAAAATGTGTACTCTTAATGGTTTTAATATGCCTAGATAATCTGAAAGGCACCAGCAGGGAAAAAAAAAAAAAAGTATAAACAGATAAATAAAGAATACAAATACATAAAGTACATGGTTTTCCTCAATGTCAATCCATCTGTGTTAATAATGTAGCTTTGAAGACACCATGTAATTTTCTTCTGACTTTTAGAAGAGAGACGAACAAACTTTGCTTGGTTGAGAATCATACTTCAAATGAGTAAATTAATATCTTGGCTAATAAACATGAGATGCATTTTACTGAAAGTTAGTTTACTAGTTTAGATCTGTTAAGGATTTCTAGACCTTCTGATTATAAGTGCTCTGAGAATTCTGCTGGATATTTCCATCTTTAAGAGGAAAACAATTCCATGGTTGAAAAACAATGTTAAATACAACATAGGAGCATAGACCTACATAGCAAAATAATAGCACTGACATCAAGCATCTAGTTTCTTATATTCTAGGCAAGCATAGAAATCCCACTCCTGATTTGGTTAAACTTCTTTCTAATTTTACTGCAAATACTTTTGATATGGCAAGGCTGATCTAGATTCACCTCTGACACACATAGCGGGCATCTTTTAATTCCCAGCCTAAATGAGCCGATAAGTAACACAAAAGAGCCATCCACCTATGTTTGTCCAGATTATTGTATAATGTTTGCCTTTGTGGCTAGATTCTTCCATGCATGGGTGAACTGTTACTTTGTTTTGGTGTCTCTGTTGATTTGTTCTGTTTCTTTTCTTCGTGGATTGTATTTTTTTATTATTATTATTTTTTATGCTGCTTTCAAATGTTGTTGCTGACTCTTGATTTGAGTCTGACATTTGACTTTCAGTTTTCTTTAGGTGTTGTGTCACTCCAGCTGTCTTCTGCAAGATCAGATGTACTTTGAAAAGTACATTCTTCACTTGTTACAGATGCCCATAGCATTTGTAGTTTCAGATTGTTCTCATACTCATCCCAGAATGATGACAGAGATTGAACCTGTATGAGCTATTTTGACTCACTATTTTGTTTAGCTACACAGGCTAAAAGCAGTCCTTCCACTCTTAAAATATATCAAAGCACTGCACAATTATTTCACTTCTTTACTATCAAAGTCTATCTTTTGTGTTTGGTTATTAATTCAAATTCTTCATCTTCTTTACTCCTGACATAAGTCAATGGCTTTTAAATTTTTTTTTAAAGTTTTTTAAAAACTAAAAAAAAAAATAAAAAAAATACCTTTGCAGTGCAGGTTTGGATTGGCTGAAGACAAAAATGGTAGAGTAACAATTAAGCATGTCATTAGAACCAGAAAGGTCACTATGTCACAGAAG
The DNA here is from genome assembly GCF_964211825.1 of Aythya ferina. NCBI lineage: Eukaryota > Metazoa > Chordata > Aves > Anseriformes > Anatidae > Aythya > Aythya ferina. The sequence continues at coordinate 14,659,292 of NC_140300.1, read as the reverse complement.
TATTTCTTACTCTACATTACATCACTGCTTACAGAGTCACAGCCTCTTGTTTAGGTGCCCTTTGATAGCAGAGAAAAACAATTTCTCCACAAACAAAAGCGGTGTGCTAACAGCTGAAGTCACAGCTCAGTTTGCCTCTTGGCCAGGATACACATTCCATCTGGAGCTCTATCAAGACAGTGCAGGGAGGTCTGGCAGCTGAATAATGAACTCTAAGTAAATAGGTCCTTACAACACATTGTTTCTGTGTTACTCTATTTTTGCAATATTGCAGGTTGATTATGAGTTTGCAGCCTGAATTCTTGTCTTTGTAAGGAAGTTACCTTGGTCCGAGAGCTCTTTAAGTAAAAAAAAAAAAACAAAACAAATAATAGAATTAATCTCTCCTAACTTTCAATAGCAGTTATGCCCATCAAGCCATCAAGGGCACCCCATTGTTCTTTTGTGAGGACTTCTTGACCACGTACAATAATGCATATGTTATCACATATTTACAGGCATGTTTTCTTTAAGATGAGAAAACCTATGCCAAAGACATACTAAACAGAGTAAATCCTCAGAACTAAAGTATTTGAAAGTTTGTAGATTATTAGCATCATTCATCTTCATAGGGAGAACCCCATACAAATGTTCTGTTAACAAATATTTATTTAATTCTTATGTGTTCTGAACTGAATTGGAAATATTACACAGTTTTAAAATTCATTAGCACTTCTAAGTAAATCCATCAGATTTCTAGAACTTCTGCTATTATTACTATACACATGTATGAAAGAAAACATTTTTAACACATATTCAGTGTGCTCATTATACTCTAGCTCATACTTTCACACACACACTTAAAACTTTTTTCTCCTAGTCTTGTTTTAAGAAAGCATTCTGTAGTCTGCAGCATGCTGTGTATATCACTTGGAATTTTTCAGAGCTCGTGGCAGACAAATGTGATTGTTACTTTTTGTAATTATGGGCAGAATTGTGCTTGTCCACCTTTTGTTCCACCTGAATAAATATTTTAAGAGACAGGATAGATTCCTTAGCTCTCAGTTTGAATAACTGATGGTGTTCAGTCTCTGAATTCCTGGACCAGACCTTCCCTTTGGCTTCCTAATTAGCAGTCTCTCTTTAACCCATATGGGATGGACTTGGGATAGGCAGAGATCTGCCCTGTATAGTTATTATTGCAGGATAATTTGCATTAGAAGCTACTCTGCATTTAAGGATCATCATGCCACTATTTTAATACCTTGGTTCTGCCATGAAGGTTTTGTGACCAGTGGCTGCTGTAATTCATAGAATCATGGAATCATAGAATGGTTTGGGTTGAAAGGGACCTTAAAAATCATCTAATTCCAACCCTGCCATGGGCAGGGATTCCTTCCACTAGATCAGGGTGGTTAAAGCTCCATTCAACTTGGCCTTGAACACTTCTGGGGATGGGGCATTCACAACTTCTTTGGGCAGCCTGTTCCACTGCCTCACCACCCTCACTGTGGAAAATTTCTTCTTTATGTCTAACCTAAAGCTACCTTTTATTAATTTAAAAACATTACTCCTTGTCCTATTACTCCCCAGTTTTCCTGTAGGCCGCCTTTAGGTACTGGAAGGATGCTATAAGGTCTCCCCAGAGCCTTGTCTTCTCCAGGCTGAACAACCCCAGCTCCCTCAGCCTGTCTTCACAGGAGAGGTGCTCTAACCCTCTGATCATCTTTGTGGCCCTCCTCTGGACATGCTCTAACATGTACATGTCTTTCTTGTGCTGGGAGCTCCAGAGCTCCAAAGCTGAACAGAGTACTCTAGGTAGGGTGGCATCCAGCATGTCAAGCACACTGCTCATCTGCAAGCTTGCTGAAGGTGCACTCAGTCCCACTGTCCATGCCACCAACAAAGATGTTATACAGTACTGATCCAGATAGACACCCCTGCAGAACATCACCAGTCTCCACTTGGACATCGACACTCACCACAACTCTTTAAGTGGGACCATTCAGCCAATTCCTTATCCACCGAGCAGTCCATCCTTCAAATCTACGTCTCTCCAATTTGGACACAAGGATATCATGCCAGACAGTATCAAAGGCCTAGCATAGTTTTATTCAGAAAGAAACATGCACCATGCTCTAATGAGTAGTAAAGACACACCAGAAATTAATGTGCTCCCTGTTGTCTACCAGAAGTCAGTATTTTGGCAATGGGGTGCTTCTCTAGCTTGCACTGGACAGGTATTCTGTAGTCTCCCACTGCAGTCTGAGATCCTTTTTGATTCCAAAATCATTCTTAGGCTTTTGTCTCTGTCCTCCACCTAACCTACAGCAAACTTGTTTCTTCCCCAAAAGCACTCATTGTTTCTGGGTGTGATTGTTTCCTCTCTCAGATGATAAATACAAGACAGATAAATGACAAAAAGTAGCTTTTAGCTTTTATTGTCCACATGAAGTTAATCACCAGGACTCTTCCTTTTATTCTTGTCATTTTAATCAAGTTGCACTTCTCTAGATATGCATAATTTGAACAAGTCTGTGGTCTCTCTTTCTCTTTTTGGAGAAGACCTTCAATATAAACTTAAAATACCCTATCTGCACATGACGTGTGCAGACAGCCATCATCCTGGACTAAATCCTACATGGATATAAACTCTACAAGGTTTTCAAAGTCTTCAAGTATGCATCAAACATGCAATATTTATGACTAGAGGTATGGATTATTATTTTTTTTCCCTACACACTGCTTGTAATTTTTTTCCTCATGTTATCTCTTCTCCAGTGAGCCCTTTCCTCTCTCATTGTATTTATCTCTCTCTTCACCAGTGTTCTTTTGGAGGAAAATATGAGTCTGGATTTTATTTCCACCTAAATCCCTGAAATGTGGAATTCTTTACTTCAGGGGTTTAAACTAGACCCTCAAGGCTACCTTGGCAAACTTCTGCGGTTTTAGAGGATAGAATTTTCTGTTTTGTTTAAGAATGTATCACAAGCAATGGCTCTTTAGAACTTTAAGTATGCAGTAAAAAAATAGAGATGACTAATAGCTATTTAGCAAGTAATGATGGCTTAGCAATATTTACCACTCTGATTTAGCCTCTCTGGCTCCATTACTTAGGATATTTTCCTGAATTAAATTTGCCTCAGTTCTATAGCCAGCAGCTGTCCACAGGATAAAAAAAAAAAAAAAAAAAAAAAAAAAAAAAAAAAAAAAAAAGAGAGTAAAAGAGTCCTGAATCCTCCAGAAATAATGATTTCATATTCCTAATAGGTTCCTTTAACTGCACAATCAAAACGGTCTCTTGTGCCCTCTAGCATCTTGCCCTCTAGCATGTGGTATATCATAATAAAAAACTATGTCAAACAGCTAGAGAAATAAAGACAGAATAAATTAAAACTTATAGTTTAGTGGCTTTTCATGATTCTTCACTTCTGAATGTGCAATGGTTGATCAACAGAAGGAAATGTAGTTCCTTCATCTGTGGAGTCCTGTTCTGGAGCTAAGCTGATAATCACATTAGGCCATATTTAATCAGGATGTTCATACAAGTTCTGAGTCTGTTCCCCATTTTCCCCCTCCCACACCCAAACAGACTGTTTTTTTTTTCTCTATTCATGTCTAAGTGTCACAGGATTTTGTTTCTAAACATAAGTATTAGCTCATCTTGAGACCAACTGTTCTAAAGCATTTAAAGAAATACAAGGACATGTATACTTAATATTTTTCAGCTCTAAAAATAAAGTTGCTCTAATATATTTATCTTGAAATTGCCAGACAACCCTCTTTCTGGTAACATTAGTGGAGTTGTATATTGGTTTGTAATATACCTTTTCACCACAGAAACAACATTATTAGAACATTTTAACACATTTATTGGTATACACCACTTAAATTTTTCTTTGTGGGCAAAAAGAAATATTTCTCTCTGCTATTTTAACTGACATTAAAATGTTTGTTAAAATTCTGCCGGTGCTGCTTATGGCTTCTGAATCATTAACTTATTTATTAAAGTAGTTGGTTTTAATTTAATGGAGGTTTCTTAAGATACAAATGTAAATTTTAAATAGAATATTAACAAATAAATGAACAAGCATGTCCTAACTTCTAAAGATCAAGTGATTTTTTTTCTAAAACTCATCAATGTTACATGAAAGAAAGGACTATACTGGCTACACATCAATGATTCTGAACTGTAGCAGTTTAAAAAAAATTGTCAGAACTACATTTCAATTATCCAGGAATTAGTTCTTAAATTCTCTTATATTCTCTTGTACCACTACTATTTGAAGCTACTAATTTAGTAAGCTGCTAAAATGCATTACAGGCTATTAAAAAGTCAATATCATTCAAAAAGTGATAGAATTGTTTGCTTCCAAAACATGACACATCATGAATGCTGTGCATTCTGACTTGCAAATCATGCAAGAAAATATACTCAGGACAAAACACATACCTTCTGGAGTAAATGCACATGTTCAGTTAGACATCTAAGAATAGATTAAATATATATAGAGAGAAAGAAATCTGAAAATTCAGACTTGACACTTCAGTAAAAAGAAATCATCTCTGGACAACTCTGGAAACTTTGGGTCATGCTCCACTTAAGAAATCCTCTAACAATTTGAATAAGTGAAAACTACAAAAGCCATTTAATGTTTTCAAAATGTTGTGATTAGAAATGGTCATTTAAAAGTTTAATCGTTTTAAGATCTATTTATATTTTGTACAGCACAAAATCTTAAAATTCATAAACGGTTTCCCTAGTTCACTGAAATATGGTATATGATTATGGTTTTGACAGTCTTTTGAGATTTGAGTTTGCAGAATAATCAATAGGACACGCTTATTTTCTTATTTTATTTTATTTTATTTTATTTTATTTTATTTTATTTTATTTTATTTTATATTTTATTTTATTTTATTTTATTTTATTTTATTTTATTTTATTTTTTCTCCTGGTATATAAAGTACTTGGTAATAAAAAGTCCCAAGGAAAAGTAATTTAAAGTGATTTGCACAAAGCTGTAACCAGTTATTCTCCTTGAATCAGGTGCTTAGTTTATAACAGTTTAGAAGAAATCAAAAGTTCAAAGTTATAGTTAAACATTTTAGATCCTTTTACCAGAAGTACCCTACTAAACAGAGGGTGATGTTTAGCATGACTATGTAACTTTGATTTTTGTTTAAACTCATAAAACATGAATTTCCTGATTTTGCTAGTCCCACTGTACCCAATAATATGGAAAATGTTTCTCTCTGCAAATGTTAGGTAGTTTTCTCTTGTATAAAAATATGTTCTAACTCTCATGAGCATAGTAAGCTCAGCTGTAAAACCATATAAATTTACATTTTTTTTTCAGCAAAAATAACTAACTTTTTCTGTCAAAGTATTGCTTTAAATGCGTGAACTGCTTTGTTTACTGAAATAAGAAAAAATCCTATTCTTATAGGCAGTTTAGGAAATATATAAAGGGAAGAAAAAGCAATGGAGAAAATAATTATAAACACTTCACAAACTTGATAGATATTTCTTTTTTCTTCAATTGTGTGTGTACTGGTGGAACTTCGATTCCTGAGAATGGTAACAAAAGGCAGATATGAAGGTAGAGAGATAAAATTTCTTTGAGTCTAAAACAAAATGTATGTTAGAACAACACATGCAATATATTGCACTTTTTGCATAGAAGCGTGAGCATGTTTAAGTTGTAGGAGATTTACTAAATGCAGAGCATGGGAACTTTGATATTGAAACAGCTCAGTGGCCCACATGGTCTTATTTCTGATAGCGTTCAGCTGCTGGGGAGAAGGTTGTAACAGACGGACATAAAAACTGTTCTGTTTATTCTTAACCCAGGCACATAGTGGTTGACTTCTGCTTTACAATGAGAAAATTGATATTATACAGATGGAATATGTGTTCCATAAAGAAAATTTCCACTTCTATAATATACATATGTATATGGATTTACTGAAAATATCTGTTAAACCTTTTTTTTTTTTTTTTTTTTTTTTCAGTTTGGAATTTTAAAATTTTATCATGAAAAATAGAAAACTGGAAAGAAGAAGGCACTTTATTTATTTATTTATTTCATAAGAAATTGCTCTGCAAGTTTCAGTGGATATTTGTTCTTGCTTCCAGCTGAACACTGTAATTCAATATTTTTATTAGTCGTCTATTTTTAATTTTGGAAAGTCAATGTCCACAGTGATATTTTCTGGCAATCAAATTATACAACTCTGAATTTCTTGAAAAAGATTTTCCTTTATCTGTGTGCTTTGTTCTATTTTCTTTAAGTGCTTCTCTGTATTTAAGCTTGATAAAAGAATGAACAGCATTTGCCCATACAACTTCCGTGCCCCATTCAGTGTTCTGTTTTGTTATTTATTTTCTCTCATTACATGGAAGTGTTCCTGAGCCTTAGGATTTTCTTTTTTTCCTAGTTTGGAAACTTTCTTGAACCTCACAGTGTATTTACAGCCAACACTAGAGGGCTGTTCCTGGACTGAGACCACGCCAGGCTTTTCTAATGACAGACTTGTTTGTTTAAGATGTACACAAGTTGTGGCTGTCATTGAAGATAAGTAAATCTGATGGACCAATGTCAAAAGCATGGGAGATGACGGAAAGGAATATCCATCCTTTAGTACAGATGAGCTAAATATGTTTATAAAAACAACAAGGATGGAGCAGAGATGTGCATACGCATTTAATACTTGCATGCACAGTATTATTGCCTGACTACACTGCATACAACTCATTAAGAAAAAAAAAAAAATCAGTAAAAGGAATAGCTGGTCCCTCCATACCAAATCACCATTTCAGGTCTCTGCAGTTCTTTTGGTTTAACAGCCTTTTCTGAGACGGAACCTCAAAAACAGCTGCTCTCTGCAGAGACACTCACACAGATATGAGCTAAACTTTTTTCTTTAAGAAAATTAATGCTATTGCTTTTTTTTTAGCATTAAGTGGGAATATTGTGTTAAAATGAAAAGAATAAAAAACAATTTCTGAATGACTTTTCTTGTTCTCTAAGTAAACAGTATAGAGGTGGGAGGAGTGAAGACTATCTTTGTGCCACATATTCCATTTACTAAGAGACAAGAGAGTCATTCACAAGTTCCATTATGTGCTCATAAATGCTAGCAGAGTTCCGTATGTTTGTTTTAATAAGCAAATTCACTGTCTACTGATAAATTGAACAAACACAACTTGATCACAGCTCTTAGGCCTGAGAGGAAAAGGAAATATGCATCTTACAGATCCTAACAAAGTCAGCCTTTTAAACTGAGATGAGAAAAAAACTGCTTAAGGTTTATTCCAGCAGTGTGAAATTATTCCACAGATGACTTGTACCTTGCCATCTCTCCCAGCCAAACTACAAAGCTGATCAGTTAAGCAACAAGCCTGGTAGCTTTCTTCCTAGGTCTCTTTCACAGGTAAAACTTTTTGCATAATGGCCCCCTTAAAAAAAATATTTTGGTATAACTAATCCTTTTAAAATTACACTCAACAACTCAGAACCACTACATAGAAATTCCAACTGCAGCCAGTGCTTTTGAAATCCTATGCCACAGTTTGTTTTTTAAGACAACATGTAGCTGCTAACAGATATAATAAATGAATATGTTAAGCAGTATCCCACACACAGAATGAATTCAAATATGAAGTATCTTACAAGAAATACTCTTGAGTTCCCTCTTTAGCCCATTGTTTAGTTAAATTGTTCTATAAAAATGGTGGTACAGTGTTACTCTAAATTATTCCATTGACACCACTGAATTTGTATTATGGCCAAGATTTCAAAAAACATGTGTCATATTCAAATGTCTAAGTCCTTATTTCTGTGTTTAAATGAAAGTCCCAAATTTATCTATTACCTGACAGTCAAAAAAATAGATCCTGTTGCAGCTGGAAGTTTCTAACACCCAGTCCCCACCTTACCCCTCTCTTTGGCCTGGTACAGATGGTGTGTGTGGCCATTTTGACTAGGTTGTTGGCAAATTATGCAGCAGATGAAAATGCATCATAAAGGCTTGTTAAAACTGTTATTACCCCAGAAAAACACATTTGTGAAACCATAGCCATAGAGGACATGTTTATGTCAGCAGGGTGTTTTGAGAAAAGTAGAGAATAACCTCTTAGAGAAACCTAAAAAGTTTGCCATTTCACCTCTGGGCAGAAAGAACTGGAATTTTACTTTATTTGTTGATGAAATGAGGAACCCAATGGGCCTTGTCCCACTGCCCCAGAGAGTGACTGAGTCAGGACTGGCTCCTCCTGGCTGGAGGTTACAGTTGGCCCCACAGCCAAACCACATGAGTAGGAGATGCGCTTGGGGCCCTGACAGTAAGTCTGCTTCAGAAACTAAGCTGGGAGTTTAGGTACAACTTTGTGTTCATTCAACCAAGGTAGAATTTTTTAACGTTCCATGCACTCAAAATTTTAAAGCAGTATTTGGTTTGGGGCTTATCCCAAGTGAATGTTGCTGCTTGCACTTCCCCTCACCCTGCCAGCCATTTTTCTGGTTGACTACAAAGCTGACAAACCAACAAAAGACCACAGGTATTTGCATGATGCTAAATGATATTTTGGGGAATTCAAGCCCATTTTTGAGTAGCCACAGTTAGAATTTCAGTTTTTTCATGATTTGAGAAGACGAAATGGTTTGTCATTGCTCTTTCAATTCATTGTGCTAATTCTTTGATCAGCCTGTGCCTGCCAGCACAACGGTACAACAGAATAATAGATCATTGGAAACAGCCACTGCCTTCCAAGTTTTTCTCATTAAGAAGCATCTGCTTTTGTTGGGAGGGGATAAAAATGAACAAAAAAACAGATATCTTTTTAGAGCTACTGAAGATGAATGTATACCAGTTTACTATTAAATATCATAAACATGCAATGAATAAGAAGGCTGTTACAACTAAAATCACATCATGCTTTTATTATTAAATGTATTTCTGTTGAGAAAAAATTTCCCTTTTGGGATAGCAGCATTTCTCCTACAGAAAACAATACAACTAATTTCTGCTGTGCTTTTGAAATCCACCATGGGAAAATAATAACTTGGATAGATTAAACAAAAAAAAAAAAAAAAAACAAAAACAAACAAACAAACAAAAAAAGGTCTGTCCAAGTCCAAGAAAATTAATTTCAATTTTATAGTTATAATTATTCAAATTGTTGTTAATATTAGAATCATAGAATCATAGAAAAAGTTGGAAAAGACCTTCAAGTTCGTTTGGTCCAACAGTCCCTCTACCCACTAAACTATGTCCCTAAGTACCACATCCAACATTTTCATAAACACCCCCAGGGATGGTGACTCCACCACCTCCCTGGGCAATCGATTCTGATGCCTAACCACCCTTTCTGAGAAGAAATGTCTCCGAATTTCCAACCTGAAGCTCCCCTGGCACTGTATTATTTTATACTAATACCTAGGAATGAGGGGTCAGCACCACTCTACTTACACATGAGAGAATCCTTTAACCACTGTACAGTCTGTTAAAGTTTTCCTAGAGGAAAGACAAGATAGAGACTGGCAAAAGAAGGAAGATGTACAAAGAAATAGTGAGACTATACTGGTGAGCATCACAGCAGTTTCAATGAATGAAAGTCAAATCATTACCTTGAGGCATCATAATAAAAGAAATTGAAAGCATACTGCAAGAGTCATATTTATATTTATGGAAAACTCTTTCAAAATCATGGTATACCATAGAAAAGAGTGTGAAACTATTTGAGGAAAACTAAACATATAGCTATCTATGAAAATTCATATAGGGAGAGTCTGTGAATGTCTTTGAAAGTGAAGATATACCTTTTGTTTGATACAATAGTAAACAAGGATTCATTAGAGAAATCCTTGTTCACAAGCATACAGAATTGAATGGAAAGCACTAGTCAAAGCACAGGAAAAATACTGTTTAACTTCCGTATTGGTATTTTTATTGCTTAAATTACAGTGGAACTTACAAGATCTAGTCATATTCTTGTGATGGACAAACCCCAAATAAGCAAGTCATTCAAAAATATTCAAAACTATTCTTTTACTTCTCTTTCTATGTAGCATAACTTTGCATATGTTTGGGTCAGATTGCACAACATTTTGGCATTAATTTTGCTTGAAATGAGTGTAATATATATAAGAATAATCTTGATAATTTGAAACCTGTGTGTGTGTGTGAAAGCTCTCTTATTCAGTAGTGCTTTGAGACCTGAAGTGAAATATTTTAACTTTGACACCACCACATTTTGTTTTTCCCACTCATGGAGGATATGTTTTTAGACATTCTCCATTTCATAAATATTAATGCTCCTTTTTTGAACACCATTTGCCTATTCTGCCACAAACTAGGTTAAAAAAAATATCAAATACTCTGCATAAATGTGAAATCCTGAACTGTCCAGGAAGAAGCTCTACCTCCCAAGTTATCTCTGTGTATCATGCCACAAGTTTAAGTTCCAAGAGCCTGAACAGAAGTTAATATCTGTAAATATTAGCTTTTTTATATATTATATTTTTTTCAGATGAAAAATCCAACTTGATAATCTAGGATCCAACTGGATTGGGATCGGTGTTAAATGAAACCATGCATTATGTAGGAATTCCATGTGAAAAAAATATCTGTCTGAGCACAGCTCATGGGTATATGCACAAAGCTCGATTCATCTGGAGAGGACTTTATTCTTATCATCCATCAGCCAAAATGAAGTTCTCACTATAACTCCACTGTAGATTGTATTTAATATAAACTTCCTGAGTTGAATACCATTATTTCTAAAATAACTTGAAAAAGCATTTGCATATTTCCTAGAATGTCACTTTGGGATATTGGTCAGACTTTTAACCAGTATAAATTTGACAATTATTTGTGTTCCAAATATGTACATATTTTGACTATCCTAAAGCTTTTCAGGTTTGGTAGGAAAAAAAAAAAAACAACACAAATTTTTGAAAATAATTCATATTGCAGTATAGTACTGTAAACAAAAGAATTCTCTGAAAAGCACCATTAATTATCATGTCTGTTTTCAAAATTGGTGTTGTTTGCTAATGTATCTATACAACATCCAAAACCACATTATTAAATCCAAACGTTCTGCTCTAAATTACTGCTTTAATGGGTCTTAATATACTTGATTATAGAAAAAATAGAAATATTACTCTTCTGGGAGAGTTATTTGGTTAGAGTTTCAGAACAAATTTTCAATTTGCTTGGTGATAACAGAGATTGAGACCAGGTTTTCTAGCAGTCTGTATCATACACATCTCGGGAGTAATTGTCTGCCTATTTACAGAACTGAGGGTCACAAATTCTATCATAAGATAGATGTCAGTGACCTGGAAAGAAAGCTTTCTTGAAATTGAAGATATATCTTAGAGTGTGATAAATTAACTACTTGAACAGTTTTATATGACATATATAATAGCAAAGTTACTCCAACAGCTGAAAGTGAAGCAGATCATTAAAGTTAGCTCCTTTATGGTTCTGTAATTGTAAATCAGAATCAGATGTTTATTCTGGAATCTGGAAACCTGGGTTGGTGTTGCTAAGCTGTCTGGATATCGGATCTCAGCTCACTCTGATAGAAGGGCTGCACAAGGCATAACGAAAGAAACTTCATTGCTTGTTACTGGCCTTTGAATAGACTCAGTTAAATGCATACAATAGCAGAAAATTAAGCCCAATTTTAATAAATCTGTGGTGATAGAAATCTGCCAGAAGAGGCCTTTCTAAAATGCTGGTTGAACTAATGGTGAAGTGAATCAGTAATACAGGGGATGGTCCCTAAGGAAGATGAGTGAAGTGGAGATTTCAGTGTGGGGCTGGATATCAGCAAAGCCTCAATCTTCCTTAAAAATATCCATCACTCCAGAAAAAAATGTCTGATTTAAAGATACTTTTCTTTATCTATGTATTTTTTTCCTATTTACTGTACTGTGGCATAATTATATATGCTTAAAACTCTGTTGATATGGAAAGAAAATGTATTTCTGCTCTTCAGGAATTTCTTTGCCACTGAAGTCAGTTTTTCTCTGTTCTCTTCCCTCCACAATGGAATCCTTAAAAAGAACTGCTCTATTGCAGAAACTACCCTATTACAGAACTGCTCTATCTGAATTGGGTCCTGTACAAACTTTTAGAAGATCAAATATGAGCCATGCTACATGGACTTTATTATTCCTTTCTAAACAGTTGCACTGAACTAAGGAGCTAGCCACAACAGAGCTGCTAGATAAGGGTCCAGGTTTCCCAAATGTTATGAATGAAATTCTCCAGCCTATCAATGGGGCTTTCCTTACAGGTATATGATAGCAACATTAAAATATCAAGACTCAAAATATATAAATAATTCCAATATATAGTATTTACTACACCAGGATCATTCAGCTGTACATGCAGATTTTTTTTTTACAATATTAAGACAAGATGAAGCAAGGTCCATGTAAATACTACATGATCCATTCAAAGAGAAAATATAAAAACTGATTAGTTAAGCATCAACCTACACTCCAATGAAAATAGAGAATTAAGCCCACCAAAGTTATTTAAACATTTTCTATGAATACAAGACATTGCACATAATTTCCTCTATTAAAGTCTATCCACAACACAGTGCAATATGACACACTTGAAACCTTTATGCACCTGGAAAAGAATATGTATTACATGCAGTCATCAGGAAAACATTTGCTTCTTAGGAAGGAAACTTTGCTTACAAATACTGCACTTTTTGAATTTGTGATTTTTCCATAGGTTTCTACATTATTAACAAAAAGAAACAATGAAAATATGACTGGGGCCACAGTAAATACGACTTAGATGCTTCAGGGTTTAGTAGTCTTGAAATAAATAAGTGGAATACTGGAAGAATGTCAGAGCTTTTTGGCTCTATGGTTCTGATTATGTTTCATTTACTTAATTTGTATGCTAAAATTATTGCATCATGTTAAGCATTTAGGATTGTTTATATAGATATCTTTCATAAAACTTGCTGTTTTGGGATTCACTTTTGAATGAAGTTTAGCTCTTTCTCACAGGTTGGTGTTTAAGTAAACATTGATTGTTTAAGAACAGTAGTACCTGCAGTAAATGGGATTCTGCATACTTGAAGGTCATCATGGGTTTGCCTTGCCAGAAAAAGTGCTCAGAATTTTGGAGGACTTCCACTATCTGTGAAGGTACTACTGGTAAAATGCATTGTCAGATACTGTGTGAAAAAAGCTTTGACTCAACATGAAACAAGCTTTGACTCAACAAGGAAAGAAGAGCCAGTGGTTATACAGAGCCCACAGCCTCCTATTTTCTCTTGCCTGCTCCAAGCTTTGAAATAGAGCCAACTTAGATATCTCCTTGACTGTTGCACAGTCGGCAGTCCTGGCTGGGATGTCTCTATGGACTGGAATCCTGCAAGACCCGTAGGGCAAGCAAACCTTGAAATCCTTCTTTGTTGGATGGTTCCTGCACAAGTTTAAGCAATTTTGTAGTTATCTTATGCCCTCTTCCTGCTGAGTCAATCCTCAACTAGCAAAAGACTCTTACAGTCTTTTCATGTCACTGTGATTCCTCTACAGGGCCTTAAAAAAGAACTGTGTTCATAACAGCAGACTGAATGTCTCACAGAAAATGCTCTTTTAACATTTTCCAGGCTGAATTACTACTGATTGTGTTAGCATACACTCTAATGATTGTTACTTCATAACATTTATTTTTGCGCAAATTTTACATCTATAAAAGCATATTATACTAAGTTTCAGTCAAAATCTTTATTATAATATATTTTTATTTGGAAAAGTTTGTTTACTTTTAATTTAGTGTCAGCCTCTGTGTGGTTGTGTGTGCATATGTGTGCATTAATACTTTTTGAATATATTTTTTTCTCATTAATTCATCAGAAATACTAGACAGAGATGTCTGGCTGCATGCCATTCACTTCTCATAACATGACCACTCCTTTGGATGGTAATTATAGTTTGCAGATGCCCAGTTATGGAAAACACTGTTTTCCACAACAGCATCTGCCTTCACGACACTCTCTGAAAATATTCATGTTGGCAGTTTAGAGATAGCTTTCTGGGTGTCATAGGTTTTGTTTACAGATGACATTTCTACATTCTTTCAATCTATTTTCTCTCCCTTCGCTTCATAAAATAACTTTCCTTTTGTTTGTTTGTTTGTTTGTTTTTGGTTTTGTTTATGTAGAAATCTATATGAATCTCTTCTAAACTAAAACACAGATAGTGGTGCATCCTGATATTTCCAGCATATCTTGTTCATCATTAATTTATTGGTACAGATTAATACTGAATCTGTCAAAATGCTTTATTGATATATAGTGAAACAGAAATCTGCACCGGTAGAGCTTGTGGTTTGTAACACTGCATGAGCAAAAAGGGAATGAAGAAGCAAAAGGACCTGTTGCTGTTGGTCACAACACTCTGTGTTACAGATATTAGATTTATCTCTTGAAAACTGTGGAAATACTGTCATCCGTTCTCATGAATACATGGATATCATAAACCAGTAGAAATCTGGATTCATTTTTACATTAAATATACCAGACTGTATTGACAGTTTTGGAGTAGAAAAGGGTTCTTCTTGAGTTTGCTTATGTAAATAAACCCACTCAGTGACTGTAACTGTTTTATGATATCAGATTTATTTCCATGAAACATGAGGTATTCATATTTTACATTAGAAATCTGAGGATTTTTTTTTTTTTTTTTTTGACCAATGCAGTTAGGAGGGGAACTTTGTAAAACTAGACATGTTTGAATGACTACAAATAATTTAAATGCTATTTAGTTATGTCAATTAGATGAACTTCTCAACCATGCTGACTTCCATGATTTTTAAAATTCACCTTTTGCTAGCCTATGGACATGCTCAAAGATAATAGAGGAGCTAAAAAGATTAATTTTGCTGACTTTCAGATAATTCTAGAAAGATTAAATGAAGGTTTCTATATATTTTTTAAACAATTTGAAGGTTTCTATATTTTTTTTAAAAACAATTATTTATTATTTTTCCCCAGCACAGTCAGTTTTGACTTCAACTACAGGCTAAAAGTTCAGATACTAATATTTAGAAAATTGAGGGTAAAGTTTTTATACTTCATTTGATGTAATAGCAATATTATCTCAGGAACATTTCTAGAAGCATAGAATGGTTGATATTTCTCTCCCATTTTTCATTTATGCTTTAAACTGCATGGACATGGGGAACAAATTAGGTAAACTGAAATTCTTTTGATTTGGAAAAGTGAAACTGGGAACAAGGTCTTCAGACTGACCATAAAGAATATAAGATGTTATTGGACCTCACTGGTAATGTGCATGTGTACAGCAGGTGCACTGATGCCTGTTGCTCCTGGTTACAGAAACAAAAAATAAAACAAGAAAGCCCAGAGCCAGTATAATCTCAGTCATTACAGAACAGCTAAAACTTTGTTTTCCCATAAAGTAAATTAGATATTGTAGGCTTCAAAGTGCCAAATTCTGTAGCCAAGGAAAGCAGAGATTTATCCTTTATTGCTGGGGCCACCCACTTGGTTCCTCCTCCTCCTCCAAAAAAAAAAAAAGAGAAAGAGAAAGAGAGAAAAGGGAAAAGAAAAAGGAAAAGAAAAAAGAAAAAGAAGTAAAAGAAAAAGAAAAAGAAAAAGAAAAAGAAAAAGAAAAAGAAAAAGAAAAAGAAAAAGAAAAAGAAAAAGAAAAAGAAAAAGAAAAAGAAAAAGAAAAAGAAGGAAAAAGTGCAGCATGACTGTGATAATTCACAGATGTCTAAATTATATTCTGCTTTCATGGTCTTCATGATGTAACAAAACTGCAATCAGGCAAGCTGGCCTAGATTCACCCAAGCATTATCTGTAAGTATCGTTTGATACAGAGATGATTTGTTGTGAGGAAAGGTGGATAAAATTAGCTAATGTTAATGTTTTGCTGTGGTTTGCTATGTCTTTGTTTACATTTTCTTTGGAAATGCAGCCTTAAGGCAACTTAAGGCCTTTAAGGCCTTTGAAAGAACCTTTCACAGTATTGGAGGGAGGTCTGCATGCTGGTGAAGCTAGCAGAGCTTTCATTATCCAATCCAATTATAACCTGTGTAGAGTCGTTAAATCCTATTGAGTCAGATGTGCAGAGGAGGAAAGGATGTGCATTCAGCACCAGGAGGTACCTGAAATGCAGTTGCGATCTATTGAAATACATCCTGGTTGTTAATTTTCCAGGTGTCAGGAGGTATTGGTCCTTTCACATTCACCTGATATTGGTGCTGAATAAGAAAGGGTCGTTGTTATAAAAATAAAATTATTATCACAGGTTCTCTATCATTTGGATTTCTCTCCATTAAAACTTTATTTTTTCTCTACCACATTAAACCATTGGACCACATTAAAAAATGCCTACAAACAAGTATTATTCTAGATTTCTCTTCATTGCATGCCTGTTAAGTCAGACTGAAATCATTCTGTGATCTGTAGTGTAGGTGGTGATCTAGAGTAGTTTAAAAATTCTACTACGTTATTTCTGTTTTTTTACATGTTCTTCTCATGGTAACACTGCCATTTGTGTATAGTGCTGCAGGTATACTTGGAGTTTACTTCATAATCTTATTTATATTTTTGAATTTTGTGCAAAATGCTTGACATGGCTAGTTGGAGGATTATAATACAAAACCATTTACTGAACTGGCAGAACATTTCAGAATTTCCTTTTATTTGTTTTTATTTTTGGTTTCTTTTATCTTTTATCTTTAGTTTCTGTTTTATTTAGTTGCTTGGTTTGCATTTGGTTTTGGTGTGGGACAAACTAAATTGCACTCGCAATAATCCCAACTACATGCACTGTAATTCCCACAAGAGTTGGGAATAATTTTCCTGTTTAAATGTATGTTTTCATTTTTCATTTTAAAATTGTAGCATTTCAAAACTTCCTCAACTGTTTAAATGTTTCAGAAGAGTGCAACTGAAGGTCGAAGGTAAAAAAGGCACATCGGACTCTGTAGAGAAAGTACTAGACTAAATGAAATGATAGAGAGTAAAAAATAGAAATGACAAATAGCAACAAGAACTTGGAAATGTTTTATTTTACAAAAACATTCAACCAAAAACCCTATGGCAACAAAATATTGCAAAAAAAAATATTGCATTTGAGGAAATTTCCATTGTAAAATGAAAGTTAACATAATTAACAATTGATTTTTATTAGACTTAAATCAAAATTTAAGCCCTAAGTTTTCAATTTTTCCATTAAGGAAGGAAATTTCTTCTTTTTCAGTAGGTGACCAGTGCAGTTTGTTTAAAGCCTGCTCCTGTCCCTGGAGTTGTAGACACATGTTTGAAATGTGATGCTCCACTGCTGTAGTAGAAAGTTGATCTCTGAACTGATGTTACAGACAGTGGAAGGGGAAAAGTAACAACTATCACCTACAGAAATATGAACAGAAGTGTTTTTGCCAATTGCAATACTTTCATATCTTACAACTTGCTTAATTCAACAATTGACAGGATCTGGGTATACTGTATACATACATTACTGATTGTTGGAAATCTGATTGTTATAATTACAGTCTTAGCATTGTCTGGCTGTGGGAATACTGCAGATTTTACCAGAGTACAGAGAGCATGCTGGTTTGTTGTGTGTGGCCCAGGAGCAAGGAGCTAATTGCTAAATAAGCATCACAGACAATTTAAGAATGAGTGCAACTTGCAAAGCTTTTTTTTCAAAACCTTGGAGGACAGAAAAAGTTAGAGTTTTATTTTGTCTTAAAGTTCCATTCTTCTTTCTTTACCAAAAAGTATTTATTCCCTCTGAACTTTGTCTATTTTTTTTTTCTGTTATTCTTTCCATTTATCCTTTGTAGAAAAGTTTTTTCCTCTTTTAATGGGATATTTTTATATTTTGCATCCAGAATACAAACTCACTAAACAGTTAAAGACTACTGATTCTTGGAAAGACAATAAATTTTAAATTACTCTTTTTTTTTTTTTATTTGAATTTATTATTTTTTTTTCTTTTCATTAACCATCAATGCATCCCTTTCACTTAAATTTTATGTCTTCATTACAATCAGCACCTTGTTATTCTTATCATTTTAATTCATATCTTTCACCTTCCTTACTCTCTGGTGGTGTTAGCTCAGATTTAAACTAATTGCCTTTATTTCCCTACCAGTGCTGGCTGCAGTTTCTTTTCCTGTCGGTAGGAATGAAGCAGTGGGTGTGAGCTGCAGAGCCACTGTCAGTTGTTTATTCTAGGGCCAGGGCTATCTCATAGGGCAGCTTCCCAAAGGAACCCTGCTTACAGTAGCGAGGAAAGCCAGGGCTGACTCACGCTTTGCTTATCGGAGCTGCCGAAGGCTTAACCATCCCATCCCCGCAGCTGTCAGCGGATGAAGCTGCCCCTTTGCCTTGTGGAGATTTTGTCTGGAACCAGCACCTCCTGCTAGTGCTGTGAAATAGCTGACTGTCCTGGCTGGCTGCTGCTTTCAGAGATTGTGGGCTGGCAGAGGTCCACTGTAATCACATTTTTATTTAATCATTTTATCAAGCCCAAGGGCTGCAGGCAGAAGTTGCAGGTAGGGCAGGAAGTTTTGGCAGTAATGTTGCCAACTCCCTTGTGCCAGTGTTGCGGGGCTCTTCCAATTTACCACTACTACCCAGGACCTCAGGTGTAAGCAGGAGAAATCTGAAGGGAGGATGTGCAGATGAGGATCCAGGCTCCCCAGTGCGGGTCTGACTGACGTGAGCTGGAGCTTTAAAATGAAGCCACACAGAGGCTGGAGTTTACTGTGAATCCAGCTTTGGGTTTGGTTTAAAATCTGAGGAAATGAGTTGTGTACCGATTCCCTGGAGAGGGCCTTGAGCCACCCCACTCACAGGGATGCACGCAGGGTGGCCAAACCCAAATCCCAGCTTGCTCAATCCCAGCAGCCCTATCACATCTGGCCTGGCATGGACACTCCTGCCACTGTGATGCTGGGGTGCCCAAATGGGTCAAGCACCAATGAGCATGGTGTGGTTCAATTTTTGGAAGAAAAAGAGAGGGGAAGGGGAAGCTCAGCCCCAGATGGGACTGGGAGCCCCATAGGCTGGAGGCATGGGGATGGAGAAGAAGCTGGGAAGGGTCAACTGTTGAGAATGTGTGGATATGAAAAATAAGAGGAAAATAGGGTCAAGGTCTACCGAGGAATAAGGAGGAGAAATAAGATGTGCGCCAGGGAAAGGTACATGCAAAGGAGGCAAAGACCAGGTACACCCTCGGTAGATGTAGGCTCACTGCAAGATGGGGTGGGTAGTGGAAGGGAAGGGATGGAAGCCCCTTCCTATATAGAACATTTAATTCCTGTTCTCTAAACCCCGTGGCTTACCTGTAACTGTTCTATGTTATCAAAGAAAATCTGACCCCAAATGTACTTTGTCCAGCAATTCTTTTGGAATTACAGTTCTGACACAGAAGTACTGTAGATAAGTAACAAAGCAATATGTGAAAGCAGCAGCTATGACTTTTGGATACTGTTACAAGGTATTTATGTAGTAAACAAGGAAAGACAACATATAATTTCAATTATAAAAATAAAGCAGTTTTGAAATAGAAATTAAACCTCAGGCTTCTAGGTATAATTCAATGTCTAAATGACAGAAATTAGGAAAAAAAGTGTGGTTAAGTTATTTCACAACTACCTTTGTGTTCTGTCTGGTTCCTTCAATATACTAACAAGATCCATCACAATAGGTCTTAAAATTCTGCCTTTTTATTGTACCATTTTCTATAGTTTCATAGTTTTTTTTATTCAGAGCGCTCTTCTGCACTGAATGTAAATCATATGCATTTGTTTTCTTTAATGTAGAGCACAGTTTGCCTCTTTGGGACTCTTGATGCTAACAGGAGGAATTTTAATGTGATAGAATGTTTTTAATATTGTATGAAATTAGGGAGAAACACAAGCAGCACTATCATTCATAACTTTATTTGAGTCTGCAATTTTTCCTGTATGGTTTTATGCGTATAAAAGGAATACCCAGGGTCTGGTCATCTGTTAACATCTCACATTTCCTTTCCTGCCACAAATGCTGCTTATTATAATAGTATGAACTGGAATATGTGTTTTTATTGCTGCTCCAAATGAATAAGAAAGTAGAAACACACAAATATGGATTTGTTTTTTTTTTTTTTTAATATTACCTATATCTGTTTTATAGTTTGATAAAAGCTTCAGTTGATACAACACTGAATAAATGTAGCCCTGTGCAGTATGTTTATTCAAATATTTAACTTGTGACATTTAATAAAATAACAATTTAAACAGGTAAGGATTAGTCAAATACAAAAACTATTAGAAACATTCACATAATTCAAAATAAAACTCTCGACCATTATCAGATGTAGGAAAACCACATAAGAGTCCATAAAAAAGTTTTCAAGCTCCAATAAGTTAGATATAATAGGGCTTTTTTTTTGTCAAATACAAAAATAAATATTATTGATTTTATGAATAAATACATTTTCCTAAATGATTTAGAAAGCTCTGTTTATTCATATACAGACAGTGTTTAGAATATGTAGTAGCCAGTATGTCTGCAGATATATTTATGTTGGACTGTTTAGATTGGCTTCACCTCTGTAATAATTTATAACAGTTTCAATGTAAACCTGCCATTGAGCAGGTCATAAAGGTCCTGCATTTTAACCATCATAATTTCAGATAAACCCACAAAACTATTTCTTGCAGGAAAGCTCTAGTTAATCCTTGAATATCTTTGGGATGGAATTTGTTTTTTTATTTAGGCAAATTTAGAGAGCAATAAAGGCTGCATTTTAACCATGTTTGATATTCCAGAACTGGTGATAATTTAAAGTATATATTTTTTGTTTTGTTTTACAGCAGTAACTCTTCATTGACACTTATTAATACAAAAATTCTGCCCTTCAATTGATTTCAAGTCTTGCTCAAAAGAGAAAGCTACTGTTCATTTAAAAATGTTTCATTGTACCCAAAATTTAAACATAAATACATTAATGTTTTTCCACATGAAATGAAGGTAGATCAATGTCATTTGTTTTTAACTTGCTAGAAGTTTCTTGTTTCACGGCATGGATTTTGGAAGTGTGAGAATTATTTATATAATTTCTAAATTTAAAAACTGTTTTAACAAATGATCATTTTCTACCAAAATTCTTCTATTATACATATGCTCAATTAAATGTTCTTAACTACTATAAGGTGGGCATTTTGAAAAATGTCATTTGAACTATTATTTAATACAAAAAAAGTGAAAAAGCAAGAAAGGTAAACATATAAAAATGTATATATATTATACATGTATATGTATACATGTAAGGGAGCTTCTGTCTTCTTTTGTACATCTTCCTTTTCCATTCTAACGACACCTACAGTAATACAGGTGCTGCTGCTCTTTTAAACTTCAGATGTTACCCACAAAGTCCTGTGGTTCCATGTTGATACAGCATATGGTACAGCATAGGACATACAAGAGAGCTCTTACTCTAAAACTATGGTATCTACAATAAATTCAGCAAATCTTGACCTTTTTCTCAGAAAATACAGAGAGATCTTGTTGACTTTTTCTTTTCATGTAGTTTTTTTCGTGTTGTTCATCACGTCTGCTCCCCGCTCCTCTTGATGAAGGCAGCTCAGAGTTTATGGTGGGAAGTACAGAGGATGCCTGCAGAATGGCTACAAGAAATGGAAAATCTCTAAATTTTCCTTTAAAAGGAAGCAGATAAAAGCCTGTAGAATGTCTCCTAATAATATATTGCATAGTGCTCTGTCCAGGCAATGTGAATATTAATTCTTTGCCAGTTTTCAGTGCTATGTGAACAATATCCTACCAATACTTTTCTGACATTATACCTCTAGTTTGTGATGTCCATACTACCAAAATGTCAGTAATATCGATTGTTGATTGCCTGTAATAGGGAATACAGGGGATTATGTATCTTGGACAAGATGTAATCTGATTTCTCCAGGTTGAGCTAATTTTTATATGTATTCCATCAATATTTAAGGTCATAATGAGTGTTATTTAGATAGGTTGCTGCTTGAATTCTAAAAAGTTCTAACTATGAGACAAAACACTGAACACTAGCTTCAGCACTGTACCTACTTTTAAATATATTTTGTTAGATTGACAAAAAAAATGGGACTGTCATACCAAAAAAATTAGATAGACTGTGCAGTACTGGTCACAGTGCTTCACCTATTACCACAGGGGTGATCTCTTGTATTTTTCAAAATGATTACAAAATTCCAAAGCATTTATAGCATTGATTTTCAAATTAAATTTAGTAAATTTTCACATGTCACGTGCTAGTACAAATGCCCCAATGATGAAATGTAACAGAAATTTAGTTTCACTTTTTCTTTTTATTATTTATCACTTTTAATACATCCTTGGTAATCCTATCTATGGCCTAGAAGTCCCTTTGACATGAAGTAGCATATTAGAATGGAAGGGAGACCTGGTGGTATAAATCAGTATTGTGTATGGTTTTGTACAGTTGAAAAATGAGGAATATTAGTGCCTCTCTTTGGTAGAGAAGTTGAGGAAGTACTTCTGTGATCTTTGGTAGGGAATGCTTGTTTTGTAAATAGCTCAGCCATCATAGACATCAAATGTATTATTATAGAAAGCATACTTTCTTCAAAAGGGGGAAAATGGAAAGTCCATTCAGATACATGTATTTCTTCATACATACATTAGTATATATATATTAGATATAATGTTATGAATAATATATATAATATGACTATAAATGGATTTGGATCTACAAATAATGTAGGTGAAATTTCCTGTAAGAATGCTGTTTTATCTGTATCTGAAGGATTATTTTGTATTTGTTCTTAAAAGTATATAACTGTGTTAAGCACAGCTTTCTGACCATACTTTTATCTAATCAATTAATT
The DNA here is from genome assembly GCF_964211825.1 of Aythya ferina. NCBI lineage: Eukaryota > Metazoa > Chordata > Aves > Anseriformes > Anatidae > Aythya > Aythya ferina. The sequence continues at coordinate 14,636,381 of NC_140300.1, read as the reverse complement.
TATCTGAGACCAGTGTGCCAAATAAATGCAGCACTTTTTTTTTTTTTTTTGGTGCAGATGATACCAGGCAGAAAAAAATGATAGGGATGACCATTGTGATTTTAGCTTTGCACAATATGGTGAATAGCATTACTCTGTAGCTTTTGTGCAGGTATTGGTTACTGTAAATGTAATGGATGGAAATTTCATATTTCTGGCCAGGGCAGAACATTGGCAAGGGGGTGGTCCATTCCTATCTGCCCCCATACGTGTAACTGTATCTGCAGTGGTTACTAGCTGACCAGATGCTCTTTGTCTGGCAAATCCAGGCAAAAACTGAAGATATGAATGCTGCTTTGTGGTGAAGCATATAATAAGTTGTGTTGTAGATACACCTTGAATAGCACATCTTCTATCTCACTGACCCTGACTTATTCTGCAAGTCAGCAAGAACAGGAGTTGTTTAATTATTGCTGGGTACTCAGATTCTCCTGAATGGCATATTCTTCTCTTTGCTTCTGGCTTAGCTTCTGGATTTGCAAGCTTTCCAGGTGCACAAAATAACTGCTATTCCTCTTGCATGCTCTCCACCTCCCATTGCTGCAGACTGCCAGGATTTGTGCTTATAATTTGGCTGGCCTGACAGCTTCCAAATAAGAGCTGCTAGAATGAGACAGTAGTGTTTCAGACTGGAATTTGATGGTGAGGATGGAGATGCATGGGTCGTTAATGAGGATTTTCCCCTATTCACAAATATTTGGGTGATCTTGACCAGCTACCATAGCAGGGGAGTTTCCTATATTTTTTCCCCCTGGTGCCACATTTTTATTAGCTTTAGTTATAGAAATATAGCAAAACAGAAAAGGTCACACTGGCTTTGCTCTGTAAATATTTAAGTATAGACTGTGTGAACACATGGCAGGTATAAACCAGACTCAAGAAAACTCCAGATTGGTGATGGTCTGTCTAATCTAATCTAAGTATTAATATACGTGGAACGTGGTGCCTCTGAATTTATGTGTAGTCACAGCGTGATGGGCCTTTCATTACACTATTTTCCTAGTAATAGTGTAAAACAAATTCACACTTGGTGTAACAGAAATGTTTGGCAAGAATGCTGCTGTACTCCTGGTATATGAAACAATGACTGATACCTTGTTTAGTCGTCTCTCAGCATTGGCAATGAAGCTGAATCACATGCAGTCTCTGCACTCACATGCGCACAGAGGAAAGACAGACCAGCTCAGCCTGCTATGCTTCAGTGTCTCTTCCCCACCACCTGGCCCCTTACAGAACTATTAAAGCAGATTTTCTGATTTTTTTTTTTTTTCTCTCACTCTCTTGAGCTTTTAGCCAGTCTGCCTCTGTTGAATTTCTTTTGCATGTAGTATTATGCTCCTCGCACTGAGATCGTATCACATTCTCCCCTGTGTAAATTGGCATGGCTGCACTGCACTTAGAGGCTCTTTGCCAGTTTACACTAAGAGTCTATCCCCAAACAATTATACTCAGCAGTACCAAAAAACCACTTAAATCAACAGAAAATGTAGGAGAATTTTTGGGCCCAAATCCCACTGTCTTCAGTTTCTTAAGTTGGAGAAGATACCAGGAAACAAGGACATAGAATGGAGCTGGGGCAGAGCGCAAGGCACAGTCACTCCTCTCTCAGCAATTAGCAGCAGAAATAATAATACAAATCTGCTGTTGTCAGTTCCATCAGCAAGAAACAACCAAGAATGAGCAAACCAGTTAGTACTTAAAACAGAAAGTTTTCCTTTTAAGTTTTTTTCATAGTCTCACGTTAGTTTTGAATCATATAGTCCTGAGTTTGACTTCAACAGAAAGAGAAATGTAGACTTGGCTATTTTATCATAACTCCATAAACATCATTAAAAATAAAAGGTCAGAAACTACATTCAAATGCAGCTGGTACAGTATACTTGAAGACGAAGAATCAAAAAAATTATGAAACAGGTATGTGAGAAAATCCATTAAATTGAGGGTGTGAGATTTGTGTTCAGTTTGGGGCCACTCACTGCAAGAAGGACATCAAGTTCCTGGAGTGTGTCCAGAGAAGGTCTACAAAACTGGTGAAGGGCCTGGAACACAAGACCTGTGAGGAGAGGCTGAGGGAACTGGGGTTATTTAGCCTGGGGAAGACGAGACTCAGGGGAGGCCTAATTGCTCTCTACAACTACCTGAAAGAAAGGTGTGGGGAGCTGGGGTTCGGCCTCTTCTCGCTAGTAACTAGTGATAGGACTAGAGGGAATGGCAACAAGTTGCACCACGGGAGGTTCAGGTTGGAAATTAGGAGGCATTTCTTCTCAGAAAGAGCAGTCAAGCATTGGGATGGGTTGCCCAGGGAGGTGGAGGAGTCACCGTCCCTGGGGATGTTTAAGGAAAGGTTGGACATGGTACTTAGGGACATGGTTTAGTGGGTGATATTGGTGGTAGGGGGGTGGTTAGACCAGATGATCTTGGAAGTGTTTTCCAACCTTTATAATGCTATAATTCTATGATATGACCTGACCTTTTCTCTGAATGTCTTGAGTTTGCTGGATTGTAAAGTCAAGGCACAGGACATTGAGAACATAGTACATGACAGCTTAGTTTTTCTGCCCACCAGTCAAGTTCTGCTCATCTCATTCATGCAAATTGGCCCATTAACTTCAGCATCTATGTTAGCATGATTATTGTGAATAAAAGCAAGCCTTAGCAATACTAGACTTTTGTAGTCATGGAACAGGAAATGGTTCTGTGCAAATATTTACCAATGCTAGAAACTGTGATTTTCACATTTACAATTAGACTGATGTCTTCCTAGGGTAGAATGAATCATGTCTTTTCCTAACAGAATGATTTAAATTATAAATATTTGTTGTAAAAGCAGGACACACTATGTAAGGCAGCTAGGAAATAATTTCATCTCCTCAATTAGAAGAAGTACTCTAATTGACTTTTGACCTTGATAGTTCTATAAGGACTAACAGAAATTCCCTTACCCACTCTAAACTATGTCTGTGTGTAATGTTTAAATGAAGCTGTAATTCAGAGAAATGCTTCCCCTTGTTAAAATGTCAATAAAGTTCTTATTGTTTAAAGAAACTCTTGGTAGAACATCTTGTTTTTAGCTGTGAATATCTCTTCTTTTCTTTGATTTGCTCTGTGCAAATCTGTTTTACCTGGCTATCTGTTTTGTGTGCATGTGTAAGCATGCAGTGGAGACCAAATCATTGTACCATGGGCAGGTTCTCCTGAGGGATGTGACCTTGAGCTTTTCCTATCACTACCTTCTGCTATTGCTGATATATTTTTTCTTTAACAGCTCCTGGTTATCCTTGTGAGTGTTGTGATTATTTTAGGGTAATGTATAAAACCCCTCAGAATACGTACTTTCATTCTCATTTCATGTTTATTCATAATTTATGTTCTGCAAAAATAAACAAAAATACAAAAACAAAACAAACAAACAAACAAAAAAAACACCACCATCAAAAACACCATCTAGACAAAGATAAGAGTGACAAAATAATTATAATAATTGTGGCCCAATAAACAGCAAACAGAATTGAACAATTGAACAATTGATGGTAAAGAAAATTGTAATTGATAGTTTATCTCACAACAGCCCAGAGAATACCTCTTCCTACTGGTTCATGTCGTTTGAATGTGAATGTTTTCACCTTCATGTTTTCTTGCTACATTTCACCTTCATGTTTTCTTGCTACATTTCACTAGCTGACAAGCAATTGTCATTGTATTTTGGCCATGTGAGGAGACACAGAGTGACTCTTTTTTTTTTCTCTACACATATTTCCTCCCCCCAGAAGTAGTTTTGGGATAATAAAGGGTGGCACTGACTTACAGCTAGTTTATGTGTTATGTTTAAATGACTGTTAGTCATTTAAGATAGCTAGAAATATATTTGTTGCAATTTTGATAAAACAGTTTCTAGAAATCAAACTCAGCAGCTGTACAATCTACTGTCCTTGCCTCAGCTGCAGAGATAATGACATCACACAGTTAGTCTGTGTTGCTTTGTAATCCCAGCATCTGACAGAGTAAGACCGCCAGGTCACAGGTTTTTCTGGTGTCTGTGGTAGTCAGGACAAGCCGAGTAAGCTCAGCCTTTCTTGTTAACTTTCCCCAGGAACAGACAAAATTCTTCCAGAGGTATATGAAGTCTGAGAGATATCTGGAGCTCTCTAGATATGAAAAATGAGGAGGTAAATGGATAACATTAAAATCTGGATGGGAGAGAAAAGCAACAGCATGTGTATTAACTGGCTTGTGAAATCAGGTGAAAAAAGAAAAGTGTCAAACACCAAAAAGACAAAACTGTGGATACAATGGTGAGATCAGCTGAAGAAGGGAATTTATGGCAGAATCCTGAAGTTATCACTTCAGATCAGTTGTACACAGATAAGCAGCCATATTAGGAAGTAACTACCTTAGTGTGAGTTCAAATATATTAGCCCTATGTAAATGGTTGCAGAATTAGTGCACATTTCCTTCACTTCAGGGGACTGCGAAATGTTCTTAAAATTTCTTTTTCTCATAGAGCAGTTGGATTTCCTGAAATAGACAATTTTCATGTTTATATATAAGGTTATTTTTTCATTCCCTTACTTCACCCTATGTTTGCACATATGCACTTTTAAAATTTCAGTCCAGAATGAATTTCAGAAGAAGAACAAATAAAGATCTTTTTTTGTTTGTTTATTTTTTTTTTTTGTTTTGTTTTGAGGTTGCACTTTGTCTTCGATTTCATATTTCTGACTGTTATGAATGCATATTCATGCAATCAGTTCAGGTGACATGCATGGGAAATTTCAAAAACAGGTTTGCAACTGAACTGAGACAACAAACACACAGAGCATTGAACAGAGTCTTGCTCAGCTGTTTTTCCGAGGTGCATGTAGTAAACCAACTCTTAGAAAAAGAACAGCTGTAACTAGCTGTGAAAGATTGAGAATATTCCTATATTCCTGAGCTAATATAATAAATAATTCCACATATGGGGCGTATTAATGTAGGTACATCTTGCAAGGAACATCCCCTCTGAGCTGTTAGCTTTCTATAGTCAAAGCTCTTCTGCGATGCACAGGAAAGTTCTGCCAGCACCAGCTAATTGACAGTGCCAGTGCCTCAACCATTACTTACATGGCATATTGTGGAAGATAATAATGGATATAGACTTTTCTAAAAGATGATGATTCAAGAAGTAAAGTCAGTATTTTGTATGGAATTCTATCACAAAATGTTCCTATATCTATGGGAATTGATGTAAAAACAGATATACAGTTCCTAATAGACACTGCTGCCACTAATAATGTGGATGAATTAGCTATTACAAAATCAGATAAAAAGATTTTGGAGACCTTCAATGGCAAAATACTGCAGCAACAAGAAACAAGTCTGTGCTTTTTATTCATGAAAATAAATTACAGTAATTCTCCCTTCCTGCTGTGTTTCTTGCCTGCAGGATGGAGGGCGATGAAGGAGTCCTTTGGAACACAGGTTCATTTGTGCAGGTCTGCTTTGCCTGAGTCAGACAAGTGAAAGAAATGCTTACAGGAAAGCAAGATCTCCAAGTACCTGTGTTTCTGGAGACTACTGTAGTAGGCTAAAATGAGTACCAAGCAACTGTCTGCTGCAAATGAGAAAACTATGGACAACCTGTGTGCAGTTTCTGATCTGCTACCCCAAAAAACAAAACAAAACAAAACAAACAAGCAAACAAACAAAAAAAACAACACATCCTGTTGTCTAGTTGGTAAGTCTGGAATCAATACAAATTTTTGATTGTATTATGTCATGTAAACCAGCTATTAACCTGCTCTTGCTTTAACCAGGTCAGAAATACATTCTCAGATTTTGACTAGTCACTTGTTTGTTTGCTTTCATTTTATTTGTCCATGGAAAGTGTAATGGAGGCTTCTAAACTGGCATATTAGTAATCTGACTTTATAAATAATATATCATATTTGTCTCATAATGAATACCTGTCTACATACCTGTCTACTTTTAATTTTCATTCTTTAATTTTTTCTCCAAAAAAAAAAAAAAGGGAGGGGGGAACATTCCTGGACATTCCTGCTTTCTTGTATGGCATACATGCTATGGAAGAAATGCCCTGTTTTTCAATTTTTTTTTCTCACTGTTACTGTAAGGGGCAAATGCATGTCCAAAACACTTTGCTGCTTGTAAAGTCCTTCTGTGTTTTAATGTGCCTTGGTATGACAAAATAAGAGGATATCTTTAAGTTTAGTAAGTCTCCTTTTCCTGTGTACTTTAATTTATTTTTCACTCATTTCAAAGTGGCTGTGTAAAAAAAATAAATAAATAAATAAAAATAAAAAGCCTCTAAAAATGCTAGTCATGTCTAACGTGAGAATAATTGGCTCTGACAGAAAGGAAAGTAGTAATTGGAATGAGACTTGTTTAAATAACAGTTTAAATTTTCTTTCCTTACTTTTCCGATTATATGCACTATAAAGCAGGATTTCTTTGCCTTGGGTGTTTCACACAGTCGTTTCTGTATGCAGCATGCCCCGTAGTATAACTCAAGTAATAAGCCCAGCTATAATTTGGATTAGACTTTGAGTTTAGCTCCCTAGCATACAAATACACCATTCAATTGGTATTAACACTGTATCATCAAAATATTCATTAAGCTGAAGCAAGACAAGCTAATTGCATCCTCTAATTATTCTAAGCTGTCATCATTTCTTCATTATGAATGGTTAAATGGAAATTCAGATGCAACACTTGAGGAGGAAAAACATGCTCAAAAGCCTGAGGTATGAATATACTCCATGCTGTGTTAAACACACTGTTAGCTCCTAAGAAAGAGAAAAGTTACTGGTTTTTACCCTTTCCCCTGTGTGATTTGTGTTGTTCTTAAATATAGCTTCACTCAGAGCTGTGCAGAACAGGTGTTTTAAAAAGCTTTGGAGTATGTCAAGGTTTAGTATTGTAACATGACTGAGACTATTTTCCTGTTGAGTACATCTGTCTCCAGCAGTAGATGCAGCCCACATCTAAATAGGAGGCGAGGTCTGTGTGGTCACATCTGCCCTCCTTCAAAATATTTATGGCAAATATAAATCAAGACTTGCCTTGAGAATCTGGAAGGATCAGCTGACATTTGCACTGGAACAAAATGAAATCTAAATGAGTCCTGATTTACAAATAATATATGGGAATTATTGTATGAGCTGAGTAATTTTCTACTGTGACTGTAATGGACACAGCTAGAATGTACCGGGACTGTTAATATTAAAGATCAGTTGTCTTTCTGACATTTGATTGTCTCCTGAACCTTTAGCTAAAACTTTTAAAGTGACTTAGATCATCTCTTTTCTCTTCATTTATTTAGTAAAAGAAAACAAAGTCATAAGTGAAATTTGGCTCCATTAATGTGAGTGGTAAACTTCTACTGACTTGAATATCAAATAAGTTAATTCTTCTAAAGTAGTGGTTAGTTCATTCTTTTGAATAGTGGATCTGAAATGTCTGAAATTCAGGAATCAGAATTGTTTAGCTTCTTGATGCTGTCCAAATTGTAAAACGGAGGCCAGTAGCTATATTAAATAATGATTTATAAGGACTGTTTTCCATTTATGTCAGCTTTACTAAAATAATCTGAACTTCTAAAAGAGCTATCTGCATGTGAAATAAAATCAAATGAGAGTTTAATAATACAGGGATGACAAGATGAGATCAGCCTCTTCAGTTCAGCAATGCATATGTTTCACTCTGTTTATTTTTTGCAGTACAGATGACATTATATCATCTATTAATAAATTTTGTGTGATTTTCTTCTAATCATCCCAAATATATTCAGTATTTTTCTAATATTGTTACTTAGAAACTATTTATATGTGGAAAATGCTACCATTTCTTTGAATAAATGTTACCATTAGTCAGAACATGAGGATTCATGGAGATTTCTAACTTTTCAGTAGTAAAATGAAAACAAAAATGTTGCCACTCCCTCCTCTAAACAACCACCAAAAAACAACCAACCAACCAACCAACCAACAAAAAAAAAAACAACTCTGTTATTCTGTTTCCATTTCATTTCAGTCTCTGTGTTGGCAAAATGTCAGAGTTTTAGTTCATCTATTCATATCTCCTTTCTTAGGAAGCCTGCTACTCACACTGAACTACATCTCCCACAATACACCATGCATTCTTAGTCTTGCTGATCTGCACAGTCACTACCCCAGGCTGTTAACCAGATGTACAGTTGATGGGGCAAGCCAACCAGCAGAGTAGGACTAAAGTAGGAAGCACTCAAACTATAATTACTGTGAGCATCAGATTTTCAAGAGAATCTTATTCTCTTCCATTACTTTTTCATGCAGAACAGCTTTATGGCTGGCAATAGTCTGGGATCCCTCTGAAACATTTAAGCTTAGAAGGTGAAGAGCCTTCATGCAAGGATGAAACTGGGGTTGCATCAGGCATGTTTGTATGATTCCAGTCTGGGTTAAATATGACTGGCCCTTCTGTATGGCAGATCAAGAGTTCAAGTATAACATGACACTGTTTTAAATGGGTACTTTCAGTGTAAGCAGCAGCTGCAAGTGCAAAAAGCAATGATATTGCCATCACACCCCTAACAGTCAAAACTGTTTGGAAATCTCATTTGTTTTTCATTAGTTACCGCAACAGTTTGAATAAAATCCTGTTCAATCTCAGCAAAGAGTACTTTGGAAATGTTAGTCTGTTATTCTTTAAACAAAGTTCAACGGCTATTAACAGAGTACTTGTTTATGATCTTCTATAAATATTATGTTTCTGTACTTCTTTGAAAATGTGGACTTTTTAATTTCATTTTTATTTTAGTAAAAACTGTAAAATTATGACTCACCAGCTGCAGAGTGCCAAGACAGGATATTTCCCAATATATGGGGCAAACAACATTTTTATGTATTTTTGTTACCAATCATATAAAATCCAGCTTATTTTTATAAATGGCTCCACAGACCTGCACCATAAAAGCTGAATATAATTTTATCCCAGTTTTTAGGGATTTTGGTGCCCATTACCTGGGAAATGTAAACTCTCATATTCCTGAGTCGTCGTTTTAGTGATTGGTGAAATACACTTATTTTCATGCACAAGTGGCCACCTTTCCTCTACTCAGTCAAGATCTTACAACCCAGACAGAAAGTTGAGCTGGACAAAAAAAGGAGCATACCTATGAGGTTTCAATACAACAAAATAAAAGAAAGTTGCAAAATTAGTAAGGTGCAAGTGGTGATATTTTTTCTTATTTCTTTAGTGTATATTCTGGTGGCATAGCTACACAGATATCACCACCTACCTGTAAATCAACCAGAAAAAAAAAAAAAAAAAAAAAAAAAGTCTTAACAAAATGAAGGGATCAAGCTTCATTACATTATGATGTTTATAAAGCTTGCTGTAATAATACCGATAGTGGTTTACCTCCGGAGCACTGAATGTGTTTGACCAAAAGAGTTATACTGAGCTATTTCCACAATTAACATGGGGATGTTAGTGAGTAGTTTAATCCCTAAATATATATTTTATAGTAGCTTAACTTTCTCCCTTATGACTACTGCTCTTAAAAGCAGTAGGTTCAGATTTAAATGCAAATAGAATGAGTTGTGGCACTGGTTCCACTTATTTCTAACCCTTTGTTGTTGTTGTTTTTCCTCAAAACTGAGATAAAATTAGATGTAGCATTTCTATTTAGGACACACTAATGCATTCTAGCTTCACATAACACCTTTAGTTTCATCACTATTTGGACTATTGAACAATAACATACATAATGCCAATAACAAATCCTACGGCATACAACACGAACTTCCTTCATATATTTCTTCACATCTGGTAGTTCTTGACTGAGTCTAAATTGGGAGAAGGGGGAGCACCTGACATATGTTGAAGGCTGGTCTTCTTCTTAGGTGTGTCCTTTGGGTGGGAGGTGGCTTCCCAAGGAAGGAGAGCTGAGGAAGAGAGCCATCCCATGAGGTTTCTGAAAGATGGGGAGACCAGAAGGAATTGTTTGTAGTACATCACAATTAGACATGGACATTGCTAATTAGGTTATGGTATTTATTTATTTATTTATTTATTTTAATTAATCTAGGCCTAGAGCTATGCCTCTGATTTGAGCAAAATGTACATGTAATATTTTGTCCAAAAGAATTAGCAATCAGTTTATTTCTGGAAATTAGGTTTATGCACTTTGTCTCAATTTGTTTTCAAGCAGTGTCAAGGCACAATATGAAAATCCTAAATTTAACTTGAGTAGGAGATAAATGGGAAGTTTTTTAAGTTTGTTTTGTTTTGTTTTGTTTTGTTTTTCCAAATGCCAAGAGCCTGATGAATAAACACAAAAATCTGTAGGAGTTGTAAACAAACTCAGAGAACTGTAGGTTGAGTAACTAAGAAGGAAAACATAAATGTGCAATTTATCTTAGGAGAAAGAAAGGAAGTTTACATTAAAATTTGATTGACTTGTTATTATCTTCTGTATGGAAATCAGTTGATGGCTTTGCCTCTGAAGAGGTGATATTTAAGGAAAATGAGATATTGAAATACAGTAGCATGTGTAACATCAGCACATGTTGTAGAACTGAAATACATATTTAAGAAGCAATTAGCAGGGGCCAATGAGATGCAAGGAGTGATTCGGAAATTTACCTTGGGTATTAGCCAAAAGGAACCAAGCCAGATGAAGATAAATTGACTGCTAAAGTCTCAAAGTCAGAAAGAACTTGTATCTGACCAAAGTGATACTCAAACTAGGAAAGTGATAGGAGTTTGGACAGGCTTAGTAAAACAAAGGAGAGTGGATTAGACTTGAAGAGTCTGACAGTAATTCACAAAAATTGTGTGTATGAAAAAAGACTAAGACCACCACTGCTAGGAATCAACGAAAATAATAAATGATCTAAAAGGAAATAGTTCAAAAGGACGTGAGATACACTTATACTGGAGGATTATATGTGCATGAAGTGTAAGATGACTTCCAGTAAAAGGAACACAAATACTTGAGTGCCAGTTGAAGACAACAGTAAAAATCTTATAACTGGCAGGACTCAGTGGTGCATTTGAGGACTGGAGTCATATATAAAATCCCATGCCTGGTGAAGGACCCTCAGAAGTCATAATAACAGCTTTTGGTACTCTGTGATTCCACTTCTGAAGGAGATAAGTGATATGTCAAATAGGGATGATACCAAATATTTAGACATAGAAACAAATATTTGAGCTGAAAGAGACTTCATGAGATCTCTAGTCCCTCATCCCATTCTAAGCAGGGTCAGCCATGAAATCGGACTGCCCAAACTATACTGGGCATTAACAGATGGGTCCTGAAAACCTCCAAGGATGGAGACTGCACAGCCTCTCCAGGCAGCCTGCTCCACTGTTTAGTCATCCTCATGCTGAAATATTTTTGCTTGTATCCAACCTACACCTGCACTGTCCCAGTTTATGAGCAGTCATTCCTTGGCTGTACACCTCCATAAAGAGCACGACTCCATCACCCTGATGTCATCCTTGCACTGGGGTCTGCTGTTGGGTCCATCCAAAGCCCCCTCCTTCTCCAGGCTGAATAAACCCAGCTCCCCAGCCTCTCTTCCCAGGACAAGTGCAGCAGCCCCCATCATAGTGTCTGTCCAGTCCTGAATGTGTCGCAGAGTTTCAATACCTTTCTTGTACTGAGGAAGCCAGAATTGGAAGTAGCATTGCAGTGAAACCTAGTGAAGTCTGTTTGAGCAGGGATAATCCTTTTGCTTTATCTGCTGGCGATGTCCTTGTTGATACAGTCACGTCTTCCTTTTTTTTTTTTTTTTTTTTTTTTTTTTTTTTTTTTTTTTTTGCTGCTGCTTGTGTTTAGCTACTGTCCACCAGGACCCAAGATCTTTTTTAACAGAGTTAAAAGCCAGCCAGCCAGTCCTCCCACACATCTGCACTGAGGTTAATTAAACAAGGGAAAGGCAGAAGGCAAAGAGCAGTATGCACACAGCGGTTTAGAGATTGGAACCAGGTAATTTATTCTAAAGACTATTTAGACAAAATATGTCCATAAAAGCAACACAGTTGCCTGAAATCATGTGAAAAGTGAAATGAGGTATGATGTTGAGAATCTTCTAAAAATACACATATAGTGGGACTAAGTGGTGCACAAGCTGTGCAGACCATGTCCATTTCATCCATTTGTACTGCAATAAACAAAGTTAATTTACTTTTGACATAAAAATATTTTTTAACATTCTTTTTGCTTTCAGTATACAGTATGCACCTAAATCTATTAGGTCTGTCAAAAATTCAATCAAAATATTGCTGTATCTGGAGCTTCTCTCATATGACGCTGAGTTATCATTTTGCAGGCCAGGTATGATGGAGTAACAGGCTTTGTGAAATACATAATGTATAATTCTCCTTTTCTTTTGTGCAGATTAGAAAAACAGGATGTGAAAGAAAAGAAAGAAGTTCAGACACAGAACTGAAGCAAAATTAAAAAACAGCTTTACAGTTCATGAGGTGACCATTCACAGGCTGTCAGTAATTTATGGTTATTCCACGACACTGTATAAGATTAGTTCAAGTTACATTAGACTACAGTGTTTGTTTCTGACTGTGGATAATCTGACAGCCAGCTCTGGGACTAATCTTGGTGTGCTAACAAATGAAATATGTTTTTTCTTTTCTGCATTTTTTTTTCTGTTGTATTAAGTTACACTGTTGTCTTTTTAATAATGCTCAGAATTACTTCCTGGGCATAGGATGTTATTGGAGTTTTTGGCAGTTTTTCCCTCAGTTGTAAGCTTTTTTGGTTGTCTCTTCCTTCCTTCCTTCCTTCCTTCCTTCCTTCCTTCCTTCCTTCCTTCCTTCCTTCCTTCCTTCCTTCCTTCCTTCCTTCCTTCCTTCCTTCCTTCCTATTATTTTTAAAATTTCTGAATTGTAGAATCAGAATCTCCCTTCCCTTCCCTTCCCTTCCCTTCCCTTCCCTTCCCTTCCCTTCCCTTCCCTTCCCTTCCCTTCCCTTCCCTTCCCTTCCCTTCCCTTCCCTTCCCTTCCCTTCCCTTCCCTTCCCTTCCCTTCCCTTCCCTTCCCTTCCCTTCCCTTCCCTTCCCTTCCCTTCCCTTCCCTTCCCTTCCCTTCCCTTCCCTTCCCTTCCCTTCCCTTCCCTTCCCTTCCCTTCCCTTCCCTGAAAGGAAAAGGTTATTTGACTATAAAAGTGGCAACTGTAGAGAGGAAGTGATTAAGCTCCACTCCATATTTGGTATTGGTAGGACAAAAAACTATGGATTTAAGCTGTAGCACAGGAACCTTACAAATTGTATCAGGAGAAATTTTTCAGTAGTAAAGATGGTGACATACAGAAAAAGATTGCCTTAGGAGGCAATGCAGTATATGTTACTAATATACGTGTGGGGTTTTTTTTTGTTTGTTTGTTTTTCTGGAAGGGTAGGTAATCATCTTTTGAAAAATGACACAGGCATAGCTGATACTACCTCCTGAAATCTCTTGTGGATCTTTTTATATGGTTTCAGGTGATATAATTCACTCTGCTGATATTTTAGCTTTTAGAAAAGCCAGTACTTTGCTGAGCTGAGAGCTGTGTTAATCAGGCAGGAGGAGGAGACTGACCTCCTATATCTAGCAGAAACTACATAAGTCCACACATGTCATTTTCTGTTTTCAACTACTTATCTTATGTTTGAGAAAATATAATAACGGATGGTGATCATTTGTTTCCTGGAAAACAAAATTCAGCTACTGTATCAAAGCTGACTCAGCAACTCACATCTGGTTTTAATGTTCTCATGCCAAACAAAGTGGGCACATAATGGTCTATTTCAGAGCATGTAAAGTCATGCAAACTGATTATGACCCTAAGAGTCCTTATTTTTTGGAGAACATTTACTTTGACTAATTTTCCCAGTATCAAGACAGTAGTGAGGTTGAAAGGTATTTCAATAGCACAAACAGCAACAAAAAGGATAGATATTTTCCTGTTCTCTCAGGAATATTGTTTCTTAGAAAGGGGGAATTTCAATGATGTAAAATGCTGGAATGAAAAACTATATTCATAGGAAAACTTCCAAGAAAGAACTGTCCCTTAAATAAGAACACATATGACTTCATGCATATTATTTCTGAACTCCTCAGATCATCCAAAGTCCACATTTCAAGAATGACAGTAGTCTGAAAAGTGTGTCAGTAAAAAGAGCATTATGCATTTCTATGTTTATTGTATTCTCATATTTTTGCTATTTAATGTGCTCAGTTTAACTCGGCAGATAACTCTGGGAATTCAGCCTCAAATCAGAGAGTTAAATTGACAGAGCTGAATCAGAGTCACAAAATCAAAGGATAAAGCAGGTGAGAAAAGACGTTCTGACTCCTCTACTCACCAGGTCTCCCGTCCATCCTCCTGCTCAAAATTAGGTCAGAGGTCATGCTCCAACAGAATGTTCAGGGCAGTATCACATGGATCTGGATCTTGATCTCCAAAGACAAGGGCTACACAACTTCTTGGGTTAGTGTTCTCCACTGCTTAGCTGCCCTTTTCCTTTCCTTTCCTTTCCTTTCCTTTCCTTTCCTTTCCTTTCCTTTCCTTTCCTTTCCTTTCCTTTCCTTTCCTTTCCTTTCCTTTCCTTTCCTTTCCTTTCCTTTCCTTTCCTTTCCTTTCCTTTCCTTTCCTTTCCTTTCCTTTCCTTTCCTTTCCTTTCCTTTCCTTTCCTTTCCTTTCCTTTCCTTTCTTTACTTTTTTTTTTTTTTTTTTTTTTTTTTTTTTTTTTTGAGACTGAGCTTGCCCTGTTCCAGTTTATGAGCTGTGTTTGTTGTTCCTTAGCTGTATGCATCCATAAAGAGCCTGATTCCACATTCCACCTCCTTGATGTCCTCCTCCCCACTGGGGCTGCTGTTTTGTCTCCCTGAAGCTGCCCCTTCTCCTTGCTGAACAAGCCTGGATCTCAGCCCAAGTGCTCCAGATGCCAGTATTGTGGCTGTCCTCTGTTGGATGTTTCTCAGGCTATCTTATTTCTGCCTTGTATTGGGAGGACAAAAGGTGGATGCAGACCCAGATGCAGTCTAATGAGTGCCGAGTGAAAAAGGATAATCTGTTCAAGGATCGTCAATCTGCTGACTCTGATCTGTTCACACATACCAGTATCCCAGTTGATCCTTTCCTCCTATTGCTCTTACACAGCGCCCAATGAATAAATCTTGATCTTTTAGGGTCCCTTATTTTAGGATAGTTGGAAGGGACCCACAAAGATGATCAAATCCGACTGTCTTACTATGGCTAACAAAATGCCCTGAAACAAGCTGCATTCCATGCAGAGCCCATGAAGAAGCAGGCTCCTGGCAGGACCTGTGGCCTATGGAGAGGAGCTGCAGTTTGATTTCCCCTCCTCATGCTGTGCAGCAGGTACAGTGAGAGAGTGGTGTGGTGGGCATCTGGCAACCAGATAAGGTCACACAGTCCCACAACTTAGCTAGTAGTCCAGAAGCTATTCCCAGTAGCCATTTAAGGTTAACCATTAGGTTAATCTCTCAAAAGAGATATACCATAGATTCTGCCTACACTTGGGCAGCCATTTTTATTTTAGAAGATGACAGTCTTAGAAAGAGAAAAAATACATGTACATATTCAGGGCACAAACCCATCAATAATATTTTAATTTTAATTTATTTATTTTGAGCTCTCTCTGGAGCACTTGTCATTCAGAACAGCACCTGAAGTTGGAAAGAATATATATTATACCTATAGTCTTTTGAGACAAATTCAGTGTTAATGATTCATTTCTAAAGAAACGAGTTATAACTGTGGGAGACAATAAATACTTAGGGACACTGAGAAAGGGAATAAGTAGAAAGAGAAAATCAGTCATTACATGCAACAATTTTGCTTCAGTATACCTACTGTAATTTAGACATAACTGTTGGTTGTTTAGTTAGAAAAATGCAAGCTCCGTACTTTTGAATTTTGAATTACTTTTAGCATGTGCTGAAAGAATGGTGGAGTGAAATCTCTACGTGAGCAGCTAAGACATGATTGAGTTAATCTGTCCAATTTTCATGCATGTAAAAGAAGGGCAAAGGTGCCCAGGCAGCCAGTGTGGCTGGGAGGCTGAAAGAAAAGCAAAAGCATTTGCAAGAGCAGACTGGTTTCGTACATGAGGCTTGGACAGACAGCTAGGTGCTTACCTTGCCATAACAAACCCTGCTTGTATGCCTGTGTTTGGACAAATGGTTATGAGTGCTACTGTGTGTATAAAGTTAGAAGCTGTTTATTAAATCACTCGTCCCAAACAGTTGTTTTAAATGTACCATATAGGTAGTGGCAGCCTCATAAATGGTCAGTAATCATCACTGGCTAATCCATCTCATCAACGTGCCAGCTAGCCAGTAAGCAGCATCCATGGCTGAGGGAGTTGTATTCCTTCCTTGCCTGCCAATAAGGATTTATGGGATGGAGAGAAAATAAGTAATGTTCTTTGCATTTCATTGTAACCACAGAATGTTTTCTAGTGCTTTATTCAATCCAATTTTAAAATACTCTAGAGATAGGGCTACAGCTGAAAATCCAAGCCTCGTGGGTAGCTATTGCATAGCTTATTAGAACTTTATATATATATATATATTCTAGATATTCAAGACCTTCATTTAGAATTCTCTGTGGACTTCATTAAACCTAATTGTCCCCTTCTTTCAATTTTCACTGTGGTAGACGTTCAATTCCTTTGTAACATGAATGAATCTGAGCCAAATATTTAAAAAACAATACTAAAATCAGAAAATACGAATGCACTCCAAAACTTGTCTAAGGAAGTACTGCAAACATGTACAATACTTTATGTCAACTGTCAGTGTAAGTCTCTCATTTTCCATCCACAGTGTCAAAAGGCCATATCAATCAGTACTTAGAGTCCATGGACAGTAGACATTTCTCTAAAGATGGTGTTTCAAGAAATATTAAGTATTAAAAGGTTAAAAATTAAGAAAACAGTAGCAAAAGAGAGAGAAAAAAGTTCTCCCATCAGGCCAATTGATTCTAAGGGCAGGGTCACTGAATGTAGCATTATTTCTCCTGGTCATGTTTCTTTCCTACCAGAGCTCCAAAGTAAGCTAACTGTGTAAGCAGGATTGAAATACACAACCCCCTTGTGACTGGAAGCAGTAAAGCATTCTCCACTTGCGGTTTTCTTCAAATGAGCCTGCATGGAATATGTGTTTGAAAACAGTGAAACTCTTTATTAATCAAGTACTTCACTTGCCATGCCAGCATAAAGTTTCATTTATGTCAAAACTCCCTTAAAAATGGTTTGGAGTAGTGTCTTGTACACAGACCTTCAACAGAAGAAATATTTTTGGAATCGTAAATACAATAATCAAGGCAAATATTTGCCCCATTTGAGAAGCTGCTGTAAGATCTTTAATCATAGGTTACCATTCTGACATTTTATTTTGGTTTCCTCCTGTATGGAAATGGGCAGACTGCATAGTTACAAAATACAGCATCAGACAAGCTATCCTAATTATTAGAGGAGGGCTTTTGCTAACCATATCTTGTGATCATAAGATGTGTCACAATGAAAGAAATAACAATCTAGATATCCCTGTAAGAAGTAGTATCTAAAAGGAAACCTGGATTTTCATGTCTACTCAATGTTAACTCAAGGCTCTATATTGTTATCTGGTGTGCAAAATTTCTTTGAAACTATGGGTAGCTGCATAGCTGAAGATAGCTTTAAAAAGATGCATTTTCTTTCATGAATTAGACTGCTAACACCATTAAGCTGTCTATCTCCACTCAAAATGCTCTGTTTCCCAGAGCAAAGGTTCATGTAACTCATATGCAGGTAAAGGCATTTTGCTGGCTATTTTTCTGAAAACCTGTAGGAGGCAAATCCATGGAAGAAGCTGAAGAGGGCACAAAGAGGGTACCCTGTCTATCCAGCACACGTACATATAACATTTATTCTCCTGACTGGAAACAGCCTTAATGGCCTTGTACATTTGGCTGAGCAGTAGGAATAAAAATGTTACCAGTCCTATTGATAGCCATGTCCTGCTGAGCCCTGCAGCATCACCTTCCTGTTCAGCATCAGTAAGGGAGTGTGTGGTTCCCCAGCCCTGAAGGACACAGGGGACTGAACAATAACTGGGACAGTCACAATCAGGCTGCTCTTCCCCCTAAGATAAAAGACAGCAGTAGTATCTATCTGTGTGACAGTTAAATCAGGTTAGTCAGGATGCTGAAAGGCTGGTACAAAAATTATGAGCACTTAGCAGCTGTGGGGAGCTCAGCTTCATGGAGATAGAAGGGGTGCAAAAACCTGCTTAGTCCTCTGTGCACACAATTTCATGGTGTTCTCAGCAAGTTCTCTGTGGCTATCCCATAGAAACACCATGGTTTATATCTTCTGTAAAATGCTGCTCAGCTGGCATGAGGACAGCAAACTCTAGCCGTGTGTTACATATATTTACTTGCATGAACTGTTTTCTTTTTTTCAGTGGCTTAAAAAAGACCAGCCACTGCTCAGTGATTCACTAGAAAATACCTGCTGATCCTTTGACAGGTACAGCAGAAGTTATTTTTCATCGTGGCATGAATAGTTTGTTTTGTTTTGCAAAATAGCACTTCACACCAAAGCACAGCCAGGAATTATCATTCTTGTTCTGCTTGTACAGGTGCGCTTTCTGAATTAGGCACACAGACCCAGCCCGGCTCCTAATGGAGTGATGACACTAACACTGCAACAATAGAAGGGGCCTCCAGGGATGCTGGCTGTGCAGCGGAGGTGCAGGAAGGAATGTGCTTTTTAATAGAGTTACGGCTTCAAGCATTCTGTGAAGCTGACAACACTTTATACTGCCTCTGCAGACTTCCTATGGCCCAAATAAACACAGGTACAGTAAGCCATATCAGACAGTGGTATTTAAAACCTCAGCAGAATATGTGGGGAAGAGCTCACAAGAAGTTAGTTTTTGACACAAGTCACCTCAAGGTGTGCTGAAACATCCCATCCATGATGCAGGTCTTCAGCTTGTGTCCTGTATCACTGATTCTTTTGTTTTCACATATTCATCTAAATACCTATTGATTTATTGAAGAAGGGATCTGGACCCTACACACAAACTGTGTGTGTGTAT
Organism: Aythya ferina; assembly: GCF_964211825.1. Lineage (NCBI taxonomy): Eukaryota > Metazoa > Chordata > Aves > Anseriformes > Anatidae > Aythya > Aythya ferina. Next base: position 14,617,244 of record NC_140300.1, on the reverse strand, counting down.
GCATGCCTGTGTTTGAACAGGGTCAGGTACAACCCTGTGAAAGAAGGAGTCATGGCAAAACTGTTTACTGTGATGCGTGAAAGAAAGAGCTGGAGTGAAAACAGTTCTGTGAGTGGCAGGAGCAATGAAGCCTGATTTCCTGTAGGGCTAATGATCAAGGCAGAGTCCCTGCATGGATTCACTGCTGTCTAGCAAATGCTGAGGATAACATTGCGTTGTGTGAGTGGGATTGGTATAGTCTCTCTCATCTGCTCAAAAGACCATTTTAATAAAGCTTTCAGGGTTTCCTCACTTGTTTAATGAAATAAATCTACTTTAATATCACAGACAAAAGAGAGTAATAACAAAGGTGAAAGCCCCTGTTAAAGTGTCTGAAACTTCACCATTCACTCCTGATCCAAATGTCAGGACTCACGTCTTGTTTGCTGTTTCTGCTCATAGTCCTGTAAAGACAGGGTCTCTGGCTGGTGCTCGAGCTGATTGTTGCACTGAAATGCTTCTGATTATTATTAATGTCTTCTGCCCACTCAGCAGCATGATTAACATTAGATTAACATCTAGATTAACATCTAATTCAGGATAACTATGTAGGCCATTGACTTGCACAGGACAACTAACATGCTTGAATTGCAGACTTAAGTAACTTGCAGACCTGCAACTTTACATAGAAAGTACAGACTAAAAGTACATGGATGATGTCCATTCAAGGTTCAGAGGTACTGCACAGGAAAATTTGGAGCTAGTTTAGGTTCTTCAGTGAAAAGGAGGATTCATAATTCTAGGATGAATCTTGCTTCTAATATTTGATATCTCTGCAGAACACTCTGCATGTTTGAAAGCATGGAAAAAAGGTTATCCATGACACATTTGATGTGGATTTGTGATAGGCAGCTGGGGGTTGCCCTTTACTGATGTGAATCAGTTCAGATACTCCTTGTTTCACAGACCCTTGCTGTATGGGGACATTTTGCCTAGTTTCAGTTACCAGAGAGATCCAGTTTTAAAATATTCCAGGACATGCTATCAAAAACATGTATTTCCTCTGCAGCTTCTACATTGCATTTCCACCAAAAATTGAGGCTAGAGGATGCTAATCATACAGAATGGCAACTTGGTTTCCTGTGCTTTAAATTCCAATCCCAGCAACTCCGTTAGCAGTAAGTGCCATCAGTTGTGTTGCTGTGTGTCTCATGACATTCAGGCATCTTCCTGAAGAAGGGAGGTAATACAGGGTAGGTGTATGTGGTAATGTGTTGGCTTCCAGTGGGATTTCACCCAAAGTAAATGGCTGTTTCTTGCTGGAAAGCTTTGTGAGTAAGAGCTATTTGTTCCATATGTATCTGTCTAGTTCTTGCATTTTTTCTCTCTTTTCTTGGTCCTTAATGTCCTCAGTTATTGCAGGGAAGACCATTTTATTTGTTTGGGTAAATGCCATTGTAGAGGTTAGTGTGCTGAAAGCATTTTTGAGAGGAAGTTCCTCACGATAATTTATGGAAGAATGATTTGAAAGATTTTTTTTTAAAAGACTTACAACTAATCAGCACATGCCAGTAGATCATTGAAGTGCTGCTTTGTTTGTCTGAGCCAATTGTCAGATGTCTGCAGCTAACTGACTCATGATACTGAAACGTTATGATTTGAAACATACGGCAAATCTTATTGCTGACAGGGTACAGCTGTTTTCAAGAGACAGTGCTAATGCAGTGACAGAAAAGATGGTCTGTTTTGGAGCTATCCAGTATTTTGGCCAACAATGGCATGACTTCATGAGCTCCTCTCCTGGAATGGTTTGCATTCCTTGAGATCTAATGAGAATGTAGGGTCCTCAGTCTACATCCCCTCTGAGAAACTGTGTATTACCCATTCCTCCTCCTGTTATGCAACTACCGTACTGCAAATTATCACAGGAACACAGAACAGCAAGTGGTCACCAGAATTCATGTTGCCATTGAGGAAATTGTAAAAGTTAGTTTGTGTACTGTCACTATGACGGCATAAAAGCCCAGAGGTACCTTGAAAGCAAGCAACATGACAACTTTGTTTTTCTGGGTCATCTCAAGCTTGGTTCCGTCAAAATGCATCAAGCATAATTCTTTTTTTTTTTTAGATGACTTCTCCTCTGAGGAGCCATACAAGGTATTCAATGACGAGTTGTGGGAATCTTTGTGTTCTCTACAAATTACACATATTAACATTTTAAAATCAATTAAGTGGATCATTGGATTTCCTGTTTTAATTGCTACAAGCATTCGGTCAGTGCTAAAGCTCTTTATACTAATCAAAAAGTGTGATGGCCAATCAACACCAAGGCAAATTTTCTGTTGGTATTGTTTATTTCTACATATTTGCCCTCAGCAGTTTGTGAAGGCTCTCAGGTGGTCTGAATTGTGTCAGTTGTGTCACTCCACAGATCTTTGAGGACAGTTTTTGTTTTTGGAGTTTGTAGTTGCAGTGGCTCTCCAGAAATATTTTAAGAACAACTGTTTGCTCCAAAAGCAGTATTTGGCATTTTGCCTGTGCTGTTTTACAGGGACAGATGTACAATGTTAGAGCTATGCATATATTCCCAATAGTCATAAATCCCTGAGCACAATATGCTGATACAATGGAAACAGTGCAGATGTCATGGAATATGAATATGAAATATATATAACATACACATATATATATATGCATACGAGGAGAGAGATTAATATAATGTTATTTAATAATAAACACTAATGTACAACTAATGGAGCACATTAATAGTAGATCTCTTGATTCTCTGAACATTCTTGTGAATATGTTAAATTTAAGTATGTTTTAGAGGGTCCTATAAGAGCGTAACTCCTCCAGTACAAATTCAAGGCTATTTTTAGTAGAGCAGTTGAAGAATTTCCTGCAGCTGAAAAGGACCTGAAGTTTTTACAATACAAGTTTGAGGGCCTACGTGTGAGTTATTCAAAAGTGTCTGAGTTATTTTGGATTATAGACTCATTGAAAGTCACTGGAAATTTTGATCCTAAAATGCTTTGGCACTTTTCAAAATCCTGCCATAAACCCCTAACTCTAGGTTTTATATTAAGCTGTAACATATATTTTGCAAAAATGAGATTATGCTGTCCATAGTTGTCTTCTCTTGAGTCTACTCAGTGAATGTGTGTAAAGATGAATTTTTTAATTACTGGTCTTAGAAACTCATGTAGAAATTTGAAAATCAGCAAGAATTTGTTTTGGCTCAGCAATCACTAAATAGTGCACATATCAGAAATTAATGGTTTTGTTGATGCACACAGCAAACTATGGTGGACTCAATATAGCATATTGATGTTTCCCTTAGCACAGCAGAATGAACAAGAGGAAAGACCTTTGAAAATAGGCAGATATAACTACATATACATGAAAGAACAGGCATATTAGCTGAAGTGTCATTTTTAGGAATCATCCTTCAGATAGCACACAATATATCATGCAGTCTCCAAGGTATTTTGGAATTCAGAATTAATACAGAATCACAGAATTTCTAGGTTGGAAGAGACCTCAAGATCATCGAGTCCAACCTCTGAATTGGGTTTAGTGGGGACCGCTAGCAGTCCCCACTAAACCATATCCCTAAGCTCTACATCTAAACGTCTTTTGAAGACTTCCAGGGATGGTGACTCCACCACTTCCCTGGGCAGCCTGTTCCAATGCCTCACAACCCTTTCAGTGGAGAAGTTCTTCCTAACATCTAACCTAAAACTCCCCTGGCTCAACTTAAGCCCATTCCCCCTCGTCCTGTCACCAGGCACGTGGGAGAACAGGCCAACCCCCACCTCGCTACAGCCTCCCTTGAGGTACCTATAGAGAGCGATAAGGTCGCCCCTGAGCCTCCTCTTCTCCAGGCTGAACAAGCCCAGCTCCCTCAGCCGCTCCTCGTAGGACTTGTTCTCCAGACCCCTCACCAGCTTCGTCACCCTTCTCTGCACCCACTCAAGCACCTCGATGTCCTTCTTGTAGCGAGGGGCCCAAAACTGAACACAGTACTCGAGGTGCGGCCTCACCAGAACCGAGTACAGGGGGACGATCACCTCCCTAGCCCTGCTGGTCACACTGTTTCTGATACAAGCCAGGATGCTGTTGGCCTTCTTGGCCACCTGAGCACACTGCTGGCTCACATTCAACCAACTACCCACCAATACTCCCAGGTCCTTCTCCGCCTGGCAGCTTTCCAACCATTCCTCTCCCAGCCTGTAGCTCTGCTTGGGATTATTGCGCCCCAGGTGGAGGACCTGGCACTTGGCCTTGTTGAACTTCATGCAGTTGACCTCAGCCCATCGGTCCAGCCTATCCAGATCCTCCTGCAGAGCCTTCCTACCCTCGAGCAGATCAACACACGCACCTAACTTGGTGTCATCTGCAAACTCACTGAGGGTGTACTCAATCCCCTCATCCAAATCATCGATAAAGATATTAAAGAGGACCGGCCCCAGTACCAAGCCCCGGGGAACACCACTAGTGACCGGCCTCCAACTGGATTCGACTCCATTCACCACTACTCTTTGGGCCCGGCTATCCAGCCAGTTTTTAACCCAACGAAGTGTACGCCAGTCCAAGCCAAGAGCAGCCAGTTTCTTGAGGAGAATGCTGTGGGAAACAGTGTTAAAAGTCTTGCTGAAGTCAAGGTAGACCACATCCACAGCCTTTCCCTCATCCACCAAGCATGTCACTTTGTCATAGAAGGAGATCAGGTTCGTCAAGCAGGACCTGCCTTTTATAAACCCATGCTGACTGGGCCTGATCACCTGGTTGCCCTGTAAGTTCCGCGTGATGACACTCAAGATAATCTGCTCCATGAGTTTCCCTGGCACTGAGGTCAAACTGACAGGCCTATAGTTTCCTGGGTCTGCCCTCCGGCCCTTCTTGTATATGGGCGTCACGTTTGCTAGCCGCCAGTCGATTGGGACCTCCCCCGATAGCCAGGACTGTTGATAAATGATGGTAAGTGGCTTGGCCAGCTCCTCCGCCGGTTCTCTCAGTATCCTCGGGTGGATCTCATCTGGCCCCATTGACTTGCACACATCCAAGCGCCGTAGCAGGTCGCCAACCATTTCTTCATGGATAGTGAGGGCCACATTCTGCTCCCCATCCTCTTCCACCAGTTCAGGGTACTGGGTATCCAGAGAGGTTTTACCACTAAAGACTGAGGCAAAGAAGGCATTAAGCACCTCCGCCTTTTCCTCATCTTTTGTAACTAAGTTCCCTCCCGCATCCAGTAAAGGATGGAGATTCTCCTTAGTCCTCTGTTTTGCATTAACGTATTTGTAAAAACATTTTTTGTTGTCTTTGACAGCAGTAGCCAGATTGAGCTCCAGATGAGCTTTGGCCTTTCTAATTTTGTCCCTGCACTGCCTCACAACAACCTTATAGTCCTCCTGAGTGGCCCGCCCTCTTTTCCAAAGATTGTAAACCCTCTTTTTCCTCCTAAGCTCAAGCCACAGTTCTCTGTTCAGCGAGGCTGGTCTTCTTCCACGCCAGCTCGTCTTTCGGCACCTGGGGACAGACCGTTCCTGCGCCATTAAGATTTCCTTCTTGAAGAGTGTCCAGCCTTCCTGGACTCCTCTGCCCTTCAGAACCGCCTACCAAGGGACTCTACCAACCAGTGTCCTGAACAGTTCAAAGTCGGCCCTCCAGAAGTCCAATACAGTGGTTTTACTGGTCCCCTTCCTGGCCTCGCAAAGAATAGTGAACTCTACCATTTCATAGTCACTCTGCCGAAGACAGTTTCCAACCACCACATCTCCCACCAGTCCTTCTCTGTTTGTGAGGTGAAGGTCTAGTGAGGCACCTCTCCTGGTAGGTTCACTAACCAGCTGCGTCAGGAAGCTATCTTCCACGCTCTCCAGAAACCTCCTAGACTGCTTTCTCTGGGCTGTGTTGTGCTTCCAGGATATATCTGGGAAGTTGAAGTCCCCCACAAGAGCAAGCACTGACGATTTCGCAACTTTTGTCAGCTGCCTGTAGCAGCTGTAGCTGCCTCATCAGTCTCCTCATCCTGGTTTGGTGGTCTATAACAGGCCCCCACCAGGATGCTTGCCTTGTTGGCCTTCCCGCTGATCCTAACCCATAGGGAATCAACCTTATCATTCCCAGCCTCAAGTTCTGCAACATCAAAACTCTCTCTGATATAGAGAGACACACCACCACCCCTTCCATGCTGCCTGTCCCTTCTGAAGAGCCTATAGCCAAACATTGCAACACTCCAGTCATGAGAGTGGTCCCACCACGTTTCCGTGATGGCAACCAAGTTGTAGCCTGCCTGCTGCACGATGGCTTCCAGCTCCTCTTGTTTGTTACCCATGCTGCTGTAGTGGGTTTACGTGGCAAGGTTTTGGTAGCAGGGGGCCATAGGGGTGGTTTCTGTGAGAAAGATCTAGAAGCTGCCCCATTTTTGGGAAGGCCCCATTGTTTTCCAGAGCCGAGCCAATAAGCGATGTTGTTTTGCGCCTCTGTGAGAGCATATTTAAGACAGAGAAAAAAATGCTGCGCCACACAGCAGCCGGGAGAGTGAAGGGAGTGAGAAACAGCCTTGCAGGTGCCAAGGTCAGTGTAGAAGGAGGGGGAGAGGTGCTCCAGGCGCCGGAGCAGAAGTCCCCTGCGGCCTGTGGTGAGGACCATGGTGAAGCAGGATGTCCCCCTGCAGCCCATGGAGTAACACGGTGGAGCAGGGTTCCACGCTGCAGCCCGTGGAGGAGACCACGGTGGAGCAGGTGGCCCTGCACCGATGGAGCCTCCACCTGCCGCCTGTGGAAGACCCCTGCCGGAGCAGATTCCTGGCCGGACCTGTAGCCCGTGGAGAGGAGCCCACGCAGGAGCAGGTGACCTGGCAGAAGCTGCTGCCCATAGGGGAGCCAGGTTGGAGCAGTTTTCTCCTGAGGGATGCACCCCATGGTACGGAGCCATATCTGGAGCAGTTCTGGAAGAGCTGCTGCCTGTGGGAAGCCCACGCCGGATCAGTTCATCAAGGACTGCATCCCGTGGGTGGGACCCCACAGCACAGGGGGCGAGAGTGACCGAGAAGGAGCGGCAGAGAAGAAGTGCTGTAGACTGACCATAACCCCCATTCCCCCGTTTCCCTGTGCCACTCGGGGGGAGGAGGTGGAAGAGGGTGGATGGGGGGAAAGGTGCTTTTGGTTTCTTTCCTTTGTTTCTCACTGCTCTAGCTTGTTAGTAATGAGCAATAAATCTTACTATCTTCTTATACTGAGTCTGTTTTGCCCGTTACAATAATTATTGCGTGATTTTCTCGTCCTTATCTCAACCCTTGAGCCCTTTTCACATATTTTCTCCCCATTCCTCTTTGAGGAGGGGGAGTGAGAGAGCGGCTGTGGTGGAGCTCGGCTGCCCACTTGAGCGGAACCACGACATGTGTGCATTAGTGTAGATGCACTTCAGTTGGGCCATTGCCTTCTCTCCCAGCCTTGTCATTGTAACCCCTGGCACAGCTCTAACAAGCCTTGTTTCAGCCCCATCCCCCTTCTCACCTAGTTTAAAGCCCTCTCAATGAGCCCCGCCAGCTCCTGGCCCAGGATCCATTTTCTCCTTAGAGATAGGGACCTGACTGCAGCCAGAAAGAGGATCAGATGTGGTATGGCTGTCCATAAGTGTTTACTACTTATGGTTGCATAGATATCCATGTGTAACAAAAAGGGGTAAGTACAAACTGCTTCCATACAGTTTTGATTCATGAATACTTAGGAAGGTAAAAGGTACTCAGGAATCTGATCTTACTGTTGAATTATAGTTGTTCAATTGCAGAAATATCAGCACCATGCCTTCTTCAGAAGCTCTCAGATCATGGAAGCATAAAAAATTGTTTTGAGATTTACTATAAAAAGTAGGGTATATTTCCAATGTTCACAGTAGTGTAATTGTCTTATGCCAAACCCTTTAAGTTTGGTTGGGAGTTACATAATAGTTTTGCAGAATTTCTGCATGAGGACAGTGTGATTCTTAGGAAACCTTCTCTTCTGTTTGTCAGGCTGTGTTTTTAAGTTGAATTCCTTTGATTGACAGATCCATAGCCCTCCAGACACACACACATTCACAAAAAGAGTTTCCTGAAGTTAAAGACTTTTTATTATCATTATTATTATTTATTTATTTATTTTTAGATGACTAGTGTTTCAGTTTATTATGAAAAATTTTTGATTCCAAGGAAAAAGAAATATTAGATTTTCAACACAGTACATAACATAAAGCCTTACTTACTATCATTATTATGTAAGACCCTTAAGAATTGTCATTCAGTTTGGATTCCAATGTATTAGTTTGGATAGGCATGCATATATGTTTGTATGTGCGGTGAGTTCAAAGTCTCTGGATACAATGGACTGTATCAGGTTTACATGGCAAGGGTTTAGCAGCTGGAGGGCTCCAGGAGTGGCCTCTTTGAGGAGATCCTAGAAGCTGCCCCATGTTAGATAACAGTCAGTTACAACCAACTCCAAAGGGACCCACCACTGGCCAGAGCCGAGCCAGTGAGAGAGACTGCTTGGGCCTCTGGGAGAGCAGATAGGAAAAATAAAATAAATATAAATAATAACAATAATAATAAAATTAACTGCTGTGATATAGCAGCTGGGAGAGAGAGGAAAGAGAAAATGTGAGAGAACCAGCCCTGCAGACCCCAAGGTCAGTGCAGAAGGAGGGCAGGAGGTGCTCCAGACACACAGCAGAAGCTCCCCTGTGGCCTGTGGAGAGGCCCCTGTTGGAGCAGGTGGATGTGTCCTGGAGGAGGCTGCAGCCTATGGAGAGCCCCTGCAGGAGCAGGCCCTGGGCTGGAGCTGCAGCCTGTGTGCTGGAGAGGAGCACACATAGGAGCAGGGGGCCTGGGGGGAGCTGCTGCCTGAGGGGGACCTGTGCTGGAGCAGTTTGCTCCTAGGGAATGGACCCTGTGTTACGGACCCATGTTGGAGCAGCTCTTGAAGAGCTGCTGCCTGTATGAAGCCCACACAGGATCAGTTCAGGAAAGACAGCATCCAGTGGGAGTGCTCCCCACGTGGAGCAGGGACAGTGACTTTGAAGGAATGGCAGAGATGAAGCATCATGGACTGACCGCAACACCCATTGCCCTGCGCCACGTGGGGGGGGGGGGGGGGGGGGGGGGGAGGGGAAGGTAGAAGAGGGTGGATGGGGGAAGATGCCCTCAGTTTGGTTGTAGTCTCTCACTGCTCTAGTCTGCTAGAGATAGGCAATACATTATATTAATCTCCCTGTGCTGAGTCTGTTTCGCCCATGATGATAATTGATGAATGATCTTTCTGTCCAAGTGTGAGAGCAGTTGTGGTAGAGTTCAGCTGCCCAGGAGGGTAAAACCACCACAAGGATCTACTCTGCATGTATTGAAGAGAAGCCAAGACCATATTAGTTATGTCATGTGTGTTCAAAATTTGTAACAGGTACAGAATGATTTTGCTGCACACATAGAATATGGTCATCCTTCCTGGGATGAATCAAAGTCATTGCCTCTGCACATGTGGGCCTGACCTGAGCATCTACTGCTACCATCTGAGAAGGATTTTGAATTTTTAGATAGCTATTGGGCTGTCCAAAACCAGGTTAAATGTGGTTAAATGTGTGAATGTCTTACTGAGCCTAGACAGAACAGCAGGAAAACAGGGATCATGGTTGGTCCTATGTTCTGACATTTCTGAGGTAGTCATGGTAGGCCTGTCATCTTACTTCTTTCATTTGATATTCTTCTTTGAAATAAAGAACATTTTCAATTAACACATGGCTTGTTAAGGAACAGTGCTTATATTGTGAAATTAGTATTGCAGACTCCTCAATTTTATCTCTAAATTGGGAAATCACAGCTCTCTTCTTCACTTCTCAGGCTTCTAGTGAAGCTTACTTGGTATTTATAAAATGATGGATATGTAATTGACCAAAGAAAGTTTAAGGTCGTTCATTAACATTCGTCAGAAGGTAGCTTTGAGGAACACATTGTGAACCTTTATACATTCCTGTTGTGACACTGAGAAGTGCAATAAGGATCCATACTGCTGTATGTCCTCAGTAGCTGGGACACAGCAATCATCTCTGTGATTATGTTCTTAACTCAAATTTCTTTGCTACTATGTTAGGACTGACAATAGATGGAAACTCATCTTTTCTGTACTAGTGAAATGAAGAAAATTAAAAGTTTTCGAGTGAAGAAATCACTCATAACTTTCAACACTTCCTAGATGAGTTGGCAGCAGTCTTCTGTCCAAGGACCATGAAGTCTGTAGATACTAATTTCCTTTTTTTTCAGAGATTATAGGTGAGCTTCTGCATCTTACATGTAGTACTTTGTACAGACTGTAGAGTCACGATGACTCCTCTCTTGATGCATTAGGGCCATATTATGCCAGCCTCACGCTCCTTAATGGGAGTTCATTTTAACTCATTAAAAGCAGCTGTTCAGTACATTTAAGACAAGTCTTCCGGAGACTACTGTACTTTACACTTATGTAGGAAATGTCTAAAAAAATGTGCTTGACAAATGCCTATTTTGAATGAAGTCTAGCCATCATAGATCATTATAATTCATGTTGGATCAAGCATGTCTTTCCTGCCTGGAAAATCATGAATACACCATGGTCAGATTCATCTGCCATGCAGACAGGTTTAACTTGAATATGAGCTCTCTAACTTGAAGTGAATTAATACTATTGTGTGTTTATGAAAGGAAGGTCATTTTCCTAGTCATTTTTGCAATTCCTGAAGTTGTGTGCTACTCCTACATGAGCTATACCATGCTGTAGTACATACACAGTTCATACTACAGTGGTTTTCATTGAGAAAAGGGGAAATAACATGAGATGTTAGCTTTTCTCCTTGGTTTGTGAACTTTAAGCAGCTTTTTTTTTTTTTTTTTTTTTTTTTTTCCACTAGACTCCATAATTGATTTATATATTCCTATTTCTTCATATCCAGACACAGAGCTTATGAATGGATATACAGAAGGTAGGTGCACTCTGCATGTTTCTCCTTCCAGGCAAAAGATTTCCTACTGACCTCTCAGTCATACCCAAACAGAGTTTAAATTTTGCCTGTGGAGTACATCTGTATGGAACTTTAGGTGCATAATCTGCCTGGCATTTGGTCATCTTATGTTTTAAAACACTTGGCTTTTAACATTTTGGCTCAGAAGGAAGGATTTTGATTCCTACACATTTTATAACAGATTTCAAATATGGTCTAGGGAAAATTAAAATGTTACCCATATATGGAAGAAAGTTGTCAGTCTCAGAGCATGTTCTAGACGGCTGATTTGCAGTGTCCAGGGAAAAGAGCTATGAGTGGCTCATTTTATAGCTAAAGTGATTTATTTATTTTTTTTTGTAATATGAACAGCCCACTGTAAATGCGATCAAATGTTCTCTCTGACATTATTACATTTTAGTTTCCCATTGTCTGATGCCAGACATTTAGATAATGATGGCTATCTTACAGGAAATTTCCTTCCTAATGAATCAAACTTGAATTGAAATTTTTCCATAGGAGATCTGATAGCATAATTTAATGTACATGGTTCATTTCTGTTATCTCAAATATCCAGAGTTTTAAAAAAATAAATATATATTTTATTGTGAATGTCACAATATTTTCCTATAATACTGATAATATTGTTAATGTTTCCTATTAACAGTTAAATGATTAATTTCTTACTCTCACTCTTGGTTTGAATATTATTTATTTGAATAAAATTTGTGTTACAATGCACTCTGAATTTTTTAAGTTAGTTTGTAACACTAAGGAAAATACATGTATGAGCACTTCTGCTTATACATATATAGACATAATGGTGATGAACCCATAAGTGGTTTGATTGACTGCCTGGGTCAAGCTAGCATAGAAAGGTCTTTTCAAATTGGAGTGTTAATACAAATATTTTGAAGCGTTAATCTGAATTATATGTAGGAAGGTACAGTCTGGCTGAATGTTTGAACACATTAGAATACATTGGCTTCTGATAATCTGATAATGCTTGTTGTGTCATGCTACCTGAGTGAATTACAACTTTTTTCCTCCCTCCCCCCCCCCCCATTATTCCTATTTTATATGTTTTCTATTGTGTTTTACTTATACACCAAGTAAGACTTTTTTGACTTCTTTATTTTCTAAAAATAAAGTAAATGCCTCTTGTAGTCCAAAGTTCCCAGCTGTGCAAAGGTAATGAGATTATTTTATTCACAGAAATTAATTATTACATTTAGATTTCTTACTGCAAAAATTACACTCTCTATAGCTAAGCAGAAACAGCCTTCACTGAATTTGTATTTAAAATGATGCCTTTTTCTTAAAAAAATGTTAATATACCAGATCCATACAAGTAATAAATGGCACTGATAAGAAGGAAAAATCGCAAACAATGTAGTTTTATTGTGGAACAAATTGAAATTGTTATCCTTATAACTGTTTAAAAAACACACACTGGGAGTACTGCTTTTTAATGTTTGTCGATTTTAGTGTTTGTTCTGTGCCCATCAGAACAGTGTAAAAAGTGTCTCCAGGGTACATAAGTGCCTAAAAGCATTTAAGATCCAAACTCAGGAAATGAAAGACCAACCCCCCCCACTGTGATGGAGCCACTTATTTCAGTATGATTTTCTCCAGAAACTACCTGCAATGTGAATAATAAGCCTATGGAAATCAAGGTATTGACACTTCCCAAATATGCTGCTGAACAGATTTATTTCGTCTTTTTAAAAGGGCTGGTGTGGTCTGACTGTCCCCTGGATCCAGCAGCCTGATGGAAGCAAGGCAGGGGCTCACACAGGGTGTGAGAGGAGGCAACAACCAGAAAGCAGTGTTGATCGATGGGGTGAATTCCAGTGCTAACATTTAACTTTTCACTCCATCTCTCCTAGAAGATTGGCTAATCCTGTATATTCTTAAACCTGAAGTATTTCTTGTACAGAACAAAAGCACTATTTTTGAGGTGAGAAGCAATGGAAATTTCATCTGGTTGTTTTATTTTGCATGTATGTTCAACCAATAGTAAATATGAGGTATTGACAGTATAAAAAAAATTTAATAAAACTCCTCCATCTTCTTTCATTACTACCAATAATTAACAACTTCTATCATCTAACATTAGTCATTACCAAGTGATTAACACTACTGTCTGTTATAATGCTATTTACTTAGTGTTGGTAAACATTAAGTTTCAGAAGTTTTATTCAGTTGCATCTTAGATAAATCTGACACAAAATACTGCAATAAATAAAAACTGGGCTTTCATAAGCTGTGGATGTTGCATCCAAAACTTCTCATTGTACCTGACAGTAACTTGGCATAACATAACCTAGGAAGGCTTTATTGTAGCATTAGGCAAGCTCAGAAGTAGTTTGTGGCAGGATGGCTTTCAGGACCGTTGTCTGAGTGAAATCAGAAAGTATATGAATACTTCACAGGGGTGGGCAAAATAGAAAATAATAAAGACACAGATCTTACTGTAAGATCAAAGTAGAAAAACATTACATATATGATATGTATTAAAAACCCACAAGACTTAAGCACTTTTAAGTTATTCACTTTGGGGTTATGCTTAGTTGTTATTTATGTCATGATTAAAATGATTATTTAATACTATCTGTGAAAATGTTTTAAGAATATATAGTTCTTAAAAGATTTTTCTTTTAATGAAACACCTTGAATAATTTTAATATATTTTTTTTAAAAAAGCTCCAAATATTAGGACATAATTTTCTTTAGTCTTAGCACTTACCAGTTATAAAAATATTTATACAGACACTGCAATACAATCTCCTTATTGCATTTCATATTTCTTGTGGAGGCCCTCTTTTGTTAATGTCTTCATCTCGTTTCTGGGATGCCTGATACTGTTGCTGTTCTCTGGACACTTTAATGCTGACCATACTTTTTGTTAGAGTTTAGCCAATCCATCTCACTACTTTGGGCACTCAAGCAGGAGGTGCTTGCAGTACACAAGCAACAGAAGAATATAGGCATGTGTTTATTTTAAAATGTAGACACATCATATCAGGAAGTCATGCACTCCAAAGTGCTTAATGACTGTGTACACTGGAACATCATGCTATGATTTATTATTGCGGTGTGATTCAACGAGTTGCTTAATGACTTAGAGGCAGGGACTGCAGTCCTTAATCAAGAAACCTGTAATTTAATTAATTTAATTATTGGAAGTCTTACTCAGTGTTGAAGCATAGCATTTTTACCTGGGAACACAGGAAAGAGAAGTATTTCATTGTGTCCAACATTTATACCCAGACAACAAAGGGGTAACAACTTGAATTCCTCTTGCAAACCTTCAACAAATAAACAAATTAAATTCCAGAAGGATATTAGTCATTATCTAAAAGGGGAAACACAAAGTTCTGCACTACCGAAAATAAACTTAATTCTAGTCTCACTTGCACTGGATTAAATATATACCTCTGTGTTTTATGAAACAAACGTTTATTTTTAACTATGAATTTTTGTCTTATAAAAAGCACAAAGCAAATGATTGAAGGTTAGAGCATACAATTTACCTGTTTCCTCTAAATATGAAATGAAAAAAAAATGATGAAAATGCAGTAAAGTCACTCCAAAATGTGTTGTTAACAGAGCAACATTTCCCTCTAGTGGCCATCCAAAGGCAGTAGCTGTGGTGGTTCCTATTCCTATGGTTATACCCCAGAATGAAGAGCTAGGGTAACATTCAATGCCAGTAGAATGTGCACATAGTTTTCCATGCACGCCTACGTGAAGATAGTCTTGCTTGCTTGCTTTTTGACCTCTTCTTCCCCGAGGGGAAGAGGCTACGAGCTGTGCTGAGGTCTTGTGTTCATCCCGTCCTGCCACCCTCAGAACCCGTGAGCAGGACACCTCTGCAAACCCTCCGGGCCATTGCAGGAGATGGGTCACAGCCAGCAAGGATGTGCTGCCCACGAGTACCCAGTGAATTGCACGCAGGCTTGCTGCATTTACACAGTAATGGCTGTCCCTTCTTTCTGCATAAATCCAGTCTATTTTTGATTCAAGGTTAATATATATATATAAGAAATCATAGACTGCCATTTGATTTATTAATTTATTTGTTTGTTTATATTCTGGCAGAATGGTTGAGGAGAAAATACACCACTTTGGAAATTTTATATATAGAAATATCTATCACATTTTAGATATGTCTAGAGATAGATACGTCTCACTGATGAGACAGAGGTAGCTGAAAAACAAGATAGGCACCTTGAAACCACAGGTCAGGCAGTGAAACCATCTCAGTCTCATGCAGCCATGGTAGGAATAGCAGTAAACTATAATTGTGATGATCCCATATGGAACATTTTAAAGGAGTTAAATTCCTAATTAGAGATATTCAGTCTTCAGTGTTCTGTGGTCCACAGATGTATGGCTGCTCAGAATAAAAATGAAGATAGGTAATGTGGGCAGTTATGATATAAAGTAGAGTTGGTTGAATACTTTTACAAATACCAGACAGCTAGGTTGAGGAGGGGCTGTGCCAAAGTAAGAAGTTTTTTTGCATACTTCATGCTTCCTTCCAGTCCTCCATTTGATTTAAACAACTCCCTTATCTCAAGTCCCATTTAGCATTCAGAATGGTCAGCTTTATCCATTTTGTTCACAATTTTGACTTCAGCTCAGAAATTTATGGAGAGAGATCATTTCTGAGATTTGTTGTTCCTGAAGGGTAGGAAATGGTTGGAGAGACAGTGGAAGAATGCCCATATTAGCAAAGACACAGATAAATATCCACACATTCCTGTTTTGTTAGGGAAGGGATGAACAGTGAAGAGATTAAAGGAGCAGAAAACAGAGGAAGAAGGAGATGAAAGGATGGTGCAAAAAGGAGAAAAATATCTCAAGCTTGGATATGTTCAACTTTATAATGAATCTTCAGTATTTGGCAAACATACTATGCCAGAGTTTTAGAAAAGAATTTAAGACCTTTTCAGTCTCTCCAAAACTGATATGCAGACACACCTCCAGATACTAAGATATATCCAGCAGAAGTGAGTGAAGGCTGAGCACATACAACATGACATGATGAAAGAAAAAATGTCAAATACATTATATCAGGCATAGTTTTGCAAATATTTTTTCAGGCTTTTGTCTATTTATGAAGTAAGAGTTAGACAAGAATTAACAAGTTAGGCTACACTCCACCTCCTTGTTGTAGACCTTGGCACTGGAAATGATATGTCTGGTCATGAGACAATATCTCATTAAACCGAATCCTCCCTGGGAAGAAAACTGAGTTACTTTGCTTGAAAATTTGAAAATTAACCATGATGAATTACTTCTTAAATATCTGCAGTACTCAGAGAGACAGGTCCAAGCCTCAAAATCTGGTTCCAGATCCTGTTGGGGAGTTGGTGTAGCCAATTCCAGAGTTAAGCCAGGTGGGGCCTCTGTGAAGTTCTCCAATGGATCTACACTTTACTGGAGTTCGGGTGGATTTTGAACCAAGGTTTTAAGTCAGGACATAAACATATAATCTATGTGCAGTCTGTCATGGGAGAGAGCAGATAACTGTATGATTTTTTGACTTAGTGATGCATGTTGACATTTTTATATGCTTTCTCTTAGCCACTGTAATTAAAAGCTACCTTCTGTTAAATGCTGCTATACACTTGTTTCATAGCCCATTGGCTGGTCTCAGGTTCCTAGACTGTTATTTCTCAGTCTATTCCTCTTACTCAAATATAAGACCCCATAAATCTGTCTTCTTTAATGTAGCCAGAACTTGTCGTGCTTAGAGCTGCATGCACTTTTCCATATTTCTGAATAACACTATGATGAGGCTGAGGTTATGAGATTAACTGCTCATCGTTTTGACAAACACTGACGCAGGCTTGGCTTGCTCCTTGTGAGCACTGGAAAATCTTTTGGTTTTTGAGGGGCTTATCGTGGTAGCCTGCCATCAGTAAAGCAAGTATTCAGCTTGTAGACAGTGCCTATGGCACCAATTTTGTTAGTTCTCAGATTTATGTCTCAGTCTTTACTACAAGTACTGGGAATTGATGTTTTTTTATATGTATTTTTTTCTTTTTCTTTTTCTTTTTCTTTTTCTTTTTCTTTTTCTTTTTCTTTTTCTTTTTCTTTTTCTTTTTCTTTTTCTTTTTCTTTTTCTTTTTCTTTTTCTTTTTCTTTTTCTTTTTCTTTTTCTTTTTCTTTTTCTTTTTCTTTTTCTTTTTCTTTTTCTTTTTCTTTTTCTTTTTCTTTTTCCTCTTCCCTTTCCCTTTCCCTTTCTGTTTCCCTTTCCCTTTCCCTTTCCTGTTCGCTTTCCCTTTCCCTTTTCTCTTTTCCCTTTTGTCTTTCCTTTTTTTTTTTTTTTCTTTTGTCTCTTTCCTTTTCTCTTTTCTTTTCTATGTCTTTTTATTTTTTCCTTTTGCATTTGAATCTTTTCATAACCCTTGAGTCATTAAAAGGAGTTCACAGTGTGTCCTCAATTAAAGCTTGTTCAACAAAGACTGGGTATACTGAAACATCTATAGAATATGGCATTAATTTTTCAAATTGTTGGAATTATAACCATAATTGCCCACTTCAAGATGACTATTAGGAATACATATCTCATAAATTGAAAGTTGTGTGTTAAATTTATGTTGTTTGCTTACCGTCTACAATGGTAGAAAATCTGGGAGGAGGGGAAGGGGGGTGGTGGTGGTGGTGGAAAGAAGAACCCTTTCTGGATTTTTCTCCCCTTTGCTTGTTGATTTATTTTTTTACAGATTCTCCACATCAATTCATGCCACATACAATAAGTTCTCTTGTAAGTTGTTCTTCAGAAGCTCTGTTCCCTTTTAGATCTGCAAGACCAAAAATGATACCATGTATATCTAATGTTGGAAAAACAAAGTGAAAGAATGTTGAAATGTGTGACCATCTGGCTGCTTGTCCACTTGAGCACAGGCTATAAGGGTCACTGAGACCCCTCGGAGTGCTATTGATACCAGACTCTGACAGGAAGCACTTTATCTGGTCCCCACAGGATAGAGACAAATGCACTCAGAGGTGCGTTACATCTTCAAATGCTGGAGCTGGTGACAAACCAAAGGAAACTTCTAGACATTTCCAAATGCTCTTCTCCTATGCTGAATGGTTCCCATCCCATCCTGATAATATGTCACTTGCGGAATTAAGTATCTCTCAGAGGCTTTCTTGCCTAACATCTCTGTTAGTGCAAAACACAGGCTAAAAGTATCATTTGGGGGAAAAAGACATTAGAAATGCTGAAGTCAGGGTGAAGCAAAAAGTACAAAAATGTGAGCAGTTCAGGGACAACCTGACTGCAGGGAAAGGTTGGAGGAGGAAGGAAAGGACAGTGCAGCCATGTGGGTACAAACCTCACACCGTCATCACTTTTATTTGTGCTTAACAGAGCTGCAGGGATAGTTTAAAGATCCTAACCCTCCTGCTACAGAAACAATTCCCAAACAAAGGACAAGATGATAATCTGTTAGGAGGGCAGAGATAATACTTTTGGGACTATACATCTCTTTCAACTCCATTCCTGTGCTTCATCTGAGTGCCAGGGAAGCCACTACAGAAATAGGAGAACAGGAGTTGCTATAGTCTGAAATGTTGTTTGATTACATTTGTATTATAATGCATAAATGAGCATATTTATGAGCATGATGACATGCAGTCATGCAAATCAACACTATTTTAAAATCTGAATCCATATTTGCTTTTCCATCTTGCAGCTCTCTCACACCTGGAAGAAAGTTTTGGGCAGAGGGAACCTGCTTAGTACTTTCCAAGACACAAACTAAAGTACAAGTTTCTTGCACGTGTAAGTAAGTAAAGGTATCTCGGACACTTTCCCTGTTTTACACTGTTATTCTGTCATAACTGTGAACTCACGTAGACCTCATATAGGAGGTCAATAGATCTTCAGCAGTATTATGCACACACCACCAGTAAATGGGATATTGATATCCAAGATGCCACTTATGGTCTATAAATAATGTACATGTTCATAAAGCCATAAGGGAAATGCCATATGCACATAATAGTTTGAAGAGACAAAGATGCCAAAATAAATCTTTTCTTTATTGGCGGGTAGTTTCTTTGGCTTTGCTTTTAATGCTGGTCCTTCCCAAATGCAGTCTTTGTGAACTTTTTCAGTTGTTCTCCTCTGTCCCTGCCGGTGCCTCAAAATACTTTGTGCTGTATTTCTCTTTTCTGATTCTGTATCATTTTCATACATTCTTACTACATATACATATTGTTTATATAAACACATACATATACAAATGTACAGTTGGAGGTTATTGTGAAAAATGTGAAGAAAACAATTGTGTGGTATTCCTTTTTATTACTGTATGATATTGCATTTAATGGCAAGTTCCTGGAGATATTCTGTATGTATAATTCTTATCTTTTTAAGCATGACTATTGTGAAGGATCATCAGAGAAAGGACAAATGAAGGTCAACTTCTCTCAGACATGGCAGGATGGCAGGATTTTGAACTACTTTTTTTTTAATTTTACTAGATGAATCCCATTGCAACATTGCATTGGGCAAAAGAGAAAACCCACAGTAATACTTAATCTTCTAGAGTTGGTGAGATGGGTTTGCCAACATTTCATACAGATTGAAGATTTCACATACACTCAAGGAGGAACATGCTGAAGCTGAATAAAGCATCAACACTCTATAGAGGGGTCAAAGGTAAAGCACACCTCAGATTTTAGAATTTTTATATTAAACAACTGAATTGGAATATTGGATTTATACTTTTATAGGTGCCCAACCATTATCATGGTTTGCACAGGACTTTAAGCTGGATTGCATCAGGAAAGCAAACTGAGTTTTGCAATACTGACTTAAGTCCTGTCTGGAGTTTTACCCTAAGCAGCTAGAGCAAGGATGGTAAAGTACAAAGTATGAACTGTGCAAAAGTGGCTGCCAGATGAGGCTGTATGACTAAAATGGTAGTGGGACAGAGCTGGTACAAAGAATAGCCCTGGGTAAACAGTTGTGGAGCTGCATGTGCTGATATAAGTGCTGAAATGGAACTGTAAATGCGTCTGAGTTGGTGGAGTGATGACCTGGACATCCCATCACAGTGATCCTCCACATCAGATGGGAAGGACTGGAGGGCCCAGTCACCTCCTACCTGTGCAGAGTCCCTCAGTTATGAAGGGTAGGTGATTTCTGCCTTGTGGCACTCAGCTGCATGATGACTTTACCGTATGGCACATAAGACCAGGAAGCTTGAACCACCCTTGATCTAGAATATAAAGCAAAGCAAGAAAACAGACTATGAATTTAAAATGAATGAACTAATGCGGGTAAACTTGATATCCTTATTCTTCATGATGTAACAATCACCCAGTAGATAAAGCAGATGTAGCAGAGAGCCTGGATAGATGGTTATTGACACCAAAGTGTGCTGCATGGGAAAGTAGTTTAGAGTAACTGTGTAAAATAGAAAAGGAAAAATATAGACTGCATAGTGGAAGAGGAGCCCTCGCTTCAATATGCACATAGTTTTGGAAATTGTGGAAGCAAAATACAATGTAAAGTTGCAAGTTCTGCAGTTGTTTTTTAAAATGTAAATAGAGAAAGGTACATCAGCGATGAGTTAAGGTAAATTCATGTGAAGACTTTTTCACTGTATATTTTTTTCTTACTAATACACTGAGTCACCTCTGAACAATTATTTTTTATATGAAAGGTAATAGCTATCAAGTATTTTAAGATCTTTTTGCCACTCTTCTTTTTAAATCACTGAGCTTCCGTTAGTGACAAAAGGAACAAAAGTTTTATTTATTTATTTATTTTTATTTTATTCTGACCTTAGTGTTAATGCCATTTAACAAAGGTAGTACATTTTCAATAGCATTACATACTATATTGTAATTATACTATATGTAATTACATTACATACTATACTCATCTGAATACTCTAAAATGTCATTTTTTCTAGTGTAAATTCATGTATGGGCTTATAGTTGAAATATAATTATAACAAAATATATACAAAATATATAGGTGCAGTTACGGTTGCACTTTTTAAAATTTATTGTCCATGTAATTGCACGGTTATTACAGTAAATGACATATGTTCTGTGTTACAGAATGTCTTGAGCTGCTCTCTCTGGCTTCTCACTATTAAGTATCAAAATAGATATCTGGAAATTAATATGCGAAAGAACTTAGAGTATAAATTGAACAAATTCTTTTATTTTATTAAAAAATTATTGGGCGAGGAGAGAAAACAAAACAAAACATATAAGAACAATGTTGCTTCCCTGGTAAGTTATATTCTGTTAATATTGCTGTATGTCACTACCCATATCCCAGCCAGCCTAGTGATTTGTTGAGACAAACTTCTCTGGTGTAGGGGATCCTAGATCCCAATCATCTCTTGTTAAAAAGACATAAAAAGAAGATTAGCATACAGCCAGCAGGGCTCGTGCGGTGGATTCTCTTGGCTCATCTTGAAGTGCTCCAGTGAGGTCTGGCTTGTTTTGCACTGTTCAGGATCATTTCTTTTGCCACTCATGGAAGTCTCAATGATTTAAAAATAATAATAGCACAAATAGAACACATGACCTCTAACCCATTCCTCTTTGATTAAGTCTCATTTTATAACAAAACTATGACTAATGTCTCTTCCTTTGCCTTCAATAAGCTATCATATAATCTGTCTATTATTCTTAATATCCTCTTGCCCCAATAAGACATTTGTGTTTTGTTTGGATTCTCCTGAATGGGGTGAATATTATATCTATAACCTACTGGAAAGCATTTCTTCTTAGACATATTGGCAGGGCTAATTTTGTTTTTACAGGTGTTTGTACTTGAAAAGGGGTTAGCCACAGTCTTGAAGGCTCTACCGCACTGGTACATCACAGGAGCACAGTGTGCTGTGGGTCCTTGAGCTGTTAACGGGAGGCAGGGAGGGAAGGTTAAATTAATCATTTATGCTTTATTTATACTTTCTCTTACTTGTGAAGTTGGACAAGCGGATGCCAGTTTTCCTCAGCTAAGGGCTGTCTGTGTGACTTGATGTTTGATATCTTGCAAGGCATAATTTATGCAATTTATATTATATTATAAATCAAAAACAAGGAAATATATAGGAATTGCTGCACTGCTGCACTTTTTTTTTCTGTTTGCTGAACAAGCTAACTTAATCCCCAAAACTTGTCCTGAGAAAATTTGCTTTGAATTAAACAAAAACATCAGCTCAAATACTGTTACTCTTTTTATTGTTGCTAAGATTTCTCTTTTCGTTGGGTTTTGCAAAGTCAATTGTGACTCAATTTAGTTGTTTCTTGTGAAATGAACAGAGGAAGTCCCTTCTGGAATGGATGTTACCTAACTACTTGATCCAAGCTAGCAAGCAAGGTTAGACAGAAATTGCTTGCCTATTTTATTCACTTATTTGGGGGGTTTAAAATATAACTTCAAAGTTCAGATTAATGTAGTTTAAAGAAATTGTCCAGGTTAACCATTATTTATTTATTTATTTATTTATTTATTAAAAAGAGCCATTAACTTCAAAAAGATGCTTAAATTCCATTAAAGGAAATAGACTCAAGGTTTTGCTGAACTGGAAAGGAATTAAACATGATTAAGTGTTTGCCTGCATTGTGGTCCCAGGATGATATCACCTCCTGAAAACTCTGTGCTGAGGTTAAGTGAGCTCACCAAACATATCACGTCAATTTGTGAAACACTACTGGATGAGCAACGTATCAGTCAGCCTTCCTTCCTCAGTCAAACTGAGGAAGCAACTGCATGAGAAATGCTTACATGGAGCAGAAGGAGAGCAGAGACAAGCTGAGGTAGCAATGGCCTCAGCTTCAACATTAGTTTCAGAAGAGAACTATTTGTATGTCTGCTGTTAAACATTTTTCTCACCAGAGACTTTTCAGTAGGGCACTTTTATGGACTTGTTTTGTCTTTTACTTATGACAGTGTAGCCAACCATTGGGATGTAGCAGGCAGGATGAGTCCTTTCACTGAAGATTACAATATAAGAAGTCTTCTTTCTGATCTAAGATAAGGCCAGTGCATAGCAAGAATGAGAAAACTGCAGTGTAATAACACTAAAAAAGTAATGATATCAAAGCCAACAGAACTGAGCTTGGGTCCCAAAACGAGTATAAATGTCCTGTTACTGTGGTTCCTGTTTTTGTCTGGCAGTAGTGCTTTGAATAAGGTAGAAGCTACATGTGCTTTTTAGTAAAACCATTGTTGTGGCAGGAATATTGTTCATTGTCATTACTCCATTGTTTTTTGGGGGAGTTGCTCTTTCCTTTGACACACCTAGTAGCTATTTCAGACATCATAATTGACATGACGTTAGATTTCTATATCAATTCTCTTATTCCTTGTGAGGATACAACGATAGAAAAATCTTCATTTATAGTGAATGATTGTATATTGGACCACAACCCCACTGCATTTGCATTCATAGTGACTGTGCTTTTAATCTAAAACTGAATTTTTGCGTGTACTCAGAAGTCGGTAAATGATGAAGTAGCCATGTATATATTAGTGTGACTTTACTTGCAAAAATGTTATATGAGGTGCTGACACACACTGCATGTAAAAAGCGTTTGATAGACAAATGAGAAGTTTGCAGAATTTCATGGAGATTCACATGGAAGGCTTCTGGACTCCTCTTTTCTCTGAAATATGATGGAAATAGAAGAGTTTAGCCTTTGGGAACTAGGCCCAGGCATTGCTAATGATTTCTAGGAGGATAACCATGCAGGCTTTGTCTTATGGGTGTTCAGGCTAAATATAATACTTACAAAATAAGTTAACAAAAATAAGGATAGGCAACTCACAGAAATATGTAGTTAGGGTATAGAAGATGTGGTGAATGCATCTGCAGAAGTCGAACCGGGTACACTGCTTTGAAAGGCAGATTTTCTTGGCTTCTTAACTATATCTGATCTATTGGTCTCTGAAACTCTCAATGGCAGATACTTCTGAGAGATTATATAGTTTAAAAGTATTGTCAGCTGCCTGCAGAACAATATACAAACAAAAGCAAGTACGGATTTGTTCTGAGAAATCAATTCTCAGAAACTCATTGCTTACTTATTCTGAGTCAGCTCAAGCTTAAGGAAAAGAGAAGAGACTGTCACCAAATATGACTTTACTGAGAAATGAATGATGGTAGCAGATTAAAGTTTGCCATCCAGAACAATTTCTTATAGGTGATAATATAAAGTCATGGAATAACACTTCAAGGAAAAAAAAATCTGTCAGAATTTCAAACTTTTAAATGTAAATTAAAGCAATTGAGAAGGTCTTCTTTTTACTTTGCTTCGGACAGTGATGTTTTACTTTATTTCAGGCTGTTGAAGATAGTGGTTTGGGTACACATTACCAACCAATATGCTGAATTTGAGGGATACAGATGGGAAGCAATACTTTATATTTATAATCACACGTCTTACATTCTCCTCATTTCTTTGTTGCTATAAATGGTTAGAAATGGAGTACTACAAAGTGTGTTTTGAAATAGCTGTATTCACCCACTTACCCCAAAGCACATCTTTCTAGATGAGAAACCCAATTCTCAATGTTCTCTTTTAATTTCCTT